>NC_081288.1:23734430-24369013 GCF_030490865.1 Poecile atricapillus | reverse complement strand
AAAGGGCCAGATGGATAGTTTATGAATAATAAAATGGTTTGGAAAAGTTTGAATAATGCAAGTGATGTCTTTTGTAAGAGCTATCTGAATTACTAATGACAGCATCATTAAATTCTTGTTAGATGAGTCTAAATTTGATCTCCTTGAAACAGTTTCTTATGTGTCCATCAGTAAAGGTCTTCCGTGCATCATTTTGATTGAGCAGTCTCTGCCTGTTGGTAAGCTAATTATTTTTCATCCTGCCTGGTAAACAGATCTCCCCTTGTTCTTATTGCTATTCACTCCTCACTTGTTTTCTGGTAGACTGCTTTATTTCTGCTGTCAAGCTATAAAGGCCTCTTGCTATAAAGGCAAGAAATAATAAGCGTTAAAAACAAGTGCAGACTGAAACTTTATAGTCCTTTAGCTCTGTGCAGACAAAATACTTCATTAATTCAGAGCAAACAAATCTTCATTCTGCCTGCACTCACTCACCTTTCCGCTCTGTTCCTCTCACTATGGCCTCACAGCTCACTTTTACTGGTTCCAATTTCTGAAGAGGGACCTGTAGTTTTTCCATCTCTAAATGGCTTCACAGGGCTTTTTCAGACCTCTTTCCTTGGTTATCTCCCAGCACAGATCTTTCTCCTCTCTAGACCCAGACAGCTTGTTTGGGTGCCATCCCTGGAACACAGGGCAGTGATTGAAGCCCCTTTGAGGAGCCAGTGGTGGTAGCAGCAGCAGCAAAAGGAACTGGGCTTCATGTCCTGTGCTTTTGGCTAGCATGAATAATTGGGGTGTGTGTCACCTCAGCCCCCAACCAACAGCAGCCCTGCACCACACTTACAAACTGCTTTGCCCAAATTACTCCTCCCTCACACCTCCTCAGAAACAGACCTTTCTTGTCATCCTATCTCTTCCCTCCTCTTCGCATCCTCTATCGGGTGCACTGGACTGATGGATAGGCTGATGGTGGAAAGAAGCCTTTGCTGAAATAAGGGGCACATTGAGGTGTAAAACCTGGTGTGAGGATCATATTTCTACCTACGTGCTTTGGAGCTTCTGTCTTTTCTGTGCTCAGTGATGAATGGCAGGAGGCAATGGGAGGTGTGGGAAGCCCCACTGCTTTATTAGGGGGAGAGTGCTTAGTGTGCAGTAAATTTCTCATATTTCCAACTCATTCTGGAGCACGTTTGCCAAGATTTGAGAGTTATAGGTCTATAAGTCAAATACCTTGCAAAATAGGTGTTATTATTCTCCCATTTTTCACCTGAGCTTGTAAGTAGGCCCCCATATATCTTTGGGTCACTGCACAGCAGAGATTTCTTCCATGTTCTGCTCCTTATGTCAATTAAATTTCAGCAGGGAGGTGATGTATGAATGTTATTCATCAAAATAATCCCTCCAGAGCCTGGTGATGGTGTTTCAACAGAAGTTGTGTCACAGATAAAGCCTGAAGGTGTCACCAGAACTTACTCTGGCTGTACCCAGCCTTTCCAACAGGCAGCCCTACAATTGTTTCATCACAGCACAGATCAGCATCTGTCAGGTGAGACACATGGCCCACGCCATGCCAGTGGACTGGGTGAGTGTTGTAGGTCCCTTCCAGACTCAATCAGCTCTACTCTTTTGTTGTGAGGGTGGCTGGCCACTGGAGCAGGTTGCCCAGAACACCCTTTGAGGTGTTCAAAACCTCATCAAGCATGGCCCCAAGAAACCTTTCTGCTCTGGGCTGAGCAGGAAGGCTGGAAGAAACTGTCTGCAGAGGCACCTTCCAAACTCAGCATCTCTGCCATTCTGTGCCTCTGTGGGTCACACAGAGCTCTTGGGCTGGGGTCTGCCTGCAGATTTCTTCCATCAAGTGTGAAGCAACCTTAAAACTGCTTTGATTTCCTCAGAAATGGGAGAGAGCAGTGTTGTCCTTCAACACAGATGTCACTTGCTTTAGGTAGCTCTGGGTTTTTAATGTTAGATGAAAGCTTATGGCCCAGTGTAGGCACAGATCCACTGATTTTTAGTGAAGGCGCTGAGGGGTTTTTCTGTGCTCTTATAGCTGGTGTGGAAATACCCATCTTCACTGACATGGTGTGCTTCTGTGAACTTTGTACCTGACATTAGGTCACATAAAGAGGGAAAATTCTCAGTCATATCTTCTATGTGCTCACTGGCTTTTTAGCAGGCTGTGAGCTGAATATCAAGGTGTACTCCAGGTGTACTCTCTGCTACTACCCCAAAACAGTGCCACAGTTTTTTCTAGGTGCAGTGGCTTTTTCAGATGCCTTTTAACATTTTTCTACTGTACCAGCTCTCTGAGAGACCCATGACAGGTAAAATGGTTTTATGACTCAGACACTTGAAAAATAAGTGTTTGCACTGTATACCACAGGACTGTATAATCTTGTCTCATGTGATAGCCTTCAGCCAACAAGTAGTACCACTTGAGCAGCTGGTTAAATTCTCCCTTTCAAGCCTGCACTACCCAAAGTGAGTTGTTAAAAGATAGAAGAAGAGAGAGACAGCCTGATGCCTGCTGTTTTGGAGGGGGTATAGGGTGGGTTTCCTCCCAGCCTGGCCACCACCTGCTTTCCCAAGCAGTGGCCTGTGAGTGCTGATGCCATTTTGCTGTCACTTACTTGACAATATGATGATGTATGGACTCCCCAAGGCACTTTCAGGCCAGCATGCCAGCAGGGATAGGCAGGTACAAGCATGTTCCAGCCAGATTCTCCCTTTGCCCTCATCTGCAAATGCAGTGCCAAGGGCTGTGGGCTGTGCACAGGAGCAGCCCTTGCCCACACACACCTTCTGGGGCTTCCCTGCTGAGGGGTTAGAGAGCAGGGATGGACATGTGTCCTGAAACAGGGGCTGTGTGTCTTGACATCCAAGAAGAGCCATACTCATCCCTTAAATATAAGAGTCTGAGCAGCACTTTTCTAGGGGATGGTATCCAAAAATGGCTGTCTAAAGTCAAGTTTGTCAGGGTGTGCTTAGGCATCAAAAAAGGGTCTTTTTTAAAAAACAGATATAGAATACTCAGCTTGATGTCTTCCCTAGCCAGGCACCAGAATGACAAATAAGTGTTGAAATAGCACCATGGTTTGTAAAGCTCTCTTACAGGCTGAGGTGAAAAAATAAATTGAGGTTAACAAGACAAGGCAGCAAAGAGGGGAGGCAGGAAATTAAACCTTACCATTCTCAGCACTTATTTAGAGAAAAAAATTAATAGCATTTTGGTTTTGAGACAAACACATTTCACAATGGTTCCTATCCACTATCAGCCACAGATATATTGCTTTGTCAGAAAGCTGGCAATCATCAACACAAGGAGCCCAGGTGGGAATGCAGAGATGGAAAAATAAGCAAAATGTATTCTGGCTTGGATCTTAAGTATGTATAAGGTACTACCCTAATATCTAATTATAGGCTGTGCAGGAAATAACAGCTATTGTTAAGTTTTCTTGACATTGTCGTCTGTGTGTCCTCTGTTGCTTTCAGCATCAATCAGTTGTTTAAGCTGCTGTTTTCTGTGGTGGGTACTTGCCCTGGCTGAATATACTCCAGAGAGAATCAGTCCAACTATTTCAACTCCTTTGCAGGAGAGTAGGGGATGCAATCCTGAACCTGTACTTTGTCATCTTAAAGAAAACATCTGCAGGATTTGGGGATTTTTTTTCAGTTTTGGGGTTTGGGTTATTTTCAATCTGAATTTAAATATATATCCCCATAAAGCTGTTTATTATTTTTGACACTCACAGTTACTGAAGTAGTCCTGCTTTCGACCACAGTTTATTGCCAAAAGAGGGCTCCCAGTATAGCCATGGTCCAGACACACGATCCTTGCTAGGGTGGAGATGAAAACCATGTTAGTGCCTGCCAACAAGCCAAAGGTGGAGTCATAAGCTCTCATTCCATAGCCTGTCCTCCTCCTGTCTTGAGTTTGGAGCCAGGCACTGGTCTCAGTTCTCACCATCCAGGATCACTGTGCTCCTCCCAGCTGTGCTGTGATCCTGCCCTTGCTGATCACAGTGGCTGACACTGAAGGGCTTCTTGCAAGCTCTGGTAGGAAGACCAGGCTGACTCAAGATAGATCAAAATGTGGCTGTAGTGGTACCCTGACAGTTCAATAATTCTGGAAGGTTTCTTGACAAAAGTGTGATGTACCTGAGAGATTGCTTCTAGTGCACAATCTGCAGAGGACACGGAAAAGAAATGCAAAATTTTATATTCATTGTTACAGGTGAGGAAATGTTTATTTTATATTCCTTAAATAAATATGTCTACAGGGTGAAAATGTCTTTGGAGAGACAGTATAAAGAGTAAAGGAGCTTCTTTCTTCTTCATATGGAGAGTAAGGGCCAGAGTACAGTGCTGGTAGCTAACTGTACAAAATATCAGTGCCAGAAAAGCTTAAACCACTGAGAGGGGAAAAGTGATGGAGAACTCAGAGATGTAGATACACAACACCAGCTTAACTCTGTACTGAAACACTAAATGAGGAAAATGCCTGCAAGAAAACTCTTCACCCTTTTCTTAGCTCAAGCATTACTGAAAAAAGCTGGGCATTAATGTCCCTGGGTGGTAAGAGAACATCATATGTAAACAAATACGTGTGAAAACTTTGTTTCCACTACTGTGCAGTATCATGCAATTATAGAGCAGTATGTTTTCTTCAGCTCAAAAAGGCTATAAAAGGCAAATGCAATGGGGATTAAAAAGCCTGTTTTATAGAGTGCTTTGGATGCCACAAAAAAGTAACTTGTTTGAGTGCCTATAACTAAATATAAATTGCAAATACTAAGAATTCGGCAAGGTGCAGTTTCTTACTTTCTATTACCATCTGCTTTTTTGGCCTTTCCTGAAGACAGATAGGATGAGGAATATTCAATAACAATAATAACAAGAAGTTGTTAAAGGGGAAAACTATAGGAGTCATATAGTCTTCATACTGAGTTCTGCATTAAATGGCCACATTATCAAATGGAGTTGCTCCTTTTGACAAAACCACCTGGGTTTTGATGTCAGGATCTGGTATGAAAATCCCACTTTATTTGCAAGCCCTCATCTTGACAACGGAGATCTCAGGTCTAGGAGCACCATTTGTGGCTCTGGAGACAGGTCAGGGTCCAAGAGTAACAGCCCCGTGCTGTGCTCCCTCAACTGAACACTAGTTGAGTCTTTTTATTCAGTTTTTTATAAAGCTTAGTTTAGTCTAGAGCCTGTCTGTGACTCTGGTGAGTAATTGCTTGTCAAACCTAGTTCTGCAGGGCTTCCTGTCTATCCTGTGTTAGGTTTCCTTCCCTGTCTGGAAGGAGGTGGAGGGTGCCCACTTAGCAGATGCACGAATTGTTTCTGTAGGTCTCAGAACCTGCAGCTAAATGAGAGACTGCGTTTTCTAGACACCACTAGATGGTGCCTCTGGATCGCTAATCCTGGGAAAACAGTGATGCTAATCCAGGAAAACAAACAGCTGCGTGGCCAACAGGGTGAGGGACCCCTCCCCTCCTCCTTCTGCCCCTCTGTTCCCCTCTGGTGAGACCCCACCTGTGGTGCTGCATCCAGCTCTGGGGCCCCAAGCATAAGGAGGACATGGTCCTGTGGCAGCTGGTCCAGAGGAGAGCAGTGAGGATAATCAGGGGGCTGGAGCACTTCTCCTTGAGGAAAGGCTTAGAGCTGGGATTGTTCCAACTGCAGAAGAGTAAGATCTGAGAAGATGATATAGCATTATTTCAGTACTGACAGGGGAAGGGTAAAAAAGATGGGGACAACGTTTTGGGAGGACCTGTTGCAACAGGACAAGAGACAATAATTTTAAACAAAAAGAGGGAAAATTTATAAAAGGAATACTTTTTTACAATGAAGGTGGTAAAACACTGCAATAGGTTGCATTGTGAGCTCCCCCAAAGAAGAAAAGATGCTTTAAGAGAGAAGAGAAAACTTTGATTCTGTGCAAACTGTGAGTTATTCAGTTCAGTACAGAAGGAAATTCAGTAACTCCTACTTGCAAGAAGAACATGCAGTTAGGTGAATCACAGGTGCAGAGGTGATCCCTGGTTCCTGTGGCCTATTAGTGATCTGAAGTCCTTAAATTATTTCATTAATAAGCCAAGTGTAGGAAGAAGCATATCCAAAAGAGTTGGATTACAGATATGTTTATAGTAACAATATTAACTAAAAAAAAGAAAATTAAAAAAATCAAGAGCATCACCTCTATCAGGAAAAAAAAAATGCTTCTGAGTAGCTTAAACCTCACCCTAAATATTTTTAAATTTTAAAATACAATTTTTATTTTCTGCACCCATAATCTTCTGTCATACTATCAGTTTGATCCTTAAAAAATTCAAGGCCTAGAGTCTTTCTTGGTTAAAATAAATAATAAAATTGAGGTCAGAGTAGCCCATCCTTGTGCCTTGGATGCCTATCACAAGTGTGACCTTCTGACTGTGGGGCCATAATGAGTTTACTTTTCTACAGTCTCTGTACCCTTCTCTGTGGCAGCATTGCCAGCTCATGTTGTCTCCAGTAGTGGAGGAAGCAGGGATGTGGAAGTGGATGAGGGCCCAGGAGAGGAAGAGCTGCATTGCCCTCTGCTTTGCTGTTCATATCAGGTGTGTGCCTGCCTGAGGACTGGTGTATTGTCAGAAATACCTCTTAAATGCTCAAGGACAGATTCTGGCTCGTGTAAGTCTGGGGTTACCTACATCAAAGAGTATGTTCAAGGATTAGGAATAAAGCCAGACTGGGGCCTGTCACTCGTCTGACAAATACAACTGCAAAACAGATATGTATCTGACCATGTTCTCATTGCAACAGGGCTCAGCTCTGCTCCTGATCTTGACTTATTTTCCTTCTCCTTTTCCTCTTTCTCTGGTGCTTACTCTCCTGCTATTGTAATCATGCTGCTAAAACAAGTATGTGTTCTTCTGGGGGATTAAAGCCTCTGTTCCAGACATGTCATGCTCTGCCACTGTGTTTCAGTGCTCTGGTTTATGCCAAGGCTGGTGGGGAGGAGAAGCCAGGTCTAGAAGCCCTTGAGGGAAGGGTGTGCTCTTTCCTGCAGTACACATGCAAAGACAGGATGCTGCTACGTTTAGCTTGGGCTCCTCTTGGCAATAAAACATTTTCCATAAAATATCTTACACAAACTTCAGGTGGAATGTTGAAAACCTATCCACAGTACTGTGATTTCAATAAAAAACATTTTGAAAGATCAATCTACTGTGTAGCATGCTGGGAACATATGATGTGAAAATGCATAAAGCTCTGAAAATCGATTGATTTGGGTAGTGAGTGGCAATCCTGCAGTTAACAAGTCAGTAAAATGATAACCTGTAAAACAGTAATGCTGTCACCTCTTATTAAGTCCCTGAATGCTTTTATTTCATCAGTTTATGTTGCCTACATTTCCAAAAGGATAACTGGTGGTGGAGGAGGTCTGAAAAGGTCAGAGAATGTTTGAGGTTAATTCAGGAAAATGTATGTAGCAAAATCTATGCTTAGTATGCTTATATGAAAAAGGATTAATGTGCTATTGGAATCTGCATAGTGGTGAGTCCACTGCTAGATGGCTCTCTAACCCAAGAGAAAATTATGATGCACAGTGGTTGGCACCTGAAGCGAGAAAAAGTCTGGCTAAAAATCGTGTTCCAGCTCCCAGCAGTGAGGATAATTGGTTAATGGGGTGACTAATTGCAGGGAGGGCATGAGGTCTGTGACTTAAATCTTGATTAAAATCCTGGCTCTCACTCTCAAAGTGCTTTGCATCCCAAAGAATGGACTTGGATTGGATGCAGAAATTTCCACAGACATTTTAGGTCTGCTCTGCAGAGGGCGAACTTCAGCCCCTGAAATAAAGTGATTCCAGAAAAACAACTCCAGAGTTGGTAAGAAGAGTGCTTGTGTAGGAACTGAGTAGGAATAAAGGATTATGTGACATGGATGAGGCTGAGATGGGATAAATGAGCTTTGCACAGTGGCACCAGTCACTAAAACATGTGCACAGGGGTGTTCCCTGGAGCTGAGGACTGCAGAGGAGGCAGTGCAAGGTTTCTTCTGTGCCTTGTTGGCTGTGCACTGGCATCCACTGGCTTCAGGAGGTCAGCTAAAAACCTCCACTCTGGATTACAGCCCTGCACAACCTCTGGCTCTGGTCTTTCACTGAACATGAAGTACCAAAGGGAGTTGATCTTGTCTGTGGTCTAATGTGTCACTAGAGGTTGGCACTATTCTCTCTCCATTGCAGTGGCAAGCAAGATTTTGTAATATCACTGGTTTGGATACCTATTTATGGTAGGACACATGTTTCTCCATGCCCCTCAAGGGCTGTGTTGATGCTCAGACTCAGTCACATGACTGTAGTCAGTGATCTGTTTTCATCCTACATTTCCCTCCTTTCTGGAGTTCAGAGCTCCTTGCTTGCCTCAGATTCATATCTGTAGCTGAGTGTGCACACCTGTGGTTATAAATAAATGGAATGGCATATCCCAGAGAGGCTGTATTTTCTTGCAAAGAGTGGTGGGATTTACTGATCAGGTTTTGTTATGTTGCTGCTTTCATCACACTAGAAATGGAGGCAGGGTTTCTCATGCAGAGTTTTGGTGGTGTTTGGAAAAATCAGCTGGAATGAAAGGAAGCCATCTCAGTCTACACCATGTGGAGGGATATCATCTGAGGTTCCCTGAAAAACTGTCTTCATAGCTCTGCTGACAGGACTTCCAAGCATTTGCCTGCAGAGCAGAGCTCAGTCTGGCTTGCTCAGAGTCCTCCCGTGTTTCTCCAGCCCATTCTCTGTTACACTCTGTGGCTAAACCAGACAACTCTTGTAAGGAACTTTGAGGTCTAATGAATGCATCCATGTGGGATGCTACTCTGAAGAACAAGTTCAGAGGGGAATGGAAGGGATGACTGTGATAGGTGCAGGTCCTGCTTTGGGTGATGGAGTGATGAAGCCCTCAGGATTGCGTGGTGCTCCCATCAAATAGGACCCTGTAGTTGTTGCAGTACAGCTCTGCTCTGCAGTCATAAGCAAGCAGTGTGATACTTCCAGACTTCTTTAAAATCCCTACTCACAAAATGACCTCTGAAGAAATTTCTTTGCAGGTGTACTACATTGACTGCCCCCTCATATAATTTTCAGAGACCTGAGCAGTTTCTGTTGACATATCTGCTGAAGCTGGTCTGAAGGCTAGCTGGGGTCCTTGGAGTAACTGAGAACCCCTGGGCCTTCAGTTAAGCATAAGTGACCACAAACGACCTGTTGGGATGCAATAACCACTCCATTAAATGGATTTTTCTCTGGTGTGTCCTGCAAAATAAGAGATACAACGACCAGACACCTGAGACGTGAACTTCATTGCTTCCTCCTGATGATACTTGCCCAGAGTATCCTGGACTGCATCAGAAGTGCAACTGGGAGGTTGAGGGAGGGAATTCTGCCCTTCTGTTTTGCTCTGGTGACACCCCAGAGTGCTGCATTGGACTTTAGAAGGACATGGACCTGCTCAAATGAGCCCAAAGACCATGAAGATGGTCAGGGGGATGGAACACCTCTCCTATGAGGAAAGGCTAAGAGAATTGCAGTTGTTAGCCTGGAGAAGAGAAGACTCCAGGGTGAACTTACAGCACCTTCAAGTATCTAAAGGGAACTGCAAGAGAGCTGAAGAGGAACATTTTAGAAGGGCATGTAGTGGTAGGACTAGGGGGAATGGCTTTAAACTGAAAGAGGGTTGTTTTAGATTTGATATTAGGAAGAAATTCTTTACTGTGAGGGTGCAGAGGCACTAGAACAGGTTGTCCAGAGAAGTTCATGCCACATCCTTGGAAGTGTTGGAATGGGTTTTGAGCAATCTGGTGTAGTGTAAGGTATGCTCATGGCAGGGATTGGAACTAGATCAGCTTTAAGTCCCTTCTAACCCAAACCATTCTGTGCTGGCTTGAAATTTGCCTCAATAATATTTCTAAGCCTCTCTAGCTTCCAGATGATGTAAGCATTATCTATTTGCTCCCAGGAGTATTCAATGCATTTTTGTTGTTGTTGTTGTATTTAAATACCACACACACTCTCTCTCTCCACTGAGTTTATGAACAAGCCCAGCTTCTGAACCATTTGTAGGCTTCATCCATCTGCAAAAACACCTCACTGCAGAGACTGCCCTCTCCATGGTATGAATAATGCAGAAGAATTGCTCTGTTGAAGCTGGCTCCATTGTTAGTTTAAGTTGAACATGAATAATTGAACACATTTTCTTTTCAGGGACAAGAACAGCTGCCATCTAAGCTGTTTAACCCCGTTTGCCTTCTCACATTTCTCCTTAAACTTGCTACAGCCCCTCTGCTTAGCCATGCCATATAGGAATGCATCAAATTCATTTGGGGTTTTTTACTTGCTTGAGGTTGTGTCACAAATGATCTGCTATGCTCGTTAAGCAGGCCTAAACGAGGGCTAGTTACAATTATTGTGTGTGTACACCCCCCTCGTGTCCAGCTTTAACCCTTTGCTTGCTGGCTTCCCACAGGACTCTACTTGGACTTCTACAGCAGGGTGCTGGGCAGCAGAAAGTGCCTTCAGAAAGCTAAACCTTCAGCAGTCAGCACTATCATTAAGAAGTGTCAACAGATTAAATATTTAAGCAGCTGATGTGGAAAATATGGAATTAATAGCCTGTCAGTTAAGCCTTCAAAGCTATTACAGACTTCCCCATGGAGCATAAGCACCACGGTCCCATTAGGCGAAGGAAGGAAGTCTCTGATACCTCTTCCTGTGCATTTTTTTTTAAATGGAACTTGTCCATTCGAAATCATGGGAGCTGACCTGTCAAGTTGGACTTGTCTGTTCATTGAGAAATTTGGTGTTTATCTATTCTTAACCAAAATTGTTTATGCAGGGAGAGTGTGATATTCTAATTCAATAGGGAAACCTGAAGGGAGGAGGGATTTTTTTTCTGAAGCCTGATACGGAGCATTAGGAAGTCAAAAAGGACCTGTAAAATGTTCTTTCTAAGAACAGTGCAAGAGCATTCAGAGTAACTGTGTCATAAAACTTCAGTCTTTCAAAATGCTCCATATTTCCCAATTATATTCCTTTGGATATAGCAATTTCTTCTAGATACTTGCTATATATTACAAGTGTCTATAACCTCGGGGTGTACTATGCATTATAACAAGCATATATTCATGTTCACATTTCTTGATTTTGCCTCAGAAATCTTTTTCTTCTTGTTTAGTAAATCCCTCTTAACACATGTTTATGAAGCATTTATTTCAGTGCAAATTTCCTCTTTATTTTTTTTAAAAGTCAGCACAGATTTTGGTTTTTTTTGCTTCCAACTTACTTTGCTCCATCATAGAGGCTTTGTCCAGCAAGAAATGTACTATGTTATGAATGGGTAATTAAATTCATAAAACTATGATTTGCATAATAAGTTTTACCTAGTGTTCGTGAGGGAGCTGCTCTGCATGTTACATTTGCTGACTAAATTATACCCTATTTTTCATGTAATTAAAGCAATGGAGTTTGATAAGAAAGTAACTAATTACAGGTATTTAAGGTGTCTTTGAAATACTGAAGGAAACCAGGGCAGGTGGGTGTGGGAGTGTCTTCATCCTTAAAGATATACACTTCTAGAAATTAAATGTTTTATATTTTAGGTACCATAGGCTGTGTGGATTCTGTGGAACTGCTGGCATCTCTCATGGCAGGAGACAGACTGCTGTGTGGTGTTACAGGAACCAGAAAGAGCTCTGTGCAACTGGCTGTGCAGTGGTTGTTAGAGGAAAGCTGTAATGTCTCTCAGCCTGCCTGCTCCTTGTGTCCTATAGTGCTCTTCAAAACTGCAGAGTCTCTTGGCAAATGTTCTTTTCTCTGCAGCTGTGAAGTTGGCTCTCATCTTCCAGCTTCCAGATTGGATGTGTTTTAGTGGTGTCATGGTTTTGACCCTGTGAAATTATTAGTACAGCATGAGATTTCTGCTTAAAAAAAAAAAAAAAAAAAAGTGAATTGCTGAACTAATGTGCTTCAGGATAAGAACTAGATGAGAGCAAGGGACCTGAGATGATCTGGGACCCAGTACCTGTTACTGCACCAAAACAGCTGGGGATTCAACCTTCTGCATTTGACCTGTGCCTTGCTGGTGGCCCAGCCATGGTGCCAGGGATATTGCTGACATACCCTGAATTACCAAGGCTGACTACAACAATGCAGGAAAGATCCTGTGTGTGATGTTCACTTTATACTGAACGGAGCAGAAGAACAGGTGAGAAGAGCCAAGTTCACAACTTCCTTTCCAAGAGACTCCAAAAAGCAGTGCCTCCTATCAACATTTTTGAAAGGAGTCTAGAAAAGGCTCACTCTCCCACTGAAAGATCTTTCTTTTCCCCCAGTGAGGAGGCATCACAGAAACCTTGAAAACTGATTGAATCATTAATTTAACACATTGGTTTAAAGCTTTTTTAAAAAGCTGCCTGCTCAAAGCCTTTTCTGTGCAGATGCTTTAGCCTCATCCTGACTTAAGTTTCAGCTAGTTTCTGAAAGCAGTGAACTAGCTGAGAAAAGGCACTTAGGAATCTAGTGAGAAAGATAAAACTTAAAAATGAGCTCTTTAGTCCTAAGTTCTGGATAGTAAACAGCCCCAGTGACACCAGGGCAATTTCCCTCTTCAGCAGTGTGCCAGTGACACAGAGATAAGTGTAATTCAGCTGGGTTTGTTGCAGGTCCAAAAGTGATTTGCAGCCCACACTGGCTGAGCTGTCTCTCTAACTCTTGCTGGAAGGTCTCTCTCTCTCTCTCTCTCTTTTTTTTTTTTTTTTTTTTTTTTAATTATTATTTAAAGCTGTAGTAGGCAATGCAAAAATGCATTTTTGCTGATCTTCAGAAAGTGCTAATGTTGCTACTTGCTAGTCAGTAAATTGGTGAGAAGTGAATGAAACAGCAGAAGTCATCTCAAGTAATATAAAAGATGGTCTTCCAAAGCATTAGAGAGGCAGTAATTTCCCCAAGTCAGGATGTGAGTAAAGTTTTTCCCATGGCTGTTTCTTTGCTCTCTCTTTAAATGTGAGGTTATGCTTTTTTGATGGATAAGGTCTGCTTCTACTCCTCAGCTTCCATTTGTGTTTGACAGGCTCAGTTCAGCTGGGGGGGAAGACACCTGAAGGCATTGCTGTTGCTGCAGGTTGGATGAGGTAGGGTGTCCTTCACAGTCCATCTCTTTTCTAACAGGTGGGAAAAATACCAGAAGGCCTGGTCTGATATAAGGATCAGAGGTAACAGCTGGGCCGTTCAGCCAGAGGAGTTCTCCAGTTGTGGATGTGGTCTTTCAGACAAACTAGAAGTAAAAACATTAATTTTTCACAGGCTGCATGTGGCTCAGTGTTTGGTTGTCTGTCCTTGGCTGCACAGCAAGATCTGGTGTGACCAGGGCTAATACACGGCAGTTAATTGCAAGACGGAGATGCCACAACTTGAAAGGATAAATCTCCGGATATTCTGAAGGTGTTCAAGACCTCTCTAACCTTTCTGATTGGGTGAGGACAGTGTTCAACAGCAAGAAAACTAGCATTTCTTATGACAAACTTTCTAGGCTGAGTTGTGCTCTAGCAGGGAGGCAGCAATATGCAGTGAGACATACTAATGCTATGTTTGTAGGCCAAGTGAAAACATCTGTTTACAGCTGAGTTGATTCCTTCAGAAGAAAGTCCTACTGAGCCTCATGAATGCAGTGCCAGAGAATCTCACTTCACAGGCCTCTCAGATACCTAGGGGGGCTCTGAAGGTCAAAGCAGAAAGCAAACTGGACACTGACATGGGATACGACATGATCAGGCTTTCTGCATCCAGAAGTGCCTTTTAAAGCTCTCTGTGGTGTACTCTGGTATGCTTGGAAGGGGACAAAAAGTGAACAGCATGGCCTCCAGACCTGCTGCACTGAGAGCTGCACTGAACTGCTTGGTGCCAGCTGCAGAGCTCTGACAGACTGATGTGAGTCTCCCATGGCAGGCTGGATCTCAGAGTGAATGATGGTGATAATCAGCACCTCACTCTCATACTGCTTGCACCACCACTTGAAATGTGGGCATTTGTCCAGGAAGAGTGTGATAAGAGCTCACCTTAAACTCCCAAGGCATCACTTACTCTGAAAGCCTTTTCCTTACAGGCTGTCCAGCTTCACTTCTCTAAGCTCAGACAGCACATTGAATAGCTACTGGTGAAAACAGTTTTTATCTGCTACTTTCAGCTACTCAGCCTCATAAACAATGGGTATTTCACCTGGATTTGGAAACAGGATTAGCAGGGAACTGCTTTAACTTATCCTTGCTCTCAGTAGCTCTTCATGAGGCTGTTTTCCTTTTATTTGTAGAGTAAAACATCCAAAGATGAGCATCTTTTTAAAGACCGTGCCTCCAGTATTTCATTTCTTTCCTTCCACCATGCTCTGGAAAATTGGTGGAATAAAGTCTGCAGATGTATTTAAATATGGGCCTTACTGCAAAGTGCATGAACACTCTGGCAAGAGGTGGGCTTTGCTAACGAAGCCTTTCACACTGACCCAAGTCTGAGTAAAAAAATTTTCCTTGTCCCTGGTTTTTCTTGTTGATAGAAGTCCTCTAGAACCAGCAGAAGCAAGCCAGGCTGCTGAAACCAAAATTTGAATATTATCTCTTTCTGATTCATTAGGGGAGGGAGGCACAGAAATTATTTACCTGTGTGTCTCCTCGTGTCAGCTAAATGTTGATGCTTTCATGACATTCAGCAGCTCATTCCTCATGGCAGCAGCAAGCTCTGACTCTCGTGGTGTTAGAAAGGAAGCAGCTCTGTGAATTCTGCTCAGTGCTAATTTAATGAGGTGCAGCTCAGTTGTTCAGGACAGGCTTTCAATCATAGTGAAAGGCAAGGAATCCCCTGAAGGCAAGCTGGAGGAGTTTGGCTCTGGCAGCGGCATACTTCCCGCTAGGAGATTAATTTTCTCTGATGGGTTCCATGAAGACAAATGAACCAAAATGAATAAATATATATTGCCTGTTTGGCAACACATTTATCAATAGTTGTGATTTCCATTGCAAACCAAATGAGGGGAAGACTAGAATCTGTCTTCCACCCTGCTACCCTTTTCCCATCAGCAGTGCCAGTGCTTTTTCTGGGAGAGGAGTTATCAGTTTCCTTCTTGTCATTCATTGGAAAAGATAGGCACAAGTAGACCTTTATAGTGATACTTAAACAGTTACTTTGAAATGTGTAGGTTGTCAATTTTTAGCTGCTCTGTCTGGGTGCATGTGTTAAACACTAATCTCTCCCACCCTCTCAGCTCTTGCAGCATCCCTGGATGCAGGCATGCTTTTTTCTTCCCCTTCCCAGCAAGACCTAGTCCTCCACACACCCTGCTCCTCCTGGCTAGCTTAACTCTGGTGTACATGAGATAGGCAGCAGCTCTGCCTCTTTGTTAATCCTGGCATGTTTGCTGGGCTGTCCCATCCTGGCTTGTCCCACCAGCGGTCAGCAAAATACACTCTAACTGCAAATAGCGTCTAAAAGGGTGGGATTGTGTGACATGTGATATTAATCCCTGTCATCACCAGTTTATATTTGTATTCCTGTAGTACTGAATTCCCACCCAGAATGGGAAACATGCAGTCAATGTAACAGGGCAGCACAAGTTGGGAAGAAGAGCTGATGCACCTCTGGCCTCCAAGGGTGAAGCTTTAGGTGGCTGCAGAAACCAACTGCCCAGAGCCAAAGTGTATCCCAATTTTGCTGTACCAAACTCTTCAGGCACTCAGCTCTGTGTCCTGCTGTCTCACTGTGCTGAGAGGGCCTCACTGCCTGGACATGTGTACTCCAGGTGAGCCTGCTGGTGTTCGGTTTCTCCTCCAGGGACTCAGTGTGAGAACCAACGAAGAGGGAAAGGGAAGGACATTGTACCCTGCAAACAAGGAGTCAGATTCTCAGAAACACAGAGTGACTTAGAAGCATCAGCACAAAATGAGTCTTACTAAAGTGAAGTTCAGAATTTAGTTAATGTGTCTAATTTGAAAGCCATGAAAAAGCCCAGAGCAGAGGAGGTATCTGGCATTGAAATGCTCAGTAGCTCTCTCTGAAAAGAGAGTTTCTAAACAACATCTTCTGGGGGAGCTTCAATTTAAGGAAAAGGTACAGCATATAGTTTTGATTTGTATAAGCAGCAGTAGTAAAAAAGTTAATCACAGTCTCAAAACCACCTACTGCCCTCAAAAACTTTCTGCTTTGTTTTAATTACAACAAATTCTACACTCACATTAAATAGGCTGCATATAGTTCACACCTAGCTGTTGTACCCTAAATCGAGTCCAACTCACCTGGATTATCTAGCTGATGTGACTGATCTAGAGTTTCAGTAACTCATGTGAAGATCTCTTTTGTTCAATATCTTTTAATCCTTGCTCTAGATTTTTAAGTTTTGATTAATATATATTTTCAAGCAGAGCATACTTTAGGTAATGTTTTCTTGCCTAGCTATGGGAGTTGAGTATGGATCTCAGTCTGTTGCACAATTTTGCATATGCTCTCTAGCAAGTGGGAGTAATTAAATTCTTTCTAGTAATTGAATTAGGCCAGGATTCAGTCTTTTAATCAAACTGGTACCCTAACCATGCCCATAGAGTCCATCAGAATGCACTAATGTAGCATTTTCTTCAGTTTCTTCATCATTAATAACAATACTAAACATATGCTGAAGCATTTCTGCCCTCTGTCATCTTTCAGAACAATAAAAGAAGTTTAGAAAATATTGCATGAAAATACAGAAAATTTTCCAGCCTTCAGCCTGTGAGAATAATTGTCTAGTCTGTGGAATTTATTTTTCTACTTAAAATTGGAATGCAGCCAATTTTCTTCAGGCTTTTTGCAATTTAAAGTTGTGTGTGTGTGTGTGTCCAGCCCCATATAAACTTTACTTTTCTGTCTTCTGGGCAGCTTCCTAATGATGCTTCTGCAAAGATAACGTTAGTGTCTCTGCATATAGCTCTGAAATGGAACACCAACACATTCTGCTGCGACAGCAGCTTTGTTTCTCCTCTTGGGGAAGGTAAGAAATGCACATGCCTGAATTCAAAATTCAGTGTGTACTTTATTAGATCTCCTTCTGACACAAAATCCCTCTGGGTTTTGTATGCAATCTTCTGTAAAAGTCTTTCAAATAAACAGATATGGAATTCCTTTTTTTTGTTTTTTTTTATAACTCCCCCTGACTGTGGCGTAACACTGTTGGGCAAGTGCTGCTCTAAGACTAGACCGAAAAAAAGAAAGAAAGAAGTCATCAGCCTGAGCCTTCTTAAAAGACATGCACGTCAGCAGCATGAAGGACAAAAATGCCTTCACTGCTGGTGGTCCCTGCAGCACATGTAGCTCTTGTCAAGTACCACAGAGTTTTTCTGGAAATGCCCTGACTGGCTGTGCTGATGAGGTTCAGACCTGCACTCCAGCCAGTGGTGAAGCTCCCTGTACTTCTTGCCAAGTAAGCTACAGTAAACTGCTGAACAGCCGTGGGATTGAGGGTTTTGTCAGAGCTCTCATCCCATTTGCTCCATTACGCTATTTGACCATATTGCTTTGCAGGTTAATAGAAAGGTACGCAGTCTGAAAGCAGTTCTTCAGAAAAGCTACATCTTCTGGAATTATTTTGGGCTGAAGTTCTCTACTTAAGTGGATGCCAGCTTATTGTGTCCAGTTGTGGTACATAATGAGGAGGCTAGACTGGTGCCTTCAGTTCAGCAGGCTCCCTCAGAGAATGTCTTTCTGTCCTAATAATGACCTTCATTAGTCTGTTCAAGAGCTTAAAACATTTGTGTGGTCTAATTTCAGACTGCACATCACTCATTCAATGCAATTTCTTGAGTATATGAATTGGTACTTATGCTGGAAGGTTAATTGCTCCTCTCTAGTGAATAAGCTGAGGTTTAAATTTAGGGCCAGACTGTCAAAACAAGTGAGGCTTTTTATTTTTTTATTTTTTTCCCTTGAAGAATGCAAGCAAAAAAAAAAAAGAAAGAGAATGAGACACCTAGGAAATTCTAGAACACTTCATTGTACTCTTTAACTATTTTCCTGGAAATTCATTGGTTCTGAAGCCTTATATGACTTAGATATCACCCATCCACTGAGTGTATCATATTAGCTGCCTTTTTTTTTTTTAAAGCTCACTTTATCACCATGTGCTGTCATGTAGCAGAGGTAGTAACTCCATGAGTACACATACCTTAATTATTTTTCTTTTTTTTTTTTTTTTCTTTGAGTGGACTTAAAACTCTTGCAACTTTTTACAGCTGTGGTGGTTAAGAAGCATTCTTCACCTCACTGCCTCTACACTGTAGCTATTGAAGTGTCTTACTAACCCTGTCAGCTGTGTTCGTATTTCATCCACTTTTTCTCTCCATAAATATTCCCTAATATCCTTATTGATAGTGCCAAAACTGCAGGACTTACTTGGAGCCTTCCTGACCAACAAACCTCACGGGTTGCTGGGTTTTAGGAAGAAGCACCACCGGGTTAATGTGTATGCTCCTCTGTGGGAGGGCAGCTGCTTGTTGAGGACCTTTGACACACCTTTGTTCCCCCGCCCAAAGTGGGGGAGCTTCTTTGTGGGGTGTTACCTGAAGTGAACCCAAATTCTCACTTCTTTCCATCAAATTCGGGAGTCTTCTGCCCTAATCTGTTTTAACATCATCCATGAGTGCTTAAGATATAGAAAGAAGGGTATCAAAGGTCTTCATCCAAATCCAAAAATTGCAGTTTTCTTTATCATGAGCTTATTTCAGGGATAAAACAGGTGAATTTGAGGTTCAGTGCCATAGGTAATTTCAGCTAATAGTTTTCTAGAGTTTGCCTGTTGCTAGGGTAAGAAAGATAGAGAGTCTTTTAAAGATAACTGCATTTTTATGATCTTCAACATGAATGAAGCCCCACCATGTGAAATAATCAGCATGTAAGTTTCAAAGCTGGAGTTAAACATGGAGTAGAGGATTGCAAAGAGAATGTCATTGAAAATTATATAAAGCTCCTTTAATGCTTTTTGTTTGATGTTTCATCAGATCCAATTCTCTTGTCCATTGAAAACTTGAACAGGAAAAACACTTATTCAACATCAAATTGGTCCAAAAGAAAATTTTGGCTATTTAAAAGGAAATCTTTTTCTTTGGGGCTTCTGAACGTATCTGAAATCCAGACATGCCTTATGGAAGCAGCTAAAGAGGTGTTTCATGGCAACATGCCTCTTGAGTGGATTGAGTGTCTTGGGTGTCTTGGCCAAATTTATTCAGTGAGGCACACTAAAGAGGTCCTTCCCCTTAAAAAGCGTTGAAATTGTTCATTTTGACTGGGAATTTATAGAGTCTAGATCCTGAATCGATGTTCTTGGATTTCTTTATTGGCCATCCGGTCTGTACAGTTGGCAGAATTCTTTGCAGTGGTTGAGGAAAACTCTAAAGTGATGTCTGTGAGCTGCTTCTGGTCCAGGAAAAGAAAGTATAATATATGTCATGTAAAACTGACTTAATGAAAATTTTGTAGATTTGTCACTTCTTATCTCAACCTACAGAATTAGTCAGGCATTTAGCATCTGTCAAAAGGAATTTGCTGGAGAACATATCTATATGTTTTAATGACAATTTAAGAAATGTAGCCAAGCTATGCTTTTCCTCTTCCCTGAATATTGTGGCTAGAGGGGGCGGAGGAAATATCCTTTATTCTTCTAGCCAAGCAGTTTTGATTTTACAGTTGAGCCTGCATCACGTATCTTGTGCCAGCTTCATGCTGTGCTAATATAATTTACCAAGCACACAATGCTAAGGAAGAACAATACAATCCAGAAGAAAATCAGCTCTTTTCTCATTTTTGCAAAAGAAGTTGCAAAGCACGGTTTATTTCAAAATAAAATTAAAAGTCATTTAGCTTTGTTCCTTCAAGCAACAAATTAATTATGGGAGAAGGAGGTAACTGCACAACAGGATTACCCTTTGCTTCTGTAGACAGAAGAGCAGCAAATCAGAGTGACAGAAATGCTATGAGGAAAATGGTAGGCGAGTCAGTAGATGACCCTTTTTCCTACTGATGAATTTGCATTAGCGTAATCTCACAATTCTCTTTTGTTGGATGGAATTCTATCACAAAGAGTCTTGGCCTGGGGTATGTTCATGCTTCTCTCTGTAAGAGAGGTGAGGAATTGCCTCAGACATGTAACAGAATAAGAGCTAACTTCCTGCATGAACTGCCTCGCCCTTCTTTCTTGGTTATGATATGTGAATTCCTCAAAGACAGCTGTGCAATTTACGTGGCTTATTTAATGGACTGTACTTCAAGGGAAGCTATCTTAGCCTAGTTTTAGGTCGTGGGTCATTTTCTTAAACGAAGAAGGAAAAATAATAGCTGCTGCAATTTTATCCTTCCTAGTGTTATAAAGACTGTCCTGCCAGTGGCAGGGCTTGAACCAAGTCTAGTTTTGCTAGAAAACCTTTAAGGTGTAGCAAGCGACCTATTCAACCTAATATTTTTCTCACAGCAAGGAACTACATGGGTTTATATGGACTTGGGTTTTTAATTAACTGTAAAACACTCTGGTCAATGAGGTCTTGTTTCAAGTGAGAGCTGTGTCTGTTAAATACCCACATATCCTACAGGCACAGTACAAATGGCACAGCTGTTGAGGAATACTTAATCCACCCCATCTCTGGTGCCCAGTTAACACTGTCTATTTTCTTCTAGTACATTATGGGCTGCTTTTCTGTTGCAGTATTTGGAGCTGATATATCCAGATGGCTCAGAACAGTAGGGATCAGCCTTCTGGAGACTTTCTGAGGGTAGGAGCAGGAGAGTTATCTGTACACATGCCCAAACAACAAACAGCCAAGATATTACTTCCTGAGGGATGTTTTTTCTCCATGGGAGAGGGATCCAGTGACCTATTAAGGCCGGTGCTGCCTTCATGGGGAACAGGATGGTCAGGAAGGAGCAATTGCTGTTCAGGCAGGCTGCATTCTCCTTTAGCTGCAACTTGCTCACCAAGTGTTGGAGTGTACCAGAGCACTTCATCAACAGGGCTGAAATAAGCCTTCACTTCAGACACAGTGATAAGGCTTTGATTTAACATTTAGTAGCCCCTATCCAAACCTACAGACTTCTCTAAGTCCTCCTGCTCAAATCGCCCTTTTATGAGAAACCTCCTTCACTGTTTTCCCACCTGCAAAGGGGTAAGAGGGCAGAAAATTACTGTGCTCCTTTTTCATGAGATTGCCCTTCAATCTCCAAACCTAAATGTGTTAAATGCTTCAGAATAATTGAAGTATCCATAGCATTTGTTGTTCAGTGTACATGAATGCTTACCTCACATCAGTGTATATATGAGACCAAATCTTGGCTGAACCTCAGCATTTTCAGCTAATGGCTAGGCATATTTTATGCTCTTTAAAGACTGTTAGAAAAATGGCCATGCTGTGGGAATGCCAGCTTGTTCTATGCATGTCAGCCGCTCGTCCACCTTCCAGCTCTTTCCTGAGCTGAGGATCAGACATTTGGTGTGCAGCAACGGGGACTCTCCCAATAGCGTGTCAGAATTGATGGCTGCCTGGCAGCCTGCTGCAATCTCTCCTCTGGAAAAATTACCAACTGTTCTACTCTGTTGACATGAAAAATACATCCTTTCAGCTTGAACAGCTATAAACTGGGGCTGTCCTTGTGTCAGGCACGTTCAGACTCAAGAATTGGTGACAGGAGAGGCTTGATAGAGGTGGCAACCATCTTGCCATCTGTCATTTCTGATGTAAACCCTCTCAGTTTGGTGGCAGCTCTGTATGATGTTAAACTCCATGACCAAAGAGCAGAATTAGGCTGGCTTTTTTTTCTGCTTATCTGAAAGGTTATTTGAAAGCTTTTTTTTGGCACCAAGATCGAGTGGCACACAACATATTCAGCAGAGCTGGTCCAGAAATAGCTTCCATCCCTGGAAAGCTTAAACATTTAAAAATTAGCCTCTCCCTTGGTCCACAGAGGCAGAAATGAACTGAGAGAAAACATCTTCTGAAAGTCTTCAAATTAGAGATGCTGAATTCTTTTGATCAGAAATTGCATCTTTCATTCTGACAAAGGAAAATTAAAGGGTTGTCACTTCAAGTCTTCCTATATACAAGACTGAAAAATTGTACTTTCAAACTCTTCTGAGAATTTTCTGTTAATTTTCTGTACTGTTAATGCAAGACTGTTGCTTCTATCGAGGCTTCAACCTAAATTTCTATTGTTAAAAATCTCCAGGTTCCTAATGTTTTGACATATTGCATGTGAAAATTCAGAAACCATTTAGGATCAAGACTAAGACTTCTGCCAGAAAGAAGTGAAAAAGCTTTAAAGCTCCCTTCCAGCCCAAACTATTCTATGATTCCACAGTTTTTCTGTAATAGGTTGGGGTTTTTTAGGCTTATGCTCTGTGAAGTGGATTTGAAGAACAAGAGGGTTTGTTTTTTTTTAAATGTGGTGTAATGATAATTATAGAGAGACAATTAGAGAGTCACTGTGGATTATATTCCAGGTTAGCTGTTTTCATAATTTCATTTCTAACGACATTGCTCCAGAATTGCCCCTCCTTTAGCTAATAATATCAGATTGGGTAAAGTTGTTAGATAATTTCAGGGGTTACCATTCTTCTTTTGTCAGGGCTGAAGTGTGATTTTAAGAGTTCATAGAAGCCCCAGAGCTAGGATACCAATAACAAGCTGAAGATTATCTGACATTCATGAAAATGCCTTCATTGTTTACAAATAAGGACAGAGGTGTCTTCTTGGAATGAGATAGAAAACTGCCAAGTCCTGTGGTGTACATCCAAGTAAATTGTGGAAGATGTCAGGCAAGGAAACAGATACAAAGGTGAAAATCTGACCCTTGTCACCTGAAGAGCCTGAACTGGTCAGAGCTGCAGCCTCTGTCATGGGGACAAACCTTGCCACTGTCCCTGGTCTCCACACCAGAAAAGCTGCAGACAAGAATGGCAATGGCAGTTGTTCTAACTTTCTAACTTATCTCGCCTGTTGGCTTTGCTACAAATACTTTCATAATCCAGACTAGTACAGAAAAGCCTCAATACAGTTTTAAAATGCTATACAGAAAATTGTGTGTGAGGGGAAAAAGGGTGTGATGAGCTGCCAGAGTCCTCTGTCTTTCTCCAGGAGGACTGTGCTGTTTATAGTGGCTATTTACTCCTCTCTTTTAGCTATAGGTGCACAGTGTTGACAGCTATTTCTCCCTTGGTCTTGGGCTCCCGTTTGGTTTATTTTATAACCATTCTACTTTCATGCTCTCTTTTAATAGTTATTTCTAAAATTTCTGTTACTTGAACGACAGGAACTCTCACTTCCATAGTAGCCATGCAATGTTCATTTGCTGCTGTTTTCCAGGGACTGGGTGCAGGAAAAGCTGAGGAACATCCTGCACTGCCAGTGGCTCTTCAGAAGGAAACTGCGCTCTGGGTTTAGCAGGAGCCCTGAGGTTGTTGGTCACAGGCAGCCATGTGCACAGTTACTTGGCTTGTTCTTGCTTGTTCAAGCAGAGTCTTATGTCTTGCCTTGTAGTCTTGATTGTGAAACAGATTCAAGTTGCAAAAGCTTTTGATGTCAAAGCAAGATGACAGCCCAAGTTCTACCAGCACTGTATTTCAGCTGTGTTGTTACCTGAAAAACACTTGCAGGCCAGGAGATATTTAGAGGGGTCTGAATTAAATAAAGTGAGCATTGAAGAGTTTGGATTAAAGAAGGTGAATTAGGCAGCCAGATGATTGAGCTGCTCACCCAATATGTTGGCAATACAAACTTACTGAGTATTGAGTGTTTCAGGCAGCAAAGTGCAGCTGCCATGCCTGCTGGCAGGAGGGGCAAGGGCAGCAGAGCTGTGTTCCTGTTCAGAGCAAAAAGGAACCCTCAGGGGCTCTGCAGACATCTGTGAGAGTGTCTGTACCCCAGCAAGGCTCTTTGCTTTCCCTGCTCTGTGTCCAGCTGCACACTGCAGGACAGGGTGGTGAGCGACAGTGAGTGCCTCCGGCTGGAGTGCCACATCCTGCACGGGAAGCCAGCCCTATGTGTGCAGGATTAGGGGAGGAGATTACGGATAGCACAGAGGTGGAGAAGGGTGCAAACAACACAACACACACAAAAAACTCTTTGTTACTACTCTAAAGTGGAAATAAGCCAAAGTTAAGTGACAGTTTGTTTCCTTGCTGCTAGAACATCCTAAAATAAGCTTACACCGGGGCATGCACAAACAATTCCTGAGACCCTGTGCTGTCAGAACAATACAAAGTCTCCAGCCTTTAAGTCACAGTATGAAAAATCAAATTTATTGGGTGTTACAACAAATCTTGATGTCATGAGAAAGGGGAAAAATATCCCAGGTGATGTAAGTACACTGCTCAACATCAACATTGCTCTCCAACAGGACCGTCTCTGTAATCTAGTCAAACTGGCCTAGCATTTCTTTTATATTAACTCAGTCAGGCCTCATTATTTCTGCTTATAAAAATCTTTCAAGCTAGAACACAAAAGTGTTTTTTGTGTTTGCACACCCCATTTGCAACTGCCTTATTACACCTTATTACATTTTTTTCTTATACTGGCTGCAATGCAGCTTACATGGCCAGAGAACAAATGTCTAGCAAAAGCCTAGGTGCACATCAAATTACTTTTTGAACCACCCCAGACCTTCAATTTTATCAAATCCCTCTTCTTGTGTGCTGGGGGCACTGCAAATCAAAGGACTAATCCGTTTTCACAAACAATTCTTACCCTGAATGGCAAAATGACATTGCATGGCAGGAACTGTTAATGAAAGAGCTTCGTGTGATGCAAAGAGAAGCAATTGCTTGGTGCGTTCTGCTAGGCCCAGCTTGGACTGCATCCACACAACAAAGTCAATCCAAAGACTTGAGGAATAGTAAGACTTGAAGGGTTGTCTCCTTCATGCCTGGAAGCATAGCTGAGGAAACCTTGGCACTGGACATCAGGCAGGAGGCTGGTTGGGTGAATGATGCAAGATGGCTCACAACAAACAGAATATCTATTTCATCAGCCAGCAATGAGACTTGTAAAGGTCCCTGGTCATTGCCATGAGCCAGGATAAACACTTGGTAACCTTCAAGCTATCAATGTTAAAGACACAGTGAGTGAGAGGCACTGAGGCTGCGTTCAGGGCTGTGCTACCCAAGGAGGGTGCACAACACCTAAGGGAGAGAAAATGTTCACTGTGAGAGGTGGGTGGGACAGCAGCACAGTTCCTCAGGAAGACAGCTACACTGCTTCAAAAACTGCTTGGAACAGGAGACCAGCCAGCAGCTTGGGCTGGAAGATCTGGGTTCAGTCATTCACAGGATCAAACATCTGTGTGGCTGGGGGTAACCTGTGTTTAGCCTGCCCTTTCTTCTGTTAGACTCTGCTTTGCTTTGTTTGTTTTTCTGTCCATCTTAGTGTCTGGGAGAGGCAGGAACTAGGACAATTTCATGTGGTCATTTAAAATGCTTTTGTCTTGCTGAGTAAAGGGTGGTGGTGCTATTGCTGGCACAGGAAAAAATGGTGTTCAGTAAAAGAAGTTGAGATTTGGCCCCTCGCCTCTGTCCATCTGACTTGTCCATGCCTGCTTGCCAGCAGGCAGACACCTGGAGCCTCAGAGTTGTCAAAAAATTCCCCCACTTGCACATCCTCGACAGATCAATAGAGCCTCAACTTAAAGCAATTACAGCAAATTGGAAGAAAAATCTGACAGTGAGTCAACAACAGTTGGGAGTGGAGGAGGAGGAAATCCAAGTTATAAAAGCATAAGGAGGGGGTGGCATGGGGTTGCCTGCTGGTTTTACAAATAGCAAATGCTGATATGACTGGAAAGCTTTGTTTTGGGTACTAATGTGACTGGGCTTGAATGCTTGAATAACCCTTTGACAAGTGTTTCATAATGGTTTTACAAGACCCTGCTCTGTAAACATAACTTGAAACTGCTCAGAGGAGCCTCCTGGTTGACTCTGAAAGCTGTTGATAATCTTCCATGTCTTTATTGAAGTAAATAGCCTTACATGAGGCCAGGTTTTATGTTTACAATAGTCCTACACAAAAAACTCATTTTCATTAACCCATGGCTTAATTCCCAATTCAACAAAACAGTTACACTCTGAGGTGTTTGGCCAAGTCTCAACTTAAACTGGGCTGGAAGGGCATGAGTTTAAAGCACGTAAGAAAGCCATCATGCAGCTTTGGGCTCAGAGGATTGAACTCCTCATTGATTGATTGATCGATTGACCATTGTATGAAACATAAAAACATGGCTGAGATGAGTCCATGCTTCCCTGTAGAATTGTGAGGGATTATTCAGTTTGCCTTGCTTCGAGTTACTCTTTTTGAGTGCCCTTGATCAGCTTTCTTGTGTGACAAGGAAATTTATTGACTGGCCTGATGGAAAAAGCAACATCTCAATTACAAATGGCAGGGATCAGACTTAAAGTGCATTAATAGGTGCATTTATGGATCCTGTCCAACTTGAGATATGCTACAACTATCACCACAATAGTCTAAGTTTTGTAGTGATGAAGAAGCTATCCTAGAAGGGAGGTGCATAGATACTATGAAACGAGAGAATGTTCCAATTCTTCCTATATGCCATCAAACTGCCAAAGCTTTTGTCTGTGAGACATATAATGAAAACACATGCCTTAAGTTTCCTTTGTCTGTGTTACCTTGACAGTCTAGCATCATTGATGACAGACAGAAGCAAGATGGCATTCGCATTAGTAAAAGATTTAAATACATTTTTTCCGATGTCTGAAGATAATACCTTATAGTGCTATGTCACATGAAGGCTGTTTCCCCCTCCTTTCTCTTTGGTGGCTTTTTTCCTCTGTGATACTTCTCTTGATAAACTCATAACTTTGCTGAATAGAAGCTCATTGACTCCTGCTGCACATTCTCCTGATACAAAATTGAGTTTTTGCTTTAGTGTGATATATATCAGGCAGGTCCTGTCTCAGTAGCTTTCTCCCACTGCAGCTCCATTGATTTAAAACTCAGTAGTTACCTTAATTTAGAGCATGAGAGAAGCTTTTGAAACTACAGATTAAAATCTGGACTTGGTTGACTTCTCCATTCTTTCTGAATAGCTGTTTTCAGTTGCATATAGTTTTCTGCAAGGTCATTTCAGTTCAGGCTTTCTGAAGAACAGCAAAAACTCTGAAATTCTGGCAGTACTAGAGTAGCAGTCAAAGACAGCATTGTTGTTTCAGTTAAAAGAGCACAGACCCCAGTGGCCTTTACCAATGACTTCTCTGTCCTGTTCTTGGGGTACCCATGGAGTGTCACTATAAATTAAAAGGTGACTGCACTTGGTTATTGCTACAGACCCTACCAGGCAAAATTTTGGTTGAAAGACTTCATGTAAAGCATTGCTGCTCTTTTTCCATGAGGCAACAACAGCTGCTTTGCTGTTAGGTCCTAGTAATGGTTTGCCAGCTAGAGCTGGTCAGACTGCAGGAGCTGGGAACGTGTATGTGTCTTCTCATCAGCATTTTAATTTGATCATGGTGGTGACTGCAACAGAAGCTTTATCAATGATAGCTGCAGCTGCATTCCAGTGGCACGCTGATAAAAAGCACACCTGAGACAGCTGTGTAGCTACTTGTAGCACAGTTACATCCAGTTTAATAAGTTGTGCATGGCCTGGGTACTGAGGCCAACCGGCATGGAGTGGCCTAATTCTGACAGTAAATACTGCTGGACTTCAAACCAGCATGGCTCGTACAATCTGCCTGTTGGGAGCACTCCCAGCAATGCCCTCATCACTGGATCAGGCGCGGGGATGGCTGGTGAGTATCCTAGCGCAGTTTGCAGGCAAGCTGGATGTACCAATGCCCTCCCCTCAGGTCAGAAAGATCCTGCCCATGCCCCACTTACCCCATCACAACTGACCTGCTCTGATTATGGAACATCTGCACAGGGTTACCGATGCTTCCACTGCAGACTTGAAAATGGGGATCCCAAATGTTTGTGACTACTGAACTGCAGTTATGTCCTGAGATGAAAAAAAACCTGTATTTATTTTGAGAAATGCTGCACTGTGAATTGTTTCCTCAGCTAAATTAAAATTTAAAAACGAGAGAAGGAAAAGGCACGATGTGATGTAACTGACATAAATACACACCGAGAACTGAATGGTGTTTCCCAAAATGTATCACGCTTGAAAGTAAAGCAGAGAATAGGGGGATGCTAGGAACGGAGCTCTGGAATATCTTGCTTTCTTCTGCAGTTGGTGTTGTTCTCTCTTTGTGTGACAAAGCCTCATGTCTGAGTGAGCGAGTGAGAGATCCACTCCCCCTGCCATCTGCTCTCCTGTGTGAATAATTAGAAGGAGGAAACAGGCCCAGCTCGGGAAGATGGGGGAAGCAGAGAGCAGCCCGACACGGGGAGACCAATATCCCATCAAAACTAGCGGCAGGCTGGGAGGAGGGAGAAGGGGGAGATGAGTTTCCAGCCTCAGGCGAGTGCGGCCCGCAGTGACTGAGGCTGCCCACACAGCAGCCCGCAGCGCCCGGGGAAGGGAGGGCCGTGAGGGAAGGGAGGGCCGTGAGGGAAGGGAGGGCCGTGAGGGAAGGGAGGGCCGTGAGGGAAGGGAGGGCCGTGAGGGAAGGGAGGGAAGGGAGCAGCGCTCCGGCTCCGGGAAATGCTGTCCCCACACACAGGCACGGCCGAGGAGCTTTAGGCTGTCACTGCAGCTCAGGATTTCTCTTGTCTGGTTTTTGAGGTATCCTGCACTGGCCAAGCAGGAGGACTGAAAATGCCGTCCCCCTTGAGAGCGAGCCTGCTCTCAGTGTGCCCTGTTTTTACCCTCTGAGTGTCTCAGCCTCGCATTTAGCTGGTTCACTTCCTTTTGCAGTCACGTCATCCTTTATTTCTCAGAGCAAGAGGTTTGTATTCCACGTGGTCTTGTGGGATATCCAGAAACAAGTACCAAAGACATTCTCCACAAGGTGACTGTCTAATGTTGAGTGTTCACACAGAGGGCAATGCTAGGAGCACTGCAGGACATCTGAGCTTCCACTGTAGCTCTGCTTTATGTTCTGTGGGTTCACAACTAAATTATGGTTCTTTGTCACCTGTATCTCTTAATGTAAAACCATATTTCTTTTGAGGAAACCTAGGACCACAGAAATGCAAGAAAGAGCACAGATATTCTTGTGCTTCCAGTGCAAAGATTTTCAGAGACCATCTTACAGAAAACTAAAGAAGGGAATCACTATTGCAGCGCTGGATTCTGCAAAATTCTTCATTTCTAGCTAATCCTGCAAGTATATAGTCAGTTGTTTCAAAGCCCAAACTCAGTATTATGGCTTTTCCCAGTAAGCCCTTAAATGAAAATGAGAAAAGTAGCACTGAGTTCTTCCTGGTCATCAGCCAGGACAGGGCACAGCTGCCAAGGCTTGTCAGTGCCATGGTATGTAGTACATCATATGCAAGGTACAGACCATGCAGTGTCCTCTGGCCTCAGAGCCTTGGCAATGGGCAGTGAATGCAAGACTGAAGATGTTGGGCCGTGGGCAAGATTGTTGTTATTTCTCATCTGAGTGGAGATATTTGGATTTGCTGAATGCTGGGATGCTTGGATGCGCAGGATGCTGCTCCCTGCTGCTTTGCCTCTAGAACATATTCCACTGCAAGAGGAGAACCTCAACTCTACCTGTGCATGCACAGACAAACAAAAGCTTGTGTTCTCTTTTCACCCTGTAGAAATTACATTTTCACCACTTCCCCCTGTTGTCTGTCTTCTGTATTTAAGCACACACACCTCCTGTCTGTGCATGTGCACACAGTTTTACAACATACCATTTGAGAGCCTTGCTTCAGGGGAAAAAGTTTCATATGGGGTTTTTTTTGTTTTGTTTTTTGAGGTTTTTTTTAATTCTTTAATTATCTGCTTGATGGCAAAATTTCCTCCAAGTCTGCAGGTGCCTTTTTCATATGACATACCTGTCTGGGTACCAGTTGTGACGTTCTGTATATCTATCCACTCTTGCTAGCCATGGTTGATCTGTCTTTATTTTTATTTGATTCCCTTTGTGTAAGCTTGGAGCAGTTTTTTACCAAAAGAAAAGACTTCTAGAAGTTACCTCAATGTAATTCCTTTCTTCTGCAGTAACCAACTCCAGATGCATTTCTTTTATTTTTGTTGGGTAGTAATGGGGCCCATTTTGGCCATCAACAAAGCAGAATTTACATATTTTATCTTCTCTCTCACCTTTACCTCACCCTTGTGGTTTCTGCTGATTATTTGAACTTTTGTTTCATGTAGTAATTAATGTGCTGTAATAAAATAATTCTAGGCTTTCTTTCTTCCTTCATTAATGCAGGAAATGCTTTGTAGTTCAAAGAGGTTGTGTGTCTGCCAGATTTCACACAACTCATTAAAAATGAGCTTTAAATACTGCAAACAAATCAACCCTCAACTCACACAACATGGAAGGAATATGGAAAAGTGGTTCTACTTTCATATGAATTTCTCCCTTTTGCAGAGGTAAGATTGTATTTTTCCTAGCTGACATTCTCAAGATTTGACTTTTTCTTTATTTTTTACTTATAATGTGCATATTAGAATCAGAGATTTTTTTTCAGGGTAAGGGTTGTTCTTCCCTTACTTCTATAAAATCTAAAAATAAAAAGAGGGTAATTTCTCTCTCCTTCCTTGAAGCAGAAGGTGTTTTGGTTTTGGTTTTCTCCTTCTTTACAACTGGCAGTACATAATCTCAGACAGTATCTATGTTTAGTGACCATAGTGATCTTCCTTGTATTGCAATGGTTTGAAAGCCTGGAGGAGTTAAATATATGTCAGAAGTCCTTAAAATGTAGAGGCTTCATCCTCCCACTGTGGTTCCTGTTGATCTTTTTAACTTTTGCTACAGTAAAGGATCCTCGGGTGTTTTCCCTCTCTCTTTAATAAGAGCAGATAGAAGACTTCTCGGAGGTTCTGTGTCTGTTGAATTTCACACATTGCTTTACTTGAGTAAACAGACCCCATGGAGAAGAAGTCTCAGCACAAATAAATTGTTGCAGCTCTTTTCTGAAAATAGAAATCTCTCTGTTTTACTGGTAGTGCTTAGTGTGTAGTTGCACTGGGAGGATATTGCAAGGTGTTTCTGAAATTCTGCTCCATGTCCAACACTGACTTACAGAATGGGCAGCAATTCCGCAGCAATGTACACAAAGAAAGCCCAGGTGGTACAGCTACAACATTTGGGGTTCTCAGTGTTGTCTTTCCTTCTCTGTGGGGTTCCTTAGAACCTACTGACTCAAAAAGAGAAAAGAAGCTTGTGTAGAAAACAGCATTTGACTGAGATGTCTAAGGGCATCTGGGATAGAGTCCTGGGTCTGGAAGGTATAGAAATCTTGAGTCTGTCCGGGTACATTCAATCCAAATACATAAAGAACTGAAGGGAGAAGTATACCTAAGATACAAATTTAAAACCCATGAAAATGGAAAGACATCCCTCTTTTTGTCATTGTGTCATATAGGCAGGAAGTCATTTAAGCAGCAACAGAAGTAGAAACAATTAAGAAATAGGAAAGACCCCATGGTAGAGATCTGTGCCAAGTCTGACTGAGCTGGAGATATGAAAATCTTCTCCTGTTTACGAGACAGAATTACTGTGTGATTCTGCTTAAGTGTATTTGCGGGACAGTACTGATGAAAACCAGTGAAAATTTATGAGTTATCATTACCCCTCACTCACAAGCTTTATAAACACCACATATATACAAATTTTTTCTGGAGTATTAATTTGCACCACAGTCCCTAAAGCCAGAGCTGCTGCCTTAGGAGAGCATGGAAGTGTGCTTGCACGGCACAGAGCACTGTGCTGCAAACACAGAGCTGGGATGCAGCAGCACCAGAACCAGGAGCACCTGAGAGACACCAGAGTGCCCTTCTACCCAAGGGGGCTGGGCCTGCTCCTCATACTCATAACTCAGCTGGAATGAGATACAAACCTGAAGGCACCCTCACATGGTGCTGGGTGCTTCAAAAACATAGCCTAGGAAATGTTAGGGATGACTGGCTTACTTAATCCCAGAAAAAATTGTCCTTAATGAAGAACAGGTTATTTCCCAAATAACTGTGAAGTCACGCTTTTTATAATACCCTACAGGAGACACCAAAGGTACTGAGAGGGAATAGTGGTCAACATCTGTGCTGTTCTGCTGTATTGTTTGGTCCTAGCCGTTCTGTCTGCTGCTGTAGCATACACCCAACCCTCTCAAATTCCTTCCAGCCTGCTGCCAGAGTCTCCCTCTTCTTTAACATGCTTAGAGGAAGGCATTTAACCACCAGCGTTAAAAAATGTGTTCATATTTTAACTCTCATTATCAGTCAGCAAGTAATTCTAAATTATAACATGACTTGTCGGTTAATGATTTCTGTGTTTAATTTTGAAACCTTAAGAGTATTTGATTCCCATACCCCTGTTAAATGAGCTATATTTAAATGCAGTTGTTTCTTGCCCGCTGCAGACTGCATTTTGAAATGCTCCTTTAGGATGTCTGCACTCATGGAAGAATTTATTCCCTCACCTTTCTTCCACACTGAACAAGGCTTTAACCACTTCAAACAAGAAGAATCTGCATGGCTACACCAGATTCTTTCCACATCACCTGCCTTCCAGTCTACTTGTGCACCATCCCCTCCCTTGCCCCCTTGTATTCCCCCTCCTCATTCCTCTTGCCTCAGCCTGCCCATTGCAACACCCTGGGGTTTGGGACAATGTGAAATCTGCCCCAGACCAGAGCCCAGCTGGGCCACCCACCATGGCTGAAGCTGCTGCATAAGGGTACATAGTTGAGATTTTTGTATCAGGCAGAAAAATGTGCCCATGCATTCCTGCCTATCCCTTTCTTTTCAGGAAATCTTTTCAAACCTTTTTTTCCTTATTCAAGACATTTCTGTCTACAGCCAGCAAAGGGATAGACCATTTTAAAAGCAGCAAGGTTTGCTTGCCAATAGTCATAATCCCATCCCTACCCTTCTCAGAATAATAGCAGGGACCTTGAGATTAAAAAGCTGAAATGAACATCTAATTAGAACATCTGGTTTTTTTCCTACTAAATTGGAAAGATTTTTAAAAGGAGGAAAAGGAGAATCAGCAAAAAAATTTACTCCTAAATCCTTGTTTCCTTTCCTTAGTCACTCTAAACTTCAATTTTCCACTCCAAAACCTGCAAATGTACTATTGAGATTTTGTCATAGAATACTGCTTTGTATTTCAAACCTCAGCAGAAAAGACAGTAAGCCAAAATTTGACCTTGGATATGACAGAAGAGAAGCAAAAAACAATCAGGAAAAAATTATCTGTCTGTATTGGACTGCTAGAGGACTGAAGGAGAAACCTGCTTCTTGTGGCTGATGCAAGGGGTAAACTTGAAGGCTGGATGCAATTGTTTAAGAAAGTCTCAAAGAACAAGACCCAGAATAGGACTTTGGCAGTTGTGAAATTACTTCATTGCTAGTAAAACTCAGCCTTGGTTGAGGTGTAGGTGGGGCAGGAAAAGCACTACTCCTTTCCACTGGGAGCAGTATGTGGGTCTGTTCAGGAATAGGCCATTTAGATCAGTAGTAATTAACATTTGTGTGCTATACAGAAATATATGAGTAGCAGGTGGTTACTCAGAAGGGCTGGGAGGGAAGAAGAGTTCTGGGGGAAACTGCAAAAATTCCCGAGATATTTGGGATATGTGGTTAAGTGGATATGTGAACTGTGACTGTGGAGTCTGTAGTGAGTGCTGTTAGGTTGAATGGCCTCAGGGTACAGCATTTATCAGTTTAGGCAGCAGGATGGAAAACAGAAATGGAAAACTGCTTAGAAAAGATGGCTTCTCTGGCATGATATATGGAGGTGGGGTATAAACCAGGTTTTGAGGTGTCTTAATAAGTCTCAAAAACATGCCTGAAGTACTGAAAAGCATTGAGAATTCAGTAAATGAAAATTAAAAGTGATACTGAAGTTGGTGAAATAGAAAGTCTCTTTTCTTCTCGTTCTTGCTGGGTATACAGGGTAAGACTTTGCAAATTAAGCTAGTTTTGAAAGTAAAGTCATAGGAGTGTATGTCTAATCTTCCTGGTATTTTTCTTATCTGACTTTGTACCTGTGGTTAGTTCATGCCACCATTTTTTTAAACTAAACTACATTTTCAAATACTAATGACTAGTTACTAATTACATTACTAATGACTATTCCAACTGATGGGTGGAATACTAATGGTTCCAACCATCAGATCCTGAGAGGCAGTTATTCATATACTAGAGATTTATCCCTCAATTGTAAGAAAGCTGGATAGACCTGGGAGAATGAGACAGCCTCTCTCACACCAAGTTGGCCAGGGGACTTCATGGAAACCAGTACAGGGCTTTCCATTTCACTTTCTAGTGGCTGATCTCAGTCCTCATCTAAAAGTCTCTGAGCTGTTATGAGCAAGGACATTTCTGGTCAAAAATGCTGTGTTTCTCTTCCATTAACCCTGTGGGGCACACTTTAAGTAAGGGTTGGAAACAGGTGGCTCTGGCCATCTACAGCAATGATCCTCAGCTATATGGGGTATCTATTATTGGGAAATCTTCTACTGCACAGTCTGGAAACTTCTGTGCCTGAGCTCCTTAAACTCTTGATCTGTGAAATTGATGGAGAGCAGCTGAGCAACAGAAAAATCTCAGAAGTGAACTTTAAGTCTGTGAAGGCATTTATTTTGGAAATTATGGGTATGCATCACTTGCCCCTAACTGGTGTTGATGCAAAGCAAGGTTTCACAGTGAGATGTTGCCTCCAAAGACGAGGCCACTTTGCCCTGGAGCATTTTCTAGGAAAGAAAACCGAACCCATGCAGTGTCCCACAAGGTGGTTTCCTCCAGCATGCTCTCTGGTCCTTTTTGTAGTTGCCTGGCAACCAGGGAAGGGAGGAGGAGGAGAAGGATGCAAAAGCATGGAGGCATCTGAAGAAGCAGATTATCTGTAGCAAACCAGTCAGCAAACATTATTAGTAAAACATTATTATCTGTAGCAAATCAGCTCTTGGTTTTCGAGCTACTCCATTGCAATAGGTCATTCCTACTGGCCCTCTTCAGATGGCTGTCTGCCAAAGATGAGGACCATGATACTGCTTTAATTTTACATGAGTTTCATCCTAGTATCAATCCTTTGCCAGAACTCTTCTTCTCCAGTGGGCATAAGTGAGGTAAGAAAAGAGCTTTGACAGAGCTTCCCTGTGTTGTGTTAGGTACACTGAGACTGAGCAGTGCCCCTTGGCGAAAAGGAAGCCAAAGATGAGTTCAGCTCACTTGTCCCTTCTGAACGTGATATGTAACCTCAGATCTTGTACATGATGTTTTTCTTAATTGTCAAAAGGACTAGAAACTCTAAAAGGTGAAGTAGGTTTTTTTTAATTCAAGAAAGTAAAGAAACAGAAAAGTAGAAGTTCCCATCTCCAATTAAATATGTCCAATGTAGGAGTTGTTGTTTGGATGAAAATAAGCTTAGATGCAGCAGGAATGTGGGAGAAGTCAAACCTGTGCTCTGTGAGCTACAAGCCACTGAAATGAGTGCCATCTTTTGATGAGTGCCTTGACCATTGGTCATCCATCCAGTCTTTGGCCCAATGTTGCAGAGTTTCTAGACAGTAGAATAATTTCTGCAGGAGGTGCAACGATAGTCTCTCCTTGTCGCTGCTGGACACGAAATGAGTCACACAGATGCAGCTCGAGGTGTGGTGAAAGGAAGAAAACTTTTTTTTTTCTCTCAGTATTTGTTAGTTTCTGACCACAGCCAGGGATTGGATAGTCAGGTTAACACCTTCCCAACTGCACTGGCCGTGAGAGATGTCCATCAAAAGACATGTATCAGAAAAAATGTATAAATAGCTGTGTTTACAGTTACTGTCGTGGGAAAGTTTTTAGAAACTATGTCAACAAGATCAAAAAACTGAGTTTTCAGGGCGACATCTCCTCTGAATAGCTGGCAAAATCTTGGTGCAGTTACTTTCTGCCCTGGGGAGGACACAGGGGTGAGTCTCCTGTTGGCTTTGTTCAGGTTTGGACCCTGCATCCTAAAGGGGTGCCATAAACTTTGGGATATTGCCTATGCTGACATGTAGTTAGGGAAGGTCTCTCTCTTTTCTGATCTTTGGGAGAGGAAAACCTGAACCATCAGTAAACAGGAACACTATTTTTGCCTTGGAAAGCAGCCTAGAGAGGGTGCTTTGCAAAACATAGCACAGGACTTGGTGAAAATGTGATGTATTTTTAAAGTTGATTAAAGCTATTAAATAGATTTGCACTCAGATAGCCTCATGGAAAAAAATTATATTCATGCTTTCTTCTGTAAGAATAGCAGAGTGGGATAAAACATGGCTTTTTAAGGCCTCATTGCTATTGTCTTTGAGATAGCAAGAAGTCACTGCAACGAATAAACTAATTACAGAAAAATTATATTGAATCATGAAATCCTAGGATCATTTGGGTTGGAAAAGGCGTCTAGGATCAATTCCAACCATTAGCCTAACACTGCCAAGTCCACCACTGAACTGTGTCCCTAAGAACCACATCTACATATATTTTAAATTGCTGCAGGGGTGGTGACTCAATCACTTCCTTGGGCAATGAGTTCCAATGTTTGACAACCCTTTCAGTGAGGATTTTTTTTTCCTAATATCCAATCTAAACCTCCTCTAGTGCGTGCAACTTGAGCTAGTTTCCTTTTGTCCTATTGCCTCTCACTTGTGAGAAGTGACCAGCCCCCACCTGGCTGCAACCTCCTTTCAGGTAGTTTTGGAGAGTGATAAGATCTCCCTCGAGCCTCCTCCAGGCAAAGCAACCCCAGCTCCCTCAGCTGCTCCTCACCTTCATTTACTGAAGTAAGTAAAGAATGCCAGTAGAAAAATGGTTTGCTTTTCTTTCTCTAGATTAAGAGATGATACCTAGAAGTTCTTGAAAAGTGTATTTAAGTAAGTCACTATTGCTGAAGAATGAAAAATTATTTTAATTAAGAATATGTTTAGGATAATAAAACATGCTTTCAGTGGGATGATAATATGCTTTTTATAGAGACCACCATACACATATGCAGTAGCATTGAAGCCCCAGAATAATGCCTTAATCTGACTATATAAAATAAATTCAATTGGTCTCAAAGGCATCCCACTTCAGAAAATAGCATCCCAGACAATTCTAAGGAGCCCATTCCTCTTCTGCTATCCATCGCTCTATTCTTTCTATCACCCTGTTCTCTGTTCCTCAGGTTCCTCAGATTTACTTCAACAGAACCTGCCCCTCGAATGCATCTGCTCCTGCCATCCCATGAACTCGTTTGCCAAACTGACATCTGTTAAAGAGGCTGTCACAATATGAGAAAAACTAAAAGAAGCTCACTTCAACCTCTTGCCTTTGCTACTTATTGTGGGTCCAAAACAATCCTGTGTGGCTTGTGTGCAGCCCAGCCTACAATGGGATTACCGAACAAATGTTTTGTGCAAGGCTTTGGCAAAATGGCAGGGAGGCAGTAGGAAAAGGAATGGCCAGTCTCATTTGCAAGTAGATAATGAACTGAAGCCTTGTCTTCTGGTCAGATATAATCAATCGGGTGTTGGATGCTTTTAGCAACTTGTGTATGTGATATGATACCTGGGCACTGGGAAGACCCCATCAGAAGATCAGCACTGACTCAAGGTGTTGAAATATTGCCACAACATCCCAGGTAAGGCAGACTGATAATCAGTTTTGGGGATCGAAAGATGAACTGGGCATTGGGTATGGGAACACTTGTATCTTGAAAATGCACAGTTTTTATTAACAGGGTTTTTTTTTTCATCTCTTCTTGAAATTCTGGATCTCTGTAGTATCTATACTTTTCCTTGGCAAGTATCCTGCTTGGACTGTACAATACAATCATCTGTCTATCCTTAAATTTCTCAACTGCTTCTGATTTTCATGCTAAACACAGTTCTTCATCTAGGGATGAAAAGGGAGGAAGAGAAACTTTTGCAATTTACTCCATTTGTCCATGTGTTTAATTTTCCCTAATTTTGGATGTACTCCCACTTACTGCTGCTACCCTCCAAAAGGGGCTTATGCCCAGTAAGGCATCATTTCAACAGAGAACACAAAGACTTCCACTGGTGATAAATTATCTGATCAAAAATCATTATGAGGAAGGAGAGAGCTTCTATGAAAACTACAAAACTTTCTGGAAATTTTCCAAAGTAATGTACTTTGTTTTCAGCCAAGAATACCTCAGCTGTTGCAATTGAGAACCAGAAGATTTCACTGAAAAATTTATATCAAAATAGTGATTTTCTTAGAAGGCTTGCAACAGAAAAAATGTTGAGCTAAAAGAAAAGAAAAATTAGAGAGCCAGCATTGATTGAAAATATGCAACAATCCTACCAAGGATTTAATTCCTTCAAAAGAACTGTAGTGTAGTAGCCTGTCTTCCATTTGTTTAGTTTGTCAGCTTCTTCTGACACCATTGATCCTGCTATTTTTTTCTCTTATTTGCTTTAATTCATTTCTTGGGGTTGGCAAAAGACTTTTCTCAGCTTATTTCAACTTCAGAGGGTTTCCACCAGAGGTGGTGAGGACCCTTCTTCGTTCTCTCGCTCTCCCTCTACCCCGTGGAAGTTGTTATTCACCTTTCCTGCACAGGTTCAGGGACTGTCTCACTCTTGAGTGCCTGTCTGCAGTGAAGCCCCTGCCCCTTCCTCCCCCCTGCCTCATATGTGTCCCTGTAGCAGGGCTGCCACCTCCGTGATTGCTCTGTGGACCTCACAGCTGAGCACCTCTCACCAGAACGAAATTCACATTAGTCCTGGGACGGATGGCTTGTTCTTCTTTAGCCAAGCTTTGCTCCCAATTATTAAAGCCTTTGTCAGGGAGGCTTTGATGCTAGGAATTAACTTGAAAGGAATTTGATAACCAAGGGCCATATTCATGATGCAGAGATCTCCACTGAAGGGCTCTCCCCCCCTCCCCAGCATCTCCTGAATTTTGAGCAGATTCTCTAGTTGTCATGGCAACAGCCTAATTTGCTCTCTTTTTGTGGTTTAAGTAAGCATCATGTAAAAGCTCCTCAATAAATGATGCTAAAACATCCTGAGCTTTGGTAGTGACATCGGGCAACTTGCCACATTGCTTAGTTTAATTGCTCTGAAGCTACCACCAAGTGCATAATTCAGGGTTTCCTTTAACACAAAAGCTCTTAAAAGTTTGGATGCCTGCAAGGGAAAGAGGAGGAGGAAAAGAGCAGCTGCCATTCTTCAGAAGTGAAGCAACTTCAAAAGCAAGAGGGGAGTTTTGTCCTTTTTTGAGGCTAAGTCCGTAACAGAGAAAGACAAAAACTTCATTGAGACTCTCACTTTTTCAGCCTTTAGATCACTTTGAACTAGGTGAGAAGGGCAAAAACATCCACTGTTCCTGTACTCTATTCTCCCAGGGAAGGCAGCATGGCTCGATCCTACTTTAGCACTGAGATAGAGGTAGACAGCCCAGCAATTTAGGAGGTGGAAATCCCCATGCATTGTCCCAGCTTCCTGCTAGTCCTTCAGTGTGAAGGCAGTGCCTAAAGAAAGGCACTGCCTTTAGGAAAACTTCTGGCTTGCCACCAGTGAAGTGCCTTTGTAGCTTTGCTGGTACTTGGGCTTGACTTCACCCTGGTGTCCCTATTGCCTCTGGAGGCAGAGCTGAGCCTACCCAGCCCGCCAGGCCTGGGAGAGGAGCCAAGCCAAGAGCTGGTGTAGGAGTTGCTTGAAGGAGCTTGGGCTCTAGTGCAAATTTGAACCTCTCATCATTGTGGTAGTAGATATACAGACTACTGAGTAAATATTAGCACATGGGAAGCAGAGTGCAAAGGGTGTTCTTGGACTCTAAGGGAAGAAGAACAGAGGCTTCATCCTGCCTCTTTATTTTTCAGTTATAGTGGAATGACACATCTGGTTGTTAATGCTGTCCACATGAGCATGTATTAGCAGTAATTTTCAATATTGCTGTGAATGGTCATTAAAAATCCCTGTTGGCTGCTTGGTCTGTTCTGAGGATCCCAAAGGGTTGTCCTGCTGAGCTCCTCTACTTCCACAATTCCTCCCATAACAATAAAGCTCTTTAGGCAATCAAGGTGGCCTGAGGCTTGATTGAGATAGTGGTGACCTTGTTGAGGGAATCTGCAATGGTCTGTAAGTCTTCAAAAAAAACATCACCTGAGGAAAAATAGCAGTATTCATTTTGGGACCAACTACTTCTTAGGAAATACAAATATATAGAGTTGTCTCTACAAATTTCTGGTCAGGAGAAAAAAAAAAAAAAATCAAGCCAAAACAGAACACTTTAGTCATTTGGTTTGGGGAGAAACTGCCCCTTTAGTGCAGGTTTTTTATCTGGGGGTTCAAACTCCCATGGCAGGCGTGTGAAATCACAGTCCCCGGGCAGTGCATCTATGAACCTTTCTCTTTTGGGAACCATGCACTTGCATCCTCTGGGTGTCTGAACTGATGGGATGACAGCGCAGTTGCTTTACAGAGGATACTGTGATACAAAGCAGACTCTCCCTTTTCCCTGTGATCTGCTTGTCTTGTCACTCCCTTCTCCAGAGCAGTTTCATTCTTTTCTCACATACTGCATTCAGGGAAGAGGCAAAGTGTTAGATCCGCTGCAGTATTGCTTTGCCTGGACAGAAATCTCTGTATCCATTAAGATGGTAATGACCATTCCCAAGGGAAACACTGTATTGTGGGCTGAGGATGGAGGTGCAACAATAAAATGGGAATGCCAGGGGTTGGGGGAGGAGGACAAGAGGAATGGAATAGGAAATACAGGTGGGTAATCTAAGGTCTCCTTTTCAGGAGTGACAGACAGATTCTGGTTTCTTTACCTGCCTCTCTGATAAAAGCCTGACAGTGCGGGTGAAGACTGTGACACCGGAGCCTGAACACCCTTGTTGTTTTACTAAATTATTCATTCCTGTTCCTGTGATAATATAGTTATAAGGAGGAGCCAAATTGAATTTACTGCCTGGCATTGGCCAATAGGGCGATAAGGATCCGGCAGAATGGGATGACGGTGAATCCTGCTGGTGTGCTGTGAATGTGAAGCAGGACGGACTGGCAGTTTGTGTGCAGGAGAGAAAGCGAATCGATCCAGGGGCCCTGGATTAGCAGAATAAGGAACGGAAAGGTAAGGGAACGGGTGGGAACGGGATTTGCCTGAATCATATACTGACCCTGTGCAGGAAGGCTGGTTTTGTTCATAGGGAAGCACTCTGCAGGCAATGTTTTCCCGCAGGGTTTGGAGGGAGCAGGAATGCATGTGGTGGCACTTGCTCAGTGCCTGTGCCTTTGTCTTTATACGTGCTGCAGGGCTCTATAACGCTGAATGTTCACTGAGCGTGTCTGTACAGAGATTCCTGTGGTTTGTGTGGATCCAGCAGCAGCGCATGGAGCCTGTGCAGTATAAATGTAACGAAGGGAGTCCAAAGGGAGGAATTACCTCATGGGCAGAGTGTGGAAAACAGTAGTGCTTTCTGGTGTGATTGAAAATGAAAATGCCGAGGCTCTTAGTGAGCTGTTTGCAAACAAAACAGAGCAAGTGTGTGTGCATCTGTCTGTGCATGTACTGGATCTGCAGTGAGATGTTAAAACAGGAAAGCGGAGATCAGACTGGAGCATTAGGTGTCGCAGGTGGAGATAAATTGCAGGCAATCTGTGTAATCAGATTCTCTAACATGGAGAATGCAAGTGAGTATGGAAGTGGATTAATCCTATCTGCTGAGCTGGCTACACCTGGAAAGCAAGGGGGAGATGGGCTGGGAATCGGGACAGGTAATGTGACCGCTTAGGGAAACTGATGCTCAAACCATCCTGCCTGCTGTGCCTGCTGCTAAAGTTGTAGCTTATTGAGTTGCTTCCACAGATTTGTTATTTCCCTTTTAATGATGCAAAGTTGAGCATCTCTGAGGATCAAGTTAGAGCCCACAAATTCACATTATCTGGAAGAACAGGACAACATCAAGCAAATTAATTAGCCTCTGCCCTTCCTTTTGTTTCAATGCCATTGCTGTGATAACAAGTGACGGCTGGGCAGACAGGGCAGGAGGGGGAAGATGGATTACAAATGTGGTAAGTGGTGTTAAGCCATGCAGACAGCGAATGTCGTTTGCAGTGATCATGTTATAATCACACTTCTTCAGCTTACATCTTTGCAAGCTGGTGAGACAAGGCTGTCCCGAATTTGGGGTAAGCTTATTCCAGTCACTAACTGGAGCAGGGGTCACAGCACACTGTAAGGCATTAAAATTTTTAGTTGCTTCTCTCAGGGGCTCACCACCTCATTCTTTTCAAGCTGGGATCCAGAGGAAAGTGTTGCTGAGACAAAGACATTGCTCACCTGTGGATATCTCATCTCTGTTGGAAACTCATTCTTGTGATGAGTGTGGAGGGAGACACATTTTTTCTCTTTGCTCAGAAAGCAACAGCCAGTGGCTCCCTCCAAAAAGAGAAGGCAGAAAACCCCACAGGGAGAAGCAACAAAATGTCTTATCTTGAATTAGCCAAACCCTTTTGCCCAAATAGGTTCTCCTTCCTCCCTGACACCAAATTTCTTACATCAGGGGTCAGCTTTCTTCTACCCAAGCTTCTTTCTTTTCTGTGGTTCTCTCATGTGGCCTGAAGATGAAGAAAATGACTGATATCACCATCAGAGCACCTCCCTGCTCATGTCTACACTCTGCCCATGGCATCTCCTGGAGTCTCTGTGTTGTGCTCTTCTGAGTGATGGGCTGAGCCTCACCCCCTCTGCCTTGTCTTGCATGCAACCCAAGTGAGACCAAAGGGATACTCACTTGGTAAAAGTATGAAAAGGCTCCACCTTGCAGAGGATATTTGTATTTGGTGATGACAAAAGGAAACATTGCAGATTCCTGTAGGATAGAGGCAGGCTCTCCTCATCTCACCTGGAATAGCTGACTAAAAAATGGATCTAACACAGAGCATATGGTCATAGTTGAGTTTGACTCCAGCTTTCAAAGCACTCACAATAACAGAGTGAGTGAAGAAATTAAAAAATCAAGCCTGGCGATCTGAGAATAAACTCCCCAGCATAATAAAGTTCTTTCCCTTTGCCCCAGAAACAGAGGAATAGTCAAACAACTTGCTTATTCACACACTACAAAAGGCTGCAGAGCTCCCAGGTGCAGAGCAGGAGGCTCTCTGTACTAAAGAGTGGGCAGATACTCATTGCTCCTGGAGAGTTCCTCTCTCTGCACATCAGAGGAAGTCCTCTGCTCTTGCTAGTTTTGGGAAGCGTGCCTTCCCTGGGAGATGCCTGCAGAGATTTGGCAGGAGAAGCATCCCTCTGACGCTGCAGCAGCAGCAGTAGCAGCAGCAGCAGCAGCGGCAGCAGCAGCCTGGTGTTGGCTTGCAGCAGTTACTGCCGGTTGGGTGCCTACATTGTTTGCTCCTGCCCTCAGAGTCAACAGGGAGGCTCAGGAACAGGCAAAGTGCCAGCGTGTTCCCAGGGAAGCTGACGTCATCCCCAGTTCACTGGTGCCAGACACCGTGCTGGAAACCTGAGGTCGCTTTTTTCCATTAATTGCTCAGATGATTAATTCTCGCAATGATATCATTTTCTTGGGTGGAGGTTAGGAGGTTAGGTGCTCTCGTAATGAGAGGCGCGATGGGATGCGAAACTTGCGCTCCTCATTGATGTCAACGCTAATTAGTACAAACCAGCCACTGCCTGCTCCACATCATCCTTCCTCCCTCAGAAAAGGTACCATTTTTTTCTTGGGTTTTTTAGGGGGGATGAGGGGGTGGTGCCATGGGATGTGTGAGAGTAAGTGTTCTTATGGGGTTTGCAGTATTGCAAATTATACACCAGAGGACTGAACCATAATGCCCCTCGACTTTCACAGCTGCTCTGCAACAAGGATTTTTTCTTTAATTATTTTCATGTTAGCTACTTTATTTATGTCAAGAAAAAACAGTATTATCCTAATAAAAAAAAAAAGAAAAAAGTGAGTTTGTTTCTTATTACACAGTGGCTGGTGTATTGCATTGTGGTGTTCTTCCCTCAGAGGGTCCTGCTCAGTGTATAAGGGTGTAGGATCAATTTTTTGTTGGTCTGGAAATTCCCCAGAAAGTCAAGTTTTGCAGTAAATACTCTAGGATATTTAATTCTTTTGGGATGCTTTGAGGCTAAAAATCCCTTTCCTATCTCTTTAATGGCTAAGCAAATACGTCTAGAATTCCCAGGTGGACATTACAAAGAGCTGTCCTGGCCCAGATACAATTATTAGCTGATAAAGTTGCAGCAGCTTGATCTGATAATCTATTGGTAGGTGAAACTGCTAACTCAAAATGTCAAACAAACCACCCAGGGCATTTTCAGAGCTGTTGTAAGAGTGTTTTGTGTCAAACGACGTCACTGCTCTGCCACACGGATCCCTCTCGCTCACTCCACTGTTGTTCTTCTCACTTCAGGCCTCTGTGGTTTTGGCTGACTTGTGTCCCCAGAGGTGTGCAAAGCCCTGGATCAAAAGATTTCAAACGGACTTGGTAAGACCAAATGTAAATACTCCAATTTCTAGACTGGCCTTTTATTTATGGGTTAAAATGGTTTCCTTTCTGTTTAAGCAGTGGGGAATCCATGTTCTCGCTCCATTCTGGATAATTCTTCACTTTTCCCATCCTTTGTGATTTGTTGTGGTATTCTCCAACCTCAACAGATATTCCACTCTACCAAATCAGAGATTTGAAAATGTCAAGGAGCTTTTTAAAATGCTGACAAATAACAGAGATTTGATTAGCAACTGTAGCAGATCACTTACCAGTCCACTACTGTAGACTCATATATATTTATAATGCAGTTATTGAGGAAAATTAAGTGATTAAGCAGAACTAATGATGTCTGTATTAATGGCTATCAGATTCCAGATGTTCATCTCTTGTCTGTTTAATGAGGAATAATTCTACTATGTCTGGGCAGATCAAATGCTAAAGCAAGGGTGCAGTTTGGCTCTGCTGCCCTTAGCAGATTACACTGGCCACAGGAAAGGTGGCCCAGGCCATGTACTTGTAATTTAGACCCTGCTCAAAAAGGTGAGAAAAACTAATGACACAGGCTTGGAGAAGTAAGAGGAAGAGTCTGTTGTGTGGCCTTTGGGTGGCAATGATCTTTTGTCCTGGTGGCAGCCCTCCACTGCAAAGGGGTGAATTCTGTATCGCCATCAGAGAGACAGGAAGGGGAAGAAAAAAATTTCTGCTTGCCAGGATGGTCTGTGGTGGACTGGCATGGAGAGAAAATGTGAATTGGATGGAGCAGGAAAGACCCTTTTTCTAGGTTTCCTGAAAATGGGAGTATCCCCTTCATGTCTCTTTGAGAGGGTAACTACAGTCATTTTTAAAAGCACATTAAATTTTGCTCTGAACTATCAGACTGGACTATGACCAAGACAGAGAACTGCTGTGTTGTATCATACTCCAGCCTGAAGAAGGCAAACAGCATTATGTTCCCATAGTCTGAAAAATAAATCAGAGTCTGTGTTAAAAGGAGGAGAAAGGTAGGACCAAGGTAGGACTGAAGAGCCATGTGAAAATCTGGACAAAGTAACAGAGAGGGGTGTGCCTTTTTTTGGAAGAAAGAAATTTTTTGTTTCTGCCAAGCTTTATGAGTTTTGGCTGGTTTATCTCCTGCTCTCAGCATGAGCCAGAGCCAGCACTCCTTCCCTGTATACTTCAGCTGAGGAAAAAAAAAATTGCATTGGCTTCCTTGTTTCTTCTCATACGCGGGAGCAAACATACACATACCAACTCCTTTTAAAAGATGGCAAACAGTGTCTCCAGCCAGGTCTTTATGGTTTGAAATGGCTGTTTGCTGAGCTCCCTCGAGTTTAAAAAGTGTGCTACCTCCAGCCCTATATTTTCATTTACAATTTAATGTTACATTTAGTTGACAATGGCACAAGAAGGAAGCAGTATTTTAACTTGCTGATTCTAGCCCTTTAAAACCACAAAGCCGTTTAAGAAAAGATACTAATTGACCAGTTGTTGGTAAAAGCCACAGCAAAAGCCACTCACATTACTTGGAGTCAAATAGGGCGTTTACTGATTCCCATCCAAGTGAATGGAGAAAGTCCCACTCCTCTGCAATTCAGGACTTCCAAGCCTGCTGGAAAAAAACAGCCACAAATTCTTACATCATATCTTTTATGTAGCCAATGCAAAATATTTTTAATCTAGAAGGACTGGTAGGTTTTCACCAGCACTAAATTAAGTTTATAGCAAACACAAGCATATTTACATAGAGCTATTAGAAAAGCAAAACCAATAGCAGTATAACAGTCAGCTCCAGGATGATTCAGACCCTTAAAATCTGTCATTTAAAATATAGTAACACTCCTTTTTTAGATGAAGTGTATTATTTTTAATATAGGGTATTCTGGCCCTATGTAGTTGTCTTCTTTTGTAAAATACAATGAACATATCTGTTATGCCATCATCTTTCTCCCTCACTTTTAACTGTACTTTGCTGGGTTTAGAGTAGGGCTGAAGAGCCCTGTAGTGCATTGCAGCCCAGGAACATATCAAAGACATTCTTGGCTGCAGAAACAATTTTTTCTGACTCTGCAGAGCAAGCTGATAAACTCCAGAGGATGATGCTAGAAAATACACATCCTTCTTGGAGAAGGAAAATCCGGAGTTTTCTCATTGAACTTACCAGCACAGCGCAGTTGTTTATAGCCACTGCTGTAGAGCAGTGAACAATAAAATGAAAATTTGGGGTAAATAATGATCCCATGGTGCCAGAGGTGGTGGTCCCATGTGTTTCTGCCCTTGAGTCACCACACACACTTCTGATGCACTGTGCCCATCCCTGGTGGCTGCCGGGGGCTGTGGACACGGCGTGTGGGCAGGGAAGCACACTTGGCGCAGAGCTGTTTTCTGAAGTGGGCTTGAAAAAACTAAATGATGTGACAAGCTAGGAAGCATTTATTCTTTTTTTAGCCCCAAAGTTGTTTTGATTTACTGCTTAAAGATGAGACTCTGCCTGTATTTCCCTGAATGTTCGCTAAAGCATTGATTGCACTTTGGCAAGACGGGTTGGATGAAACGCTGCGCTCCCTCCAGCAGCTCAAGGCTGCTGTATTTAGCTTGATGCTTCTATCTAAAATAGGCCTGTGTGTATTTAGTTAATCTTTTGGGCAGGCTTTCTTACTTCAGCAGCCTTGTGAAGTTTCTTTTAGCAGGAGAGAGAGAGGAGTAGGCGAGGTAGGGGGTTGCTGCTTTATAATAAAAACTGAAGGAGGCTGACAGGAATCCACATGAAGGTTACCTGGGTTTACTCTGGGCAACCTTAATAATTCAGCAGAGCCTTTCGGTCAGGGCTTCCCACGCCGTTCCCCACAGGGGCAGTTTCACATATGAAAGTTCCTTGAGGCCATTTGAGGCACCAGCTACTGAGAAACACAAGGCATAGGATGGCGCCTGTCAAGAGCTGCAGCTGACAATTCCTATTAATGTGCAGGAAGGCTTTTCTAGGGAAGATTCTTTGATGCCTCTGACTCTTGGTCACAGTTCACAGGCCTCTGGCTTTACAGATCATGCTTCTTTCTTGAAGGAAAATGCCACCTCTTTCTTTTGCTGAGCCCCACGGTCAGACTGTCCTGTCCTTAGCTGTGCCCCTCAGAGCAGGACAGTCCCTTTAGTCACCCAGGGCAAACTCAGACCTTGCAAAGTCACAGCTGACATCTGCTGCAAAAATCATGCCAGCTGTGCAAGACCGTCTGCCTTCCACCATCATCAGAGAGAGGGGACACTTCTAATTCCCAAAGTTTTTTCTTTTCAGAGAAAACCCCTTAAAAGTTGATGAGAATTTTGCTTGAGCTAGAAGGGAAGGAATTGACTTTCAGCTTTCTGAGATAGTTTCCAGTTAAGTAAGCAGCATTGCTACAGTTTTTCTGTATGCCCTGTTCTGCTAATAGCAGCAATAGCTGATTACCTCACAGAATGCTGTAAGACCAGTATATTTTCCAAGAACAGAGTAGGTGGTGAAGAATGAATAGACTCTTTAGTTGTCTGAATTCCTAAGTGCGTGTTTTCATGCTTAGTGATAGGGCAACAAAGGCAATGGGCAGGTAAGGAAAACTCTTATTTTTTAAGGAGCCTTTTCATGGTGTAGTCAGGGGTAGCAGCTGATGGGGGAGGTGAAATAATATTTGAATCATAGAATGTCTTCGGTTGAGATCACCTAGTTCCAGCCCCACCCCCCACCCCTCCACCATAAACAGGGACATCTTACACTAGGTCAGGTTGCTCAGGGCCCTATCCAATAATCATCTCCAATAAATAACAAACCAGCTGCCATCTCCAGCATCTCTTGGCAATATTTTTTATTCAACTTTCAGGGCGACACAAATGGAAAAATCAGCTCAGGTACGACTGCTGCCAGGCACTGCCTAGCCCTGCACTGTCAGCAGCTGCTGCTCAAGATCTAGCTGCCCAGGAGAGAGCTTCTGGTTTACAGCATGAACATCTGAGCTCTCTTGGGATGCTTAAGCAAGTGTCTTTGCATTGGGATGTCATGTGGTCATGCAGTCCTTGCTAAAGTTGGGAGGAAACACTGTTTTCTTCACTCAGCCTTTCAGGGAGCTGTCGCTTTGCTCTTGCTGCAGGGACTATGGCTTAGCTACAGGACTGGTTTGGAGCAGCTGGTATTTACAAACTAGCCTTGGAGTTGTTTTTTCAGTCAGAAATTATAAACTCATGATGGGAGGAGATGGGAGAAACTACACAAGCTGCACTAGTGGGAGGACAAGCTCAATGATCCCAGTCTTCAAATTCATTTGATTTTTACAAGTGCTCTGCAGTGCTTTAGTGGTAATTGAAGAGATCCAAAGCAATTATCCTCTTTCAGAAATGAGATACTAATGATGGAGAGCTGAAGCGAGACAAGAGCAAGTGATTAATCTGATAATAGTGAAGGACTTCTATATATTTGTTATCGTGCTCTGTACATTATTGTTGCTCACAATATGGCCCTTGTCCTGGTTTTTCATTTGTATTCCAATAGGAAGTGATTTATCCAGGATCCCTCATGCAACTCTTGGGAAAATACATGTGGATGTGCAGAGCCTGCCGCTGACATGTAAAGGTGATTCAATACGTTGATGAAGTTCAATGATGATACCAGATTTTATAAACCAATCACTGGGGACATGCTTGGTTACTGTTTTTGCACTGAAGTAGATAAAAAAGGGGACAGAACTCATTTTGTCTAACCTGGCTTATTTATAAAAGATCATTCATACACTAATTTCTTACACATTATCATCTTCTGGATATCAACCAAAGTTTTTGCAGTAATCAGCTCGGAAACTGGACTCCAGTGACATTAGCAGTACTCATTTGAGCTGAGAACTCTGTATATCCTTCCATGTTAACAAGTAATATGTTTTTCAGGTAGATATAATTTTAAACAGTTGCTGTACTTGCGTTGTATATTATTGAACACCTCTGCAATCTGTATTTATATCTCTGTACAGAGCAGTCTCTCTAAAATGTGGCCCAATTTAACCTTTTTGTGCTTTATTTATACAGTTAGTGACTTGCTTAAAGTCCTTTAGAAAAAATAGAGGGAGGAACAGGTCTTTTGATCCACAAAAACCCAAAGACTTTTTCTTTTCTGTGCAGTCTTGAAATAAAGAGTTTTGTTTCGTGTGCTTTACTGAACTGACTGCTGTACTGCAACATGCAGGGATAACAGCTCTGCCCTTCAGCTCAGACCTCAGGCAAACACTGGATATGCAGGTGTAAGCACAGGCAGATTTTCACTCGTCATCTGAACAGGAGGCGGCCAGGGTGAGTGCCTCTGCAAAGCTGCAGGGAATAAGCACACTTCCTCAGCCTGCTTTATTTAACACCTGGCCATCCATGCCAGACACAGAAATCTTGAAGCCAGGAAGTTACACTCTGGGGTTTGTATTTTGGTTTGGTTTGGTTTGGTTTGGTTTGGTTTGGTTTGGTTTGGTTTGGTTTGGTTTGGTTTGGTTTGGTTTGGTTTGGTTTTTTAACCAGTTCTGTGCCTCCAAAGAGAGGCATTTGTTAACAGGTGGCCAGAAAGTTTGAAACTTTCCAGCCTTAATGATCCTGAGAGCACAGGCACACTTCTGGGCAAGAGCTGGAAACAAACCTAACAGAGCAAGGCAACTCTCGAGCTGTTACTCAGAGCTCTGTGCAGTTTGGTTTGGATTCTTCAGCTGATACTACTCTTGGGCACATCTTTTTGTTTTGCAAAACTATATCCAGAGTAAAAGTGGCTTTTGTCTGTGAGCTTCAGTCATGTGGGACAGCACTACTTAGCTCTGAAAAATTTTGCCCCAGAGAGGAATAGGAATACTTTAAAATGCTGTTTCTATCATTACCTATATCATTGCACAGCTGTACACAAGTAGTGACAGCCTACCTGTCCTGCTAGTCAGGACACAGATGTTGAAAGGGAGGCTCCAGTGTGGCTCTCAGATAACTCCTCCGTGAGGTTTGTAGGATGTCCCCATTTCTGTTCTGCCTGCTGCAATGCTCACACTCTCTGTGACCATTAATTCACACCACACTTGTGTGTGTACCCAGCTAGAGCTCACATCAATGCTTGTGTGTGTCTTGAGTTCCTCTCACAGAGCCCTGCAGTCCAGCTGCAGAGATGATACATACTCCTCTTCCCCTTCCTTCTCTCCTTTCCTTGAGACAGAACTTCTCAAAGCACAGGACGGAGAACCTAAAATAGCTGTGCAGATTCATCCTTTTTGTTCCCTGTTACGAAATGGTTCTAAGAGCCACTTTTTTCCTCCAAGAAAGCTTTTTTGTTTTTTCCCCCATTCATGGTGGCTGTATACTCTCCAGGTCTTGAAAGGTTTGGTGGTTGGTTTCTTAAATAAGGCTGGCCACTTCTGTAACTCTTAAAAGCTTTGTAATTCAGCTATCGATCAGCAGGGGAAGCAGAGCTCTCGAAGCTGCCCGTGCTTGGCTCAGAGGTGCAGCTTGGAGGCATGTGAGCTGAGCCTCTCAAGATCTCTGCACTCTGCAAAATAAAACTTGTCTTCTTAAATGGGAAACCAAGGCACTGACACTGTGTGACCTTTCCCCGGGCTGATAGCAGAAGACTGTTAAAATCACATTGTATTTTATTTCCATCTGTGGGCACAGCCCACTAGCCTGGTCTCTCAGAACTTTGTCTGGGTCCAGAATCTCATCCAGCTCCCACGCTCCTGCACTGTATCGTCTGATGCTTTTTGTCTAAACATAGTATCAGGTGTTTGGAGCCAATTATGGAGGGCTCCTACAGCAGTCAGCATGAGCACAGACTGGATAGGCAAGCAGGCAGGAACTGGGAGAGAAGACAGCCTAGATAAAAGAGAGTTAGTGAAATAAGGTAATGATATAATTTATCACTAGCTTTTTAAAAGCTATTTTCTAATCCTTGGAGTACACCTCTGGTGATGCAACTCTTCATCAACATGGTGTCACTACAGGGACAATGTAAATTCATAAACAGCCTTCAAAACCTGTCCAGATTCTTTATTGTAAGGGAGCTAAACACCTCCCCTTAACTGTCCTGCAGAGGCTCCTGCTGGTACCACAGATATATTTGACTTGCATCTCTCCAACCTGCAGCTGTGCTAGAGCAGGATCTTATGGGCATTTCTGTGGTTGCAACAGGGAAGTAGGCACTGGCAATGTCACACAGACTGGGGTGCTCAGTCCAGCTCTGGGACAGGGGGATGTGCTCATGCTGGGGTGAGAAGTGTGTGGGTACCTGGTGGGAGCAGAAGGGACATGTTCCACAAACCCACACATCTTTTTATGTGTCTCCATGTGGTCAATACTAAAGATGCAAAAAGTGAAGAAAAACATCTCCCACAAATGCACAGCATGGTTTGGGATGGCTATCACAGAGCTTGAGACAACCCCTGCAGTGCTCCAGTTGAAGGTCTACCAATCCTCATTTTCTCTGTCTCTTTGGCAGGAATAGTCCAGCCAGTCAATCTCCCACCACTTCTACATCACATGAAAGAGCTGGCATCAAGCTGTCTTACAGTTGTGTCACAAATCTTGCCCAGAATGCAGCAAAACATTGTCTTTCTCTTCAATCATCAAAATAAGTCACTAAGTGTGCTCCAATTCTTGGCTTAGTCTTTGTGTTGCTACATGAGATGGGCACATGTGGTTAGAAAGGAAATGAGCCACACAAAGGCAAATTACAGGTTTTATTTCTCCAGGTATCTGCTGTTCACACCATCAGGTGAAGTAAATCTCAAGTATACAATAAGGGGTTCCTTGCCATCTGGGGAAAATCTGGGAAACTGGAATATGATGGTGCCTGGAATGATTCAAGGGGAAAAAATGAGGCAGATGCAAATGGCAGCAAAGCTTAGAAGGAATACATTAGTACTAAGATGGTTTGGACTCCTTCAAAGGAGTTCAAAGGAAGACTTTTTTACCCCTAGAAGCATAGAACATTTGGGAAAGAAATTGAGGTTTTGTGGCACCTTAAAATGAATTAGAAGCATAGACTCAAGAATTATGAAGTTGTGTTTGAAGATTCTTTTTATTTGGAAATATGCGGTAGAATTTTTGTCTTATAAACATATCAAAAGTAATACAATTTGTGCTCCAAACAGAAAATCCTTCCTATCACTATCAGTTAACTAATAATTATCTATTTGATGTATATTATAATCTCTTAGTTAATTGTCTTTTCTTGTTTCACAACCTGTTGCACTTTTTCCCCCCTACAACATATCTAGTTCACTGTATGGTAATGAAATATTTGGTTTACAAGCATTTTGAATAACCAGCCTATTGTGGCAGAACTGAAATAGAGTAGAAAGAAAATGGCACAGGAATGAGGAAGTGTTTGTGATCACAATCAAGACATGAGCCCCATTAGCACTGGGCAAGATGCTGCAGTCTCCTCTGAGACCCTGTGAGCTGTCAGTCCCTGAGGCACCTCTTATCTGGATGAGCCCTAATGCATATTGGCAGGCCCTACATATTAAATACACCCAGCTTCTTGATTTTATTCAGATCAGCAGTCTTCAAAGCAGCAAGCCTCTCAGCTGAAGGAAATCCCTGCTCTATTAATGGCGTGTCTGGTGCCACTTTCACTCTTATCACCATGAAATCAGGACTTGCACGGTTGCTGTGGGAAACTTGGAGCGTGTCTCACAACACACAACATGAACTGCATCAGATCCAGCATTGGGAAGGAAAAAGACAAGGCCTTCTAAACCCTGCTTACTTCCTTCTTACAATTCTGTCCACTCATTATTTAGAGCATTTATCTCTACAAATTCTCTGGTTTGTACTGCTGTCTCCTGCTTTCCTTTCCTATCACCATGAGGAGCCACTTTGGCATGTGTGTAACTATCAGCCTTAATGGAAGCATTAGTGTCGCTCTTGCTCGGGGTGGGAATGACCACAGTACTCCTGGGAAATAAGAAATGGAGCCAGGATGCAAACTCAACTGACTTTCAGATGGAGATGGCTCTGTGGTATTCAAGGATTAGACACACTGCCTGCTCCAGTTGAGCTGGGTCTGTCTTTGCTGATAAGCAATTATTGATGTTGAACAGAGACAGGTCACAAAAGGCCTCCATAAGCTCATTGACAAGAGGATATTACTGCTGAGACAGCCCCGCAGCCATCAGGTGTCAAACGGGATTTCCAAAGTGAGAATAAAATGAGGAAATAATATATTGTTTCCAAGAAGTAGCACACTGTAATTTGTTCTTGGGGGATATTAAAGCTAGAGAGTATTATCATAATATTCAGATTTATTTTTTGCTAGAAAATTTTTCACTATTGTTCATGGCTTTAGTCATCTTCTTTTGCAATCTACTTGCAAGTCTGATGATCTTACAGAGGCATTTTTTCACTTCAGATTGTTTTTCCCCATCTTCTTTCCCTCGCTTGCCATTATGAAATAATAGGCAAAAGAGGAAGCAGACTAGCTCATTTGCTGTGCAAATGAGGGTGTAGCTCTTGGGAAGTGGTCCCATTTGCACTTGGTTTGATATGCACACCTCCACTATCTTTAGGAGATAAAGCAGCCCCCCCTACCACAAAACTGCTATGCAGGAAGCTCTGGCAGCTTTGCAAAACGAAAATACAGATAAGATTTGTGAAACCCAGACTTCCAGTTAAATAGCCACCCAAGCAAGCAGAGAGGATTCTTTTTTAAGATCTAGAGGAATGCAGCAATAAGACAGTGGAATCATTGCACCTTTATATGTTTCAATGACTTAGTGAAGCATGTTGAACATTGTGAAGTGATTTGCTTCTGACAAAGAGTCACCCTGCCATCTCTGACAATCTCTGTTTGAGCAGAGAAATCGAATGTACAAGAGACTGACTTCTTGTGAAAATCCACAGAAGAATGGGTGGAACTAGATGTTTCTTAAGATCCGTGCTGGCCCAGGCCATTCTCTGATTCTGGTCAGCTGCTGTCTAATGCATAGCAAGAGACTTGGGCTCCAGGTAGGATTATTGTCCTGATAACTTTCTGCTCCCCTGCCCTGCCATCCCCTCCAGCTGCAGCCTCCTGACTTCTTGCAACTGCCTCAAAAGACACCATGTGGCTCTGCTGGTGTCGGTGGAATATATGCTATAGTTATACATGCTCTGGAAAATTTAAACCAGTGTCTACATTAGAGCTGTATTTTATTGCTGGTGTTTGGGAAAGCTCTCTGCAAACTGAAAACCAACATGGAAACTCTGCTTCCCTCTGTTCTTTGGGCTGGCATACAGTCTTTCCAACTCTTACTCTTTTTGTATGTGTTTCAGGTTTACAAAATGTGGAGTATTTGGTGGGGTATCCTTTTCCTTACCAATATTGTAATTTCCTGATTTACGGATTTTCAGCTGTTGCTGAAAAATACCAAGAAATGTTTAAATATATGAACCTCTTGAACCCAAGACTGTGGCAAATGAAATAAAAATCCAAGAAAAATTCTAATTAATTTCAGAAAAATTTGTTTTATTGTGCTTTCAGTTCTTCCCAAGAAATGCCAAGCTATGCCTCGCTTGGGAATGCTGAAACCATTCGGGGTGAAACACTGAAAGCTTGACAATAGTAAATAATCTCTTGCTTTCCTCTTTTTGAAATATACTAGAAATGTGGAAAATATAGTTTTAAAAAATATATTGTATGTGGAAAGGCATCCAGCTGTATTTTGAGTTTCCTAACACGGCTGTCCCTCCACAGAAGTCAACTCCCACGTTATGTCAGTATGCCTGAAGGCAGAAAGGGATCCATGGAAATGTATTAAAACTTGAATGTATGCTGAGGACAATCTGCAAAATGGATGTGAAGGGCATAGGTTAATGGTTGTTGCCAGGGCAGGAGCATCCCCTCACCTTCCCACCCACCGTGGGGCAGAAGGAAGTGTGCAGTCCCTTATGGTGAGGTGGGGGGTTTAATCCCTCAGCATTGTTTTTCCATCCTGCTGCCTCCAGCATTGCTCTGTCAAGAGCAGTAATCAGATGCAGGTTGGTGTGGTTGTGTCAGTTCATTACCTGACAGCATGAGATAACAAGCTCAGGGGAAATCTAAACCTGGGTAACAGCTATCAGCCAGATGAGCTGGGTTCCCTCCAGACACTACTGTGCATCAGAAAATAACCCAACTAGAGGTTTAAGTGAACATTTTGTTCTTGTTTTCTAACACATGTCAACAGGTTTTCTGAGATAACTTGCATCTCCATGGAGTATATCCTTGAGAGAAAGCAGGTAGGTGCTTGGCTGCTGTCAGTGTGCTAAGTGAGTAGATTGCATATCCTCCCTTGCTCTTCCAAAAATATCAGCCAGGAATTTTAACTGCATGTTAGTGAGGGGCTGACAGTGCCAGTCTGGCTGCTGTTTTCAAGGTCAGCTCTAATGGACCTTCTTCTTGCCTCATTTAATTGCACACATTGCTCCCTCTTGATTCCCTGATGGTTCTCCCTCCTCCTGCTCCTCTCCCCGTCTCTATTGCCTGCTCTCTTTCCTCAGGACTCACTCATTCTCCTGTTCCTTGGTTACTATTTCCCCACCCTGAAGTACAGACCAGATCCCCAGCCTGCAGCTCCATGGCCCAGATGCTGTTTTCCCAGCATCTTTCAGGAGCAGGTGTTTCACTCAGCAGCAGATGACTCCTACTTGGTGAGAAGCAGCTGCTTGTCTTGCAACTTGAGGAACTCCTCAGGAACTGTTTCTGTCTGGAAGCAGCCCATGGGCTGTATTTCCAGCTGTGCAGGGAGCTCCCTTCCTGCAGGCAAGTTTGTGCCTGGCACAGCATTAAGTAGGTGATGTGTCTCCGTGTGAGCCATAGGAAGACTGGTGTTCACAGGGATTGTACAACTTGATGGTGTAGAGCCAGCATCTCTCCTGCCTGTGGCTCTGGAGTGACAAAAAAACACTCAGTAGATCAGTCTTGCTTCTGATAGAGCTGTAGGCTCCTGCATTTGTTAAAATTGCAGCCCTGCTCACTTGCCAGAGTAAGGTCTATATGTGCACTGGATGGATGCTGTGCTGCTGGGAGCTACAGAGCCAGATTTGGCTTGACAGGCTGAGCCCTCAGGAAGTCCACAGAGAGTTGCAAGCAGTAGGAAAATGAGGTCCTAACCTGCTCAGCCTGTGCCTGTATGAAAATGCCACTTGAAAGCTAAATAACAGTAAGTGTGAGTGATGCAAAAGCAGACTATGAGGTTTTCCAGTAATCAAAGCAGTGTGAACTGCTGGCAGAAAACCTCCTGGCAGTTTGCACTGCTCCCATTGCAGAGAAGATCTCCTCTGTGGTGGCACTAATGGCAATTGACAAATTGATACAGGGAAGCCACCAATAACTTCATTAAAAAAAAAAAAATAAATCTATTTTAATTACCTTGTCCAGCTCATTAGAAAAATGTATGTAATGAGAGGACAGTCTGTGCCATCACTCTGAGATGCCCAGAGTCGAGGTACCTGACAGAAACCCCAGAGTAGAGCCAGGCACTGCTCACTGCTGCAGCAGTCATCTTGTTTGATTTTAACCTCTGTGTGCTTTGCCAGAGAGATATTTCCCTGTGACATCAGGGCTTAGGCTTCCTCTCCTTCCTCCCCAAGCCAACGGCATGCAGCCCAGTCTTAGCAGATAGTGGAGCCTGTGCCAACCAGCAGAGGGAAAGGCCAGACTAAGTACAATGTCCCAAACTCTCTAGACAAGAGAATTTTGCCAGCTTCCAGCATCTCCTGGGCAACATCTCCCACTATGAAACCCCTGGTGGACAAAAAAAAAAAGGTCACTGCAAATATTCTTGTTTAAAAGGGTCCAGGAGGAGAGTGGTCATGGCCTTGCACTAGGTATGACAAACTGTTTAGTGTGAGCACTGGGCACAGTTTGAGAAGCCCCATTGCGGAGGAAAACTCTGTGCCTTCCATACACATCATGGAATACTCTGGCCTTACCCAGCCTTGGGACACCCTAGGTCATGAGCCTCCATGCTGTTCTTCCCTCACTGCAGGGCCCAGCAGAGACATTTGCCCATTTATTTACTTGCTGATGCTTTGCAAGTTACCCATGTTCATTTGGAGAGCGCAAATCTCTCAGGAGAAGAAACAGCTGTGCAAACACCTGACAGTGGGGAAGAAGCACCTTTACAAAAATTCAAGTCCTTATGGACCCTCTCCCAGGGATACTGGCTTTTGACAAGAGCCTTGTCCAGCCTGTGTGGCTGGGGGCAGGTTCTCTCCCGTGGCTGGGAGCTGCCACAGCAGGAACCAGCAGCTCTGAGGTTGTGCAAGTCGTGCAAAGAGCATGAAAGGTATCTTGTGCTGCAGGCGCTTCTCCCAAGACCAGTATCAAATTTATGCCCCACATCTTGTCAGTTAACACCAAGGCCCTAGAAAAGAACATGTCTAATAGCTGTACACAGTAATGGGATACTCATTTGGACCCCTTCTGACAATAGACATCTCTGGGATGCTTCTCTTTAACCAGGACTGCACCTACTCCTTATTGTCACTCAAGGGAGGGGATTTTTCTTACTGGTGTTACGCAAGGAGAAAACACAGGTTCGTGAGCAGAGGACAGCACAGCACATTTTTACCCAGTCTGTGGTATATAAATCCCTCAAAGCCTTTGTAGGTTGTGCTGCCCAGGTCATCGTGGACAGGTAACAGTGGATGGCTCTGTGCTGGCACTCACCATTCCTGCAGTAGGACAAGTGTTGTGTGGGTGTATATGTGAGGTGAGTAGCTAGCTCACAATTCATGGGTACTCTCCACTACCTGCTTTTTTGAACAATTGCTGCAGAACCAGACAGTGCTGCTAAAGTGCTCCCTGGAGTGTGTCTGCTGATGTTGTGCAGTCACCGGGTGCACCAGGACCAGGCGGGAAGTCAGCACAATACCCCGAGATACATTATCGACTGTGAACGTGGCAGGAAGTCATTAAAGATTTCCTGAGCCATTCCCTGGGAAAAGACCACCTCCAGGCTCCAGCAAAGTCAGAGGACTTGCACTGCCAGGGCTTAGAAAGCAAAAGAAAAATAACTTTAATAAGCCAATGTCAGCAGCAGGGAGCCTTCTGCTCCGGATGGATCCTGTGCCCGTGGAGTCGGGGTGATGATAGACGAGATTTGGGGACATGCCAAGGGGATCTTTGTAGCTTGCTGACTTCCAGGTAGGCTCATCTGAGCCTCTTGAAGTGTTTGGGGGCTACAAGAGATACAGACGTGGACAGGTCTGACTCCTTTGTCTGTAAATCTTTGTAAATCCCTATAGGTGAAAATAAATGAGAGCTTATTTTAAGAAAGCTGTTTGGTTGCTCCATGAGCTCACACCCACAGCTCCAGGAGGGAGATTGGCAATTAATTCTCTTGGACAACTGGGAAAAGACAATTTTCTGCCATCAGGAGGCAATCAGAGTTTGGCACAAGAGGGTGAGCAGTAAGGGAGACCAAACCAGGTGAAGGCAAGCAGCTCCAGTATTTGTAGGGGGTCATTCAAAGAGACTTGAAGGGGGTTAGGCATAATTTAAACAATGATATCACGATGCATGAGACTCATCTCACTTGATGTGTGGGATAACTCTTTTTTTTTTTTTTTCTGGAAATATGTTTGTCTTGAAAAATGCATGTATTTTACCAGTAATAATTTTCTTTTGTTTTTCCCCTAAATCTCACCAACCAAGACTCAAAGGCTGTTTTAGCAAATAAAAATTCCTTGGGAAATTACTGTGGAAGTCTGTCTTCTGGAATGTGCTTAGAGGTGTTTTTTTTTTTTAAACTGTGAGATTATTTAATTACCAAAATACTTAGTACTCTGAGTAAAAACAACGTTATACCATGGTTGAGGGAGAAGAGTCAAAAACCCACATTTCACTGTGTTCATTTTCTCACTTAAAGAGCTGAGCAGAATAAATTCTAATCAAAACAAAACAAACAAAAAACCAAACAAACCAAAAACACCAACAAGAGAGGAAAAAACTGTGAAGATTATGTGAAGATTAGACAACCAAGTTTCTAGTTTTGAATACCTGCAAAGTTCCTACAAGTGAATTTCTAAAATCAGATAGCCTGCTAATATCTACCAACCAACTACCAGTGAGCACCTGGCTTAGAGTCTGAGTGCAGAGAGGAGGAGGGGCAGAAAAGAGTAATTTCTGTCACTGAATTTGATCAAAATGTGTGTGGGAATTTTTCTGCCATTTGTTGTTTATATCCTATTTGAATTTCAGACATTTGTTCCTTTCATTCAGAACCTTGCTCACAAGCCTACCAGAGATGATACAACTTATATCCATTTGGATTATTTGCTAGTTATTCTGTAATTTTTAACACACAAGATACCAGAAATAAGGTGCCTCTCTTTTTAAAATTTACATTTATCTGAGTAATTTTTTCTTTCTCCACAGTGATAGAATTGTTAGCCCCTAAGCTAGGGCAGGCTGGTCTGTACTGACCAGAAAACATTTGGGGATGAGAATCGTGACACATATTTTGTCCTGTTTGACTGTAGCAGTGTGGAATACTGCATAGCAACCAGCAGTCTTTTCTTCTCTTGTTGATTAAGGTACCTGTCTAAGAAACCAGAAGGGGGTTATTTATCTCTGTCTCGCAGTATGTATCTCACATATACGTCTTTGATTCTCTTCCCACAGGAGAGAAAGCAAATATAGCTGACAAAATTAGACATATATCTCCAGCACGATTTCAAGGGGTAAAGCCTGCCTGCCTGGACTTTAAGGAGACACGGACACAGAGACATCCTCCAGGACTGGTAACAGCACAGTTCAGCCTTGCTCTTGCTGAGGAAGTTTCCCCCCAACGCTGCAGCAATGAATTTCCTCCGGCGGCGTCTCTCAGACAGTAGTTTCGTGGCAAATCTGCCCAATGGCTACATGATGGACTTGCAGCGCCCCGACAGCTCCACGAGCTCCCCGGTTTCTCCTGCCACGGAGAGAAAGCACCTGCAGCCACCCCAGCCCTCGCACTCCTCCTCTGCCGGCAGCAGCATCTTCAGCTCCATCTCCAGTGCCATGAAGCAAACCACGCAAGCGGCCGCGGGACTGATGGATCACTCGGTCGGCCCCGCACCGCCCGTGGCACAGAAACCCAAGATCCTCCTGGTGATCGATGATGCGCACACGGACTGGTAAGTCATGTGTGATCCCCCACTGAATTCAGCTCCATATTCTCATGGATCTGGGAATTATGGATAATCTGCAGGGGCTGCACGGATGCTTTCACATCTGGATCACCAGCTCTGGCCCCAGGTTGGTGTCTGTCAGACAACTTGTGCAAATGGCAGAGTGGGATTTTTCATAACTTCCTTGGTAAAAAATGTTCATTTGGTATTCATTGACCAACCTCTTCATAGCCTTAATGTGTGAACACATATAGGGTGCTCTTGGCTCAGCAGGCTTAGCCAAGCTGTCATATCTAGCAGTGATCTTAAGAGGTCATAGCTGAAGGTGTGTTAACAATGTGGCTCTGGACCTTAATCCACTGTGTTGACTCTAAAAATTAAAAGTGACTCAATCTCTCCAGCTCTCCATCTCTTGAGCTTTTCTCTGTATGCAAATTTATACAAAAATTATGAAAACCAAACTTCATACTACCTGTCAAGGGCCCTTCACCTGCTAAGCATAGCAACAACTATTGGCAAAAGGATCTCAGGCTCAGCTAAGCCTCAGATTTATCTTATTCATGCAGGTCTCTTTATAAACAAAAGTTTGGAAGTTTGTTTCCTATGATATTGGCTAGCACAGTACACTTTCCAAAGTGTTCAAATTTAAGTCTTCTGAAATGTTAGAGAAATTACTTACTGCCTTTTGTATGCTCCTACTCAAAGTCAGCTGTTTAGAAAGCTTTAGGCAAAAAAAAGCTTTCTAAGAGCTTTTCCTTTAGAAAGCTTTCTGGGGGAAAAATCCACAGAATGTGTTGGGAAGATGATCTTGTTTCATCTGCCACCTTGTTGCAAGACAAAAGAAGGAAAGAGTGGCCCAGGTAAGGGGACAATAATGAAGACTTCAAAATGAAAGAATTTGGGTTATTTGGTCTTGGTCAAGGGAGATTATTTTATTTTTCTGTTCATCCCACGCCACTCTTTAGTACAGTTGTCACCTTTGGTCTTCTCTGTTTAACTAGAAGAGTGGGGACAAGATGAGACCTACCTTTTTAGGTGTCTCTTCACAAATCAAAAGCTTAGCTCTTACCTAAATGAGACCATGACTTAATACAACTAGGTCAGGCATCTTCAGCCAACTTGAAGAGAGGAAAAACAGTGAGATTTTTCTCAAAGGAAGAACAACTTCTTAAGAGAGTGGGAAAGTCCCTGATAAGGGTCACCATGAATGTTTCCCTGCCCTAGAGCCTTTCATCACAGTAGCAGCCCCTCAACGCTGGTTCCATCAATCGGCAACACCGGTCTGGCTCAACCAGACCTGGTCTCTCTTTCCTGGGTGCACCACAAGTCTCCTGCAGGCTGATGCTCACTAACCTCTCTCTGCAGTGTTTCTGCAGTTCCTTGGAGATGCTGCCAGGTGGCAGTCCCTTAACACAGCATCCTCCGTCTGGGAATGGGAGTGCTTTTGATGCACAGCTCCAGCATCTGGAGCTTACCCAGCGCTGTGTAGTCCAAATGCTGTAATCAGAGAGGAAAGCCCTGGCTCAAAGGCCAGTCTAGTTTTTCCTTGAGATTAATGGTGCTGGAAGTAGTCAGGGCAAGGCAAACGACAAGGAGGGGTTGGACCCTGCTGCAGTGTTTTCATATTTTAAAATACACACACTTCATTTGAATCCCTGTCTTTATATCTCCCAGCTGCTGCTCTGTCATGCAGACTTGTGGTCTGTGAGCTGAGCTTGCTGAGGCAGCAGCAGCTGGGATATATAAAAAGGAAGTGTACCTTCCTTTAAACAAGGCTACCCATGCTGTCCTCACTCCTCCACTCCTGTAAGCACTTCTTGCATCCTGCTGTCTTGGCTATCCCTCTGCTGTCTATAACTTAGCAGTTTCTAGGAATGATGAGATACCCCTTTCATTTATCCCAGCTCTCTGACTCAACCCACAAGTGTGCAGGTATCAAATGCTGCTTGCAAAGACTCCCTGCCTTTACTTTCTCTAAGGCTGTGAGGACACCCAACAAAATTAGTGTATGAATTCATGATCAAACCCTGATGTATGTATGATATGAAAAAACAAGGAAAGAACATTACTAACCCTTGCCTGCCAAAGAGCCATGGCTCTTTATAGCTTGGACAGAAATACATGCCTGGAAACTTCCACTGCTGAGAGGCTGGTCCTTTCTGAGAGAACATACCAATGCAACCATTCCAGTGGGCCACAAGTGCTTCCTCCTGGTGGATTTTTGTGTCTCCAGGAAACTCAGTGAGCCCTTGAGAGCAGCACTGAAGAGCCATGGCTTTGTGGATGTCTATCTTTGGTAAGGTACTTCTGAGCAGTGGCAGTCACCTTCTTGGTCTCAGCCAGGGTGTTGTGTGAGTTCAGGCTGAGCAGCCTCAGGAAGCAGTGCTTGCCTTGTGAGAGCCCAGCTGACAAAGCTGATTATCCAGGGATTCTGACTATCAACTCTGCATCATGTATGGAAACAGTCCCAGACTTTGGAAGGTGAACAACAGCACATTGTTACTTCTGTGCTGGTGATTCTGGGTTGGAAGGAGCATTATGTTTGTAATTCATTTTGCCTCTGCCTGCTCTGGTCTTTCTACTTTGTGAAACCTTTGTGTTCAGTTTTCAAGGAACTCTTTCCTTCTCCTTTTGAAATAGCTAACTAAAAAAATCCCCAAGAAATAACTACTGATGTGCTGCCCTTATTTCAAGGGTGGGGGGCTTCCACAGTGCCTCCTCCGTCTGAGAGCAAGTTACACAGTGTTTACAACAAGGACCAGCTTGTTCATGGACAGGAAGGGTGAGAGACAGTGGAATCTGCCATTTGATTTCTCTTCTCTAAATGAAAACACTTTCTCAGAATTGGAGACTGTAGCAATATTGCCAAGCCAGACATTAATTTATCATCGCTGTTTGTATTACAGCAAAGGCTGCAGTTGTGGGTTAGGATGAGGTGTTGCACAAGGGCTCGATGAAATGCTTTAACAACCCAAACAGGCAAGTGCATGTTGAATGCACTTTAAAGTGACAGATGACAATCCTTTCTATTTTTGAGGACCTACTATGTCTTTGACGGCACAGTATAGCACTAAATTTCTCTCAGAAGTCTGAAGGAAAGAAAGAGCATCCATGGGAATCCATGGCCTGTCTTCCACCATAAAATCCTTGCCGTTCTTGGCATGCAATATGCTCTGGTTTATTCCTTAGGCAAAGTACTATAAAAACAATGTGAGTCCCACAAAATATGATCAGCTGCTTTCTTCATTAGGAGCAGTAAAAGAAAGGTACATTCTATTAAGAACAAGGGAACTCACCCAGCTTTCTGTTAAAGTGGCAACATTTTGACAAATTTTCCATTCTCCTCTAAGACGCAGCTCTAGACCTTGCAGGGAAGCAGGCAGTGAATTGCCATGTGTAGGATGTGCCCGAGAGGAAAATCCTACCTATACAGCTCCCTTGTGCCCTTGGCTTTGACAGGCAGCCTTCAGAGGCATGCACAGCAGTGAATCTGCCTGTGCATCAACACACCAGGGAAAAGCTTGGCTTCTGTCATTATTGGCACAATTCTCAGCTGGGGAGCCTCCACCTGGAGAATGAGGCTCCTTCTGGTTGGCTGGGAGTATCTGTGCCTTGGGAGACTTCCAAAAACACATCCACTACTCACCTACAGCAGCTGCCAGAGAAGAAGGAGCTCAGACATGAGTACAGGTGTGTGTGTGTTGGACACGCAGCAAACGGGAGCAGGACCATGAGGAAGGGGGACAGCAGACCACAGGTGGTGGCACATGGGCCAGCTCCAGCAGCCTGACCTCAGCCAGGAGGGAAGCATCCCACCTCTGGCAACCTCCTCGCCCACCATGCTATTAAGCAAAATTGTGCTCTAGCTGGATTGAATTTCTCAGCAGATCAAACAGGATTTTGCACTGTGAATTATTAACCCCCATCCTCTGTGAAAGTGCTCAGCTTTCCAGCCTAATGCCTCATGTTTAAACAGCTTATGGGGAAGTGATCAAGCACAGCTAAGGCTCCTATTAGCCACACATGCTAAAAGCATTGCTTTCTGGACCAGACAGCATAAAGAGTTGTTCTTGTTGCATTTGCTGGATATCTAAGTTACATTTGTTAAACAGCTCATCTGGCTTTTTAAAGCAATTGGTGCGTTTTGTCCACATTTCAGGCTGTTTCCAGAGCTCACAGTGCTGTTTGCTGCTTTGCCCAAAATACACGTGCCCTGTGTGCAGCAGTTACACACATGAGGATTGTGAAATGCTTCACCAAAAAAATAAGTCACAGTGGAGACACAAAATTGCATTGTTTTTTTCTCCCCTTTAATTCGCAGCCAAATCTGCCTGAACATACTGTCTCCAAAAATTTTAAGATCATGGAAGAGAGAAACTGTGATTAATACTGAATGAAATCCTCTTAAGACATTTAAAATGGTTCTTTGTATAACAATAACATCATGATTCAGGTCTAATTATGGATAGATTTTACAGGATTACTGTCTTACACTGGTCAAAGGAAAATACCAACTTCTTTTAATAAGAAAATTATTTTTGCTTTTGTAACATGAAAATATTGAGCCCTAAATATGTCATTTGCCTTAAAATTTGATTGTGAAATAATAACAGTCTAATACTGAATTTTAGTGACATGGGAGTTCCTAAATCCTGGGTTTTTTTCAAGGAATTCCTTTTAAAAATATTCAATGAGTGTCATGAGTCATTTCATGCTTTCAGAAGGCTAAAGGTGATATACTAAGGCTTCCATTAAGAGGAATATTTCTGTTCCTAATTTATTTAAACATAATGAGAAGTTTTGGAATTTAAGCTTTGAACTTAAGACTTTGCTGGTAGAATTGCAAACTTTTGTCTATATTTCCTGATAAGAAAGTCCCAAATCATCCAACGTGTTGGTCACTGACAACAGATTATTATGAACAAGGTTTTTTTTACAATGTGGTGAACTTTTAAGGTTTCACAAGTTCTGTGCAACAATGCTGCAGTAATTTGAAAAAACTTACACATAAAATACACATTTTCACATATCTGGTTAGAAAGCCCTTATATTTTGTCATTTAGCTTTGTCTACCCAGGACCAAATATTTTTGTTCCTATGCTTCTTGCCAAATTCCACTTTTTGAGAAGTGGAAAGCAGAAAGGGGAGGAAAGTTTGCGTCAAATGAGTGTGTGTGTGTGTTTGTGCACATGTGCATGCCTGGGAGCAGCACGGAGACTTTCTCTATTCCCTAGCATACAGACACAGAGGTGAAAAGGAGGCAAGGCTGTCAAAAGTTTTCAAGAAATTGCATCTATCACATCACTTTCCAATCTGTTTTAGGTATAGCACCGTCATGTCTGTCTGTATTTTTGTCCTGCATATGTAAAGTATCTTGGGATCTAGTCCCCCTAAATGAAAGGTGATACAGAAATGTAAAGGATTAGTATCATTACAAAAATAGACACAAGGAATATGGAAAACATTCCCCACCAGGTTATAACTATGCTAATGCAAGTCAAATCTGGGTCCTTAATTACTTTACCAGAGTTCCTATAAATGCATAGAATTTAACCTCAGAATGTCCTGCCTAGTCCTGTGCATATCAGAAAAAAAAACCCTCCGACAAACCCAACCCTCAGATACATTTCTCAAGGTTTGTGATCCAGATTTCTTCTGTCTGAAAGTCCCACGGCTGGTTCAAGATAGTCCAGTCCTACTGCTCCTCGAATTCAAGAACTGAAGTAAGCTGGAAAAAAATATTGCTAAATCCTCAACAAAAAATGATACCCCTTGCAAACAGCTCCAGGCTATATTATTTAGATTTAGCAATGTGGAAATATTCCAGCAATGCACTATTTTGATAATACACAAAATCAAATTGCTGCCTCGTGTTGCACTTAATGCAGTACCCCACCTCCACCCCCTACCCTCCTACCCCCAGCTCTTTGTGGGCAGGAGGAATGTGACCACAGTACAGCCTGGGTGGGGGACCAGACCTACAGCAAAGTGTCCTTCCTATTCTGACAGCTCAGAGAAGCACAAAAAGCTGTGCCCAAAAGCAATAGCGCTGCACTAACTAGTGCTTCTTCTCTTGGTGGGGGGATGGCTTTGATTACCCCCGTTTGATGAGCAGGAGGTGGCACAGGAAGATGCTGGGAGGCCGCTATTGTGTGGGACTCCACAATTCCTTGAATAGAACGAGCGGCCTGAATGGTTGTGTCCGCGATCCCTAAAGTGACGGTGGCTTGCCAAGCCAGGTCTCCCCGGAAAACAGGCCTTCTGAAAGGGAGGACTCACGAAAGAAGATTTTAAAAACCCTTCTCCCTTGCTGCCCTAAAACTTCCCTTTCCATCTGCATTCAAGCCAAGAAAATCCTCCCAGCCCTGTAGGGTGGGACCTCAGATCTCACCAAGGACCTCACCAGGAGGACTTCCTTTATCCAAAACAGCCCTAACCCATACTGCCATCAGAGCCCAGCACAACCCCCTTCGGGTGAGGCCTTCCTTCCCTTGATGTGATCCCACAACTAATAATGTTTCAGGGGTGGCTTTACAGTAATCAGAGTGGGCTGGGTTTTGTGGTTCTTCCCAGAAGGCAACAAAAGAAATCTGTTCCCACAGCCCGACCGAGGACACTGAGGACACACCTGCAGCGCTGTGGAGCTGGCTCTGCCTTTGGTGGCCACAGCAAGACAGGTGGTGACAGCATCAAGAGCAGGATGATCTTGCCCCAGGGAGGAACAGGGCTGGTCACAGCACTGTTGTGCCCCAGGGATGGAGCTGAAACTTCTATGGAGCTCCTGGAGAAGTATCAGTGTATTTAGGGTTACCTTTTGACCCACCACAAACCTGAGATTTATTCATTGGTCCTTCCCTGTCAGTATGTGATGAGCAGGAGGTGGCAATGTGAATACCTTTTCTTTCTTTCTGCACTTGCCTCTGGCCCATTTAACTTTCAATTCAAACCTTGTTTTCTGAGGTGCCAAAGCACACATCAGTCACACTTATTTGCCACTCTGATGCCCCTATCTCTTGCCCCAAGGTACTCTTGCAGAATAAATGTGAATTACCAACCAGTCCATCTCACAGCTGAGCGCTGCATAAAGGCCTCAGTGCCAAAGTAGGTGTGGACAAAAGCTCCAGCAGTTTGCAGACCTCAACATTTATGGAGTTTTTTTTCCCATCCCTATGCCCTGGGCAGTCAGGAGTTGACCATCTCAAAATTCCTTATTATGTATGGCTGAGAATTTCTAAAGTGGAGAAAAGTGGTGGAGCGGCTGAGAACTGGCTCCTGAAAGGAAAACCTTCCTTATTTTAACTCTTGGGAAAAAAAAAAAAAAAAAGGGGGACAGAAATGCATCTCTCCCTTCTCCTCCATGCTGCCCTTATAGCATGTAGGGGCTGGGGGGGTCGAGGCATTCCAGCAGCTGCTAGACAGTATCTTGGAAACTGCCTCCTTTTTCCCAGTCCCAGCCCCTTTTATGAAGGAGACAATGCAGACATACAGTGAGTGCCTTGTGCATCACTTGGGCCCCCGGGCCCTTTGACACGGGGATTTTATACAGTGGCTCACCACCTCCCCACCCTCCCCGAGGTGCCCCCACACCCAAACCAGGGGGCTTCAGCCTCGCCTTTTCCTGGATTATCCAGAAAGAACTTACATGCCTTATTTACCCAAGGGCTCAAGAGAAATATGTGTAATGTGATACCAGGGAAATAATTCTGATAATTCCAGAATTTACCCATGGTAAATTGCCTTTTGGTTTGTTTACTCGAGTCTCTTCTTACCATTTCTCTCCTTTCTTCCACCCACTCTGTTACCCACGTCTCCCCAAGAGTCCCATGCATTTCTCTCTTCACCGTGTTTTGCTCTGGCCCCTCTACAGCATAGGAAAGGCTGTTTCCTGCTCCAGATAAGAAGTGGTTTTCATGCAAAGTTTGGCTTGGCTTTCTCTGCTTGTTGTGTCTTGATCCAGAGGCATGAGCTCAGTCAGAGGGTTAGGAGGAATTTGCTATTTCAATATCCTAGTGTCCTTCTCTCATGCTCTCAGTGAGGAGAGCCTATTTTTGGGTTGAAGGTACTAGCCAGCTCTTGAGTTTGTAGCTCAAGGCCTCTGCTGAACAGTGACACAGGTGTGAGTCAGGGTTCACCCACGTCACAGGGGATTTGGGCTCAGGCTTATTAGTTCATCTGAAGAATGGCTTCCCAGTTTCCAAGACAGCATTCCAATATTTGCTATAGCAGTTCCACTGAGGTCTCTCCTAGGAAGATCTGAAAATCTGTGAATTAGCCTGAGGTAGGTAATGGGAGGTGAATTGATCTTTTATTATTCCCTGCTGCTGTTAAAAGTACACTTCATATCTGATAGAAAATTGTTGTGTATGCTTCCTCCAGCCATGGTAATTGAGGCAGACTGGGCCTCTGCAAAATAAACTTCTATCCTTTCCAGATTACTTCATAAGAAGTGGCATTGGGTTACTTTTGTCCCTGTAATCATGTCAGAGCTGAGGCAGAAAGCAAAAGTTAGGTTTGTTTGATGCCTTTGCACCCAGAAAATATGTCCATTCCAAAGCATGCAGCTTCTTAATCAGAAAGAGAGAGGGGTTCAAGGCAAGCTTCTTTCCTACAAGCCAGGGCAGACATTTGGCTGTTTATCATGATGCTTCCTCCCTCCCAGTCCATGGGGCCACATTTCAATGGTTGCCTAGCTCTGTAGATCCCACCCAGGAACCGCTCTTGAGCATGGCCCCGCAGTTTTCTTCAGTCAAAACATGTTTACATGCTAATTCACTGAGATCACAGCAGCCGCACCAGCCCATCTGCACCCTGCCTAGCCAAATTATAGCTCTGTGTTCTGCTGAGCTGAACATCTGACATGCTTTAAAATAAAGGGTGGCCAGCCAAGCAGTGGTCAGTGCTGCAGACTGCCTGGCTGTCTGTGTGGCAAGTGGCTTGCCCAGTGTCCCCAGCTGGGGACGTCGAGCCCTCCTGGGGCCATGAGCTGCTCCTCTCATCACTGGGACCTGGCTATGCTGAAGGAGAGTGGGGACACTTCCGAGGTTCCCAGAAAGTTTTTGGATTGATCTTCTGGGCACAGCTTCTCTGCCACACTACAAGCTGCCTAGGTAACTCTGCAGGAGTCAGGTCCTAGACAGAGGTCTGGAGGAGACTTCCTCAGGTGGTTTTGGGGCAGAGAGCATCCACAAATGTCTTGTACAGCCATGAGATTGCCAGAAAGATCCCTCTTTCTCATGCAGTCCCACCACAGCAACACAGTCTTCCTTTCCTTTCTCTTGCCCACTGTAAGGGCCACAAGCCATTTCAGACAGAGTCTCTCTCTCGGAAGAGCTATGATGCTTCCACAGCATCAGCAATGATTTCAGCTTGCTTAAAATTTGAGGGGCTCCAAGAGGATGCTAATGCCATTTTTCATTTCAGTGTGATAGCCCCTACTTCCCCAGGCTTCCAAAACCCTAGGTGAGAATTGAAAACAACACTCCATCCATTTCAGAGATGTTTCAGTAAGAAATGATTTATTCTTACCCTGGGCTGTGTCAAAATGATGGGTGGACCAAAATATTTGGCTGCAAATTGCTTAGCACCTGTAGTCTTCACAGACAGAGCAGGTTAAGCTTCTGGGGGGCTGTCTTGGAAAGAAAGTTATATACTGTACTGTTAAAGGAAAGTTCTGGGGATGTTGGATGAGACAACCAGTGTGGAAAGAGGGATAGGACAGAGAGGTCACACAGTGTCTAAGCTTAGGTCCCTGGCACTACTCCAACAACTCCCAAGGCTGGATGCACCCTCTGTGTGACCATCCTTAAGCCCAGCCTGTACTGCAGAGAGGAGAAAGATGATTTTGTAACCTTGTGGAGGCTGATTTCCTGGACCAGGCAGCCTCTTTGCTGCATCTGAACCAGGCTGAGGACTGTGGTCAATCGCGCTCCTTTACAAGCTGAAGCAAAGCAGCACCAAGGAGTTTGAAACCAGCTAGTCAACAAAAAGGAGGGGCCATAGAGGGAGGAAGTGTGTTTCATAAATGTGGGTAAGGAATATATATTATGAGCATGCTGGGAATAAAACCAAACTTGTACCAAGGAATAGTGTGCCTCAAATTTCAGACCAGTTCCTGTGAGCCCTCTGAAAGCTTATTGCAGCTTTTAAGAAGTCACTGGTTCCAGCAATATCCCCAGTGTTTAGGAGTGAGGAATGTTGCCAGACCCTCTTGAGCCATGCCTCCAGAAATTTAATGGAATTATTAAGTGCATTTACAGTTCCTGTTTATTGTTAGAGGCATGATGTCTTAGCTTGTCTGCGGAGTTGTTTTTTTCATGCAATGCTCATAAATTAAAAAAAAAAAAAAAAAAAGAGGAAAAATGGCCAGAGATCTGCTTTTTATACCAAACAGACAGGGGTTGTTCGAGTCACCTGGTCTTGGTTACACCTGGCTGCTACAGTGTCCCTGTCCTATGCAGGACTCTTAATTTGCACCATGCTGATGGATAGGCTGTCTGGGAAGGGAAGTGTGATACAGCATTCAGATGTCCTTGTTAGAATTAAACAGAAAGCTTTTGACATTTTATATGTATTTTTCTATTATTTTCTATTTCATTTTGAGCCAGAATGACAATGCAACATTTCATTTACACGTCATATTTCTAAGGGTGGGGAGCATTCAGCTATAAACTGGTGTGTTTCAGCCATGGGCAAAATTGCCTTCCTACTGTCTCTCCTTTTTTTATTGAAACAAATAGTAAAAATATGAGCCATCTTTTTTTAGGTTTTTTTTTTTTTTTTTTGCTTATACTATAAAATAGGGAGAAAAGCCAGCTTCCCCTCATTTTCCTTTACTTCTTTATTCTGTCCTGTCTTTGCCAATTGGAAACAGAGCCCAGAATTACTTTTTCTCTGGAAACGGCTCTTGCAGGGCTCAACTGTTTTCAGTGCTTTCCAAATAGAGGAGCCCTTTGGAGCCTACATGGCCTTCTGAAAGTTTATAGGGGAGGAGGACTGACAAAATAAATTCATATTTTCTTCTGTCAAGCTTGTTTGGTGAGAGGAAGAATTGGGGAGAAATAGTCACAGGGAAATTTATATTGGCAATTTCCCCACTGACCAATCAATGTAAAGGGCATTATACACAAATATGAATATAAAAAGCTAAAACTGCCTGTTCTTTTCCTCTGTTTTCTTCTCCAGCACTACTGTCAGCCTTCCCCTTGCATGAGCAACCTTCTAGAAGTGCTTTGTTGTCTGCATAGTGGGGAGATAGGAACACAGGTGGTGGAAGGTGTATGTTCTTCTCATAGGAGCGTTCAACCATAAAGCAAACACAGTTTTCAGCTCAAGAGAAGAGATCCTTCATCAGTGACACTCTAGAGATGCAGATACAGCTTCCCTAAATCAATAGCATAAGGAAACAGAAGTGGAAAGCAGCTCTGGAGTGTGAGAGCATGGGAACAGGCTTCACAACTACTTCAGCTGTGATGGTAAAGCTCCTTGCTCAACATCAGAAGAAGTTCCTGATGCTGTGCCATATGTTGCTCTCCTTTTACAGAATAAAGATTGAGTATTAAATGAGATATAGCAAGGAATCACTGATTAGAGTTGTTCCCTGGAAAAGATTAGGAGAACATTTGGTTTTCAGTTTGAAAATTAAATGAAAAAGTAACAAGCCTTGAAGGAACTTTCCAATGTGGTTTTCATCTGGCTTGGCAGGTTTCTCCTGGAGAACAGAAAGCTAAAAGAAGATAGGAATTAGAAAAACATGCTGTGACCCGGATAGAAATTCTTCAGCAAAAAGGGAAATGCAGAAGCAAAACAGTATGTAACGAAAGCCAAAAATCTTATTTAACCATGTTTGTCTCTCTTGTTTCTTCTGCAGGGCCAAATATTTCCAGGGGAAGAAGGTGAATGGAGAATTTGAAATCCGGGTGGAACAGGTCAGTGACAAGTGAATTTCTCTCTAAGGAATGTATGTGGAAACAGCTAGGGAGAGGTAATCTGTCCCAGGAACAGTGGTGGGGTTCACAGCCTGTTCTTTTATGTGCTCCACTGGGCACTGGACACATTCTGTTTCCCTGCTAGCCTTGGCACCAGACATTCATTTTACTTGAAGCCTCTTCATGTTTGGGTCTGTCCCCTGCTCTGTGTATCGGTGCAGTGTCTGTCAAGAAAGAGTCCCATGTTGTCTGGGACTGGACGCTGTTGCCAAAAGAGAAATCAGTATTGATAATCATCATCTGCAGGCACCCAACTTGAAAGCAGGCATAAGAAGAGAGATGTAGAGATAAGATAGTGATCCTGAAGAAATCATATGTTTGCTTTATACTCAGGACTATAAATATATTTGGGTGGATAAAGAAAACCACTGGATGTTGTTTGAATGACCTGATATTTTCTGTTTTTATGAGGCTATTGATTCTGCATCATGTGCATGTACAGATTATTAATGCAGTGGTTTTGAAGACTTTCTCAGGACCATGGCTTCCCAAGAGGAGAAAAGTTGTTTCTCCTCTTTTCAAAGTGGTCCTGATCTGTTGTCTATGACTGTTCATGAGCATACATGTTCTGATCAAACTGTGTCTGGGACAGATTTTTCTTTTTTATTGATATTACACTTGTCAGTCTGGGTGATATTAACAAGAATAATTTTTCCTGGAATTACCTTATCAAAGTCTTTATTTTGTTGACTGTCTTGGCAATTATCCTAAAAGAGAATAGGAAAAATTTAAAAATTTAAAAATCATGCTACTCACATTGAAGCATGAAATCAGATAATTTAGGTTTTCCCTTCAAGCCGCTGATCCAACCCTCTCCATCATTCAAAGCAGGTTCAGCTTCAAAGCTAGACCTGGTACTCTTCAAAATGGCCTGTTAATTCTTTCCTAAACTTCCAGTCTCTGCCTTTCCCCTCATAATCCTTTTCCTCAAATGTTACTATACTTGAGATCCTTACAAAGGAATTGCCATCAAATGGTGGGTGAGTGCAGAAGGTCAGAAGTGGACTCCTGATCCCTGCTGGGGGATCAAGCTGTAACCCTTGTCACCATCACAAGGTAGTTTATCACATTTCCCCCAGACTCTTGTAGGGAGGCTTCCCCAGTTTACCTGCTGAAATCCTTCCCATAGGCTGAATACCCATGCTCTACATGAGACAACAAATTTCTCCAAGCAAAGACCTCGATGCAATTTCACTGGTGAGGACCATGGCCAGGCCCCTGCACCTTTCATTAAATGCCCACATAGTGGCTGCAGCACTGCCCAAGGGAATCAAGCCCCCAATGGGTAGGAGAGTTGAGGAATGGAAAACAAGGATTCTGGCTATTTCCACTTTTCCCCTCCCTGCCACTCAGATCAGGCAGCCCAGTCTCCATTTAGTGGGCAGAGAGCTCCTCTTGACTCCTCCATGGCCCCTTTTTCTTTGGAGGCATCTCTCAGAAGGAGAAGGGATGATGACTTTTCCCATCTGGATCACTGTCTCTCCAGGGAAACACAGAAGCTGCATTGTCAAGGGCAGCCCTTGAATCTGACCCCAGGCCCCTCTTGCACGTTGTTAAGGTCAAGAGAGAGGCACTGCTTTCTTCAGACTCTGTCTTTTTGTTCCCTTGTTTTGTCCATCCAGTATACTTACTCAGTATTTTTTGCTATTTAGTTTTCATTCATCCTACCCTATTTATTTGGAGCCTTCCTAACTTCTTCACCTCTTCCTCAAGCAGTCCAGGAGCCTAAAGTCTTGTAGGAACAGGTCCCCTGAAGTTGAATGCTGACCCTCTCTGCCTGAAAAATGAATGTTCTTCCACAGTTTTCTTATGAAAGAGGGGAAGAAAAAAAAAAAAGGGAATAACTGTGTTCATGATCCACATCTTTCTCTGTGAGTCTCCAGCTTACCAGTCTTCACTCCTATAACTCTCCCCTGAATGGCACACACACTGTGCCATGGTGCATAAGCCTTAATCTGGCTGTTCACTTCTGAATAAATTCTTCATCAGAGGGAGAACTCCTAAGAGTTTGACTCTTAGGCACCTCTTGAGCCATTTGGTCTGCTCAGTAAGTTCATTTAGTTTTTCATTTTTCCATTTGATCCTGTTTTAGATAACCACACATTATTAACTCAGCCAGAAATACAGTTTGCCTTAGGAACTTTTTTTAGATTTCATAGGAAAAAAACCACTTTTGATCTGAAAAGCTAAATAACAAAGAAGTTTGAATGGCAGAAAGCAATGAAAGGAAATATCCAAATGTTAAATACTCTTGAAAAACCACACTGGGAAAAAGCCACTGCCTTATTTTTACTTACCATGCTAACTCTTTTGCCATTCTTTCAGGATGTTCAGTAGTTGGTTTGAACTTTTTCTCCTCCTCTTTCATATCCATCTCTGTTACGTCTTAATTCTTTCTAAGCAAGCCAGTTTAGCAGTCTGTGGGGGAAGCAGAACAGGATAGTAGGTGATACTTTTTGAAAGCCACGACATGATTATTTGCAATGGATCAGGAGTGCTGAAAGCAGCAGTGCCTCTCCATCTCTCAGCAGCGGTAATCTGGTTGTACACCCCTACCAGCTCTCCAGGCTGCCTCCCCCTCCTCTGAGGAATGCAGGGCATATGTGATCACGCTGCCCTGCTCTATCTGTCCCCCACACCCAGCTCTGTGGAATGCATTGGCTCACTTCAGCTGAATTCGAGAAACAGGCAGATGCTTCATGATACTGTTTCTGCAAGAGGTGAATCCAGTTCATGTTAGACACTGGGTAATACACAGGGAAGAGATTGTTAAATACCATCCTGCTGCTCAGGGAGCTGCTTCTGCAAGTCTTTAGCTTGTATGAAAATATGTTTTATGGACTCTCAAATAAGGTTTTCTGGTTCTTTAGCACTGTGTGAATTGCATGACCTTGATAGCAACCCCAGGCCCTCGTTCTCCACATCCATTATCCCCAGGAAGAGACAGAGGTTACTGTGGGCATCACCTGGTACCAGTGGATGAGGAGAGAGCTGGCAGGGACACTGTGGTGTGTACACCACTCTTCTGTCATTCATCAAAATGAACGTGACACCTGACTTTGTTTCCTCCTTTGTTTCTTCTCTTCTGATCTTCAGTATAACACTGAAACCATATTTATAATATTCTTTAAAGGCTGCAGGATTTATTATTGTCCACCATTTAGTGAAACCAGGCAACCAGTGCCACTGCCTTCTTCCTGCTGGCTGCAGGGAGAGAGTTGAAAGGCTTTGGTGGTGTAAAGACAGCCCAAGCACTCTCCTGAGTCATGGCCCCTTTTTCTGTGGAGGCAATTTGGATTGCATTTTGCTTATTTGGGTGTTTTTCCACTTCTGTAGCAATGATAGTTGTTCATGAGACTGATTGAAACACTGATCCAAAAGTGAAAATCTATTTGACCAATTCTGATTAAAACCCTGATGCTTTAAGTTTTGTGGGTAAAGCTCTAAGCTTTAAGAGAGCAGCTGAGTCTAAAAATAATATCTCTATTTTATGCTAAAATAAGCTGCTTAGATTTTGATCCACGTTGTTGCTTTTACTTGCCTGGTGATTTTTAGCTTTCAGAACTGCAGTGTATGCATCTCCAGTTCTTTTCTCTAGAAATACAAATACTAAAAAAGTTATTTTAGAAATGAAAAGCATTAGTTTGAGTAAATGGCTCTAAGGCTAAGTTGAACTTAAAGAACAATCTTTAAGTGCCACAGGAGTGGACCACATTGCTTTTAGTCTCTCACAAAAACGATTTTGCTTTTATCTCCTTGGTTCTTCATTGGCCAGAGGACAGGAGGCGTTAGGAATGACAGTATACTGAGGAAGAGGAGGTATTATACCATAGGCCTTATGCTCTGTCAGACGTTTTCCTTCATTAGAGAGAAACTGATTCAGCACCTCCTTCTCCACCCTCTCTGTGCTGTCCCAGAGGAAACTAAACCTTGTGTGCTCTAAGGATTTCTGGGGTTTTCCATCTGGATCACAACATACCTTGTGTAGGGTCTCCTCGGGCATCGAACATGCCGCATGCCCAAGGGGAATGCCTGGTGGCCATATATCCCCAGCACACCCACAGACAAGCAGAGGAGGGCGAGAGAGATGGGGCTGAGACCTGGACAGCCACAGAACCATCAGACAGACCATGACCCTCAGGTGGGGGGCAGATGAGGGGGACACTTGACAGCTGTCTGGAAGAGTGATGTCTGCAGAGCAGGAGATGTGCAGAGCAGGGTCAGTGGGATGGCCATGGATGTCTGGCTTATGAGAAGAGATGGGAAGAGTTGAGTTTGTTTCTCCTGCTGTAACAGAGAGTAAAGGAGACACGAGTGCTTCTAGTAAATACCTTGGGGCAAGTAAGGGTTTCATGACATGGTGCCAAGCGTAGCAAGAGGTTATACCCTATGGCTTTCATGGGCATTTCCAGTCCTGTGCCCTGCATGGATCAATGAGAGACACAGCAGGCAAGAGCAAGCAGCACCTCTTAGAGAGAGTCCACCTCCTTCAGGGTACCTTTCCTGATGATATTTCCCAGAGGAATTTTAATATGTTCACAGACATCTTTCCTGGCATTGGCTAACTGATGGTAGAGTGGGGTGAAAAGTGTGAAAGGGGAGTCATGAAGCCAAAAGATCCATCTACACTTTTACTTCTGTTGTTTGTCCACCCATCTCCTTCCCACCATTTCCTGTTGTGACGAGGTGGGTCCGTCTGTCCGTCTGACACACATTTTTCTTCCACAGCTCATTCACTTGTTCCCACTGTTCAGTTTATTTTCAGGGAATGATTTTTCAGTGAACTCCTATGTACATGCTTCTGGAAAAGTCTTGTGGTATAGATTATGACTCCATTGGCAGCCTTGTCAGGAAAAAAGCTGTACTTGGCAGTCACAGAAGATAATTGTAATACAAATCATGAATTTCAGCTCCATTGTACTTCCTACCCTAAAGAGGTATTTTCATGTGTGGTGTAAAATGTTCTTTCAAAAGGTAGAGTCTGACAGGTCTGTGTGTGATGAAAGGAAAACTAGCCTCTTGTTAAACAACGGTATAATTTTTATTCATTATATGTTTAGGGTTTGGGTTTTTTCCAACTGAATGCCAGAAAGCAGTTCAAGAACAGCACCAAAGTTCTCATAGCTTGCCACATGCAAGCTTTTAGAAGCCATGAGTAAAGGGACCTGGAGAACCAGCAAGAATTACTCTAAAATGATAATTTTATTAAATAAATCCTATCTTTATTATTATTATTATTATTATTATTATTATTATTATTATTATTATTATTATTATTATTATTATTATTATTATTATTATTTTTATTTTATTTTATTTTATTTTATTTTATTTTATTTTATTTTATTTTATTTTATTTTATTTTAATTGGATTTTGGAAGTTTAGAGTTCATGGTTTTGAGCCATTTTCTGAGATCAAAATATTTAGAAATGTGCCTTTTCTAAACCTCAAATTTTCAGATAGTCACATAACTTCTGAAATGAAAACTCAAGAGACAATTCTGAATGCTGTCAGAGGTGATGCACCAAAAGGTGTTCACACAGGTGAAGGCATATGGACCTTCAGCACCAGCATTGTCTTGGGCCTCAGAGAATGCATCCTAGCTTCAGGACTTGTGGAGAGCACTTGTGGAAGCTGCTCTTAGAGCCAAAAAGCAGTGTTTACATCACAGATGGACTCTGTCCATCCTTTTCTCTCAGAGAGCAATCCTGGTACTGGGGACAGGTGGGGAGCAGGGTGCCTGCCCAAGAAAAAATGTCTCATGAAGAGACAGGGGGGGATCAGGAAGTGCAGTCTCTAATTCTGTGTGCATGCATAGCTTCAGCCCTCATCCCATAGGCATCCAAACTATCTGCCCACCTTTCTGCCTGTGCAGGATTTAGGGATTGCTTACTTTCCCCTTGAGATGCTTGTAATGGTTGTAGTGAAATGTGCTGCTTTAGGAATGCAGCCTGAGGTGGGCCTTTCCTTGTACATATTGGAAGATCCACCAAAAAATAAGGCATAAAATCCACAGAGGGATGTATGTGATTTGATTATACAGTAGCAATTCCTCATCCCCAAGTGCCTAAGCCATGGCATGGACCAGGCTAGTCAGTAGCCTAGACAAAGCAATGCAAGGATTACAGTGGATCTCAGCCAGAATATGAGTTAAAAAATAGTCACACTGCTGCATGTTTGACAAACCCATATGGTTGGCAGAATTACAAATGGAGGAAGTTGTGGACCTGCCAGATAGAATCCCGGTGAGAGCAACAATTCTGATCAATTCACTGAAAAACATTATCCACAAGAAAATCTTGCAAGAATGGGACTAGTTTTGTCTAGGGGAAAAAACACCAAAAAAAAAAATAAAAAATGAAGTCTTTGAGGAATAATTCTTCAGGTTCTGCAGAAAGAAGTAATGGAAACAAAAAGATCTTAAAAGGTAAGGGGAGAGATTTAGATTAGGCTGTGGGAACATTTTCCATTGTTGTTAAGGTACAGACTGCCTGAGAGGGCTCCTCATCTGTGGAAGACAGAAGAAGGTTATGTAGTACCTGCACACAATGACAAAGGCAGAGCTGGTCTTGCCTTAGGAGAGAAAGACTGTGATGTCTTGAAGTCCTTCCAACATAACTTTCTGTTATTCTATGAAAAATACACCTTGGACGCGTGCTTCCCTTAAAGCACTAATAGGCACAGCTACCAAGGCAGGCATTTCTACTATTGCATGATTGAAAATGACAAAATCTTCCTTGTTTAAATACCAGGAAACAGAAACAGACATTCTGAAATACCTCACCAAAAAGATCTCCAGCACACAGAGGACACTGATGGAAACTGAGAGTACCTTAAGGTTTAGTCCAAACGATTTGGAGAGTCTTCTGATTCTTAATACCTGAAGGAGGCATTTTTGACAAAACTATGATCAAAGTAGCTGTGGGCATCGTCTCATATCCGAGCCCCACAGAGGTATGAAATATTTCCACTTCCACAGTCTCATTACACTATTCTTCAAGACAGATTGTGTCACGTTTGTCACACATGGTTTGCTCTTGCCCTGAATGTTTTTGCAGCCACTGGCACTGCTGCAAAGCAAGTATAAAACACCATCAGGCTAATGCAATGCGTCCTCCTGTTCCATGATTCCAAATGCAAATGACTCTGTGAGGCCAGAGCTGGGCTCTCCTGTTTTACGCATAGTTACCTGTCACTCTATCTGCATGGGCTGCTTTCAAAGACCTCTTTGTCTGCAAGGTAAGCTCAGGCTGGAGATGATCTCAGAGCTGAAACCTCAGCCAAGGGAAGTCATTGGGCTACAAAACCCACAAAGTTAAAAATACAGGGAGCACTGGAAAATCAACAGGAAACAATTTCTGCTGACTGAGGGTTTTAGCCTTCTTCCAAACGCCAGCGGCCTGTTGGATGGAACAAAGCAGCTACATGAAAGCAGAGCATTCCTTAACTTTGTCTGTTAAAGCAGAAGTGAATGCCAGGCAAAGGTCAGGATTGTCCCTCAGCTCTGATTGTAGATCTGGACATTTTGGGAGTGAGATAGCTGAATCCTCCAGACCCTCTCCACACTTCTCTCTCCTCGCCAGTGTTCCCTGGACAATGGTTGCCAAAGGGGATTTCTCCTTTTCTTCTGGCTCTTGACATTAGCAGGGCCTGAAATTGGTCCTGGCAGTTTGGCATGAAGTACTCACCAGCTCGGGGGTTCTCAGGCCTGTTTGCAGGTCAGGTGTCTGAGCACAGCTTTGTTTGGCCTGACTGCCTCAGGGAAACGCCTGTCAGACCAACTTAGTCAGACTGCAAGAGCCCTTCATCGAATGAAGATTGCCCATTTTCACCACCAGCAAAGAGGAGTGCTAAGCTCTTTGCTACAAACCATCATGGAAAAAAATTTTAGAAGAAAAGCAGAAAAAACATGAAAACACAGATCTGAAACTTCCCTTTCTTGCACTGATGTTCACATCAGATGATGCATTCCTCAGCAACAGAAGCTGGAGGTCCAGCTTGACAACACTCTGCTTTTAGAGTGGGACATTTCTGAGGCCTATGGAGACACAGAGGTGAGGAAAATATCCTTTCATCTTCCCAGTCCACAGAGCCTCTGGAGCTAAAGTGTAATCTAGCAAGCTTGCCTTGACCCATTGGGGAGATCACTGATGGTGCCCAAAGCATCTGATCTTACTGAATTTGTCCAAGATGGACTCCTCTCTCCCTAGGTCTCCTGAGATTTTTCAAATTAATAAAAGGCAGGTGCCTTTTAGGAGTACATGTTTTCTCATCTCTGATCTGATAGGGTCACTGAAGCAGCGTGGCTGCGGCCAAGGCAACACAGTGCAACCTCTCATGAGTAAAACCCAGGCAGCCACCTGAACCACTGCCAATCCCTCCCTGTGAGCATGTCTGTCTGTCTATGTGTTTGTGTTTGAAGCAGAATTTATTTCTTGGCAATAGGAATTTTCCTTCTCTTTTCATTGTAATTGGGAGTTACAATGATGTAAGATCGTGTAAGGGTGCTGCTTTAAAAGTTTACGCAGGGCCGCAGACGTGAAATCTCATTACATCATCAGGTCACCAGTCCACAGCCATTGCTTTAAAATTATGTGGATTTTAAAAGGAAAGTTGGAAATTATTTTTTCATTTGTCGTCTGGCCTTTGAGCCTTTACAGGTGCACTAGTTCTCCATTGGCAAGTTTTTTCCATGAGTTCATGAGGACAAAACACGCTGCATTTTTTTTTTTCGTTTTTTTTTTAATGTATAAAAGTTGTTCCTGGCAATATCTTTTGCTTCCAACTAATAGAAGTAGCAGAAGAACATTAAGCAGTACAAGAATCTCAATAAAGTCATAACTATTAGCAGCACCATCTGACTGTTCTGGTATTAGATAGCTACTGGTTAGAAGGTGTTTTTACTGCTGCCCAATATTCATCATACTAAGTCTGAAAAAATGCTTTAAAAGGAAGGGGAAAAAACTGCTCAAAGGGAGAAGCCTAAATTTCTGCCTCAAAAAATGAAACCTGTTTATTTATATTTATCATAATCACCCCTGTGTCTTTTGCTCTGCATAGATGAAATATTCTTTGCCAGCCTTGCAAGTCATGCCTTTTTTAAAATACAAAGTGTTTTAATGATTGAGCAGCTCTGTTAATAACTTACCCAGCTTTGCTAACTCTTTAACAGTAAAAGGCTTAATATGCAAATGGCATATCTCTGCTTATCACCTTCCTGCAACATAATGAGGTTTAAACAGGTTTAAATCTTTTGTATTAGGTTTATAGCTGGCCAGTGGCATGGCAGCCTACTCAGACATAATTCTAAATGGATGTCTCCAAGTGGAAACTTGGAATTTGAATTCAAATTACCTTACCTCTTTTTATTATTATTGTTGTTATTATTATTCTTTCCTGCATGCATTTTTGAGTCTATTCATTCTTAATTCCTCCAGTACTTAATACTGCAATAAACCTAATCCTGTGTACTTTTACACCCCAAGTGTGGGAGCCACAAATACTTCTGCAGTCTCTTAGGGAAAACCAGCTATAATTGGATCTCCAGTTGCCTCACAGAAAAAAAAAAAAAAAAGAAAGAAAATTAAAAAAAAAAAAAAAAAAAAAAAAAAAAGAAGGAAAGGCACATATGAGATGAAGAAAATTCTGTATCTGTGTGTTTGTGTTTGTGTCCCTGCTGCCCTTGAGTAACACTCTGTCCTTTTGCAGGCCGAGTTCTCCGAGTTGAACCTGGCTGCTTATGTCATGGGTGGCTGCATGGTGGACATGCAGGTCATGAGGAACGGCACCAAGGTGGTCAGGTGAGAGCACCAGCTGGTCTTGAAAAGTGGGCTTTGTGGAGCAATGTTGGGGCAGGCAGGTTGGCCTCAGGACGTGACAATTATCTGAATCAGGGCACCATAGTCCTGGTAGCTTCAAGGATTCTTGGAAGTGGTGAAAAGACTGGTTTGACTCTAGTGGGTTTGTATCAGGTCTCAGGTGCACACTATGCCATATAGTCATTGTTTCCAGTCTAGACCCTTCATGCAACAGCAAATGCCTCCCTCTCCGGTTCTTTTTAGCCTCCAGACTCCCAATGAAAGGGACAACAGATCTCCTCCCTTGATTGTTTTCTCCTTCTCTGTCAACTAACCCTCATTTTAAACAGTGGCTCTAATTCATTAGCCTACCTGTCTTAGGCTCTGATCCCATGGACTACCCTCGCAATAGCCTCCAAGCCCAGGTGACCAAGAGCAGCCATGAGAAGAGGACTCAGGGGTGTTGAAGGACAAGAAGATTAACATAAGCCAGCAGTATGCTCTCACAGCCCTGAAAGCCAACCACACCCTGGGCTGCCTCCAAAGAAGCGTGGCCAGCAGGGCAAGGGAGAGGATTCTGCCCATTTTGTCTGTTCTGGTGACACCCCACCTGGAGCACTGCATCCAGCTCTGGGGCACCCAATGTAAGAAGGACATGGACCTGTTAGAGAGTCCAAAGGAGGGCCATGATATCCATCACGGGGTGGAAACACCTCTCCTGTGAAAACAGGCTGAGACTTGGGGTTGTTCAGCCTAGAGATGAGAAGGCTTCAGGGAGACCTTATAGGACCTTCAAGTACCTAAAAGGAACTACAATAGAGTTTTGTAAAGGCACATAGTGATAGGACAAGGGGGAATGACTTTAAACTGAATGGGGTTAGATTTTGGGGATACACCAGGAAAATACCCTTCCTTTACTGTGTGGGTGGTGAGGGACAGGCACAGGCTGCCCAGAGAAGGTGTGGGTGTCCAAGCCTGGCAGTGTTCAGTGTTGGATGGTGCTTTGAGAAACCTGGTCTAGTGGAAGGTGTCCCTGCTCATGACAAGGGGGTTGGAACTGGATGACTTTTGATGTCCCTTCCAATGCAAACTATTCTGTGATTCTATGATCCTGATGTATGCAGCCTGATTTGCTCCTGAAATACCACTTTTTTCTTTGTGAGAGATTCCCAGTGCTCTGGCCTTGCCCTGGGGTATATCTCAGAGGTAATGCTATCTATTTGATGGGGATTTCAGTCCTACTAGCATTACTTCATTACTGCAGTCATTGCAAGCAGCCTCTTTTCCCAAGCAATTCTTCTCCAATCACACGTCCAATTCGCTTCCCAAAAGCATTCCAAGCACCAGAGTGGCAGCAATTTGGAGCTAATATTAGATGCATCTTTACAAGTTCTATATAAAGAATAGTGTGTTTTATCACATCTGTATATGATGCCTCTGTTTACCTTCACCAATATCACCTTCCACCCCATTATTATTTATGGGTTCCTGTCATTACAACTCCACATTTCATCTTTGATACAATAACTTTTCTCTGTTTGTGTTGAAATCTCACTGCTGTTCCAAATTAATTTTTCTAGCCACTCTGCCTCCTTTTGTACAGTTCCTTTGCACTTTTTGATGTATTCAGCATCTTTGAGTTTAATAATGTTGACACAGTTAATCAATGCTTTTGTCTGTTTGCAACTAGTTCAAAATTAGAGGTAGAGACACATAATGTAGCATGCAGTGATATTTTTGGAAGGCAATATTAGAACAGCTGAAAAACTGTGATTTTGAGCATGCTGGCCGCAGTTTAATTACTCAAAATCTCATTTCCAGTCCAAACAGTGCAAAGCAAAACATGTCACTGTCAATTAGCTATGCCTGTGGTCCATCAATTCATTTCAGGTCTCAGCATCTCTCTTGTACATCCACGAGTCTCCATTTATTCTTTGGTTAAATTTCATGAGCCTCTGCTAAAAACCTTTAGAGTTGTGTCTGTTACATGCATTTGCTTTCTTCTGTCCCACAAATGTCTGTTTCAGAGTGAAACAAAGCACTATGTCCCATGAACCAGCCACTGGAGCACTCATCAGACAGCGTGCAGCGCTAATGCACTCCTGTGTTCGCTTGCTCATGATGCTGGAAGGTTTCCCAAGAACCATTTCCTAGGTTGATCACATCTTCATTTTCCTTCCTGTGTCTTTCCTCCCAAAACCATTCATACATCTGGCAGAAAGATCTTGGGCTATTAAACTGAAACTGAAGACAAAATTTATTTCACAAAGCTGTCTGGGGCATGGTGTTCATGTTTCTGCTCACAGTGAACACACAGGTATTCCAGCTACCATTTTTGCATGGATATTTATATGTGAAATATGTGGTTTTTTGAATGGCATTACCTCAGGGTTTGTTGGGGTTTTTTTTGTTTTCATTCCTGCATATTTAAGGACACTTTTGCATTGTGGGAAGTGAATTTGGTAAATGCATACTTGTCTGGATATGCAATTTATATAGCATATACTACATGCCACAATCCTTGCAACCAGCAAATATTTATTTACAGCCTGTGCTGATGTGCCCCTGTTGTGCCTAGCTCAGCGAGTTTAAGAGCTCAGGTCAGCCAACTTCAACAGCAATTCTCTAGAAGGTATAGAAATTAAAATGCTTCTTCACTTTAGAAAGCAAATTGTGGAACTGAGCTGTGTAGAGGCACCTCAGCCCATCCACATGGGTGCAGCTGCTTCCCACTCCCTTCAAGCCCCATCATCCCATCCACAGCTGTGTCCTGCCTGGCCACAGACACCCTTCAGAGTGCTCAGCCACAGAGAGACCTCTTCAACTCACATGTGTGTGCCAACCCTGCTGCTGCTGTCATCTTTTTTCCATCACTTATTAGGCCTCTGTTAATTATTGAACAAAACATTCAGTCAAAAGTCATAAACCTTCTAGATGGTGAAATACAATAGTCACCATATTTTTTGATTGCCCAGAGTCATGGAAATCCCACTGACAATTTATAAGAAGGTAAATACAGCACCATCTTTCTAACAAGCACTTTTGGGATTCCCCCCTGCAGGAGCCTTGCCTGCTTCACATTCCTCTTCAAAGGGAGACCAATAGAATGTAGTAGTTTAGTGGAAAGACAGTGAATATACTACAGACCAGTAGATTTAAATCACTGAAATGATAAATTTCTTAAGAGCAACAATTAATATTCATATGAAGCAACAACTGGGCTGTCCTCTCCAATTTGATGTTATGTTTACTGATAAAGTATCTAACAATTTATTAGCCTATTGAATTCTGCCATTTTGGAGCAGGCCTCCTAGTTCTTTCTTTGAACTGGAAATACCTTCTGGCACATGCAAAGCCAAGTTTAAACCAATGTCTTTTTCTGCTGATCACTCGGTATTTTCTGACACCTTGGAGTTAAGGCATTCTTTCACACCCCATGTCAACTGATTTGAACTGCACCGGGAATACATTGTGGTTCTTTTAGCTGGAAGATAAATCTCCTAATAAGAAGGTATAACAGTCCTTAAAGCCTTCCATTTACCACCTGCCTCAGGAAAATTAAAATATATATATATATATATATATATATATATGCTTTAGAATTGGAAATTATAGAAAGCAAAGACATGGACATATACATGACTCCTAGCCTGTGTATCTTGAAATAAGTTGCTACAAGTAAGTTACCAAATAATCTAACTGAAGCCAGGCATTTCTTTGCTTGCCTGAGTTTTAAAACAAGCATGGCTCCAAGAATTTAATTTTACAGTAACAATGTTCTGGGTCTCCAGCTTCTCTTTTTTAGCTACTGTGCATTCTGCACATCTGTAGGAGGGGGTGGAGGATTTGAGATAGTGTCAGTGAAATGTGCTACTGGAGACAGAGGCTATCATCTAACAAATCCGAAAAACTGCATCTGTGTTTTCTGTGCCAGTTCCACCATGGTTTGCAAAGGATACATCAGCCTGTTCAGCACGTTTCCTTCAGACAGAGAGCTGGCCATGAGGTATCTTGTGCAGTCTCTATCAAGCACTTTTCTATGCCAGTGCCCTGTAACCCTTGCCCTCCAGTGGCTGAGGTCACTGGTGGGATGAGCTGGGCACCAGGAGCAGTGCTGGGCTCATCCAGGACTGGTGGGATGGGGAATCTCCCACACATTGGTCCTTGCTACCCCAGCACTTATCTGGAAAAACACTGGCAGCAGACCTTCCCTATTGAAAAGTTAAATATGGGAAACAGGAGGCAGTGTTTATGCATCCCAAAGGATCCCTCACCAGTTTAGACATAACAACTCTTACAACAGAGAAATGGAATAATTTCTGGGTGCAATAGCTGGAGTACTAAAGAGTGTGTAAATACAAGTGTGGGTTCATGCCTACCCTTGGGTGGATTCTTCATCCTCCTACCAGTGCATACACAAACTCCTTTTGGACAGGTCTACACACACAAACAGAAAAAGACAGAGTGAACCATCTGGAATCTAATTTACTCTACAAAGCTCCTGGACTGTGTCACTTTTACTGGGGTTAGATGTGAGGAATGGGATTTTTATTTTCACATTCCTCTGAAGGGCCCTTCATATCAATATTTTGGCAGTGTAAGGAGGCTGTCAATGTTGGCACTGCACCCACTCTGAGGTGCATTTATGCTTTCAGGATATTATAAAAGTGTCTAAGTAGAAATGAAAATTTGGGCTGTGTCTGTTTCTGACAGCAACATTTAGACTCCCAAGCTATGATCTCAGGTTCTGTATTCAATTAAATGCTTGACTGTTGGGCTTCACAAGATTTCAGCTATTAATTCCAGTAGATATAAGGCAGAGATATGTTGAAAGTCTGGACAGCTCTTTTACCTGGGGAATACTAATGTCTTTGGGAGCATTTCAGACCTTTAAGGATATAAATTAATCATGCACCAGACTGTTCTCATCTCCTGTCTCCCTGTAGAGCTTCCTCTTTTGCCATTGGGGCCGATCATCCAGGAGAGAAAGCACGTTTTCATGGGACCTATCAGCACTGTGGCCATGCCACTTGCAGCCACGGTGGGGTCAGTGAATTCTCCAGTTTGTCCACAGAAGCCCATTCATTCCTGTAGTTAACACTGACATTCCCATTGCTTCCAGCTGACTCGGTGCTTCTACGATGCTCTGTGCTGTGACAACACAACAGCAGCCTGTTGAGTCACCATCCCCAAAATCCCTGAAAGTGCTTTTTTTGCTTAAGCATATTTTTGCACTGCAAGCTGCAGTCACAGCATGAGGAGGCAAATCCTTTTACATGGGAGAGGTAGAGAAGAAACTGGCCAGCCCACAGGTGTTTCCCTGCTCTTCAGAGCTTGCAGACTCCAGGAGATGTGTAGTCTGACTAAAAAAAATCTGTCTGCTCCAGGATGCAAGACTCTTTAAAACCCAGTGAAGACACTGTCCTCTGCCCACTGCATTTTTCCCATCCCAGTAGGTTCAGTCACCCCAAAGGTCCATTGAGAAAATGCTGCCTGAAGGGGGCATGGAGGTTTTCTACCCTACAGAGGCCGTGCTTGCTCACCACACAGTAGTTGCATGTTGCTAGAAGGATGTTTTCGTGTTTCTCCAGGACTATTTGTCCACAAGATTTGATGGTTTCTTGTAGCTCTTCTACAGGGATAATGTCCAGGAAGGTCACGGGAGTAGCTACTGTTCTTGGACACTAATATAGGAAGCACTGGTAGGCAGTAGGTCATTTTCCAGCTTCTCGTTCCAGGAAGCTTGTGCCAAAGACGAACTCCAGCCGTTGTCTAATCCCTGTCTTTTTAAATTTAACTCTTGACCTAATTAGGGACTTTTTTGGAATGTTTTTTTCTGGCCATTGTTGTTGTTGTTTCTCGGGGGTAGTGTTGTTGTTGTGACTTGGGGGTGGTGTTTTTTGGTTGGTTGTTTTGCTGCTTCCAAACCAAATTTCTGCAATTTTCTGTGAAGTTTCAAACAGGAGAAAAAATGGCAGAAACTGATAGGGGGAAGTTTAGGTTTCTAGCAGCCAGATGGAAAAATATGTTGAGCGTGTGGTTCTCCCAAGTTTTGCAGAAAGTGCCACATGGGGGAGTACAATATGTGCTATGTATTTAACACTGAGAAACATTTGGGCAATATTTTTTCTATCAATGGCATGGCAATCCATAAATGTAATGGAGAAGTGTGTGTTACAGTCTGTAAGCTTTTGAAAATTCAGTTTAGGCAAGGGACCAGTGTGCCAAATGACCACTTCCCTCACTGAAATACCCTGCAGAGACAATGAGCTGGGGCGAGGTGTCTAACAAGGTACACCCTGGCAAGCTGCAGTTACATATGAAGCAATTTAACACCTCTAGTAAACATTTATAAACTGAGAAATTATTCCCACATGAGGGATGATACAACATTGTTTTTCACTCATATCTCCCCCGTCTTCACCTGCCTGTCCCTGTCCTCTTTTCTCTTTTTTTTTTTTTTTTTTTTTTGAGCAGGAAGTACAAAAGAGAAGAGACAGTGGGGTATGATTACTTATGTATTTATTCTCAGTTACTTCCACCTCAGCTCCTGCTGCTAAACAGCTGCTTGGAGCCCTTTGGGGCTTGCTGATATCCCAGATGAATAATGTCCCCCTCACCTCCCCAGCAGCTGGCGCACAGCCGACGTGCAGGCAGGATGCTGACAGTTATTGGGAAAACATTTGGCATGCAGGCAGCTGCCAGAAAGCAAAAGTCACTCTGAGCAGACCAGGGTGGGGAGCATTTCAGATACTAAACTACTCCCTGACCCTTTTTGCATTTACAGTTATTCTTTCCAATAAGGAATGAGCAGTCAGGGTCTAGAGCACTCAATAATTAGTTAATCCAGGATTAAATACAAGAATGAGTCAAAACTTTTGTACATTGTTTCAGTCTTGATCAGTTATTTTATCAAATCCATAATTTGTCGCCTTTCCACATGAATTTTTACTAGGCTTCTTTCAGGGAATGGCAATCATCTTAATGTCGCTTCAAAGTTAGCCCTGCAATGAGCATGGTGTTGGGCCAGATGGTTCCCAAAGATCCTCTCCAACCTAAATCACTCTGTGACTTTATTCTGTGATGTTGGAAAGTATTCAGATCACCTTCTGTAAAAGCTTAGGGTCACAAACATTTTGAAGGCAAGTTGGTTTTGGCAGGTGGGGTTGTTACTACTTTCAGGCTTTGTCTGAGTCCACATGCTTTTCTTTGTCAGTGTCAATCAGTTTAGAAGTAAAATATATGGCAGACTTTTGAGACTATCAGAGTACAGTTCAGAGAGTGTGTGACATGATTTAATGGTTAGCTGAGCATTGATCTATGGCTGAGAAGCAAATCAGAGCATCTTCCAGGGTGTCCTCATCTGCCTACAGTGGGATTGCTCCTGCTGCCACTGTGATTCCTGGCTTCTGCTGCTTTTGATGCACGGATCTCCCACATTTCCCATGTTTTTTACCCAGCCATTCTCTATTACAGTGTCCAAAAAAAACCCCCCTGCTTCTCTCCTCCAGCCTAGTAATGAGAGGTTATTCTTTATTCTATGTTGCTTTCTTTTTCCTCTAAAACCAGTGTTATCTTATTTATATAAGCAATCACATTTGTTCTGTCTTTGAATAGCTTCAGCAGGGTTTATTTCTTTCTGTGGAAAATATGACGTGAGGTTTTGACTGAAATGACATCTTTGTCTTAGCAAATTTTCCATTTTATTAAAGCATCAAACAGAATGTTAAATCTAACACTGGGATAGGGGAAAATGCCGTTGATTTTATATTAATTTTCAGTAATGTAATAACAATGCTATTAACACCCAAGTAAAGCACAAAAAGAACTTGTTACGATTTGTAATGCCATTTTCTATTAGGTGTCAGACACCTGAGGCACTGCATATTTGCTGGGATTTTTGCACTTCTTGGGCAAAAGTTGCAGCCTCTTATGGCTTGGACTTGTGCCTCAGATGCTCCCCTGAAGGCTTCATTAATTGCCAGTAACACAAATCTTGTTGTATCATATTGCTAAATTATGCAGTTTTCTTCCTCTCTGTGTCATGCCAGATAGGAAAGGCTCTGGAAGGGAATTTAGTCAGAATGTCTTGATCACTGGGAAGTATCTGAAAGCTGAATGAAGTCTACTTGAATGGTGAAGGGTAGCCAGAACCTGAAGTGAGAATGTCGTCTTCAGTGTCCTGGGAAGATCTTTTTCTATTGACACAAAGGGCAAAGTGTCTTGTGAGATTGTCATTTTTCTAAAAAGAGAGCAGGAGAGCCCATCCTTCTCCAACAACATCTCTCACCCATAATGGTGCTGAAGTATAAAGCCCGCTTAGGCTGAAAATGATTACACACATTTAAAGGGGTCATTAAGAAGAATTTTGAGAATCACAGAATTGGTTGGGAAAGACCTCTAAGAACACTGGTCCAACCATTAATGAGCACTGCCATTTTCACCACTAAATCACACCCCTAAGACCATATCCACACGCCCTTTGAACAGCTCAAGGGATGGTGGCTCAACCACTTCCCTGGGCAGGCTGTTTCAATGCTTGGTAACCCTCCCCAAGAAGAAATTTTTCTCGATATCCACTAAACCTCTCCTGTCACTACCTGAGGCTGTTCCCTCTTGTCCTATACCTTGTTACCTGGCAGACAAAGCCAATCCCCACCCCACTACACCACCTTCCAGCACCTCAATGTCTTTCCTTCGGTGAGGGACACAATGCTGAACACAGGATTTGAGATGTGGCCTCACCAGTGCTCAGCACAGGGGGACAATCTAATGTGTTGATCACGCTATTTCTGATGCAAATAGTGTATTCTGCTGTGTTCTTTCATCATGGCCTTGAATCTCTTTGTGTTTCTGTGAGAAAAGCTGAAGGACCAGGAAGCAAGCCAGAGTTATGGCTATATGCAGAAATAAGAAATAGGTGATCTCTTTAAGGCATGAAACCTCCCAGCAGGATTTGCTGTCATCATCTTCTCTACCACAAAGCAGGCTAGGGACCTGCTTTCTGCACAGAAATGTTATTGATTGTTATTCATTTTGCTGCTGTTCTCCGTTTCTCTGTTCAGGCTCTGGTGCTCTTCAGCTGATGTTTATTCTCAGCTAGTCCCAGGCCTGGCACTCCACTGCCTTGTTCTCAGTATCCATGGGAACATTCACATTGTTCCACGGCTCAAAACAGGGATTCAGTGTCCACCTTCGCTTTAGAGATTCACTCCTCATCTGCTGCATGAGAGAGTGCCCTGCCTTCCTGCAGGACACAGAGTTTGAGAATAGGCTTTTCTGCATTAATTCTGTATTCTTGTGTCCATCGTCTAAGTGGAGGAACTCTTTCTTTGCCAGGATCTGAAAAGACAAGAGCTTTTTTCTGAGCTTTTGGCTGGCAAAAGTAAAGCAAATGAAGGCAGTTTCCCAGCCACTCTGTGTCCTCCCCCTCCCAGAAAGCTGGATAAGGAGAGACACACCCGGAGCTCCTGCCTCTCCAGGCACCACAACTGTTCAGTAACTCAGCACAGATCCCGAGCCCTGTCCTAAGCAGCTGGTTAATCCTTCTTGAGGACCTGTGCCCAACTCCAGTGTACTTTCTACACAGCAAGCCCGGCAGAATGGAGCAGCTCAGACTTTCCAAGATTTGCATTCACTTGCTGTTTCTCAGCAGAGGTCACCACTTGCCTCATCCCCATGGACACCAGGGAGGTCCATGAATCAGCTGCACAGCGATAGCACAGGCCTCATGATGCTCATTATGCATCTCGCTGCTGGAGGAAAGCACCACCTTTGGTGCCAAGTACATTAGGGAACATGCCTAGGTTTAAAAAAGCTCCATGGGAGGGAATCACAACATTTCTAAAGTTTGGCCTCTTGCATCACAAAAGCTGAGCATGCTTCTCAACCATGTCTCAGGCGGGCGATAACAAAAGTCCAAGGCCAACAAACAAAATGAACAGCTTTAAAACAACAAAGCTGTGCTGGGGTTTGTGTTCAGTGTTTGTTGCCACAGTCTGGCCCAGACTCACCATCTCACATTTCCCTGCCAGAATGATGGAAATATAAATAGGGGCTATAAACCCAAAGTATTTCCAGCTCATACATTCAAAGGATAGAAATTATAGTCTCTTAGCAAGGAAAATGTTCGAGGCTAGTGAGGTAATGGGACCTGGTTACAGAGCTCGTTTCTCTGAAAATCTTTAATACAGCATGGAAATTTTTCAATGTCCTTGATGCAACCTCTATTAACTTATAAAATAATCCCTTCTTTCAATGGAAAAGCCCTTTCCTTCGAGAATAATCTGCTGAGCTCCATTTTGGGAACCATTTCTTTCCAGCTGCTGTTTCCAGATATTTTTGAGTGGCTCCGAAGACAGAGGGTCAGCAAGGAATGAAATCTGGCTGCATGAAAGATAATCCATTGCCTGTTGGCTTACCTAGAAAGGGCCTCACTTTTCTGTGCATTAGCTGAGGGCTGCTGCTGTTGAACCATAGGAGTGCAAGCTCCACTCTTGCTAAATAATATTCTGGAAGTCCATGCCATGAGTCACAGCAGTGTATGAGGCTCTGCTCATTTGATTAATTGCATTACCATGCCTGCCCTTCACTTGTTGACTCCCGGCCATAAGAGCCTGGGATGTTCTGCGTATGTAGTAAACTGATTGAAGGGGGAATGTGTGTCGATGTATGGATGTGTACAAGAGCTTTCTGAAATCCCTTATGATCTTCCCACCCACTGGGCATTGCTTCAATACGGAGCTCAATCGTCAGGAAACAAACTTGCTCCCTCATCTGCGTCCCACATTGCAGCGAGCTTGCCAAGTACGGCCAAGCTTTTAGAAAGAGAAGAGAACCCCCCCACCAGTGAATTTATGACCCTTGGCTCTGCTTGTGGCTTGTTCCTGTGCATGCCTGAGTGACATGGAAACTGCAGAAAATCTGTTTGGCTCATTCCTATGCTCCCACACTTGCAGCTACGTTGGATTTTTCCCTTTTTAAATGACTAGGGGGTTTTGTTGTGTTTGTTACGTTATAACACAGGCAATACACCATGAGAGGCCCAGAGAAGAGCAACGTGTGTTACTGAAAAGAAAGGGGAAGGATGGCAAAGAAACAAGGAGTGATTAGAAGTGCTTCTGGAGTGTTTGAAAGTAAAACACCGCTCTCCTGATCTCTTCCAGGTCGTTCAAGCCAGATTTTGTCCTGATCCGGCAGCACGCCTACAGCATGGCACTGGGGGAAGACTTCCGCAGCCTCATCATCGGCCTCCAGTACGGCGGCATCCACACGGTCAACTCCCTCTACTCCATCTACAACTTCTGCAGCAAGCCCTGGGTGGTAAGTGATGACCCAGCTCTGCTGCCTGTCAGCACTGCAGAGGAGATCTTGGTACCGATAGAACACCAAGCTCGCCTTCCAGGAGTTTCAAAGGAGTTGGTCTCTCCAGGTTAAAAGCTAAACTGCCTTAGGAATCCAGGTGGGAGTTCTTGGGGGGAAAACCTCCCAGAACCACTTTATCAGCTTTACTTGTACCAAGGTGTTATTTCTTCGCTCTGAGTAGAATGTTTCCCCTGTCCCAGAATCTAAAGGGTCACCAATAGCTGGCAGTGCAGGAGAGTTCATGGAGGACCGTCTCCCCTGGGAGGGATCCTACACTGGAGCAGGGGAAGAGTGTGAGGAGTCCTCCCCCTGAGAAGGAAGGAAGGATCAGTAGAGGCAACATGTGATGAACAGTCCAAAACCACCATTCCCAATTCTCCTGCACCATTGGCTGGGAGAAGGTAGAGAAAATCAGTCCAGTCAGGCTCAAACCACCACACAGGCAGAGCTTTTCAACAGTCCCAGAACGAAATGCAATATTATCATAAAGTGTTAGTTCATTGAACCTGAAACACTGCAAAGACAGACTGAATCAGCTCCTGATGAGGACAGGGCATTTGATATTTGGCATTTGACAGGTTTTGATATTTTGCCCTGGAAGATTCCTTCATCCATTCTTTAAATTTTTGTCAAGTTCTCATGAGAATCCCAGAAAACCTTGAAAAAATATTATCACTGGTTTTTCTCAGCTCCAAATCAAAGTATGTAATGATTCCCTGGACCATTTCTGTGATCAGCTCCAAGGCAGCTGAAGCTTCAGAAGCAGGAGAGCTGGAGAGATAAGTTGGCCATGAGCCACAAGACTAAGGCTGGCCATGGCAGTACCTGCAGGAGGAAGTCAGATCCTGATACCATTTTGGAGTTGGCATATGGACTTTCCAAGCAGTTTAATCCCAAAATGTCTTCTCCAATCACTGATGCTTCCAGAATGGAAATTTCCCTTCATTCCTCTAGGTTCAAAGAAGAAACTACATCTATATGGATATGAGAAGGAGATGGGACTTTCCAATATGATGCCATGGAAAACTTTTAGATGTGTTTCTTCCCCATCACCTAATTTATTTTTGTTTTTTTCTTTGGAATAAATATCCTCGTGGTCCTCATGACCTGTGTTGGTTGGTAGCTCAAGTCCAGATGAGGTCTGTAGTGACTCAGACTTTTATTTCCATGGTTGGGCGGTGTTGGACTTAAGTAATTTCTTACTAAAATGGTACCACTGTAATAAACAGTCTTTTCAGTTTTTTAGCCCCTTTACAATATCTGTGGGATTTGTTGAGCCCAAAAGAAAGATCTTGTCTTTTCCAAAGATGTTGTCATGCAATTATCAGGGTAGTGAGAACAATCTCAGTGTGCCTGTACAGGTGGTTAATGTACATTTGACCTCAGTTTCCATTTGATTTTTCGGTTCCAGGTTCAGTACCACACTTTCACATTGTTTCTGGCAGCTGATCCTACACACAAGTGCATTGGTCCTGGTGACCAGATAAAAAGCCTCCACTTTTACACGTTTACACATTTACACTGCCTTTTGCTTATAGTCATGTAGTCCGTTCCGTCTGATTTTTGGGTCAAGCCAGTCAGGGCTTAGTTAACACTTTTTGCCGCTCATGCCTTGTACTTAACGTTTCTGATGGCGTGAAGGAGCCTCAAGATGTGAAAGGCCTATTTTTAGGCATCTAAAATAAAAGAAAACAAACAACAACAAAAAAAAGCTGTGCTGGAAAGGCAGTGTGGGAGAGCTTGGCTCTGCCAGCAGCTTGGCTCTAGCTACTCTGGGTCTGGTTGTGCCACACTTTCCTCACGGGGAATACAGCTGGCACAGACAGCCTTCCCTGAGGAGTCAGGGAAACCACTTGCAAACAATTTAAGCAGGTTTGCAGAATGCCTCCTTTCCTTGCTGCCCCTGCACACACATCACCCCAAACCAGCGATTGTAACATGTTCAGCAATCTGAGATTGCACTGAATAAGCAATGCTCAGATGGTATTTAGGCTCATGTAGAGATTGCAGTGGGGCATTTGAGGGCAAAAAGCTTCACTGACAGCACAATCTGAAAATTTTGTTTTTGTGATAGCTGGGAAGTGAGAGATAGGGACACCTCGGTGCACGTTCCACTTTGATTGCAAAACAGGCATCTTGACATAACAAAGATTACTGGAAACTTTTTGGATCTAGAAAACAGTTGAGATGCATGAAGAAATGAAATTAAATACCCCTGGGAAATGTGCTTTCACTCCCATTTTTTACTTTCTCCAAAAATGGTTCCATTTCATAGAAATGTTTATGATTTTGTGCAGGGGGATGAAATTGAGACTGTTTTTCCTTGGCAGTTTGCAACCACGTTTTAGTCTCAGCAGCTCTAATTACAATCAGCTGAGTTTGGGTTTGAGTTTACTCAAACATGCAGTCCCACTTTTAATGACATTTGCCAGGTTTCCAGTTCTGCAACACAAAAACTTCTTCAAAGATTAAAACAGACACAGTTTGAATTAGATGTTTTTGAGAGAAAAGAAAAAAGTATTCAGAGGGTCTCACACTCTGAGAGAAGCATCAAAGAAACCTGAGTTTTAAGATGATCCCAGAACTATTGACAGTTAATACTACAAGCACTCTTACCACAATGCTTCAACCACCAATAATAATTTCTGTGTTAGAATTCTAAGTTGCAATCCAAAATACAGTGGGAAGAATGCTCAGAGCAGTAATCACACTGCATGCAGGTAATGTCTGTAATTGCAAAGCAACTTTTGCATCTGTAAGGCAGCGGAAAACATGAAGTTTTTCTGAAAGTCACCTCCTGAATGCAGGGACTCGTAGCCAAACTGTTATTGACTGTCAAGGGTTATAGGCTCCCTGATGACCTAAGCACTTTCAAAATATGAAAAAGGCCTTAAGGTCCTCAGAATGGATCTTTTTATTTCTCTGTAAAGACTCCCTGCATGTGACTCTGATCTCCAAACAGTCAGGCCAAGGCATTTTCCTTGCCTACATGTTCCAGGTACCTAAAACCAGGCTGTGCCACACTGCCTTGCCCTGTGTGCTCTCTGTGGTCTGCATGCAGTTTCACTAAAACCAGTGGAATGACAGAAAGCAAGAACTGCTGCCAGCACGTGGAAGGTGTGGTTATATCTAGCAGAGCTGCTGGCAACAGCATTCCTACCCATCTGCACGGGGAGATGTTGCTGGAGCTCTGTTATCAGGTATCTCAGAGGCTGCTGCACCACCTAACGTGGGAGTCTCTTTGTCAACATCCTGACCCTAGCAACTGGTAAAAAAGAGAAAATGGGAGGGAACTGTCCCATGAGGGGCACTACCAAAGTCAGACCTTTTTGCAGGCTTGGCCCAGTGACGAGGCTCCCAGATGTCTGACTTTCTCATCTGAAACACTCGCTATTTCAACAACAGCCAAGAGCTGTATGCTTCAAAAGGAACAAGTCAGAACATTGTCTATCAGCTGCACAGTTCTTCCAGTTATTTTGTTTGAGCTGTTTCCCCAGGATAAATGTACATTGCCTCAACATCACAGTGTCCATGGTTCACCAGGGCTGCGTGCACACACAGCAAGGCGCATGGGCTGTTCTCAGGCAGTGTTATTCCTTCTTTCCCTGTCTCTGGCTCATTGTGTTTAACTTTTAAGCCCTGTTTGCTCACCTTGCTAGTCAAAACAGAGCTTTATTTTTCTTTTCTAGAATGTGCAGGACTAGTGCAAGTAGTTAAGAGAAGCAAGCTGTCCTCCTTCCACAACATCAATACCCTCCCTGCCAACAATAATTATTCTACATTGGGATTTTTTCCTCTTATCTGCTGATGCATATGAGGGTGGTGGTGGTGTTAGTGATGGGATATGCCACCTCTTGATATTTCCTGGATTTTCTTTAAATGCTGTGTTTTGAACTATGAGATTAGGAAAAGGATTCTTTGCATTTGTCTGCAAATCTACTGGCAGCTGCCCCTTCAGCATTTGGCCTGGGTCTGGCACACACCTTGCAGCCTAAAAATTTTTTTGCACAGTAACTGCATGCCAAGATTTAACTCTCAAAGGGGTAATTCTTTTCCACCAGAAAATGAAGTTTCAACTTCTCATGCGGCAATTATTTTGCTTAAACTAGCCCAGTGATCAGGAGAGGAGCCTTAACAGGGCTACTCAGCAGAAAACATCCCCAATAGCTCTCTCAACCTGCAATGTAACCTTGGTGTGATTTGGTGCATTTACTGGCTCCAGCTATTGCCCAGAAGTGCTCAGAACATGCAAAATTAAGCAGCTGATGCTATTAGGAAGAAAGAGAGCTTGTTTTTCTTTCCCTTCCTCCCTAGATGTCTGTTTCCTTACCTTGATCTGTGTGTTACTTCCCTCAGGTGACACGAGGATCTCCTTCAAGATTAATACATCCCTACCTTTGATGGGCAACTTGAGAAACTGATGCAAAGGGCTTAAAAGCTGTCCTTACTTGGTCTGAGGTGGAGACCTTTGTTAATTAACTTGATTTTACCAAATTCTGGGAGCCTTGGAAATTGAATTCAATTTATAAACTACTTTGTGAATAGGACTTAATGAGGAACTCAGTCCTATCTACCAGCTCAGCAGGAACCAATCCCCAAACATTTTATTGTCTTATGTGGCTGCCAGTCCAACCACTTCACCAACAGCCGTGCCAGTTCAGCACTGTCTGTGGTAACAGGGCTGTGTCTAAGCTTCTCCTGAGGTTGTGGGATATGCATCACCTCTTACTCTCTTTGGTATATCAACCCTACTTCAGAAACATTTTCTGTCATGGTTATTAGGTTTCTCTCTTATAGTTTTGATTTTTTTCTCCAGGTGATGAATGATGGATTGAACAGGGAGGCTGCAGACAACATGCAGAATAGTCTGCTTGCTTCACAGATGGCTGAAGCAGAGCAGGAATTTGCTGTGCCGTGTTAAACTTCTTTTGGGGTTTGGGAACCTGAACAGAAATCAAAACTCAGTCCTACCATGGGCAGCTTTGTGTCTGATTGGGGACAGCCCTGAGAGATAAAAAGGTTTATAATGGTGATGATAGTGGTGATGATGGTGAAGTTCATGCTGATGGGTGGGGACAATGACAAATGTTCCTCCTTGTGTGTAAAATACCAGAGTGGTCGCTGTCCCCACCGATGTTAACATACTGCTCTCTAGATACTGCCCTCACAGAGTGGTGCCTCCCTCAGACCTCATGGTAAATGGGACAGGGACAGGCAGATGAGCCCCTCTCTCTCCTGTCATCCATGTAGGGCTGTTGGGGGGCCCTTGGTTCACAATAAATGTCAGTTATGATTAACAGTGGGCTCCTACTCCTTTGGTCTGACACTCAAACCCTCTAGTAATCGCTGTCCCTGGAAATTCTCCTGCCTTCCAGCACAAAGTGGCTTGCTTGGGTTTGGCCATGGAGAAGAGATCCAAGGGACAGCTTTGGTTTATTTGGTCTCTGATGGGAGTGGTGGCACTGATGTCCTAACTCTATCCTCTACTAAAAAGGCTCCTCTCCCCAGATGCACTTGGAATGTAAATCTTCTTCATAGTAGATTTGTAAGAAAATGCAAACTGATTCCCTTCTGTCTCTTGAATCCCTTCTCTGCTCCCTTAGCCCAAGGTTTGTGTATATAGGCTGGCTTGGCCATGGATAAATACAGCAGCTTCTTATTTTCTTGCTGCTCTCAGGTCAAGAAAGCAAGGTGGGAAAGACATAACATTTCTTTCACCTCCTTCACCACTATCAGAACATTTTGCAAGCAATTGCCTGTTGCACAATAAGTCACTGACATCCACTGTGTCTGTTTTCTTTCCCCCTCCCTCACCCCAAGTTCTCTCAGCTCATTAAAATCTTCAACTCGCTGGGCCCTGAGAAGTTCCCCCTGGTGGAGCAAACGTTCTTCCCAAGCCATAAGCAGATGGTGAGTAACTTTGCTTTCTTCTGATGCCAGTATGGATGGGATGGAAACAACAGATGCCAGTTGGGCACAGGGAATGGTGGTGGGAATGCTGGGAAGAGTCTAAATTTTACTTACAGAAGTAAGCTAAAAAGTGCTATGCAAAAGACACTCCTTGGGAACCTCTTTACTTTCTTGCCCAGCCCTCCCCTAGGTCATGTACAGATCCTGAAAAAATGTTCAAAGAGCCTCAAAGGCTCAAAACTAAAGCAGAGCTCCATTGTAAAACACAGTCAACAAAAAGCTCATCTCTTAGAGCAAAGAATCACTCTACTCAGATAAACTGGATTTTCCCTATTCCTGGAATTGTTTAAAATATGCTGACAATTTGGGACATGGGTCCTAAGAGATGCTTGTTTCACCATGTTAGTTTGCTTGGTCTCTCACGTGCTCACCATCCATGAAACATTTATCAGCCTGAAGGTACTCAGGGTAACTTGGAGTTCTTAAAAGAGTTTGTTTCAGCTTCTCATGTTTTCTTTGCACAGTGCTCTGGGGTCTGGTCTTTCTGTCAACAGCTGAACACTCTGTGCCCTGTGTGCCTGCTGGGCACTGTACCAAACTCTTAGGGCACCTTCCAAAGAAATCTGCGTAGGTGCCTTTAGTCCTGGAGAGCACAGCAAAGAGAGGGGCTTTGTTTAAAGCTGGTCATGACTCTTGTTTTCCCTGCGTTAAAAGAAAGACTAGTCCTTTGTGAGTTTTTGCTCCCAACTTACATCCATGAATTAATGGCTCTTCCTACATGGCTGAGGCTTTGATGAAACCCTGTATGAGCCATGACCCCCTGTGTGACCACTGTCTGGCTGAGCTCATTTCTCAGGCTTGACTGTGAACGCAAGCAGCATTGTCAGCCCGAGCATGAGGGCTGTTGAGATGTCAAACTAAGGCTCAGAAATATGCAAACCCGTCTTTTTTCACACACTTGTTGCAGCACTGTGGGCCAGCCATAACACAAAACAGGGTGCAGGTACATAATCATCTAGTTTCTTGGGAAAAATCCCACTGCTGCATGCTAGGTACTCAAATATTTTGAAACGCCAGGCCTTCACCTCGCTGTTCCAATACTCTGCTCTCTACCTGTCCTGTGTAGACTACAACACTTCCATGTTTCACAGGCACATCGTGGAGGTAAGTGCAGTCATGAAGTTGTATTATCATTTAGGACATAAAGAAATGGATAGTCCTTAAACAATGTGATCGGTTTTTGCACATTAATGAGATTAATTACTGGCATACCTGTTGAATTTAATTTCTAATGATCTATGAAGAAGGTTTTGTGACATAAGTAATGCTTCAGGACAGTTGTGACTTAGACCACCTTTTCAGGAATGGTACTTTTGGAAGACTTGATAAGGGTTATCATTGCAAATAATTTAGCACTTTTAGTATGATTTTCTTGTCTGGCTATCTGATTCTTGGTTCCTCAGATGTAGATGTATTTGGTACCAGCAATGTAGTTTGCACTGATCTTAATTTCACTTATTTTCCATCTTTATAACTAATCACCTACTTAGAAATGCTATTACTTACTTCCAAAATGGTACAGGAAGCCTTTTAAACTGTGGGTAATCTCATATGAACACAAACACTACTGCTGACATGCAAGTCTGAGTAATCTGGTTTAAATCGGTCACTTTCCAACAAATTATGAAAGCAACAAACCACTTGGGCAAGTTCAGGTCAGCCCTTCCCAGGTGAGGGGGAGTGGTCTGCCTCTGAATGAATGATTCTACACAACTTATAAATATCTTTTCTAGGAGCATCTTCACAGCAGGCTGGGAGAGTCTGAGAGGTCAAGTGCTTACACCAAGCAAGCTGTAGTGTAGTCATCACCAAACACCTCTGGAAGTTGCTTGCCCACTGTGCATCAGCTTCTCCATTTGTCAGACAGGAATATACTGATCCCCTTTTACCACTCCTCTTCCCTCTCCTGGAGGCATTTCCAAGTTGAAACAGTGAGCACTCATAAAACTCACTGTGGTCTTTGATGGGTGACCCCCTGGAAGTGCTTATAACAAGTGTTATGGTTTTACCTCTCTTCAATGGGACACATTTTAAGCACTTAAGTTCTCACATAGGACACTCTCACCCTTCTATATCTAAAATTTTCCAGAGCCTACTTTTTAAACCTTTGGATTAAACCGAGAACAGATTTGAAGATCTCTCTCATTCTTTCACCTCTGTAGAGACTTGTAGAAAAGTAGTAAAATCTCTGTAGAGATTTTCCAAGAGTAAAAAGTGAGATACAGGAAGTTTCTAACAGTAGGTCCATTTTTGTGAGCATTTTAACAAATCTGAAAATGCTTTTTCTGAAGCTTCTTTCTCATGAGAACAGGACACTTTTAATCAGCCTTAAACAGTAAGCCTAAGGAGAGGGCACAAGATTCTGACATTTCACAGCAGAAGAGATGAATCTTCAGACCTCCCCATAATGATTTGTTTTCTGGAAATAAGAGCAATCTGGAAGTGTTCTTCCAAGGATCTACTGGTGCTACAGCCAGCCCTAATGACTGCCTTGCTCTGTACTGACCTCCTATGGCCAATTAACAACTGGGAGCCATTAACATCAAAACAGATTCTTCACCTCTCCTGGGCTTATGACCACAGTAACAATTCCTAGAGAGCACAACCTCTTAAAAAGTGGGGGGAGATTCCTGAAGGGATCTTTGCCAAAGTGCAAGAATTTCCAGGGGTGGGATATCTGCTTTGGGACCAATAAAAGTGTATCAGGAAGGGGAAGGAAATTAATAAATCCAGTTGCAAATCCATTTGTGTACATTTGAAGTCGACAGAAACTAATGCAAGTGAAGCAGAGACAGAATGTCTGTGATAGAAATAAAACCACTTTACTGTTTAGAATAAAAGGACACTATAAAAAGTGAACATTATGCAACATTACCTTAAAAGACAATATACATTCACTGAATATAAAATTTATAAATAACATGGAGGAAAACTGTAAACAGTGCTAGAAAATTTAGCAACAAATACATTCCTTCTGGACAAGATTTTTCACATGGGTTTGGTTCTCTCCCCAAGTTTCCATGACTATCAGGAACAGCAGAGTGGCTCTATGAAGGAAGGACAGTGAGAGAGAAGCCAGTACAAGCAAAACAGCAACAAATGTTTAGTGGGTTTTTATGGTTTTTTCTCAAGACTGGTAGCCCCAAAAGTCACCTACTCTAAAAAAATCAAAAACTTTTTGCAGTTCCCTAAATTCTGTTCTCTCCTTCTAAAATGTGCTATAAAGCACATTATAAGTAAGCAGTGTTTTCAGAGACACCTGCAAGGATGGAAGCTTGTTCTCATGGAGGCCTTTATCTCCAACAGTCTTTACTGCAAAAAACACAACAGTATATTTCCCATCACTGTGAGGTAGCATTTCACTCTGATAAGTATGAATGGGATACAATGACAGATTTAGGTTTCAGAATAGTCCCACTAAAGGGCCACATAACTTTTTAAAACATGAGAAATTTAGATTTAAAATTGGCCTTTTTTGTCCCATACAGGAGAGGTAGAAGCCTCCCACTTTAAAGAGGACTTTATTTAAGGAACTCTATGCACAAATCTCCTACTCTCTACCCCCTCCATTTTGGAAAAGGCAAATGGAATCTAATCTTTCCCAAAGCTTCAATATATATTTGTGTCATTTTAAAGGGGAAAACACTTTCCAGCAAGTAAGGAAAAAAATATGTGTAAATAAGAAACTGAACAGCTTCAGTCCAGAAATTAGCTATGCACTTTAAAAAGTATTTTTAATAATGTTGGTGTGTCTAAAGCATGGTGGCAGGGGGTGTGTGTGTGTGTGTGTGTGTGTGTGTGTGTGTGTGTGTAATCCTGGACATGTCCATTAACAAGGCAGAAGAAAGGAGAGCTGACAGAAAGGAAGAAGTCTTTGAGTCTGATTTAGAGCCTGTTCAATCCATGTAATGGCTTCCACTTCAGGAGTGCCTTCGGGCAGGTCCTTAATGCAAGCACAAGCACAAGAAATGCATGTCCCTGATAGCATGCACAGAAACAAAATAAAGAAGCTTCCCAAAAGAAATGTATTTTCACTGGATTCTTCCCCCTCCTTTTGGCTCCACATTTTGAAAAGCCTTAACAACTATTTCTTTACACAGCAAGGGCAAAGATTTGCCATCAAACCTCTGCCCCTGCCAGTCTAGCTGTCTGCATCTCAGAAATATTTTACCGTCCGCAAAACAAAGTGGGAATATGCTTTACTTTCTGGTAATGCATCTGCTGTTTTTTTGTTTACAAAGCACATAGCTACATCATATCCTACGTAGGGACACAAGTCCTCATAGTATTAGAACGCAAATATTTTCACAATAATTTGAGTGCAATACTGTGATGTCTCAGCTAGATAAATGAATCAGTGACAGGTAAAATACGCAGAGCTGCAGTTTAATGAAAATTCAAATCAACACTTTACTACATCGAGGGGCATTTTTGTTTAGCCTTCCAAAGCTGTGAGATGTGGCTGCAGCTCAAAGAGATGCTGGCTTTGCCAAGTCACCTTGAGCTTGAGGAGGCCACATCCTGCAACACCAACTCCGAGCAATGCAAACACTGAGGGTGGCTCCGTTCTGCCCTCAGTGACCCTCACACATTTTGTCAGCCATGCACAACTCAAACAGAGACTGTTCCACTGGGCCCAAAGCCCAAACCCATGTTTTGGCAAAAGGAACAACTTTCTGAACCACCACCTGATCCTGTGATGGGTGTCATGTACTCTCCCTCTCATCTCCAACCCATAATTTAGGAGTAGTCACAGGGAAGAGGACTTCTGAGAAGTGTTCCAAGTCTAAATCACAGGAAAATCCAATAGACTTTCAATATGTTTTGTGCTGCATTGCCACTCAGAGCTGCTGGGGAAAAAAATACATGCAGCAGATCTGGGCACCTCTTACAGCAACTCTGTGAAAATGCCCTTTAAAGTTCATGCTAAAAATGAAGCTTTATGCTGCAACAAGTCACCCAGCAAATGGGGCATTTCAGAGGGTGTACATCTGGCAGAGCTCTGGTAGCACACAAGGAACATAAAAACACATCAGGGCCCATCTCAGACACCCTTTCTTTTCCATTTGGCAAAGAGGTTCTAAACAACTCTCCAGTAAGAGGTCACTGACAGTAAAATGCTGTATTGCCACAAGCTGGAATCACTGCAACAACTTTTACATGCTGATGGCAGCTCTGCTTTCTAAGTGGAATGAACGGAAGATATATGGAAACTTAAGATAAATAATCATAATAATACAAAAATGAAGTTAAGCACAATCTTCTCCCTGCCCAAGCCCTCCCCATCCAAAACTTAGTCACCCATTTTGTCAGCACCCCTTCTTCAGCATCATTAAAACTTAAAATACTTTTATTTGATAAGAAAAATTATATTATAGTTTTCTTAATAATAAAAAAAACAAAATAGAATGAAAAAAAACACTTCTCCAGTCAACAGCAAAGCACAAGACAGTAAGGCTTCTCCTCCCACATGACTGCAGGACATGGTATGAGCACATGCACAGGGCTATGCTTAACAGTGCCTAGAGGGAAACACAGCACTTGACACAGAAGGAATCCTCTGGGTAGTTGAAAATTTTACAATCCCAGACAACAGTTATTAGGAGACCACTTTTCCTTGCCTAGCCCACACACACACACTTCCTTTCACCATATAAACAAATGCAGCTATTGTGGCTGCAGGGGAGGAACGGTGGTGCAAGGAGATACAGAGGAAATAATGACTGTAGCCACTACTGCAGATACACTGGAGCTTCAATATCTTAAAAGCAACTCACCGACTCGGAATGTCAATATTTCTGTCTTTAAAACACAATCAAATCATTCTTTTGTTTATAACACCAAAAAAAATTCCATGTCCTGTCAAAAATAGCTTATGTCATTATGTGTATATACATCTTAGTTCAGCAAAACACTATTTTTGCAATACTTTTTTTTTTTAATAATAAGAGTTGTAAGCAAGTCTCCCCTTTCCCTCTTGCACACAATTGATTTACAGTTGTTATTTTTGCATCTGTTTGGTTTAAGGTGTTCACAAGCTGATTTTGCTGTTGAAGCTAAGCTGCAAAAATTTCAGGGGCCAATGCTGCTCAAAACAGGATGGGACAACACTTCATATGCTCTGCTGTAGTTGCAGTTACCTCCCTGAAAATAGGGGTTGGAGCTTTTGTTTTTTGAAACAACAACAACAAGAACACAAAATACTCTCTTTTGTTCTGGGGAAAGACAGAACTTCAAATGTGCCGTTGCATTCACACTGTGACTGAATTAGCCAGGACAGTCAGTCAACAATGCTTTTACCAGATGATGTGGTCAGACACACCAGGTAAAGTCTCCCACTGCTGGAGTCAATCACATTCAATCAGAGAAGTCAATCTCTTCTATAGAGAAGGATTTCTTTTGGATGTAATTTTGTCCAGAGTTTAGGCTGTGTTTCTTTTTCTTTTGCTTCATTTGCCTGATTAATCTGATTCATGAAATCTGTTTCCCTTAAAATAGATTTTTCTATGTATTTTCAGCACTTAGTGCATGAGGGGGGGTGATGGGAAGCCAGCACATAGAAGAATACAGTGCCTAATTGGCATAGTTTTTAGATTTTTGTTTTCCTAAAAAAATAGAGATTATATTGCTACAGCTAATGATACATGTAAGAGAGCAAGAGCTCTGTCTTTTTTTTTTTTTTCCTTTTTCCTTTTTTTTCCCTCCCATTTTTCCCCCTGGTGTGCAAAAGTAAGCTCCCAAATGTTGTCTGATCAAAATGAGTGGTATCAAAAAATGGAAAAGGTGATTACAAATTCAGTAAGGTAGCACAGACTTTTTTCTTTCCTTTCCTTTTTTTTCTCTTTTCTTTTTTAAGTGTTCGAAGTGCTAGAATTTGCATGAAAATAGGCACTAATTTCATTGTCATCATCACGATCTGGTAAGAGTTAGTGTCCAAAGGAAGATCAGCCACAAGTAAGGGAGAAGGGAGATAAGGAAAGGGAAGCTGCTCAGGGATCTGTGGCATTGATTATCGTTTTGTCTGGAGGTGCCCATCCTCTGTACCAGCTGCAGTAGCCTTCTGCCCTCTGGATGCAGGCATAGTGCTTTGCTTGATATCCTGAGTGGCCAAAGTTGGAGAGCATGTCTGTCCAAATGCACTCATTCTTGGAGGTGGCAAAGCAGGGCAAATAGTAGCAGGGCCTAATCTGCAATTGGAAAGAGAAATCAGGTAAGACTACATGTAAAAACAACATTATATAAAATGTCTTTTTAACAGAGACAAGTGATTCAAACTTCTGCTACCTCAAACCTTGCTTACTAATCCAAAATTCAGCCTCAGTTCTGTAAGCACGTAAGCATGTGCTTAGCTTCACACACACAGCTAAATTCCGTAGTCAAAAGGGCTTTTCAGGTGCAGAAAAGTTGAGCTTATGTCTATGTTTTTGCAGGCCTGACGCCATGTGCAAAAGTCTTAGTTCCAGTGCCAGGCTGTGGGGTTTTAAGTACTCAAAATGTTTACACAGGAAAAAAGCTGGACATATCTTGCCAAGTCTTTGGTACCTGATTTCATTCACCTGCAAATGATTCTGCATAGATTCTGAAAGTCTTCCCCAGCCCAAATTAACTCCGACCGGGTATTAAAGGCATAGACTCCGCATTTTTATTTGATTGTCTCTTCTCTGGTCTTGACACTAAAAATGAATCTTACTTCTTCTCTATAGAAATTGCTGTCCCCCATTTCTCTTCCTGGCTGTTCTCCAGCATCATAGAGTATTACCAGCCAGGAGAAACAGAGTTCCTGGGCTTGAATGTCTGAATGCCACCTTAGAGACACACATACCTTGCAGCCACAGCCCAGGTGATAACGGTGGTTCAGTCCTTTGCGCTGGGACAGAGTCAGCCGGTCCCATTTCTCATACCAGTTGCACAGGCCAGTGTAAACCTTCCCCTCATACACCCGGCCTTGAAAACAGACACATGGTCACAAGTTAGCACTTCTCAGCTCAAGCACTTCTCTCATTTCCTGACATTGCTAATGCTCTCAATATGTTTGGCTTCAGCCACTGCTCAGCAAATGCTTTCTTTTTATTAACTGGTTCAGGAATCTCTGGCCAGCCAGATAACAGCACTTCTGAAAGTCAGGAGTGTTGTGCCAGCTGAGAGCAGCACCAGCAACATGCAGGTTAATGATGATGCTCTCCAGCTCCTCTTAACAACTGAGCAAATGAACTGACACCTTCCCTGGAAACAAGACTTGGCAACTGCCACATGTCCATCCCTCTGCCTCCCCCCATCTCAGCAGCCTGCATTTCTCCAGCTCATTCCAAAAACAACCTTCTATTTCTGACAGAGCCCAGTACCACCCAGTTCCCTGTGACACATGCTAGCTCAGGTACAAATTGAGAGCCATGAACTGTCATACAACACACTTGTCACAGCATGCCTGGGTATAAGATACGCTTTAGGAAAGAGAGGGACATCTAGAGAGTGAAGTGACTCTCTGATTCACTCAGAGTAGAGTACTTAACACCAGAATACTGTTAGCCATCTTAACACTTAGGAAATTGTGTACAGAGCTGTCTACACCACTGCCTGTGTCCTCAGCAGGTGTATGTACAAAACAGAAGAGGTTCTGCTTATGGAGAAGTACAAAATCCTTTACCTGTAATCAGATATTGGTACTTGTTGACCTCCAGCTTGACTCCACAAAGACTCTCAGAGGCTTCTGTGTAGATGTACTGAACATGTGGCATTATCTGGAAGCCCCTGTACATCTAAAGAAAGAATAAAAATGCTTTAAGTCATCTTAAGAGAACAAATTTCACTTTAGTTTCTTCACTATCTACATTTCTAGTTTGTGGTGGTAAGCAACAAATTTTCTGGTTTTTACAAGAGTGAAGGAATAATGACGCTAGCTGGGCTCATGGAAGTCTCCCTACCAGATCTGCTGGTAAAGCAGAAAAAAAACACCTGCTAATAAGCCATTGCAATTCAGCACAGGGACCAGTTTTTCCCATTCATATTAGTTCCAGTGGCACTGACTGAACAAAGCACCAATGCTGCAGGCTCTGCCAACATCCTGAATTTTTTTTTCCTTTTATAAAGGTCATAATTAGGGAGAAATAAAATTAGTTCAAGCTTGGAATCTTTCTCCTCTATGTGATTGAAACAATTTCCTCCAAACTAAGGGGTTTTTCTTTTAAACAATTACCCTATTTTCCAGTGTTGCTGCTGTAAGAGTTTCAAACCTTCAGCGCTCAATCTAAGTCATCAAGCCAGACACCTCCTTCTCAAACGCATAGCACACAGCTCCTGCTGACCTCAGCAAGGACTTAATGTTTCTCTAACTCAATGAATGCAGACATTGAATTCTACACCATCTTCTAAAATTAGTCCCATACTGATGGGCGCCATAAAGAAAATATCATGTATACATAATTCCTCTGCACTCCTCCTCCTTCATAATCTTTCTTCCAGCTCAGTTTAATTGAAACATGAGCCCACAGATACACAGTTGGATTCAGTCAGAAATTAGCACATGTCCCCATCTGACCTGGCCTTACTGCTGCAATTTAGAGAAACTCATGCCCACCTGTTAACAGCATAATGAAGTCTTTGCATAGCAATGAAAGAACCACTACATGTGTACATTGGACCCATTTAACATATCCTAATTTTGAAACACAGAGGATCATTTCCCTGAGAATTTAATCTTTAAAATTTGTTTGTCTTTTCAAAGCATTCAGTCAGTCTTTTTTCCCTGCCAACTCCATAAATGGCCAATATTTAGAAATTAAAGAAGAAACAATACAAATCAGAGAGAATCAGTTTCCTGGTATTTCCCAGCCTATCCTTTTCTCTCCCATCTTTACTGATAGACAGCACATTCACATTCAATTTAGTAGTAAATATTAACTATTTAGGCAAAAGAGGACCAAAAAATCCCAAACCAGCTCAGAGCTACAGCTCCTTGCTGCTGTGTCACCTAAGCTGTAGTAATCTTCTCCAGGCTGCATTCTATTCCTTAAAGTCCCCTATTACTCCAGAGTATCTCACCTTTCCCTCACCTCCTTTAAAAACAGAAAATCTTTTTTTTTTCTGAAAGAATATCTATTAATTTAACAGACTTTATGCTAGGTGCAAATACTTATTGTAAAATCATAAAAAATCACTACTAATTATGCTATGCTGAGAGGCCAAATTATCTTTGGAGCACCTACAGAATGTCAGCCAGGTGAGTGTTTTTTTCTCCATAGATAGATGCCCCTAATCAGTATAATCTCGTAACAGCATCAGAACTCAGTAACAGCACTGCTGGGTACAGTAAAAGACATGCTAAAGAGTTTGCATTTTCCAGCCTTTCTCCTATACCCAGCTAATATACAAGGAAAGTATTTTTTTTTAATTAATCCTGCTTTATCAACAAAATCTCATAGAACATGTTTGAAATATGACATTGTATCCATAAGTGGCCAAAGTCTTTCAATGGAGATGGAAGAAGTGAACTTTACCTAATCTCTGCTTTATCCCTGCAATTTTCTTGGTATCAGATGACCTACTCAGATGTTCCAATCCAGCCAACATAGCTAGAGATCTAGACTCTGGCATAAGCATCCTGTCTGTCCTTGGATGAGTTATTTAGCCCTCAGCACACTTTTGTTTCTTGCTTCCCAAGGGTGCTGTGAGGAAAGGCACACAGAATAAAGGTCACGTGTCCAGAGCCCTTTCTGGTGGGTGTCACACCAAAAAGTTCAGATAACAGTATCTGAGCAGATAAAACTAGCTAAGATAACAGCTGGGGCTGCCTAGTCCCTCCAGGCAGTGCATTATCAACACTGCAGAAAGCTGCACACTGTGCATGGCAGTGCAAGGGGTCTGTCACTCACAGTGCTGAGCTCCCAGTCATGTTGGGCTAATTAGTTATAAGGTCTGCATGTGGACAGGCACACTTGGAGCCCTTTCTTCCTCTTGCCCACAGGGCTATGAGCTACACTAATCATTCCCCTGGGAAGCTGCCCAGGTCCTTCCTACAGGACTGTTAAAATCATCGCTTTTTGCATCTTCTGAGCCATCAAGCCCACCATGACTGCCTAGGAAATAGCCAGTGATGCTGAACTGGGGCTTGTTTTTCAGCTCCTGGACCTAATTTCCTGTTCACATTACCACTAGGGTATTAGCCATTGTCAGGGCTGCTAAAGAAAGCATGCTCAGCCACCTACTTCCATTGACCAGTGACCCACATCAATGGCAGCCACTGCCACGCTGCCTGAACCTGTGCTGGGGCAGACAGGGCCTCCCACATCCTCTGAGGACTGAACAAAATTCACCAGGAGGACCTCAGTTCTCAGGGAAGGAAAGGAAAGTTTGGCAAGGGGGAATCTTCTACAGATGTCTGCTGTTAAAACAAATAAAACAACACCTTGATCATTACTTCTGGATATACAAAGTGTCTTGGAAGTGCTGTTAGACCAGTCAGAAGAAACCTACCATAAAGCTAAGCTCCTAACTGCTACCCTCAGAGTTCTCCTGTCCCCACAAATGTGTGTTTTTGGAAGCTTAATAACAGGGAATAAAGTATTAGCAAGCATGACATGGTGATGTCTGCTAGTGCTTCTCTATTTCCATCTGTGTCAGCATACCCCTTAGCAGCCCCCATACTGCCTCAGAAATGCACAGTCAAGTCCTGTGGTGATTCCTGCTGCTTAAACAACTTCACCCTGTAAATGTTCATGACATTCCTCCCTTTATCCCTCCCATGTGAGGTTGCACTAGATACCAAGAGCTGGGAGTCACTCCTTGCCTAACCCTCAACTACCTAAAAGATAGGCAATTCACAGGAATTAGGCATCCTCTCTAGTCAAATGCCAAGAACAGACACCTCCAGAACAACTCAGCCCATCCTAAAATAGCTGCCTACAACTTGTGGGCTGAATTACACTTCGGTGGTTCCTCTCTCTACTCATTGACAATCGAGAGAGCAGGAAAGGATCAACACCTCATTTCAGTCTGTCTAAAATTAAACTAAATTAATCCTACCCCACTTCTTTCCTCTTGGGACTATCATATTTCCCCCCATAGACTCATTTTGCAGATAAGCAACAAACCAAGGAAAGTCTCCTTGCTTCTGGCAGCCTGTGCAGGGTACTGCCATGATCAATCAGGATTGTTTGTGTTCATGAAGGAGAAATATCTTGTCTCCTTGTTTCCTTTGCAGTTTCCTGAAATAGGCTTGGGCCATTCTCAGAATGCACTGCAAGATCACAGAACATGTAGGGGTTAGATCAGTCCTCTGCAGATTTATGACACGTGATCTCAAAGTATTCTTACATTATTTGAGAAAGCAGTGGGGAGAGGCAGAGGTTGCTTGGAGAAGTACAAGGTCTCTTCAGAAAACAAAACTCTAGAAAGCCTGGCACTGTTCTGTCCCTGTGGGCTGATCTTGTGCTCCTGTCCAGGCCCCAAGCTGGTTTAGTTGTGAAATGCAGCAATGAGTTCAGGAATGTTAGTGAGATCAAGAATCTAACCTGGCAAACTCCAAGGAGCCCATGATAGAACTACAGAGATGGTTTGTTGCCCTTTAAGGCTTTCAGTGCTTTCCACACACAATTCAGCACATACTGACTAAATGGCTTGTTTATTTTTCACCAGCAGGTGCAGAAGGGTTTATACAGACTGACATGTTAGTTTTATCTTCAGAGTTGTTTCCATGCAGCTGTGCAGAGCCATAGGCCTCCTTAGTTCTCTTTTCAGCAGGAGGACAGTCAGCTTTCATAGGAGCAAACAAGGGAGAAATTTGCTGTGTCACTCTGAACTCCCCCTCTGTATGCATCTAAATCCCTCTTTATACTGAAGTCTCTAAGCTCAGCAGAAAGACTGCAGGGTTTCCAAAGAAGACACTTGGTTTGTTTGTTTATGAAGAACTATGTCCTCTGGACATTCCAGTCCTACTGAGCACTTAAGCTTCAGGTTCCTTCCTGCCAAAGGTCACAGTTAAATGTCCAGTGCAACATCCCACCAGCCCACCATCTAAGCAGCAGACATAAGGGCAGTTTGACCAACACACGATTTCCTTTTTAAAATCCCTCTTGCTTTTGTTGGACACATAACTTCCTAACAAAACACTGTGGAAACGCTCCTGCAGAAAGGCCCTGCGCTGCAGAATAACCCAATGAAAACAGCCAGGACAGGCTCATGTGTCTTATTTAGTTAGAAGAGAAGCAGTGTTCTGAGTGGTAAAAGGTAGTAGTTCATTTCAGGGACTACCATTATCCATTATTCCAGATCACTGTTCATGGTCATATGTTAGACACAAAGTACCAAACTCTTGGCACTGAGAAGAAGGAAGAGTAGTACTGGACAGACCAGGATTAAATCAGAAAGACAAGTTGATGAAGCCACCCATAAAAACAAAAAAAGTGGCAGTGCTGTCTCATTATTGCCAATACAACCAGGTTTTGGTGGGGTTTTGTTTGTTTGTTTTCTTTTGTTGTTGTTTGTTTTTTTTTAACAAATATATATTTTGTTTGGAATCTTGCAGAGAAATTTTTAAGGTTAAGGTAGCCAACAAGCCCAGCACCTCAGGCCCTTTTGTTCAAAGTGCAGGCATTCCACTCTTGTGGAAGAGCCATGCCAGGACCAGATTTGGCTACGTGCAAATGTCGTGGTTTTGCGACAGCTTATGAAACAGGCTTTGCGTCTCTCCTCCCCACTTTCGTGCTTAGCTATAAACTGCCTTATAAAGAGAGTTACTGTTACAAGGCAGGCAAGTGACTGTTTTTTTCTGAACCTTTACTTTGTCTAATATGTTTCAGATTTCTGCAGTCTCTGCCAAGCTTTTCCATTCCCTTTCTTTTTTTTTTTTTTCCTAAAGACATAAACCAGTCTTATGACTGGAATGGCATTGCCAAGAAAAACAATCTAGGGCTGATTTTTAGCATTACATAACAAGGGGGCAGTTTAAGAAAAAAACCCAAGTCCAAAGCAACAGGTTGAGTGCAGTTTGTGCAGCAAAGAATTAGAGCTCTGAAGAAAGAAACTAAAGAAATCCAGCAACTGGTGTAGTTCTCATCTCTGAATCAATACTTCACAGCTCTTCTAAGCCGACAATATTTAAAAGCTACAATGCTCTGTTTAGCTTTATAGAAAGACTGCACTATATGATTTTCATTTGTTTTGTACATGGAAAAAATGGCGTAATCCTAATTGGTGGTCACAAAGAAAGCAAGGAAAGAAATGAAATGAGCACTCTCCCAAGGGTGGCAGACCCCCTACCATAATTTCCTTCTTGGATTTAATTAGAGTGCCACGTGGAAAAGCTGGCATTTCCAGTCTATCACTGTGTATGTAGAACACAAAACATGTCTTCAGTACCTAGAAAAGACCATCTGGCATCTTTTATTAAAATAATGGAAGAATTCAGGTATTCAGCACTGTATGTCAGGAATTATCTCCTCCTGTTCCTTTCCCCTCTTCAGACAAATTTCTACCAATTGCTGGTTTCCTTCCATTCTGTACGGCCAGTACAAAAAATGGAGGTGCTGTTAAGTATGCAAAGTGTTCATTATTACATGTTAATTAGATTCCTTACCATATCTACTAGACCATGAGAAATGTCTGCAAACATACCTTCATCTGCTTGACCGTGTACCGCATCGTTCCAAAAGGTCCATCTTTCATGAGCTTCTTCCCCACCACTTTAGCTCGGATTACTGTCATAAGGGAGGAAAAAATACAGCAAATTATAGGCAACTGTACACAACATTTACGCTATACCCTTCACTTAAAAACCCCACAAAACTGGTTAGATGAATTGTCCTGTAAAATAACAAAACCCCAGGTCAACCTTCCTCTCAATTTATTCTAAATCTCACACACAGTGAAGGCATGTAATGGGATGGCAAAGCAGGTGTTTATTTAGAGGAAATACAGTTCTGTGCAAAGACTAAGAACAAGCATTATTTGTGGTTAAGTCTCACTGAAATCTGCGGAGCAGACTGTAGCTGGGACCAGGACAGATTAAAATCCTTGCACCAAGCCAAGTTTGTAATGTCTTAGCTCTTAACATACAGGATGATGTTCAATAGGATAGTACTTTTAAATTGTTCTTTGTGTGACAAATACAGCTTCTGTTCCCAGCAAACAAAAAAACTCAGTACAGGGCACTGGAATATCCCGTATCTGGGACTTCACTACAACTGCCACCTTTGAAGTACCAAAAAACTAACAAATGCTCCCTTGAACAAATAGCTACTGTGCAACCATTGGCAACCATCAAGTGCCCAGTGAAAGCTGCCAGGCCAGCCAGAAATCACCTGGAAGATAAGCTAAAGCTGACCCATCAGATCTTATGTAGACTGCACTGCATTTCCTCATGGATACCAAGGGGCTGTGTGTGCTCTGTGGCACAGGTACCACCACTGTACCACAGATGCCCCAGAGCAATGTCACCTGAGCCCAAGCCAGCACAGATAAGGATTCTGAGGTCCCATAGATAAGGATTTTTCTTTTTGATCTAGTGGGAAGTTTACAGTCAGTGCTTAATGAAGCGTTCTCTTGCTCATCCATTTTTGGGACATTCCACACACACAAAAGAAAATTTAAAAAACTTCTTTCAATCCTCTTTGAAAAAGTTCTGCAACCACCTGCTCCTGTCAGCAGAAAAGCTCAGGGACAGGGCAGGCACTTTAATCTACCACAGAAAACCAAAAAAAAAAAAAATGCAGGAAGGCATAGAAAGGAGACAAAGAGGTGGAAGCAGGAAAACAGTTATTTGCCTTACAGCACTATCTAACAGCAGCAACACAGTTCAGGGATGTTTTGCTGAATATAAAGGACTTTAAACAAGCATTTTGTTGCATCTTAGCTTATTTAGAGTTCAAATCTGTAGAAGCCCGCTGAAAGGAATGAGGAAAAGGGGTTTTTTTCACTACCTAGGTCCAACTAAGGAGGCAAAAAGCTTGTCCCAGCTTTCAGAATAATCAGAACAACAGATTTAAAGGAACAGATAGGTCTGGTTTTATACACCAGTTCCTGGACCTTGTTTCACAAGGGTGGTGTGAAATGAAGACAAATCCACTCTGCTCTGATTTATAGCCTGTGCTTCAGCCAGACTTGTCAAAGAAATTTTAAACTAGGTAAGACAGTCCTGGCTTTGATTCAAAGAACCAACAAAACCTTCATTCACTGAGTGTAAAACTTCATGTTTTTAAAAACTTCTATTTCCCAATAGCAGTAAAAGCAATTTTATTGATTCTTCTATTTAACAAGTTGTTCTGACTTCAATTTACTCTCATCTTCAAACCTTAGTAGCTGTATTGAACCATGTGCTTGAGGACCACAAATATCTTTAAAGAACTAGCTTCCTCCACTTGCTGCCCCCAACCACCACAACCACCAGCAAAGCTATAAAAACCAGACTGTGCAAGGGCCAGTGAGAAAGAACACAATTCCTTAAAGTTTTCTGAATTCCAGGACAACTTACTAACACTGGAATCTATAGTAGAAAGTGTCAAAAGTCTTATCTTCATCTGCTGATACACTGAAATTGAAAAAATTGGTGTTTGCCCAACACATTTAAAACCAACAAAAAAATCTTATATCATATTGACAATGATAAGAAATATACTAAAAGGCAGTATTACAAAATGGTAGGGTTTCCAAACCAGAACACAGTTAGCATATAAGATAACAAGCATGTTCTCAATTCCTGAGAAAATACTTTAAAAACCATTTTCTTCACTTATTTCACTACTAGCTTGTCAGTCCTTTAATTTCTAGTTAGGGTACCACAGCTATTTCTGACAGAAACTTTGATTTATGGACTAATCAACAGCTTCACCAAATATTCAGAATGCATATCTCCACTAGGACTTAGGAGCATTCTGATTTCAACTAATAATACCCTTGCAAACAAGTAAAAGGGTCTGTATTTTCCTGTTATTGTGCCCCAATAAAATTGAAGAAAAACCATCCTAGCAAATTCACCTAGAAAAGCCATGAGAAACCTTAGTGGGCTGTCACTTCAAGCCTTTTGTAAGAGGTTCAAGCCCTCTGTTTTTCTGAGAAGTTGCCTTTATCACTCCAATGGTAATATTTTTAGCTAAGTTATTTTCTTTACTGAAGAGCTAGAAATGCAAAAAGAACCCACCCTGCATATTTTTTCCCATATTAAAGGAAAAATTAAGCTGTTAGCCAAGTAGCAGAGGATATTCCAAGTTAAGTCTATCACCTGTAATTTGTGAGGTTAAATTCCCATCCCTGAGGATGAGATACCTCTGAGCCATTGGAGAGAAATGCTGGATGGACAGAATTGCTCAGAGGTTGCTCTTGCATGTGTAGCTTCAAGCCCCTAAGGCTCCACACACGAGAGCGGCTTGTACACCTTGCTCAGAGCAGAGCTCCACGCTGCACATCTGCAGCCATGTGTTTCCCAGTCCCTATCTTTGCTCCTTCAAACTCCCCAGTTATATGGCTGGGCCACTCTTCACACCTGGCCAGAAAATAAAGAATACTGCTCTTGATTGAGCAGGAACCATGCATACTTGCTAGAGAAGCTTTTTGCCCTCTATGAGTTATCTGAAATTTACAGCATTTCTGATGCAAATTTAGTCCATGTTAAGTTAATGAAGTCAACTGTTTACAGCTGCAGACTCCTACTTCTTGAGCAAAATGAGGCAAAAGGTGCTGTGACTTCTTTCATGAGCTCCTCCCTTCTCCTTGAAGCTCTATTACAGTCCTGCTATTACCGATGGGAAACTTTATCCCACACAAGTGGTCACCAAAATAGCTGCATATTTTTAAACCACAATTCCTTTGAAGCACTGCCTATGAAAATACTCCAAGATTAATGTTTCTCAGTACTTTGGGGTTTCAGGTCAGGTCACTTTGTGGGACTGGAGCAGTTGGCAAGGTCTCATGAGTGATTCGTAATTATTTATGAAAAGCTAAATTAGACAAAGATATAAATCTTGGTAAGATAAGCATGGCAGCCATGCCATGATGCAAAGAGGAGAAAACACACACACTGCTTCTCAACATTTGACATGATTAAAAAATTGAGGGAGGAAACATCCCCTCATAAAAGGAAGGAAATCGGGCTTTTAGTTGATACTTTGTTTTAAAAAATAATGAAAATAATAACCTGCTGTGTTTGAGTATTCAAGAAATGCATTTAAGAATGTATCACAAATTATTAGTGTATTTATCTCTTTTCCCTGCCTTTTTGGGGTTTTTTGTTTGGGTTTTTTAATGTAAACTAGCTTGGTAGTTAGGACAACAGAGATGGCTCAGATTTGCCAGGCCTAGTAGAGAGCCAGCAACTACTGGTTTGTGTTTCCCCAGCATCTCTAGTGTGGTAAAAACTGTCTGCAGGTGCAAGAATACATATAAATACAGGCAAAAATCTCCTACATCTTTTCCAAATGTCACTGGATGAGGTCCTATAAAGGCAAACAAATCAGAATGGGCGTATGAGAAGAAGTTTTATTTTCCCATATGCATAAATATCTAACTCAAGTACTCTTTAACTTATCACTCTGTGGCCATTTTCTCAAGGATTCAAGGGAGAATAGGCCTAAAGGCAAGGTATGAAGCAGAAGAGAACGCTGACTTTACATCTGAGATGGCAGAAGGCATTCTTGTCATGAGTCAAGGAGCAGAAAAACAGGCAATGAGACATTAAGACATGCATTTTCCAAGCTGAGGAAACAATACGGTGAAAAGACTTGTAGCTACCAAGTACTTCCATCCAGGCACACAGTAACTACTACATCTGTGGTAGCTCTTTTTTCCCAACTGACAAGCAACATCAAATGTCCTGGTTCAATCCAGTGTCCTTTATCAGGACCAGCCACTAGATGGTGACCCTGTCCCAAATCCTACCTTCCCCTGATGAGACCCAGGCTAACATCACCAATCCCAGCTGCTTCCTCAGCTGCACCATGAGAACCAGACGGTTTCATGCAAGTGGGCTGGTTGTCTTCCATAAACAGCACTTTAAATGGAGGCACACCCTTCAGAGACCAGGATTTGCTCCAAACCCATTTCCTTTGTGACCAATTACCATGAATATCTCAGGAGGGTAACAACTGCTACATTTCTCATTGTTGTTTCAATGATTTATTTTAATGGTGTGCAATATGAGTAATTTAAAGTGAGAGTTTTGGCTGAAATGCATGCTCACTGCATATGAGTGAGTGAAGGATGTGGAGGACTCGTTGTTTACTAATAGAGACACACGGGACAAGTTATTCTCCAGGCCATTCTCTGACATCCAAATAGTGGCTAAACAAAATATATAGGGAGCAGCAACGTGACTGGGAGGCTGAAGAAAAACTCCTTCTGTCCTTAGGACACTGACTACACCAATACTTAAAAACACTGCTTTAACACCAGACACGTGATATGCCAAGGAGGATGGTTTCCATTTTATTCATCCAAAGACTATGCAAGGGTTCATGTCCAAGAGCAATTTACTGAGAGCTTTTTACCAGCTTTACTAGCAGCTCTCTCATTTGATTTGCCTCACAAGAACTCCCTTCTGTGCTGGTACATGCTGGAGGGCTCACATCACCACAGGGCTAAGGCAGCTGGTATGTTTTAGACTCCTGAGTATACCTAGCACACTACTGAAATATTAATGTTATTTATGGGGGTGTCCCCCAGTGTGGTCAAGGCAGGATGCTTTTACATTCAGATTTTCTAGTTCTGGTGCTGATGATGCTGCTAAAATGGAATTACTGTCTCCCTCGCTCACTCTCATAATATGTATTCCCTTTACCACTCCCCCAACTGATCTGTTAGCAATTACCACCAACACTCTTGGCTGCCCTAAAACCAGGGGACCATAACTAGAGGTGGATTGTGTCCTTTGAACTGGAAGCATGGCCCAACTGTATACAGCCTCTTGGGAGGCTCTATTAAATTGCCTGGCAGCTGCAGGTTTCTGTGAGCAGCAAGTAGCTGGTGCCTGCTTTAGGAGGGGGAAGCAATAGCAGCCCTTCACCCATTCCTTCACTTCCACAGGAAAGCAGAGTGGAGAGGGAAATACTGATTACAGCAGAGGATTTATGAAGAGGGGAAAAAAACAGAAGCCTACAGCCGGTTTGCTGATCTGTTAGTACTGAAAGTTGCCTCCTCCTCCATAACCAAAACAGATTTTACGAATCAGAGTGTTGAATTTGAAGGCTTCTTGCAAAGCACAAGAAGGCTGAAAAAATACCATGGAGGAGCTTTATTTTGATTCATTCCATCATGACCTTCATCCACAGCCAAAAAAGGAAAAACAAACCCCTTTTGCTTTGTCTTTGAAGAAGTCAAATCCAGCTGTGCTGGTACAGAGCATCACCAAAGAACATCAAGGAAGCAACAAAAAGGCAGTGAAGTTAAGAGGTTCACTGCCTTCCTCTCATACCCTGACCAACAAACTAGTTCCCATTATTGGCACTCCAAATCTTGACTTTTAGCCTTTTCAAAGTGCTCTCAGGAACACTAAAGGAGAAAGAGCACCTTTTCAACACCATTCACCTCTGCCAGTCAGTTGCCACATAAATACCACATTGTAAAAGATGTGTGTTTACATCAGCAAGTAGCTAACAATGAAAGTCTAAATAAAAACAGGAAAGCAAGACACAGATAACTTTCCTTCCCCTGTTCTAACCAGAATTATGACATTTACTTTCAGCCTTTGTTTTACAGATCCAAAAAAACTTCCCCTGTCTGTGGCATGGCAAGTCTGTTTGAAGGCCACCCCCAAAAAAGCAGAAGGCAATTAAATGGGTTTGCCCAGGCCCAGGCTCCATATAAAACAACTGATCACAATTACACTTGCTAAATATTAACCACATTTCCCATCCCTGCAGATTTCCTGGCCACTGAGAGACTGTGTGCACAACATGCTGTGCTGCTTGATTTCTAACACTGTAAAATAAGGAGTGATACAGCTTTTTCATACAAGACTTTGTGTCAGACCTTCCACCACCTCAAAAACCATAAACTGCTCTAGAAGGGCTTTACTTGGGAAAATTCTCCCAACGAGACCATAAATTACAGAAACAAGGTTGCATAAAACAACCAAGCAGAACTTGGTTAGTGCTTGGCATTTCACCTGTAGTTTATTAACTGGATACAACCTTTGTGATGGCAGCAGTGTCAACCATTTTTCTCCCTCCCTATATGGGGCATCTGATCCTAAGGAAATCCAAGCACCCTTTGAAATACATTAGAATCAGGGAAAAACAAGAGATCTCTGTTAAATGAGAAGCTGTAAATTCTCTTCTGGACATTTCTTTCAGGTTCGTACATGCAACTTGGTCAAAGACTCTTCAACTTCCCAGCACTGCCCCTGCATTTAACTCCTGATGTTAAATGTTAGTTCCCCTGCTTCCCCATCATATACACTGTTGGGAAGATAGAGGCAAGACTGAATGCAGAAGGAAGAATGGATGAATCTAAAATGCATTTAGAAGATCCAAGTAGAACCTCTTAGATCCATATGTAGATGTTAGTATGTATAAAAAATAGCTTCAGGAAATACCTCATGAAAAACACAGAAAAGCTAAAGGAAGAAAAGAAGGGAAAATCCCACTGTCTATGGTTACCAGCTATTACACTTACTAAAGTCAATGAAACCAGGTAGACATAAGAGATTAGCAATTAGGCACAGAGTTGAGTTGCAGGAGTTACATGCATTGCTGGGTTAGTCTCACAAGTCTCAGAGCTTGCATCAACAAAACATTCCAGGTCTCCTATAGATCTAAGCAGAGACACTGCAGACTATGTAATGAGCGTGCCTACAGCAGTGAGAACTCTCTGGTAAAATAAAAAGAGAAAACAATGTCATTCCTGCCAACTAGAAATTTCTCTCTCTCTCCATTTTGGCAGGCTTTTTTTATCTTTCCACCTGTATTTTTAAACTCATCACTGGAAGCTGAATTCAGGCTAAAAGCAAAAGGCAGTAGGCAAGAATCAGAAAAAAGGAAGGAAAAATGATACAAGTGGAGGGAGGGGAAGGGAGTGCCTCATGTACAGAGCACAGTAGAGACATCTCACATCTCTCTCCAAGGAGTGTTTTCAGCAGAGTGCATTTTGCCTCATTTTGTGTCTCTGACAACTGCCAAAGGCAGAAATGCTTTTAGCCAAGGTTAGTAGTGTTGGAAAGATGGTTGTCAAAACCAACACACAAAAGCACTTCCAAAGCCAGCTTACAACAGTGGATAAAAATAACAAGCATATGACTCAGAGCAATACTCTGCTCAAAACACCTTTTCCGTTTCCTTTTTGTCTACATACAATTGGTGCAATAGAATAAGACTTAGTTCAGCCCTCTCTTCCAGATCAAGTACTTCTCGACACAGTACATAGAGGACCAGGGGAAGCCAGGCTGAGACAAGGTTCTGGTTTCCCACAGTTCTTTGGAATTGTTCAAAGGAGCCACAGGTCTAAGCTTTCCACTCAGAGAATATGGCAGAGCTGATGTGAGACCAATTAGGGGCAAATGGAAACCATATGCGATTTTAATGAAACAAGAAGCTGGTGCACATAACTTACTGCTGCAGGAGCATTTACTGCCTGAAAGGAATGTGCATCTGGCATTGATCGTTTCCCAACCCATCAAGTGAGCAGTAACATGGAAAGCAAATTGGAGCATATGATGAGAGATGAATTGCCTAAAGAGTATAGTTAGGGGAGCAGCCTCTGCAAGGAGAAAACATGTCCTTTGCCTGTGATTTAGTGATACAGCTGTAAGTGAGGCTGATCTTCCATTTCCACTGATCATGATGACAAACTGCAAGAACGAGTGCTAAAGTGATTAAAATGGATCAAGTGATATTTTCAAAGGCCTACTACAATCGCAGAAATCCCATTCTGATTCACATGGGGCAGGCCTTTTCTGACTTGAGGTCATGGGCACTCCTTAAAGAACAAAGTACTATTGAAACTAAATAAGGGTAATACAGTCCTCAAATGACGTTGCTTTCAGGTATACATAAAAATGGGTACACAATGATATTTCAGGTTGAAGAGGCAGTGTAGATACAGCCTTTTGAATCTTTTTTTTTTTTTTTAATTTACTATAAATTACCCAGGAAGATTCAGTTCTGCTGCAAAAGGAAAGTCCACAACCTGCAAAGTCATAGATAAGTTGCTTTACTGGGCTATGGTAGTCTCTTCTGTAGGCTGTTGTGTTGCAGCTTGATATCAGGTTTCAGAACAAACCCACTGTCTTCACTAAGCGGCCAAGAGATGGTTCACATACATCAAAGAGGAGGTGAGGGAAGATGCTCTGATCCAGCACTTGACCAGTGAATGCCCAGGGCTTGAACCTGGTAGATGTTACTTGGCATTTCAAGTAATAATGAGACTACTGCAAAACCAGACACACAGAACTGGCACATCCTTGCTTCTTAGTGCTGTATTTCCCTTGGGGTATAACCAGAGTTAACAAGCATCATAAATTAATCACTATATTTGTTAAGGATGCAATAGAAAAAATTTTGAGCCAACTCTGCCAATTTAGTAGTCTTTCTTAACCCACTGTGCAACCCACAAACTCACTGGGCACCAGATCCAAACAGTTCAACAGGAAGAAGAGGAGGAGGAAAGACAGTACTGCTAAAGAGAACATCTGAAGGCAGTTTTCATCTGTGCATTACAAACAGGGCATCTCTGACAGCCCATGTAAACCTTTCAAAAGAGGGATTATCAAAAGCCACAGGCCTGGACACTCCCTGCTTCATCAACTTACTTCAGAGGACTCTCCTTGCTTCAGCACCTTGCCCATCTGGGATGGGTGCCAGCGTTCTGCAAAGAGGCTGCGCTCCACTGATCACATGGTTTATGCTCAATTTTGCACGTAGGAGCTAGAGAGGAAGAACTGTTTGGGAACATGTATAGATTTCAAGGGTACTGGGTGGGCCTGCAAATTCCTTCCTGCATTACAAAACTTGCACTAAACTGACAGGCTAAGCAGCTGTCCACACCAGAGAGGTATACATATTTAACCAGGTCAGGCCTACATGCGCTGCTCTGCTGCTCCTATTCACACTGGGCCTGACAGGACCTAGTATTTGGTCTGACAGACCCTGGAATTAAGCCTGCATTCAAACAATTTCCCCAGTGAAAAGAGTATCTTCACCCATCACTCTTGAGACATCATGAATTGTTCTGAAGCTGCCACCATTTGCAGACTGTTCACAAACACTGGATACGTCCATGGCACAGTTTTGGTTATATCACAATGCTTAAGGAATTTACTAATTGCCCATTTTATTAATGACTGTTATGTAATCACAGTCATTACTACCATGTAGCTGATGTTAGGTACATGAAAAATTTTCCCCTGGAGTCTGAGCACCATGTAAAGCCTTAGGTGTAGCACTCAGATCCTGATTCACTGTTCATTAAAGCTAATAGGAAACTTCCCTGAGTCCTGAGTGAGCCTCCCATACCACAGTACCCAGCAGCCTTCAGGTCAAGGTTAGGACAATACCAGGGCAATTTGACTAGTTTGCCTGCCTGTCCAGAACTTTCCAGAAGTCCATGTCATAAGCGCATTCCAAAGCATCCTCCTTCATTTTTTACCTTAGAAGGCCTGAAGAACCCAGTGTTGATTTGTTGTGGAAATCAGGTAAAAAAAACCCAAAAAAACCCCACAAATACCAATTCTTTACATGAGCAACACAAATACTGCACACTGTGCATACTCTGTCTCTGAAGACAGGATTCTCCCTGTGCAGTAACACAGACCACTGACAGCAGAAAAGGTGGACAGCCAATGACCTTCTTCAGTCACATTCCTTCTTCAGTTTGCTCAAACTCCTACTGACAAACTAGCTTAAGGTGTTCCATGGAAACTGCATCTCATTCTTCTACTACCCAAACTTTCTTCACACATACTTTTCATGCAAATTTCATGTCTATAAACAGCCCAGTTTAATCAAAATGAATTTCCAGAAGTAATGTGCCATTACCTAGATGCTTACATACATCCTTGGTGCTACCAATGACATATTAATGAGTTAGGACTCTTAGCCAGACTTGTGTAAGCACAGAGAGCACACTGAATGGTTAACAGTGCCTGTCTACCACCAATTTTTGACTTTGTTTTGCACAACAAATATTTATACAAATTAAAGACTAACTCATGTTGTTTTATTCTTAGACAGTGCTGATAATAAGTGAGTTTTAAATGGAAAAGCTCAAGTCTGACCATATCATTCTGATGGAGAGTCATTCTGAAGTGAATGCACCATTCACTTAGCTCATCTGTGCTACTGGAGTTCAACAGCTTCTGAAAGAATTCTTACTAAAAAATTTCCATAAATTTTCAATTTGAGGGAGGCAAGTTTGGATTCCCGTATCACTTCTTAGGTGTCCTTGTAACTTTTTAGAAAAAAATGTAGAGGTCACAAGATATGGTTGGATAGTCGTTTCACAGCTGCAGAGCCTGGCAGAGCAATGGCTATTTTTGAATGCTCTAAGGCCCATTAACTGTTTGGGAGGCAGAAGTTCTCTGGATACTGCAGTGCTGAATGTTTACAGAGAAGAGTAATCATTTCCAGGGTATCCACCGAGCCTGACTATTTCCTGCCTGTCTTGGTCTCCTCAGACATTGCAGTAACAGGACTATTTTGGCAAAGTAATGAACCACGCTCCCAAGAGCCAGCTTTTCAAGGTTGGAGTTAAGCTCGCACCTGGAACGCAGGTGTAAGCTTGTTTAAACATTCACAGGGAGGGAACTAACAGAAATGCAAGGGGAAATACCTCGTCTCAGTCCACTGGCAGCAACACAACCACAAAGCAAATTTGTTCGTTCATTAATGCAGCAAACCCAAGGAGAACAGTCCATTGGCAAGGACTGGAGCAAGCAAAGGGAATGTAGTTTTGGGTTGTAAAGAGAATTCTCAGCATTCAGGAAAAGTTAGATTTGTGTTTTACAGGGAATTCTCAGCATTCAGAAAAATCTAATTTTAAGCCTAGAAGGACTGATGAACTGGAATCTCTCCCAGCTTGAGAAGTAGCGCGTAACCTGATCAAAATCATCACTTGCAGAAGAAGAGTCAGTTACTGTTAAGCCATCAGGGATGTTTTTGGAAAGGCTTTTTCCTGTCAGGGATCATGGCTTTACTTAAGTCACAAACTTCTAAGGAAAGTATCAGCTTCAGCAAAATTGTTTTTTTATTTTTTTTCTTAGAAAAAATTTGACCTATTTTTAACCGGCATCAGCAATTCTCTTCAGCTGCACTTGAAGCCTTAATGTTGACATGAAATGACACCTTCATTCAAACTGGACATTTTGAATTAATCCTTCAAAACATTAGATTCAGATGTATCTGAACCACTTTTCCCAGAAAATGCCATCATTTTCCCTCACATTTCAGATGGAATAAACTTCCACCATTTCAAAATTCTCCGTGAAGCAGAAATTCTGACCGTCCTTAGCAAGTTTCCAGCCTTCTCTTTCATTGTATAAATCAGATGACAACAACAATCTCTAATAACAGAAGCAAGAGTAATTTTTCTCCTTGTTTTTCAGACGTGGCAAGTAAATTCATACCAATGAGAGCGCTGCAGGTGCTGAGAACTTGTATAATTTCAAAAAGTAAGCCTTTATCCCCTACGATCTCCGAGTATCTAAACTAAAATCAGTATTCAATATCAAAGATCAGTCCTTTAATTCACTGTGCCAATAAAAGTCTGTCAACACTGCAGACTGTCAATGAACGTAGACCCACAAGAGCTGTTTTTTTAAAAGCAACTTAGGATACCACAAACACTAATTTAACTTGTTCCTCAAGTAAAACATTGGCCTGCTGAGTGCTTGTTCTTTGAGCTTGCAAGCAAGTCAGAAAGTCAACTCTGTGACAAATGCCTTCCTACTCTCTTTTTCCTTTCTGGCTGTTTCCAACATTTTGAAGCAGTATTGTTTGATTTCAGACTGCTTCCTGAAGCTGCTTCCTTCAACTGCCTGCTGAACCCAGTTGGAAACTTTCTACTGATTTCAACTGGAGTGGGATCAGGCCCTAAATAAGTAGTGGAGGAATCCCTAGCCTTACAAACTGAACAGCTGTCTCTGGCTTTCCAAAAGAAAAGTTATTCCTGCAGCTGTTTTCCCCTAAGTGCCATATCGCTCCAAACTGTTACAGCACTGGAGGGAGGGGGAGAAGGTGGAATCTCAATAACCCATTAAAAAGGCGTATGGGCCATTGGGCAGCAGCTCTTTCAGTTCGACTCAAGCAGGGTCACTGCTGCCAGGCTCAGACAGCCCTAAGGGCACGGGAAAAGTCGTCTTCTTGTTTTCACATCTCTTTCACGCAATGGATAACGAGGGGGAGGGAGGAATCAGATTTTGGGTTAATTAGCACTATGAACAAATAGCTGCATTGTCATTAAAAGTTCAAGAAGTCACCGGGGTCACCACCGAACCGCAAGATGTACACACACGCGCACGAGGCACACGTCTAAGCCTGGGCTTTGGCAGCCTTGCTCGGGCTCTGATTTTTCCCTACCCCACGGATACACTTTGAGTCAAGAACACTGAACCGTTGTGGCTCTGAGGTGAAGACAGAAGCATAAAGGTACTCATTCTGAATAGCAGTTGTTCATCCCCTTGGAACTACTTCGTTTCACATGTAATGTACCAGCTAAGAATAGTTAAAAAGCTTTTTTCCCCTGAGAAAAATCAGAGGTGTGGCTTACCAATGTATAGTTTCACGTCCACTTCTAACACTCTGTGGGATAAGCAGAACCCCAGTTAACAAAACCCTGCTGCTGGTGCACGCTGTTTTCCTTCCACAGCTTCCTTCCACAAGTAAGGAAGCTGAGGAAGTGCAAGTGCACATTAGCAAATTCAGAAAGGAGCATGTATGAATAATAATGAAAAGATAAAACCCTAAAATGTCAAGGACTGCTATTAATAATCTTTGGAACAGTGTTAGCCTCAGAGAGTCACAAGTTGGCTTAAAAACAAAAACAACAAATTATCCAACTATGCAAAACAGCCACAGATTACATTCTCCTTGCCTCAGATTGCAGTAACATTTTCTATTAAGGGATTTTAAGGAAAACACAACAAGACAAGGATTCCCCTGCCACCTTCCGAATAGAGCAGAGAAGAAATACAAACTTGAATAGCTGAAACATTACTGCTTCTGCAGAAAGGAGACTGGCATTGCCTGGTTCTGTCAGCTTTAGCTTTGCTTCCTATATATTCTAAACCCAAAATAGTTCCGAAACCACCATCATTATAGTGAAACCTCACCGAAACATGGTTTTATTTTTCTGGGTAAAAGCATTACAGATCCTGCTTACTTTTCCTATTAAATTGGCAGGCAAACATGTAGCCAGCTCGTGAGTGTATAGTTCCATTCAGTGCCTGGTCTTTGGCAAGGGAAATTATCCTGGGAATACAGAAACAAGATTTATTTTATTTTATTTAACACCTGTTGATCTCAGTGTACAGTGACTGTCCACATTACTGCATATCAGTATGTTTATGACAATAGAGCATGTTGCAGCAACTCTAGCAGAGATGTTCACATGAGGAAAAAGAGTAGACTAAAGAGATAGTCCAAAATTCAGTGGGGAAAATACATACATCAGCATTTTGGTTCTAATTGCCCAAGTTAAGATGGGTACTGCAAGCTCTGGTGGATTTCATCAGAGAAGGGAACCAACTGGGCTAAGGAACTCCTCTTAGAAAACTCTGAATTCTTTCCCTCACATTCAGGACCTGGATATTTTTTTTTAACCAAAACTGCCTTTCCCATATTTTTCAACAGTACAACCCAGTGATGCTTCCGCAAAGCACCACCACAGTATTTCTATAATAACTTTGGTCAATCTTTCCTTGTTGGTCCACATATATACTGAGGAATATGTACTGAAGGAACCCTGCTATGTGCTGACCCTCTGACAGTTTGATGAACTAACACCTAACTTGCACAAAATTGTGAATCCCCAGGTGTGCCAAGACAACTACCACCTTAGCATCCTGTTCTGTCCTCCCTCCTTTCTGTCAAAACAGCAGTCAGGATGTGATAGGCAATGTCAAATTCAGAAGGGGAGAGCTTTGAACAGCACAAAGTACAAAGTTTACGTCAATAGCCCAAGCTGCCATGCTGCATAAAGGACAAACAGGAAAGCAGTTTCTGAGACAGGAGGGAAAGAAAGACCCGGTGCTTTCCTATACCCATCTCTTCCAACAGCCATTAGTACTAGAGGAAACCAGTGTGAGAGAAGGGCATGCAGAAACAAACAGGAGATCTTGCACTGACAGGAAGGAACCTATTGGCTTGAAAACTTTCCGGTACTAGTGAAAGCTTTGTTTTCCATGCAGCCAAATACACCAGACAGGTGCGGTCTGATTCTCTCAATGTACACCACTTCTTCAGTCAATTTAAACATGCCATTGGAATTAAGGCTGGCAAGGACCTGCTTCCCACCCTGCTGGTCTCCCAGTCAAACAGAAAAGAAGAAAACAGAATACACTGGCAAACTCAAGAGATAGCTACAATCTAGAATGCATGTGGGAGGTAGATTAGACACTCATCCTGATAAAGAAAAAAAGATTCCAGAGTTGAAGTATGCCTCTAAACAGTTTTGGAAGGAATTTAAAACTCCATGGATTGAATCAATCTCTAATATCAAGGAATTAAGATGACAGCCTGAGAAGGGAGCTTTAGGAAAGTCAAGAGTATCCTCCATTAGACTTCTGGGAGGTATATTTTATCAGTGCCAGGACTCCAGCCTCGCTGGATGATGCAAATGACTTACTATCACAGGTTCTGCTGAAGCATGTTTGTTCCAAGGTAAAAGTGTTAAAGGCAAAGTACTGATAAGGGTCACTGGCTATTTGCCACCTGATCTAGTTGAGCTTCTCTTTGAATGCCTTAAAACCTTCCTGTGATAACTTGGAGTCTCCTAAAGTACATCTATAAGTTCTATCTGATATTATAAAACCTTCTATTTCTCTGCTTCTCTGTAAAGCTGCAAAATGCTACACAGTGGGGGAAAGCAGGGCAGCTGCTTAATTCTATTGAAAATATACTGTCTGTAGGGAAGATGGAAAGAGACTCATTGAAGTCTCTTTTTTTATCTTGATCCTCTAAGGAAATAACCAACTAAATCCTTAATCCCCAACCCCTTGGGGAATGAAAAAAAAGGAAAAAATAAAAAAGGGACAGGTGCTGCTCTTCATATTTAAAAAAGTAAAACAAAGGGCTTAAGAACTCATCCTGCCCCCACCCCAGCACAATCCTTTGCAATACTGAAGTTCTTCTACAGGAACTGCAGCTCTTGTCTTCCCACGGTTCTCTGGGTTTATGATTTTTGCCCTGCAGGATGCTAAGGGAGGGCTGGGTATTTTGTGGCTATTGAAGTACTGTACATGATGGCTATTTAAGTGCCCCAGGGATCACTTTGCTCTTTTATTTCCTCTTGGACTGATCCACCTCACCAAAGCATTTTAAGATATTCAGTATTGCAAGTGCTATACTTTTGCATGTAGTGTGGTCTCTCAACTAGTTCCATCTCTTCCCCACCCTACATTCTCCCAAATAGCAGAATTCTTCCAGCTTTCACTTCTGTGCCTCATGTAGCACATTATTTATTGGAGGAATTCATTTCCTTAGAGACAGAACCCTGCATCCTAATCCAGAGGTGAACATGATAAACAAGGAGGACTTTTCACTCTTCAAGAAATTTAAAGCAAGGGGACTCAGCCACCTCACACTTCACAAGATAAAGCAGAGAACCCAACAGTCACTCACTTCACAAGAGCTGGTCTAAAAGCTCTTTCATACAGTCACCTCAGATCCATTTTATCTGCAATGTGCATTTCTCTGGCCCTATGAAAGGCAGGCAGGATATTTATAGCTGTGTCAGAGGAGGCAGGAAGTAGAGAACTGGGGTCGGTGCTTGGAAAGTGTATAAAGGGTTTGAAGCACAGGGGTCAGCCTGGAACTCCATCCCCCAAAAGAACACAGAGCTGAAGGAGAAGTGTCTGGGGAATAGCTGGTTTTCCACAGATATCCCCTGGCTCACTCCTCCTCTACCTGTTCACTTTCCAACACCAGCCATTTCCTGTCTTTCAAAGTTAAGCGGAAGTTTTCCATTCTGTGGTTTTCCTGTCTTAGTACAAGCAAGAACAGTTTTTTCTCTTATATTTTAACTGTTTGGACACCAACAACAAAACCTGCTCACTGAAGGGAGAGCTTCCTATTTACAGCTGATCCATGAAATTTGAGAGGGCTGATTAAACATCAGAGGAGCAAGATCTTTGCTTGTTCGTGTATTCACTGAGCATGAGAGATTGAACTTGTTGTCTGAACAAATGCTCCAGTGCTCCTCTATAGAAAATTAACAGACTAACATAATGCCAGCAGGCCTCCCTGCTGATTTCGCTGCAGTAACACCCAATACTGAGGGAAACATGGAGAAGAAGAAACAGATGTTGAAGTCTCCATACTGTAATTACAATGCAGCATGAGGGAGTTAAAATTCAAGTCCTTCATTCTAGGCCAGCAGGAGCTTGAGTAATTTTGAATATAGCTCTGTGAAATAGAAGTACTCCTCTTTCCTATGGGCTGTTGTGTGACTTTTTATTTTTTTTAATAAATCAGTAGGGAGCAAGAAGTAATAATGTGTTACCTTCATACTGTTGCACCTGGTGTAGCCATTGCTACCTGCTCAACCTTTGTGCAAATTTGGTGCAATTTATAGCTGCCTTGCTGAAGTGATCATGCAGGCCAGCAGAAAGCTGGACTTTTTCAAGTCAAAATTGAGGAATCAAGAAAGGAAAATTTTCTGAAGTCTTTTTTCCCTTGGGGCCTTTAACATGCCCTTTTTTAACATCCCAAATAAACTGGTTCTAAACTCTTATGAACCAGTAGCATTGCAGAGCTCTGACACTTTAGAAACAGACAGGTAGCTAAGGAAGAGTGTAGATGTTTTTATTAGTGTGCATTTTTGCCCAGGATCAATAACAATGTGTTGAACAATGATGGCTCTGCCATTTGCACACTCTTATCTCCTGGCTGTAGTGGGGCAGGTTACATCATGTATCTCAAAAGTACCTTTAGACAGCATGTTATATATGGCTTCATTTCATTTGCTTCTCATTTCCCAGCTAAGCAGTAGTTTCCTTATAATTCACTTGGCAAAACTAAAAGACCAAGCCCTGTACACACACCCATACAACCTGCATTTCTTGACCAGCCATTTGAAGGAACTTTGTATTCATCTGAATGGAGGAAGGCAACACCTTGGCTAGAGTCCAGATAGAGTAAAGGGCATGTGCTCCATCCATGGCAAGACCACGCAGCCAGGTTTTTTCAAAAACTAAGCCTTGATTGCCAGTCAGAAATTACCATGCTAAAGGCTGTTAGGGATCAATCAATCAATAGAACATCATGGGGGTTCTCCTCCCTAAGTGTTCCCTGAAGCCCAAGTGCACACTTACTCTCCTGGATGGATAAGATCCACCTTAGGCACGCCCCACATAGTTCCCATAGTTCCAGGCAGGGTGGCCTGCTATGTGTCACAGCTAGTGACTCCTCCTGGCTTGACCAGCCTTTATTAGTTCTTCACTGGGGCTTCCACACTGCACCTCTACCTTCTCCAGGAATCCTTCTCTCCTCCTTATACTCTGAGATAATCTCTTGGAGGGCCTTTGTCACTCCTGCAGGTCCTAAATGCCCTCTCCTGTTACAGCTTTTCCACTGAGCCTATTGCTGTGGCCATTCTCCTCCTCAGCATGTAATAAAGACACAAGTTTTCAAAAGCTGAGCCCACTGACACAGACCTCTACCTCTCCACTGGTACAGGCCAAGACCATATCCCTAAGTTGACAATGGCATCCCTACTCTCCAAGCACTGCTCTCTTCTGGTTCTTGACACATTTCTGTGCAAGGAGGGACACCCCAAACCACCTTTCTTCCTAAAGTAAAAACGAGATTCTACATTGCAGGCAAACCATAGCTGATTTTTATGAGGTTTGATATAATTTTTTGTATATTCACCTCTCTGCTATTTAACTAGAGTTTTATTGTCTGTATACTGTTTCTAAGGGCTCAAATTGACCTTTAGAAAGGTCTTATATAAACACTAGCAGGAATTTGGACTATTCATAGTCAACATTAATTTTAGCACCACACAACTCAAGAGACTTGCATCTTGTTTCCAGAAAACTTCCACTATCTTTTCTAGCTGGCAGTAATTTTGAGTAAATAAAGTAATCAGGGTTATGTGAAATTACTTGCATTTTTATGTTATTAGACACTGTCAGTTAATGCACTATGTCTTCACTCTGGTCACTCAAGAGAACTACTTCACATTACAGTAGAATGTTAACTTTGTTTTTCACAATTTTAAGCTCTCTAGTGTTTGTAACATTCCTCTCAGAAACCTGAAACAACCAAGCCAAATCCAACCTTGGTACAAGGTGGTGAAATACTGGTGAGAGAAGTGGCAATGCACCTGCGTTACATAGAGCATGAGGCTCACAAAGCAGGTTCAGTATTTCTTCTCCATATTCATTACTAGGACAGATTTTAGATGTTGTGCAAGATCCATTTAACCCACCTTGGTCTCATTCACCTCAGGTCCAGCACCAGCCTAACACTTTCAAATAGCAGAAATTTGAAATTCACACTGGTTAACATTCTTTTCTCGAGCTATTCCAAAACAGACCAGGTTGGCCCTAGTTTTAAACAAAGCCCTATCCCACTATGAGCAAATAGCACTGGCAGTTGTGTCACTGGTGGGCAGAGAAGTGATAAAGTTCCAGCAGTGTGCATCCCTCCCATGAGCCCTGAGTAGCTCTACACAGTGGGTTACCAGATAGGTTGACCTTCAGCTCAGCAATTTTGCAAAGAGGGTTCAGTGCCACAAAGCTGTGGAGAGGTTGAAACAGTCTTGGACAGCTTCAAATGTAGTCAGCTGCTCTGATCAGCCTTGTGTCAGAGAAGTCTGCGTAAGGGATATTAGCTTAAAGAGTGGTAAAAGTCCAATAAAGTTCTGCCAGTAAAATTTCAAGTGTCACATGTGGATGTTCTTCAGAGGTTTAGATGAGCTACAGTAGGCCTTTAATGAACTCTGCATTTACTTAACTAATTGGTGCTTGAAGGCACAATTTTCCTCTCATCTTCTACACTATCATTTTACCAGTATAATTTGCTTCCAATTTATATTACCATGTGAAAGACAGAATCATACCCTGAAAGTCTACAGCAATAAGCAGAACATTAGAGCAAAGGCCTCTTCATCTTGAAATTAAAAAAAAAAAAAAACACACCATAATTATAGGGAAACTCAAACACAGGCACTGCCAATATTATGAGGACTGAAAATAAGTTCTTTAGCTTAGTCTGGTTCAGAGCTAGCAAACACAGCATGCCTGGTCTTGCCTGTTGACTTAAACCAAGCTGTCCTGTCAGGATTACCAGCTCCTACAAACTCCCAGAGAACATCTGGTGGAAGTTTTATTTAATTCCAAGACCTCCTGCCCAGACCAAATAGGCTCCTTCCTTCAGTGATGCACGCCTGTTGGGCTAGGTAAGAGCACCACATGGTACTGGAGCTGTGTGGAAAAAGAAGTTGACTTTCTACAACATTGTTACATCATAAAACTAAGTTTCAATCTTAGTTGTTCCAACATCCAGCACAGGGCAAGGTGACTCAATGAGCGCTCCAATTAAAAATGCTTGGTCCCACCCACCCAGGCTGAAATTGCACTTGAGTACAGAGATCCATTTCATCAGATGCAACTCAGTTGCCATATCCAAGAAAGTCTGAAAGTGCAGGAATAAGTGTATTAGTATCTCCAAAAAAGTGAAGTCCACTGATGGAGCTAAGAATTAATTTGTCACCTTGTGTCATTTCTCCTATGGTCAAACAATCAAATCTGCTCATCCTGCAAAACCAGACATGAATAAGGCATTCCTTCCTAAACTCAGATGAAAAACACTAGTACTGTGTATGTCTGTATATAACTATGTTCCCACCAGCTCACTTCTTTCCAGAAACATCAGAGGAGCAATTGGCAGGTGGAGAGTTCTAAAGAACATGTGGGAAATAAGTGAAAATAAGAAGGAAACAAATGTCTGCATAAAGCAGGAGCTCCAAGGCTTAAGGTTGGAACATCTGGCTCTCTGCTGGCTCAGAGGCCTTGCTGGAGATACTTCCTGCAGGAAATCTGGAGTAAGCATATGCAATAATAAACAGAAGTAGCATTCTGTACTACATCTTCTAAACAGCAATTTCCACCACTTTCAATTTTTAATACATACATTTGGAGAAATTACTAACTCCATATCCCACTACTCTTATAAGGACTAAAACTGCAAAGAATCACACCAAAAAAAAAAAAAAAAAAAAAAAAGTAACTTCTATTCCCTCTTCTACTAAACAGGACAATTCAGCTGTGAGTGGCTATCTTTCTGTCAGGAGACATAAGCAGTCACAAGGAACACCCTCTTTCAACAAAGTTTTTACCATGGACATTGGAATTCCATAGAAGTTAAACAAATCTCCCACATAAAATGAAATTTACAGTACTTTTTTTTATTCTCTTTTGAAGCTTTACGGGATGCTTCTCAGATTTCCTGCTTCTAAAATGCCTCCAAGGGAAGTCCAGTCTAAAAATAAAATAACATAATTCATTACTTCCTCAACAAAAGTCTGAATCCAAACTGGATACACTTTTGCAACAATTACCACATGTAACCAAAAAAATTAGTTTTAAATTCATCTCAACTCTAAAGATTGGTATAATTAATTGGAGATGGGTTATTATAACTTTTAAATCAGTCTGGCAGACCTTACCTGTCTGCTTTAGAGGCCAAGACAGGATATTTGCTATCACTACAACAAAATCAAGAGAGCGTCTTCAAAATCTCACGTATGATCAAGTGTTCTGCATATCTCTTTTAGCTTATTAATAAGAAGGTGGAATGATCAACTCAGGGAAACCAGAGAAAGGGCAGGTTTTCAGTTAGATGCTTAGACTCCAGGCCAAACAAATTCACCAGTTTCCTCCTTCTCTGCTGTTTCCTTCTTGCTCTTCTCTCACATTCTCAGTTGAAAGGATGGGAGCCACTGCAGGTGTTGTGAGCTCAGTGCTTAAGGGCATAGGAGGATGGAATAAAGAATGGCTTCCACAGCACCAAGGGACCCTTAAGAACTTACCTTCAACTCCCTGGAGCTTGCCACCTCCATCTCACCAAGAGTGAGCTTACTTAGAACAGAGAGGAGCACTACCCATTGGCATCCTTGTTGATACAGGTATCAACAAGGACATACCATACACAAACCATACAAAGGAATGTTATTTTGAGCTCATTTGAGCTTAGGTAAGAGACATCTAATAGTGCCATAGCTCTTCTCTAAAGTATATGCACAAGACAGAAGTAAGACAGCTGTGGAGTGAATAAAGTACTTTATCACTTGCAGACTGGTTTGTCAAAATGCAGTCTGCAATTTCACATATTTTCTCCCCTTCTTTTTTTTTTTTTTTTTTTTTAAATGAGATGTGGAACAGAAGGGGCCAAACAGGAGATGTTTTCCAAACCTGTGAATTCAACATTCAGCAGCCAAGCTCAAAAATTCCTGCTGTTCGTGCAAAAAAAGGACAAACAAGTTCCTTTCATGTCAGCTATGTCCAGCTGGAAATGTCACAGCTTTGTCACAAAAGAACAAAGCATGCCTGGTGTCTGTTCTTTCAAAAGGTCTCTTAATTCAAACAAAAGAAAAATATTCACATCTGGAAGAGGTCGTAGGCAGAGGGCAGGAGTGGAGGAAGCAAAGTTCAGATGGCAAATCATAGCAGTCGCTGTTTGTCCAATTATGGTACTGCCTCTTCTGGCACTTACTGATCCCATTAAAGAAAGAAATCCAAGAATTTAAACAGCAATTTTATTATTGATTGACCCCATAGGGCCAGATAAGACACACCTCTTCACTTTTGCTCCATTCATCATCATAGAAGAGTCAGGCTGAGTGAAAAGATCCCTTGTGACCAGTCTAGCAGTAGTACCTTTTTTCATGCCCTCCCTCCTTTTTTAAATTAAAAATGTATATACATTGTTATTTATGAAGTTCAAGATTCCTTCAAAGACCACAGTCTTTGCTTTCAAAGGATGTACATATTGAAATCTTGCCCTTTCCAATGAGTTTATTTTACCATCTGTTTCTGTAAAGATAAAAATCTTTTAATGACTGCAGGATTGGGAGGCTGTATCAGAACTGAGCCACTGGAAAATGAAAAATTAAATGTCCGATGAGATCAAATTAAAGGAGAAGAGAATAAACTTGAGAGTAGGACTTCACTGGTTAAGCAAGAAACATTAACAGTAGAAGTTTGCATTACAGTCCTCAGTTGAAAGTTTTCTCCTTCTTCAAAATGCAGTGCTTATGAAGCTGAAAAGCCTCTCCTAGGCTGCCACCTAGCTAGTTAATTTCTTACATTGTTTTAGGAGCTATTTTAAAAGCCTCTTTTGCTCCAGCCCTTGCTGCATTGACTCCTCCCTTTAGAGCTGGTATTTTGTCAGAAGTTTCAAGAGCGATAAAAACTTGCTGCCAAGTCCCTTTCTTCCCCACAATGTGTTTTATAACCCAGCGTGTAGTTTAGCCTGTCTAAACACTGCACTAGTACACTGCCATCAGTTTCCATGGAGATGATTAACTCCTCCAAAGCCAGAAAGATTTAGTGCGCTTTTTGTCCTTTCCGCATATGAAGGACGTGACAGTATTGACTAAAATCAGCCTACAGAAATATCACATTTCCAGACAGTTCTAGCAAATGTAAGGATTTACTTTTGCTCCAACCCATCAGAGTCCTGCAGTCTTAACCAAACTTGCATTCAAGTCACTTGTTGAAACGGGTTGCTCTTTCCCCTCAAGCTGCTCTTCCTTTGCATTGCTGTGGTGTCTGAGGGCATGACAGCCCCAGAGACGTCAACTTTTTGAACCACTTTGTCTCAGAGCAAAGCCAAGGCTTGAGATACAATGAGGAGCCCAGAAGAGAGAAAGATGAAGGGAAGACTTTGAACTCAACCAGAAATCAGAGTAGAAAACAGAAAAACTTTGTGCCCTGAAGTTTAGGAGCACTGTTATATGAAACTTCACAGTTTACTCCTAGTCACTTATGCGTCTAGTAAAAATATACTGTCAGTGTGCATTAACTACGAAAATGAATAATACCGTTTTTTTGAACCGAAATTACCCCTCATCTATTATAGCATGACCTAACCAGAACAAGAAAGCAGCCCTTCTCCCAAAATGCAGCTAATGAAGGCCACATGCTACCATCAGCTTTTGCTGTGGAAAAACTGTTTCCCAGTGTCACTTTCATAGAAAGGACAATCTCCCTGGCAGCTGCCACTTAGGTGGCACACTTGTTGATCCAAACTATGAAAATGGCAACAGAAGGTTGAATAATTTAGTTTCCTGGAAGAATTTCCCAGTATAAAACTATTTTATAAATGTTTTCCAGGCTATCAACATTGAAGCAAACTGTAACTTTCCCCCCCCCCCCCGCCCCCCCCTTTTAATATGGAATGGTTTTTTTAGCATTCAGGAGCAGATACACTATATAAACTAAACATGAATAACCAGGTGCAGTTTCTGTTGAAGAACTGAAGGCAAGAGATAGATCTTTTGCCATTAACCTTGGCTAACTTGAAAAGGCTACTGGCAGCATTCATAGCAATGGGTGTTCTGCTGCAGTGGGAATTATTTTCTATTTGACTTCCATAGCAGTTGCCAGGAGGATTTCTTTGCAGACTCTACTCCGAGTCAGTTCCATGTGGGTACCATTAGTGCAAAGCCCCTTTTATGCTGTGCTACTAAGACAACCTACAGAGAATGCAGGAGACTTCTCAGATTTGTGCCATCCTCTCAGCACTGCTGAAGTGACAGCCTGTATTTACCATTACATGGACATGTGTCCAGTAGTAGGTCAAAGGACACTGCTAATTGATTTCATGTACTTTGCCACAGAAGAGGTACCAAGCAACTTTGTTACTCACCCTTGGCTACAAGCAAGCCAACGAACTTGGGAACAGAGTCTCTATTGCTGCCTCATCAAAGATTTTTGATGCTGTCCTTGTCCTCTACCTAAAGTTACTGTAATGAAGAACCCTAGGGGTGCTGAAACCCATAGGAAAACATCAGTCAGGATCCAATGAAAGCGTTTCAACTTTCCCAAAAGTGTGCAGGTCTACATACCTCCCACAGCTGCGAAAACCACAGCACAGCATGCAGAAAGCCTGGAGACACTTGGTACCTGCTACTCCAGCCCTTCCCAACGTTACAAGCACAGCACCACAAGCCTGTGTGAGCCGCACCTCCAACCACCACGGGCGTTTGCTTGGCTAGGGAGAACCCATCCTAATCCTGCCTCCACTTCTTGTCACCAAGTTGAGGAGAAAATTTTGGCAGCCTACACCTCCAATTGTGTTTCTGTCCTGCTGTAGGAAATATGCCACTCTAACAATTACTGATTTCTTTAAAGTACTCCTGGGAGAGGCTGCTGCCGCCGCTGCCGCGGGACAGGGCTTGGGCGGGGGTCCGCCGCCACACGCTCTCCTCTTACCAACCCAGGCGTCTGCGGCAGCGACGGAGCCAGAGCCGCTCCTGGAAAGCCAGGTCACCGTTCTCCGGCGTGACCCACCCGCCGCACCTCTGCCCTCAGTGCGCGACTCGCGGGACGGCGGCTGCCTTGCGGCGACAGCCGCGCTGCTGCCCGCACCCCTCGGGGTCCCGGGAGCTTGCTGGTTCCCCCGAGCCCTCCCGGCCCGGGCTGCTGCGGGGCGGCGGCACCTACCGATGTCGGAGTTGCAGAAAGCGTCCTGCGGATGGATGGGGACGCAAGTGCAAGCCTCCACCACCAAGTCCCGCAGGCTCCAGCTGCACAGGAACACGACGAGGAAGCTCAGCCACGCCGTCATGTCGCCTTCGAGGTGCCTCCACACTTCTGCGGAGCGGGAGGTGGCCTCTGCTGTGTTAGCCTGACTTTATTCTCGCTCCCTAAGAGCCCCGGCTGCCTGCCCTGTCTCTGTCTCTCCGGCTGGCCTGCTCGGCAGGACGGGACGGTGCGGAGCCGAAGGGAAGCTGAAGGGAAGCTCAAGGGAGCTGAGGGGAGCTGAGGTGCGGAGCGCTGCAGCCGGAGCGGGACCGGCGCGCGGAGTTATACCCGGCTCGCGCCGCTCGCGCTCCGGGGGCGCCGCCGCGCGCGGCCAATGGCAGTGCCGCATTACCTCATCGGCGCGAGCGCGGGGCGGGGCCGCCGCCCGCCGCGCCTTATAGGGAATAGAGCGGGCGCGCGGTGGGTGGGGGTGCAGCCCCGGCTCTGGCCCCGACCCCGGTTCTGGCCTCGGCCCGCTGCGGTCCCATTGGACCCGATCCGCTCCCATGCCAGTGAGGGAAGCCTCGCTCCGTACCGGCTGTACCTCCCTCGTACCGGCGAGTGTTCCCCCGAGCCTGTCGCAGCCTCCCCCGGGCCGCCCCCCGCCGCTCCTCAGGGCACCTGGAAAAGGTGCGCGGTCCTTGCGGGTCGCTTGGCGAGCTCGCACCGTCTCCCTTCAATCCATCTGGGCTGTCTGCACAGTGACTTTAACCTGGAGGCACGGCACACTATTCATTCCAAAGAGCTTTCAGACAGCCAGCAGATATCAACGCACAAGTAACTGCCGTGTGCTGCTTCTTTTCCTCTTCAAACAGGCAGTAGAAAGAGGATGGGGGAAAAGAAGGACAAGACCTATCTGAATCGTAAACCAGGATTTTGCCCTGAATGTTTTTAATCCTGCTCGGATGCTCCTTCTCCACCACCCAGCAATTCCCCTTCTCTGGCCTTTCAGTGAGAGAGGGGTCATAAACTGCTAAAACCAAGCTGGAAAAAGCAGTGTTGTATCTACCCGGGCACTTTCAACATTTAATCTCAAAGTATATCTTAGCAGAGCAGCTTTAGTGGAATTTATAGAAATGTCCTGTTTATTTTGTTTTCCTTTATCCCCTTTTGGAGCCATAAATTTCTATCAGCTGTAGAAATGTAAATGTTATAGAAGAGCTGGGACTGTAAGGAAGGAGATTGCCAGCTGCATGATACAGGCAGCCTTATTATCCTCCAAAGGGGACTGAGGGGTGATTAATCACAGTATCAAACCAGTATATATAATGTCAGAGTACTTTCCACGGGGTTTACAAGACTTAAGCGCGTCTAGTTATAAATTATGCTGGTATTAAAGGCCAGAGACCAGCTGTCCTAAATTTCTATATAGTCAGCTAAGTCTTTAGATTTACAATTCTGCTCCATCTGGGTGAAGCACAGCCTGCCTACACCTTTTCTTTAATCATACTGTCCATATAAAATTAAAATCTCCTGTCTTATGGAAACACAGGGTTTTATTTGTAGCATCAGTAGGCAAAAGCTTCAAGATGGGTGTTGTCAGTAAGGATCAAGGTTGCAATGCCAGCAGTGGAAAACACAAATTCCTATCCTCGCTGTGACACAGACAACCTGTGTGGCAGCTTTGCCTCACTGCGCTTCAAATCCCTGTGTCATGGGATAATATGGGAGCTGCTCAGGAATGTGCATTAGTGAACACACTGAAAAAATGGGATGGTGCTGAGGTACTAACGGGTCGTGTAAGTATGTATGAGACAGGGTATTAAATAGGTCATTCCTTTTAGACACATCAGAGTCTGAATCTTTGGGCCCAAATTGCAATGCAAGAAATCCTGTGCAAAAAATACTTTAGGTACTTGGACTGTCTGTTCAAGGTGCTGCAAGTGAAGCTGGATCCATCAGATTGGGTGGACTGCCATTTCAGTCTCACCAGGTGTAAACAAGGAACAACTCCACCAACCTCAGCAGAGGAACACAGAAGAAAAATGAGGTGTGTCTGACTCATTTTTCCTTTGTTGTTGTAAAAAGTTTGACATCCACCAACATCATGATACACCTGGCTTATCAATATCTCAGATCAATATCTGAGAGGAGTGGAATTCTGCCAGAGCCTGGCACTGGTATAAGTAAGGGAGAGTTTGGCCCACACACAACTAGATTATAATCACAGCTCCTGCACCACCTCCTTTCACTCTCTGGCCAAGTAACTCCCCTGACTATGTTTCTTCATCCCTATAATAACACCTTTCTCGTGTGTTCTGAGGAGTAACAAGCTAAATGCTTTGTAATAAGCTTTTAAGTTGTTGGGTGCTGTGTAAATGTGGAGTGTCTATGATATGCATACATTCAGAAGAGATTGAAAAACAAAACCTTTAGTCACCTTCTCAATTTCTGAAACGGGAGAGGAAGTGGCCTAGAAATTATCAGAGTTCCACAGGGCCCTCCAAGGTATGGAAGTAGCTTGTTTACAGTGAGGCTGATGAAGATAGTTGAAATGACACCAAGTTTGTGCTGATTTCAGGAACTAGGTCACTTTTTGGATATAATCCAGAGAAGCAATCAGATGAAAAGGAGTGACATGGCTTGATCCAAGGGCTGGGCACATCTCTTTGGAAGGGATGGGGTGCAGGCTGTCAGTATGGCAAGGCTTACCACTATCTTCTATACCACTGTTTGGGAAGATGATCCAGAAATTTTTTTAGTGCTTTTATTATCATTGCCTGGAGTGGTAGTACCTGTGTTTGGTCAGGGCTTAGCTGATTCACCTACTTTTTTATACTTAGATATTCTTTTTCAAAGAGATTAATTTCCCTACAGTAGTAGGGATGCAGTTTTTTCAACCAGGACTGGATACTGTACAATGAGAACAGTATTTGTTTGCCTCTTGAAGAGTACACCTCACACAGAGAAACCAGAGTGTGTTATTTGTGTAAGGTACAGATAAATCATACTCGGGGAAGTTCAGTCTGGCCAGTGGCCTGCTTGAGGCCTTTGTTAAATAGTTTAATCTGCCTGTACACTCATTTTATCATCTGTAAATAGAGATATTTTGTGTTATCCTCTGATAATATCCATTAGATATGATATATTAGCCTCTCCCCTTTTAGACCTACCAGCAAAGTAAACTATGAAAAAGCCAGGCAAGGATTCTGAGTGTTTATTTATATGAGAAAATATTGCTAATGGTGTCAGAATAACAGAGACAGTCAATGAAAGAACTGAAAGGATAATTCTCTCTGAATTCCTCTTCCATGTCCTGTCTGCATGGGAAAAACTGCAAAGGGGAAAAAATAAAATAAAATCTATCATTCCACTTCTTTGCTCCGATAAAACTTTAGGCCTTATATGGCCATAAAGAAGGTAGCATTGAAAGAAGGAGGAAAATAGAGGCCTTGATCTTCATAAGAGAAAATTCGAGTTAATGTCACCAAATAAAGAAATCCATGTTATTCCAGCCTTCCATCAAGAACACGCTGCTGAACACAATTAAGGATCTCTCTGCCTTACCGAGCAGCCACAAAACTTCATGCTGTGATCCTGTCGGATCCCGCAAGCCAAGCATGACTGGGCTGGGTCAATAGCTGGTGTGAAAATTCCCAGGGAAAGCCATGTCCCGCAGGTGTTGTTGACTGAGGCCAGTGTCCTTCTCCCCTCCATCCTGCAGGAATGTGCGCGGCAGTGCTAGGGGGCAGTGCACTGCAAGAGATGGTTCCGACCTGCGCGGATGGAGCCAGCTCCTCCGCAATACCTAAAGAGCCGATTCTTTGGAAAAGGAAACTTATTAAGCTGGGTGTCTTCTTTAAATTTCAGGAAGGAGAATTACCTTCTTCTTTCGCAGGTACTCATATTAGTTTATATCAGGTGCACGTTAACATTATCATTTTCCTTCCACAAGACCATCCTGAAACCAGAGACAGAGACTGAGATATGAACTGAAGGCATGTTCACTTGCCTTCTGATCACATTTCGTTGTGAGAGATGCCGGCTGCTTTAGTACGGAAGGGCTTCATCAAACTGCAGCAACTGCTGGCAAAAAAAAACCTACCAGGAGGGTTGAGGGGGAGAGAGAGACCTCACTATCACCAGAGATAAATACCCTGACTAATGTCACGCATAGTGGTTGGTAACACTCCAGTTCCTCTCCAGATCTTAGCTGGCTAAAACTGAGCTTAGCATGAATGAAATCAGGAGAATTCAACCTGCAGTTCAACAGCTCTGCCACCTCTTTAACAATATATTACCTTTAAAAGCTTCAGACGTAAGGACTCTTTTCTATTTTAATTTGTTGACAGCAAATTGACTTGATGCATGAGCATGGAGTCTTGCCATTAGCATTCTAAACTGTCCACCTGACAAATTGCTCAAAAGCATTCTTTTGTCCTAAAAACTTTTCTTGAAGTTGATGATCTTCATAGCTTTTACACCAGCTCAGCATCATGCCCTCTAGGAGGTCTCATTGTTTTTCTGCTTTTATGCAGCAGGAAGGGAAAGGTAGGTGTTTTCAGAGCTATCTTATGTCCTTTTTACAGCACATTCCTGCCATCTCATAGGACAGTAGAGAATGGTCATGCATTGCATTAGAAAATTATTCTCATATTTCTTGATTATCTGCTTCTTTTTCAGTAAATTATTACTTTTCTAAAACTGTCCCCTGAGAAGACTTTCTGTTGAAAATGTTTGTCTTTGCTCTGATTTATATGCATGAAACAAGTCAAAAAAACTCCTGTTAATTCCACCATTGTATCAGTGAATGTTATATGCTATTTAAAATGAGAAGACTCCTTCTTCAAAAATGTCTTTGATTCTATAAATACATACCAAAAAAAAAAAATTTGATCTCTTTCTCAGAGGTTACAAAGGAATTACGTCACCTTCCTGTCTGCAAGCCAGACATAGGTAACACTCCATCCCATTCCTAAGCTTTTCATTGGAGGTACACCATTAAATTTTCATCAGCTTTAACAGTTTCATACTGTGTTCAGTCTTCAAGGATCCTTTAGAGATTGTGCCCACTGAGAGCACCCAGCCTGGGAGCAGACTGTAGGCACCATGTGTTTCAAGGAATGTTACATTAGAAAGAGTTGTGGAATATGAAATCACCCTCTCAGTAGTGTGGGGATCCTCCAGTCAGGCTGTGATGTGGCATCAGCTGCAGAAGAGCAACCAGGAAATATCTTTTAACAGCCTTATCAAGCTGAAAATGTTTCCTGCACATGACCGCGCTCTTTGGCCCAAATCCAGCAAAACGCTAAGGCTTCAACTTTAAGCACACAAGATGCTCTACTGAAGTCAACAGAACCATTTACATACACAAAGTTAAATATAAGCTTAAGTGCATTTCTGGACCAGGGCCAAAGAGCTCATGCAGGGTTCAAGCCAGGAGGCTGTGATTAGATGGTCTGACAGAATCCGGGAGGGAAGGACATGACGTGATTTGCTTGGTTCTACCTGCCTATGCCTCATTCCCAGCAACTAATTTTCTCTCATTTTTGTTTATAGTAACTCTTTCCATTTCTCTTGTTTACCTTTCCTCCTGCTGTAGTGATTTCCCAATTGAAGTTTTGATTTTCTTTTTTAAACCCTTCTAAACTGCATCAATAGCTTGAAGTGACTGAACAAAGAGATTTCAAATAGATGAAGTGCTTCAAATGGTAATAAGAGCCGGTGTTCCCAGAGCTTTGGGGGCTGCACTAAATACAGAATAGAGTGAGAGCAATTGAAAATCACTTTTCTGTTGTTCCTTTGTATGAACTGGTTTCTGGCTTATGCAATGCACAGTAATTAAAATGACTGGAATGCCTTACATTTTTAGGAGAGCTTTAAGGCAGCTCTGTGGCGTTGCAGCCAGCAGAGTTCATGAGCAGATTCATGGCTGCAATCGAGCTTTGACGTTTCTATCCACGTAACTTGAAGAAGACAATATCTCTGTAGACGCCTTTGAGGGGAGTTTGAGGAAGAAGGGATAGACACAGAAAAGCAGTAACATCTGCTCCCTGCATCAGCTCCATGAGCAGCTATGGAGCAAGACTTCCTTGTGATGAGACAAGAACCTAAAGATTGGGGTGGTCATCAGAGATTTCATTGCCTTCTCTCACTGTAGCTTTAATGTCCTGCTCAAGTTCAAGTGTGTGACAGCACTTATAGATTATCTCTGACTTTAATAATCTCATAGTGCCTCCTCCTAGGTACTGTACAGGAAATGTCTCCATCTGTGAGAGAGGGCTTGCATTTGTGTACTGGCCACTGTGGTTGCTGTGTGTATTTGTGGGGTTCCAAGCAGCCCCCTGATGTTTAGCAGAGAGCCTGGCAGGTTGGCATGTCTCTCACAACTGGTTGCCCTCCCTGTGATGAGGACTGCTCTGCTTGGCAATGGTGAGGGATTATCTTGGTGCTTTTTTGTCCCCCTGTCACAGTCCAGGATTTCATTTTCATCTTTTCCAATTTTTTGTTTTTACCGAAGGTGGCTGACCTTCATCCTTGGTTTTGAAGGTGCTGACCTTCACTGCATCCTTGGTTTTCTCTCAACACCTGGCCTGGCTTTTCACAGTGATGATTGTCCGCAGAGGAGCAGGAGAGCTGAATACAGGCTCCCTTGGGAGGAGAGCTGACTGACCAGAAGACATGGCCTTTTTGGCATGTTGAGCAACTAGATCCTTCTTCCCTCATCTCTCTGCCTCTCACCAGCCTTCTGAAGGCATGGACTAAGCCTCCTTCCTCATCTCTTAGCATAATCTTTCCTTCTCATCAGAGGGCACTGTCAAGATAAAGCTGCTTCCAAAACCCTGTGTGAGTGTAGGGAGGTAGAGAAAGATCCCCAGGCAGGAGGTGGTAATCCTGTACCTCTTAGACCATCCTGAGGCTATCAGAGCTGCTGTCCCTCCATATGCCAGTCCCTAGGATGTATCACTGGTTTTAAAGCATGTTGGAATCCCCTAAAATCACCATACTGGTGAAAAGCAGAAAGAACAGCACCACGGGGCTTGCATCCCTCTTCTTGTTTCTTTAATGAGCCTAGAGATAATATTGGGCTGTCAGGTGTGAAGGAAGGGTCTTTACCTGCAGAACAGGTGCGAGTGCAGGAAAAGTTGCTGTCTTGAGCTGTTTCTCCCTGTGCAACCTTCAGAAACTTCCTGTAAGAATAATCCAGTCTCTTCATCCCCATAGTGCAAGTGTTACCAGTCTCTCACCTGAAACTGCAAATTAAGGTATTAGTTACAAGGACGGTCTCTAATGACAAGGATAGTGTCCCAGCAGGGAGTGAACTCAGTGATTCCTCTCATGCATGCCACCACATGATGTCAAAAGTGAGAAGCAGTTCCTCTGTGTGGAAATGCCAACAGAGATTGTTGCTCCAGCACAGAGTTTTTCTTATAAATCCAAACTTTTTCAATGCTTTCCTTTCTGTGTTCCCAAATCAATGCTGTATTCTAAACAGTAGCTGACTGCTCAGTGACATCAGGCCCTTCCCTCAGACTCACAATCCCAGCCAGGAGAAGCTGGGGAATTTCCGATGCGAGATTTCAAGGACGGATCTCTTTCTTCTCTAGAGCAAAAGGCAGCACTTTGGTTTCCTCACTCTTTTGGAATTTTTCTCCATAAATCTTGGCATTCGTGTGAGACAAAAGATGAGGAGATGGTAGATCTGCAGTTTAAAGTGAGGATTCTTACTTGTTTATTGTCTTGCTCTTCGCAAGCGACGAGCAATGAACTCCTCAAAGGAGTTTTTCAGGTCAGCAATGTGAGTTCCACACCTAATGTATTAATGTCAGGAGTGAAAAAATCAGTGTTTGATTTAGCACAGATGTGCGAAAAAAGTATTCTTTCTCCACTGAAGACAGAGGTAACAATCCACAGCCCCTCTTCCCCTTTCCTTTAATCTGACAGTCTCTATCCCTTCACTGTGCCTTTCTGAGGGGTGCTTCAGTGAGAACTACCCAGAGCTGGCAGGAACCAGGAAGGTGTAGTCTGTATGTACAGATTACATACCAGGAGTTGAACTCTGAAGGTACCAAAGCTTGTCCATGTGCTCTGAGCAAGCAGACACCTCTCTGTGGCTTTGCTCTTAGTAGCTGTGCCACCAAACCTCGCACAGAGTGTTGGCCAGGGGTTCGGCATTACCCCAAGTGCCTTGCACTGGGATCCTGGACTGCTCCAAAGCAGTGGCTCATCTCCAGTGTTAAGAGGTTGGAGAGGTACTGAACACTTCTAGCAGTAGCAGGTGTCCAACAGCAGCTTAGCACAGCACATTCTCTCTTCTCCCTCTCCTCTTTCTCACCCTCTGCCTGCCTCTCCTCTCCAAGGTAACTGCAAGAAGAGATTAAACTCTCACCACGCAGGCCAGGGAGGCAGAAGGGTTCTCCCTAGACACCTAGCTGAGGTCAGTGAGGAAAGTGCTCCCAGAATAAAAGTTATGCAATGCATGGGAGGAATCTACAGCTGTAATCATGGGATAATTAATGGAAAATAATAAACAAAGGGCTCAGCAACAGCGGTTTCTACCAAGAGAGATATGATTCTCCAGCAGACTTTCCCCAGCACCTGGCAGCACAAAAGACAGTAAATAGACAAGCATTTTTGTGTTTTCATTTTAGCTGTATCTTTATCTTCCCTAAATTACAACACAGGATCTTTAAACCAAAATCTTGCTCCCTTTTCCCTCAGTTCAAGTCCAGCAGAACTACCACAAGACCATTGAGTGGAATGGGAAGGCAGAGGTGGAGATCTGCTCAGTGCCAACAAATCCTTAGTGCAGCTAGCATAGAAGGCACTCATCTGGTCTCCTTTTCCTCACAGGATAGATGTGGGTGTACCTGCTGAAGGCATTTCAATTCTCCCTCCCAGCGCTGAGATTGAATGAGCTATTGCTGGAGAAAACCTTCTCCCACTGATACTTATATAAAGTCTCTTCTGTGCTAAAGGAGCTGAATCTTCAAGAAATGCAGTCTGCCTCATGAAAAGAGAAGGAGCAAACTAGGAAGGGAAACTTTTACTTCATTTGAAATCAATTTCCCCATCCAGAATAAAACTTCACCTTTGAACACCATATATAATGGAAATTTAGCCTAAAGAAGCTAATAGAGCCTAATCTGTGTATGGATGTAAGCAATAGCACTACAGAGAGCTGGCTGGAGGAAACCCATACTCACTCCTAGTGAATGCAAGAGTATTTCCTCCTCCTCCTGCTCCTCCAGAACCTACCTCCTTAGTTTAGACAATGTCTCCAAGTCCCCGAAGGTGTTTCCACCAGTATCAGTGCAATCACTTTTAACAATCTTTTTCTTTTTTTTTCCCCTGAAATTATAATCTGAAGGATTAGGCACTCATAGCCATTTGATTTTATTTTGAGAAAAGGCTTTTAAAGATAAGAAGGAGAAAAATAGGAGAACCTGGTGCTGCCAAAAAAACCCAATTTATTCCATCTGGGAAGAAAGAGGGAGGGTAGCTTTTAAAGCCATGCCTTTGGCTGCATGTAAGGGATAGTTCTCAAAGGATTCCCTTAATCAGATTCTGAAGAAGATGGGCTGTCTCTTTGTAATTCACTCCATGTCTTATTCTAAGGCCATATGCTCTGGTCACGTGAAGATTTACAGTCTCAAATTTACTGGCCTCAGAGAATCTGAAAGAATTATGCAAGAAATCATGTTCTGTCATAACTAAGGCCTCACACAGCCGTGCTTCCTAAAGACTGCTTCTAACTCAATATATGGCCCCTCTAGGGCTTTGTAAGCCCTTCTGGGGAAGAGGGAAGGGGAGGAAAAAGGGGAGCTGCTGATCATTGCCATATGTGAGAAGCGTCCCTGTCTGCACGTGGGTGTGACGTCCGTGTTGTCAGAGAGGCCGAGCTCTGCAGAGCCCCCCTGTTTCCTGTTTCCAGTCAGAGTCTTGCTGCCAGAGCAGGAATCCCATATCACTCTGTGCAGCAGTTACAAAAGAGGAAAATTATGGCCAGTGGAGGGGGAAGGGGCGGGGGAAATCCTCTTCAATAGCCATGTAGGATGTCTGGGCAGGGATGTGAACCCGGAGTCCTCAGAGGCAGTAGAATAAGTGGGAGTTTAGCAAACAACCATTTTCTTCCTTTGACTAGTGTTCCTCAGAGACCTCAGAACTCCAGTTCTCATAGCTAATTTTAGCTATTTGTGGTTGGCCTGTTCCTAATGTTCCTTTCCTATCTCTCTCACACACACTGAACCTTGGGATACACTCTGTGGGCTGACAGATGACGTGAAAACCTCTAATCTGCAGGTCAAATATCAAAAAATGAAGTGGGATCATGAAACTGGAAACATAATTTGCTTTATTTCCAAATAAGGGAGATATATTCATATTAGAAGTTCTTAGCATACCAAGTTTATGAGGTTTTTTTAAATTATATGAGAGGAATGACTTATTATTTAAAATTTTATGGTAACTACCAAAGATATTATCATCCTGTGGACACTGCCTTTCCTATGCAGGCTATGACTGATACACTTTCATTATTTTTTGGCGCTGCTCTTTGTTGGAAAACCAAAACCACATTGTCCCAAACACTGTACATAACAGGCAGGATGTGTCCCTGCCAAAGGGCATCAAGTACATGCTAGAGAAGATTTAAAATGAACATAGTGGCAGTAAATGTGCCATACCAGGAGTGAAGGAGCTTGTGGCATGTGGCATTTGTGCTGCAGATATCATAGTCATGGAACTCTGAGTCTTACCTGCTTTACACCCCTGCAGTGAATTGATGTCAATGCTTTATCTGCCATGAAGTTTGCTGTTCATATCGTGATGAGTCCGAAGTCCAGAGGCACCACAGGGCACAAAAGAAAGGTAAAAATGTAGGGATGACTCCTCCCGTCTCAACCAAATTTTCCCAGAAACATGACCCACAGGTGGCTCTTTTTCTTCCTGTAAATTTCTCCTGGATTCCCTGTCCTGATTGCCCCTCCTCTCCACATATAATTCTGTAGAGGAAGCTCTGCAGGTGCAAAGTGTGTGCCCTAAGTGATGGATGTGTGGGACTGTGGACAGTAAAAGGGAATATGGGCCCTTAGATGCTGACTCTGCTCTGTAAGAAAATTTAGTTTAAGGCCTGGAAATCAGCTCACTAACCTTATTTTGAGTTGATTGATTTAAAAAGTCTTAGAGTCAGGTGAGGAATCCTGAGAAGCTGATTAGGAGGAAGAAAAGGTCATTATTATATCTCTCAAGGATAGAAAAGCAGTATTCCTTGAGCTGTCAGAGGCCAGATTTACATTACTAATTAGGCAGACATCTCTGGTTTTGTGCTGGACCAGAAACAAAAGACTGACTAGGGTATCCTGGGAAAGACAGGCCGTAGCACCCTGTTCTGGCTGGCAGGAAGCAGTCAGTCTGCATATAAAACAGACCTCGTGAGTTGCTTTCCTGGGAGCTCTGCTGGTTGCTGAAGGTCCCTTAATTTTTATGAAATGTTGGCAGCTTGTTTCACTTTCAGAGATAATTTCTGCCTAAACTGAAGGAATGAATGGGGGGAACCTCCCTCCCCACACCCCATCTACAGGTTGTCCTAATAATCCCTGAACAGATGGACGTGATCGTATGAGCCCTTGAAACTCTATCTGTTTTGGAGGAGTAGTGGGTGTGGTGCAGTGGCCATGGACAGATATATGTGTTGCCTTTCACAGAGAAGCTCACTGTCCTCCAAAGACTGAATATCAACAAAATCCTTCCTGTGGGGACTTCCAGTTCTGCCTGAGCCAGCTGTAAATTCCTTTGAGGCTAAGACTAAGAAAACTGGAATCCTGGGAGGGCTTTGGTACAGTCCCAAAACCATTTCCACTGAACCTTCCCAAAAATATGGTTTCTCTGACCGAGGAATGTGAGCTCTGTAACAATGCAAAGCTGAAGTCCTAGACCGCTGGAATTAACCAGTATTAGCTCATTCCATCTTTGTGCTCTGTCTGTCTCAGCTAATATGAAAATCATTTTCCCTCTGGGACACAGACTTGATTCCATTTTTGTGTAGCACCTGGTATGATGGGGATGTTGGTATTTGATTGAGGTGCCACCTCTATATAAACCAAAAAAAAAAAAAATTCATGGGACCCCTAATTTCTTCTTTGCTGCTTTTGAGTTGCTTATTTAGGAGTAAATAATCATAAAACATCTGAAGTGAGCACAGCAGAGCTAACGGCTGCTTCAGCCAGGAAATGCCTGAGGAGCAGGGAAAACAGAGACTGGAGTATAAATTGCTGCAGTACAGTGGAACAGAAGACATGAGCTGGTACAGACTGGCTGAAGCAGGAGATATCAGAAAAGTTGTTATTTACAGAGAGCTACTCCATTGGTCCCAACAAAGCCGGAACAAAGGTCCAGTCCTCCAAACCCAGGACAGCTGGCCATCCTGACCACTGGACCTACCAGCTGCCTCCTCACTTGCCAGACCTTCTGCTTTTGCCTTCTGTCCCTCACCATCTGTTTGTCCTTTTTATGGGAGAGGTCCCTTCCAGTTGTTACCCTCTGCATGAACCAGTTGAAATATTTGCCTCCCCTACCAGGACAAGTGTCCTTCGCATTTTTTGTGCTTCCTTGCATGGTACAATTTTTTTGCTGTATGAATATTTTCAATCTTCCCCTTTTAAACACAGAGGTTCTAGAGCAATGTAACACCTCTTGGAGCAAATGCATTCCCTAAAAGCCTTCCCCATGATGCTGAGGCCCCAAATGTCAGCACTCTTTCCTCCAAGGATAGAGAATGTAATCCAGGCCTCCCTCCCTTGCCTGTGGTTTCCCTGTTGCAGTAAAGTCCCAGTGAGAAGACAGCCAGAATAGCCACCAGCATGCCAGGAAGGGCATGTCAAGGGTGGGAAGGAAGAGTGGCTGCACCACATTGTATTCCAGGCATGTTTAGTCAGCAGATGGTCCCTAAAGGACTGCTGGATGCTGGAGTATATTTAGGGCAGCTACTTGAGCTCACACTGAGAGAGATAAGGCAAAATCATGGAGATGCACCCAAATCCTAGGGACTGTCTTCCTTCACACTGCTTGTGAGAAAGGTCTGAGCAGAGCAGAGGAAACTCAGACCCACATGACACCACTACACACACCAGCTTCTCTGCCTCTTCCTACCTTCCAAAGTAGGAGGGTGGGAGTTCCAGTGAAAGCTTTATCTGGAGTGGGGAAAAAGACAGATAAAGAATAGCCAGGTGGTTTACTGTGCTCACACTCTCCATCCTAAAGCAGCCCCACAGACTGACATGAATGATCTTAGTAACTTGTGCTCACACGAAATACACACAAACACAGAAGCAGGGAAAGCTGTCAGGCCTGTTCCCAGCTCTGAAGCAGCCCCTTCACAGGACTGGGCTGGTTGTTTTTTTCCTCCCCAGATGAGAGGCTGGTCAACACCACCCCTAACTCACCTCCACCCCCAAACAGCTGTTTTGCCAAAGGGTGGAGAAGCAGACCTCCTGACTGAGGGTGGAGCAGTTTTGAAGGAGAGGAAAGCAGTGACTTCACTTCTTATTAAGTAATAGCAGAGTAGGGTGTGCGTCACTCTGAAAAACAAGGCTTTGGGTGGGGGCAAAGGCTCTCTGCAGCATCTTATGCATGAAGCCTTCCCCTTTGTGGCAGAGAACATCGTTCTGAAGAGTGAATTTAGAAAAAAAAATATGTTGAGTACCTCATAATCTCATTTAAGGAGATCCAAGAAGAGCGTCAAGGTGAAAGGGCTCATAAATGGTAAAAGTTGTTTGGGCCAGGCTTTAGGGAACACTTTCCCCCAGCAAGGATAGAGAGAAACACAGGAATATATCAAGTCCCTGTGAAAAAAGCAGCACATGGGGGTCAGCTTTCATGGGGGGCAGATGGCACTGGGGTCTAGGTACAAGAGTCAGGGGGTGATGGCAGAACACCCTGTGATCACAAAGGCATCTTTGTGATCACAGAGTTACCTGCAAGGGGACTGCTCACAGCCTCTTCTCACCCTGTGCAGCTGTGCAAGTACCACAAGATCTGGCTGTTATCTCCCCAAATAATCCTTTCTCTGTAGCTGACTCCTTCAGGGCTGTATGAACAGCCTCAGGCCAGTCTGTTGCATTCTCTCTGCCTGATTCAATTGGTTTCTGCCAGTCCTGACTGCTGCTGAAACAGTCTCTCAGTCTTGAGAGAAGTCTGGTATGTTAGACAACATGCCAGGCTGTTCTGAGCAACGCAGGAGTAAAAAGCAAGTCTTGGACTCCAAGGGCTTCAAATGTAACAAATATTTTCATACTGCTCTGAAAGCACAGTCGCCAGAATGGCCATGAGAACAGAAGCTATTTCACAGATGGCTGTGGGCCAGCTGTAAAAAGCCTTCCCAAAGGCTCTGTGCAATGCCTGTGGCATCATCAGAGCATACCTCTGGCCCCATTTGCAGTGGGGACATAACCAAAGGCACTTATTTCCTCTCCTAGGTGAAACTGGGAATACCTTGGCAGTGTCCTAGAGAGACATGGCAGTGTGGGGGCACACCTACCTCATTCCTCTGGCTAGCACAGGGAACTGCAGTGCAGTGCATCAGTGTTGGCGTGTGCTTCACTTGCTGGGCATTTACCCAGGATTTTGCCTGGGCATGTTTAACCTTAGAAGTTCAAGCCGTTGGGTTTAGACCTGTGCTACCACTTATATTAGTTATTTTATATCCAGTTTCTGCAAACCCTTGTGTACTGCAACCACACATGGTGAGCACGTCTGAGATGTAGTCAGGAATTCAGGGTCTGCTTGGAAATGGTGTAAAAATAACAGTATAAATGTACCCTTCCTGCCAGTCTGACTGATAACAGCAAGGGCAGTTCAGTTTCATTAATAAACAGAATTTTGTGTTCCAACTTCCAACCTGAGAATAATTAATTAACTGAGTGTTCTGAGAGTTCTACTTCCTTGCTCACAAATCATAAATGGCTTAGCAGAACAGCACTGTTTTGGAAATAAGGAAGAAAAGGACAAAGGAACATAAACAAAATAACAGGCATCCACCAGCTCCCAAAATGATACTTGCCAAAGCCCTTTTTCACTGCTGCCTGACACAGCTGCTAGAGCAGACCATTGCTCCCCTGGTCTGGATACACTCCACTCACAGCTGACAGTTCAGGGACACTGCCACACACCTGCTGGGTAGCAAAGGCTTCCTCAAGCTGGAGCTGAAATAGGGCAGGAACCCCTGACCAGTCCCTCTCTGCTCGCTGCTTCTTGCAGTTATTCTAATTCCTTTAGCAGCTCCTCTTAAGTGGCTCCAGCTAAACATCTCCCACCACCTGCAGCTCCTGTTAAGCACTCCTGATCCTCACTGGGTTCTGGCTTTTTGTTGCTCAAAGACAACTTTGTCAACAGACTTTTCTGTCCTCTAGTTTGCTGTATTTTTGTCAGCCAAAACTGCAAACCATTACATGAAGCTAAGGGTGGTCATCTATTATGGCACAGCTAGTCCCAGCTTTTCACACTTCGTCATCCTCATTATCCTCGTTTTTATGATGATGATGTTGTTGTTTTCTTGCACAAGTCTTCCCATATGTGCTAGCATATGTTGATCAGTATTAGGCCCACCTCTAGGCCTTTCCAGCTCTTTTCTCTCCAGCTGAGGCCAGTGGAACAATTCTGTCCCTATAGATCTCCATCTCTCTGCACCTCCTTGCTGGTCAGCCAACAAAACAAAAAGGAAAGCACGGGGTCTAAGTTCCCTGTGTCTTGCAGTCAGCCTGAGCCCCTCATTAGGATTCACCAAAAAATAGTAATTGTCCTATATAAGCCTCAGGACAATCCTCTGTTTGTAATAATTTAAGATCCTAATGTTCTACCTGTGCCGCAGACAAATGAATTCAGAAAGGCTAAGCCATGCTAGAGAGTTTGTGAGTCCCAATGCTTCTCCACCCCTTCCCTGTTTTCTTAGAGCAGACACTATTCCCTTCTCAAACCAGGGAATTAATAACACTAATGGGGGAATGTGTCACCTCTGCATGCTGAGCATGACTCACAGAGTCAATACAGCCTTAGCAGCTGAGAGGAACAATGAGCTGTGTTCTCAGTTGAGCTTTTTTTGGCTACACCATCACTGGAGCCCAGAACAAGGGCAGTGATGTCATGGCCATAGGCTTTAAGTGTGAGTATCATATACAACACTACAAGCTCTCTGTGATCTGTTACTTCCACGTTAACGTAACTTGGGGCATATATACACACAAATAGTTGTCAGAGCCAAGAGTAAGTCATTTGGAACAGATTCTTTTATTTCAGGCTTTTAACAAGAATGCTTGTCAGTCCCAGCAGGCTCATTCTGGGGAGGTAGTACCTAGCTCAGCGTTGAGCTATATAATATAGTCAAGACCTCAGCTAAAAGGACAGAAGTTTGGAATGTAGAAATGGGCAGACAAGAATCCTGCTAAAAACTAGCTTACATTTTTCTGACAATTAGCCATTGTTGCAAGTATTTTTATAAATAAATAAAGAGTAAGAAAAAGTTCTGAGGCAAAGAAGGAAATTACTCCCAGCCATTTTCAAGGAAATTACTTTGAAGCATTTCATGCACTTGTATTTGAACAAGACTTTTCTCCATTAGCCTCTGAGTGGAGTGGGGAATTGTTTCCTCCTTTCAGAAATGTGCTGTGTGTATTAAGTGGCCTGTCACAGGAGCCAGTGCAGGCGGGGATGTAGAGCTGAGCATACAGTGACATTGTAATCAGAGGCCAGTCCCTGGGTCACACAGGCAAGCTCGAACTCGCTGTAACCTGCCTGGAGTGTGTGCTGATAAGCGGGGCTGTGGAGTTCACAGGCTGATAGCAAACATCCTCACACCGGGAACCTCGCAGGGCTGGAGGCTGCGCTGGGTCTGAGCAGCCCACGGCACTGTTAGAGCCCAGCTCAGCTCATCTGAGCTGCACATGGATGGGGCTGCAGGAGCTACTGCCTGCTTTCTGCAGGGACAGCTGTGCCAAGAGCGACAGCTCCCTGCTGTATAAAACTCTTTCCTAATGTATTGCCAGGTGCCCCAGGTGACAAGGCCTGCCTCTGTCCCGTGTTATGGGCCCCTTTCACCATTTGCTGGGTTAAGCCAGGATTCCTCTGGCCAGAAAAACAGGGGAAGCCCTGAGAATTCATAACACGAAATCTTATCTCAAGGGAAAAAACAGAGGCATGTGTGTAGAGGCTTGCTGAAGTATGCATTCCTCTAATAGTTTCCCAACGCTGAGTACCAGAGGGACAGTCATACACTTTGCTGCGTGTTCCCAACAGGCTGGAACCTTTATCTGCTGGGCAGGCTGGTGCTGGAGCCCTGCCAGTCTCCCTGGAGAGCAGCTGTGGCCCCCTTGGTTCTTGTGCCTCTGCACTGGGCAGCAGATTGGCGGAAGCTGGTGCAAAGCTGCCTGTCCGATTAAATTTGTTATTTCGCAAAAGGATTTAGCTTTGCTTGTTGGTTATTACTTAAGAAAAATCCTAAGCTGGTGCTTTAACTTGTTTTAAACCTTTCACAGGGTGAAAGAATCTGGCTCCTTTGCTTCCAAGTTGTAAACAAGGAGCAGAAAGCTAAGAGAGGGCCGAGAAAACAAAAATGTTTTAAAATACTATTTTCCTTACATTCTTTTTTTATTTTCCAATCAAAAATTATGTTAAAATTTCCTGTACTAAAAGGCTGCCACATCAGAAGGATTGCTGAACTTTGCTTCTGAAAAAAATCTGACAACAGGTCATCAGCCACCATCTCAGACATACTCCAGCTCCCACACATACCTGCTGTCTCTCCAGAGATGTGCTGGTAAGCCCATCCAGAAGGGTTTGTAGATTATAAAGATGATGAGAGATGTTCATATGTTTCATAACTTTTCCTATACAAAAAAAAGCAAAGGAAGCCAAATCGAATAAACTACTTATTCCAAGAAAAGCTGTCTACATACAAGATTCGCTCTGGCTTAATTGAGCTTGTAGCTGACTATTAGTTAAAAACAAAACATTTTCAGTTAAGAAGGTTTCAGGTCAGCAGGGACTGGTCAGCTGCAAGTGAAAATGACTTTATTGTCTAAGTACAAAAACTGCATTCAAATACTATTGTAGTTGCAAAGCCAGGAATTGACCATGGGAAGTGTCCATACAAGGGTTGACACTGAAGTTTTAATTTCCATTCTCTGAGCCATGCAATGTAGTTCATTTCTTTCACAGGACTCCTGTCACAGGATTTCTGCAATTAAGAAAATAAACATTTCAAACTTAGCTTTGTCCTGCTTAGTGGATGAGCTTAAATTAGTTCATAGGGTTTAAACAAAGTTCTGAGAGCAGAATGACTGAAACCCCTTTTGAGTTCATGGCATTCAGCAAGATATCATATCTAACTGCTTCAGAAACATCAACAAATTTGTTTTTGCAGCAGGATAGTAAATATTATGTATTTTGTAAATGAGAGGCTGCCTGCTGAAAGTGCAAAGTCAGAAGATTTGTGTACTTGATACGGAATGACAAAGACTTGGATTTTCAGTTTCTGCCATGCTGCAGCACTTTATATTCAAAGCACAAAGTCCAGGTGCATTTGCAAGTGTTCATTCCCTTTTGCAAGTCAGCCGTGGCTCAACCATTCAAGGGCTCTGTCTGCAATGCCAGCTTCAATAGCTTCCACCCTGGTCAGCAGAGCCCTTCCCTTCCCACGCTGGCCCTACAGTAAATCTCACAACACACACAGTTTCAGTTGGGAGCCTGTTCTGCAAATAGGACCAGGGAACCAATTCATAATAAAAATAACCCCTCTTGGCCTCAGCGCACAGTCTGGGACTGGAGGCTATGTCAGCCATGCAGAAAGCAATGAACAGCTTTGTCACAATCACCCATGGGGAATCTGGCTAACTTGCCCAGCATTGCACTGGATGACTGGAGTGCTGGCCAGCTCTGCAAGGCAGCAGTCCATCCCTTCAGTCCCATGATGGCTCTTTCTCCTTCTGCAGTCTCTTTTCTCTGCTGACCACTGCCATCTATGTCCCACGATGCATGAGGCAGGGGTACTGCAGAGAGCCCTTGTGAGACTTTCACAGCCATGAGTAGCTAGCAGGTGATGCTCAAATATTGCCCAGGTAACTTTCATCCTGGATTTCCTAGGTTTCTAAGCACTTGACTCCACAACCATTACAAATTTTTTATGTAGGCATTTTGTGTGCAGTATGCAGCACATGTAGATGTTGTTCTTAGGGACATGGTTTAGTGATGGACTTGGCAGTGTTAGGTTAATGTCTGGACTTGATCTTAGAGGTCTTCTCCCACCTAAACCAATTCCATGATTCTATATGTCCTCATTTAAAGTAACCTGAAGTATAAAAAGAATGAGTAAGGGAGGAGATGTGTGTCTGGACAATGCCAAGGACCAGAACCAATGCTTTACCCTTTAAACTAGATTGTTTGGAGATAAAGGAGTTTGGAGGGATTATCAGCAAAGATTCCCTACTCTCAGAACCTCATTGTTGCTGTAAACTGCAGAGCTGAACTACCTTTTGGTTCCCTGCAGAAAAGCTGCCACGTGCAAAGTGCTATTTTCTCTTGGAAGCAAGATGGATAATGTGATGTTCAGCACAGACTCCTTCCTAACCCAGGACTCCTGCAAATATGTCAGTGTCTCTGTTGGACACACTGAGCATGCATGACAGGCTTTGCTTCATATCACTGCCTAGCAAAAGCCTTTTTTTGATCCCTCATAAGGAGAAATACAGAGAAGAAGTAGCAGTTCCTCTGCAAATATTGCCATCACTAGGATGGTCTGCCTAGCTCCTCTCTAGTAGGACCCACTCCCAGACATCAGCTGGAGAAATCTCAAGGCCTTTCTGACATCTTCATAACACGTGGGACATCCTCATGTCTCCTGCTTCCTTTCCTTTTACCATTTCAGCAAAGGATGGGACAACAGTGTGAGCCACTTCACTTATACTCTTGTGAACTATCCATTATTCCCCCAGATCATTATATCAGCTTTCAGTTTTTATCAGTTTTAACACAACAATCTGTGTTACTAAAATGGCACAGAGCCAACTACTGAAGGGCTAAAACCTGTCACAGGAATAGCTGTTGTGAAGTTCACTAGTATAACAAACAAACTTCAGCTGAGTCATCCTTAAAATCATCTCTTTTGTTTCTTTCATTGCACCTGATCCAAGCTCCTGATTCTCAGTTTTTAGGCTGAGAATATCTGTGCCTTCCTGCTCCCAGTACTACCCCAATCTACCATTATTTTCTTAGAAGTTCCTTCTGAGGCTTACCCTTTTCTCTTTGTGCTGTGCTGCTTCCTTCTCTCCCACTCCAGAGCCTATGGGACAGACTCAGACACAGCAAACTAGCTACCCTGACAGTCTCATCCAGCAGAAAGTCACTGTGGGGCACACTGTACTGAGGCAAAGTGACAGGAACTCACTTCCTGCTTTCTGGAAAATTATCAGCAGTTCACAGAGGGGATGCACAACTAAAATAATTTAGCAACATGCTAATCCCACTTATTCTGAGCCATGTCACTTCTTCAAAAAATAATCTTATTGGGTGGCAACTGCATCATTAAAGGCATATTATCATGCATGAAAGATTTTTCATACTTTTTCTACCTGAAACAGGCAGCTCTTATTTCCCATGCAATTGCAGTTTTCTCATTTTCTTTCCAGAGGCTCCTTAAAAGCTGTGACCAACGGTTTTCCACAGTTTGACGTGCCATGCCCACAGCTCAGATTTTTTTGTTATTATATCCGTCATTACAGTCTGCAAGATATTGAAAGGCAAGCTTGATACTTGGGGTTTCTGTAATGACCTCCCTGTAGATATTTCTATGTTAATAACCATAAAGAGAATACTGCAAATAGCAGGAATAATGGTAACTATAAGGTGAGTGGTAAAATTACTCTTGAAATCAGCCTTAAATTTGAACAAAATGTAGTAATATCCCTTCTTGAGAAGCCAGAAGTACTCTCCTCTTGCAGGATGAAAGGAGCTAAGGAATGTGCTGGCTGGCACTGAATCCCTGTCCTCTTGGGCCTTTAATGGGTTTCCTGCTCCTGAAGATTCAAAGAGCAATTACAGTCTCCAGCAGAAGTGCAGCAAATGGAAAACACATTCTCTAGCTTTCATTAAAATGCCAAGAAAATAAGTAACCCAAAGATGGAGGACTCAAAGTCACCTCATTGCAGCAACTGACTGAGCTGAAGGGAATTTTCCCTCTGTTCATCCCCAAGGCCAGAGGTAGCCCCTGGCATGTGAAGGGGGTGGTGGGAACCCAGTTTTCAGACCTGTCTCCCTGAGTAGTCTCATGTTAGTGGAGAGAGATGATATCAGACAGCTGCAAACTGCCTCTGGGCTCCAGCTCCTTCACTTCTTTGTTGGGGGTTTGGTCCTTTGCCTTTGAATTGGCTTTTGGAGAGGAACAAAAGCAAGGTCAGGGCAGCTTCCTTCACTGCAGCAAGTCATCATATATGTGGGGAGAGTCTTTTCCCTGAGAAGAGGTTACTTGCTTGGTATTCAATAAACTCTGCCATGCAGGGCAAACTGAATAAGCCTGTCTGAAGTGAAAAGCCTTCCAAGTTGTTTTGCATCATGTTTCAGTGCCACCTCAGATTACTTGAGATTAAATCCTATCATGGATGGCAAGGAGAAATATCTAGCAAGTCTGAGCATCAACAATAATACCAACTTTGTGCTCAAACAAGGGTGCTCAGTATCCAGTGAAAGTACAAGTAGGTCACCCAGCCAGTTTAGCAACAGGAGGAACTTCTCCATTAGGACTTAATTCTGGCACTGTTAAATTGTACCACACTCATCTGGGATGTAGCTCAACCCTGCAGTTCCTCAGGTGTAGAGAGGAAACCGTGTCCTCATAATTACACAATTGTGATGAAATAATTGCTAAGGATTTCTTTGGTCATCTTATATTACAAATTGATGCTTCCTCTAGTTTTCCTTACTGTCTACAGAAGAAGAAGGAATCCATTCTCTCCTAACCATATGGATGTGTAATTCCCCTTAACCTAGCAGGAACCAAGGAGAAATTGAATGCTAAAGAGGACTGGTAAGGAACAACTGAATTAGTAAAAGGCCCCCTTATAACAGTTCTGACCTGGATGTGTGAGATTGTCTTAATCCCCGTTAACCTCCTGCTAACAAATATGGACTACAGGTGGAGAGTCTGGATATGAAATATCCAAATCCAGCCAAACACATTTGGAGAGTGAATGGGTTTTTCAGCCCCATCTTTTCACACCAGGAAGAAGGACTTGCAGTCAAAACAAAATTAAAAATTAATGTATTTAATTTGTTCACCTTTGAAACTCTTTAAGTCTATCTGGGGTGGGGAAAAAAGTCTGTTGTAATTAAATATGACAGAATTCCAGGTAATTTTTTCTAGAAGAAAATGTTTTGAGTTAACATGTTTGGACAACTTGAGGTGAAAGTGGCCTTTTCTCACTGGAGTCTGATTGGTCTGTAGACATTAGCTGGCAGTATCAGCCAGCTTCACTATCACTAGGCTTCATCCCTTCTCCTTAAACTGCACAATCTAAATTTCAACTTTTGTAGGTAAGGAAAGAAGCAATATGGGAAGAATGGGAAAGCAACAATTTTGAAACTTCCAGCACAACAGAGCCACATCATCTTCCATAAATGCCTAATTCCAGTTTGAACACAGTCTTTCTTTTATCAAGCCCATATTGTTAAAGACGGTCTTTTTGGAGAATCTCTCTGAATGAATTTAGGAAACAATGCCCACAGTGCTGCTTTAGCAATGCTTAGCAATGGTAAAGCTCTGCTATCTTCTCAGCTCTTCAGTGCCAAGGTTGGAACAAAGGACTTCAAGGTGGGTTTAAAGTCAGCTGGACCACAAGACTGAGAAGGTAGTGATGATCAAAGGCTTAGCATCTGCTTATACCTAGTATTAAATGGTGTGCACAAGAGGTTGAGCCTGTGGTCCATATACTTCAACAACAACCTGGATAACAGATGTGCACCCTCAGCATATCATGGAAAGATGCAAAATTATGACAACTGACACAACAAATGACATTGTCAACCAAGAGGCACCTCAAAGGCATAAGGACTGTAGCAATAGAAACCTCATGATGTCCAGTAGAGAGAAATGCAAAGTTCTTCACCTGAGCTGGAATGACTCCCTGCATCCCTACATGCTGGGAGGGAACTGGCTAAGATACTGAAAGTCAGGAGGTGACAGTGAATTTCAGGCTGAATGAGTTGGTCATGCACTGACTCCACAAGGCAGCTGTGTCCTGCACTACACTAGGAGCAGCATGTCTGGCAGATGTAGGAAAGTTCTTTTCCCTGGTGCCTGACACTGATGAGGCTGCATAGGACACACTGTCCAGTCTGGAACCTGAACACTGCAGAGGGATGGGAGGAAACTGGGGAGTGTCCAGCAGAGGTCTGCCTCTCTGCCCAGAAGTGTCAGAGGCCTGGAGCACATGATTGGCAAGGGTGTGCTGAGGCATGTTGAGGCAGGTGAAAGGAAGGCTAATCAAACAGCCTGCAACTGCCTGGAGGGTAATTACAGGCACAACAGATCCACATTCTCCTCAGCAGCATCTGATGGTACAACATTGAACCTGAGCCACAGGAGCCACATGAGCTGGATGTTAAGGAAGAAATTCCTGTAAAGGTAGTGTGGCATTGGAACAGATAGGCCACAGAGGTCATAAGATTTCCAATTTAGGCAGTTTTCAGGATGCAGTTATTCTGAGTTAGGGCTGACCAGATGATGTGCTGGCAGTAGTACTTCTGTGAATAATTTTGTGGGTCGAGTAGATGACTTTTACAGCTGTTCCAATCACAGTATCTATTGTTCTGTGATTCTTTACAGTCACCAGTCAGTGAATTTGACAAGGGGATTTCCCAGAGTTCACTATACAGATAGAGTTATTTCCTAGCAGACTTAGATCATTGCATGCCTGACAGCTATTTTTCTCTAAAATATGGTGAGCAGTATTATAGTTAAGATTTCCTCATGCCGAGAAACGTGATTCCCATTTATTATTCTGACTCTAAGTCAGCCACAGATCATACGAACATAAAACTTGAGTTTGAGATGGATGCTCTTTGGGACTAATATTGGCATCAGCTGCACAATCAGCTTCTTCTCTAATCAGTCCTTGCTCAGAGAGGACCTCACCAGGCAGTAACAAGGGATTTTAAAATCTTGCACTTAAGTGAGGTTCTAAGAGCAAGCTCAGACCATCCTTGATGGTTAGAGACACCTTCTGGATTCTCTCTTTGGTTCTGAGAAGCTATAAAGACATTTTCAGACATATTCAGCCACAATACAGATGTTGCCACAAAAAACCTGAAGCAGAGTCAATTAGCTTCAAATAATTTATTGTCATGTAAAAATACTCTGAAGGCCTGTGCCTATGTCCCAGATATATATGAACTATACCTATGCAAGAAAAGGTACTTATTCAGGTGACAGCAATCATTCTTTGCTGTGACAGCTAAAATGTGAATGCTAGGTCCTCTTTTTACCAATTCAGTCTCTGTCACAGAGAAGTATCCTGAGTAAGTCCTGGCTACAGACACACAACAATGACAAAAAACTAAAGTCTGAATCTGGTAACTGCAGCTCACATTTCAGTCAATGACCCTTTAGTTTAAAAAAAGGCTGACTAGTACCGAGGCAAACCCAAACTGTTGCATTTTTACAAAGTATGCAATACTTTTACTCCACTGTTTATGACTAATATATCACAAGGACTCAGAGCTGCTTGTTAATTTATAATTGTATTTGTGAATCAGAAGAGGGACAGTCTTGTGGTTATGGCTGGACTGACTTTCAGGATGTCTGGGTCCAATTCCTAGTCTAGCATAGATTTTCCTTTGTAAACTTTGGCAGGCTGCTTAATCTCTCATCCTCAGTTCCTTGCCTACAAATTTTTTCCTCCCTTTGGCTTTTTGGTTGTCTGATCCATTTTAATTGTGAAGTATTTCTGTAATTTTTGACATCCAGGAAAGTACAGAGTAAGATGTATGATGTAACAAATTATGCTTTGAGCTGCAAATATCTCTAAAACAGCCTAAAGGCTGGTGGTGTTTGCTTCAAAAGCTAACAAACCTGCGCTTGAAGAAACCAGCCTGGACAAGTGAATAGTTGGCAAAAAAAAACTACATTGAAAAGTAATTGTTTATAATGAATTTAGTTAAATACCTGCTGCTACTATCACTTTTGAAACCAATATTAGCACAGACATATTTGCTACCATTTCATGCCAACCCATTTTGAGTGATGGTACAGGTTTCCATTGGTATTTCTATCATCTGGACTATATTAAAAAGCCAAGTATTGGAGTATTTTGTGATCATCAAATGTGAAGCAAGAATTCTGTGTTTGACATTTTAAAATATTCCTTACATATTGCAACATTCAAGTGCTTATCAGTGATGTCTCCCAGGGATGATACCTCTATCTTTCAACATAGAAGATAATTTTAAAATTGAACCTACTGCTGATGAGGTTGCTTTGCAGCCTGAAGTTTTCCAAGGTTGATGGAAATATCAAGAAAATGCAAAAACAAATGTGGACACAATTATTTCTATCTTACTGTCTCTTTTCAGAAGAACTCTCTTGGCACCAGGAGGTCTAGATTTAAAGAAATAAAAACAAGAATAAGCAAGTCACATTTTATTCACTTGGCTCTTTGGACCTCAGAATGGAAACACATGGATCTCAGGGTGTTAGAACTAAAACTTTTTTTTTTTCTACCAGCAGAGCTTTATACCCTTATAGACATGTCAAAAGCCAAAAGAATAAAGCACGAATATAAGTACAGAATGAAGATTTAATTCAAAAACAATGGCAGACTAATGGAATCAAAGGGAGAACGTAGATATCTACAGAATTGGATACAGAGATGCCAAGAGAAAAATACTGACAAAGAAAAGCTTCTGGTTTCTTATCAGAAATGCAATAATTGGTAAAATCCATGTACAGGGCATATGAATTTTTAGTACTAAGCAAGAAATACAGCATCCACGAAGTCCAGCAATGCAGTCAGGTGGACTCTCATTGAAAATGGACTTTGTACATGCCAGGCATCTTTCATGCTGAATTGGGGGAAGCCATAGGTTGGAGTTAGTGGGACAGTGTCTGTTCTGGGAAACAGCACGAGCTGGAAAGTTCAGTGGTACTAAAGGGCAGCAAAACCAGAGAATGTAGTGAGGCTTTGACCTCTACAGAAGATAATGTGACTGAGTGGAAAACAGCTGCGTATGCATTAGCTGCAACACAGAGAAAGACCCCAGCAGAGGTCATTGTGCCCAGCAAATTGCATCTCTTCGTTATATACAGCTCTGAATGCAGAACAGTTACTGTTACCAAATTCACATGGCTCTTCCCCTGTAGTTATAAACCACAAAGCCTGAGAGGAAAAGGAGGAAGCCCCTGGGGAAGTTTTGCAAAATTAGAGGTAGGAGGTGATGGACTCTATGAGTTTCCTAAGACTTGCTATACTATGGTGAGAAAGGCTTACTGAGATTTTGGACAAGCATGCTGAACTCTGAAAAAGCATTACAGGGCCTCTACAATTTTCCAGAATTTATCAGAATCTGAAGTCTTATCAGTTGGCCACTCTTGTACACCTTATAAACTGATGAGGACCTTTTCCCCTGAAGCCTTTGAAAGCCATTAAGAAAGTAAATATTCCTTGAAAGTACCATTCCCCCTTTCTTTAGCTACACTTAGAAATTAAGCAGATTCTCGTAGAAAAAACAATTTTGGAGAGAAGCTAAGGATGTATAATCCTCCTGCACAATCCTAGGCTAGCAGCAGAATAGTACAGCTCAGTTTTGAGGCTCTAACAAACACCAGCTGAATCTGCTACCTCAAAACATGGGAAAACAAGAACTGATGGACTCACCTGAGGGCTCAGCCTCCCTGCTGCCATATGGTGCACCTAACAACTTACCAAAACAGCACATTGTTGAGTAAAGGGAAGACAGTAAAAACAAACAAAATAATGTACAATGAGGTGGAAGGGATAGATCAATCCCTTTCCTATAACATCCTTTCCTATATCATTTCAAGCCCTATCAGTTCTTGGAGAAGCAGCTGCCAGTGCTGTTTCAGAGACATGATCTGCAGTTTCTGCTGGCCTGGGCCCAAGACTGTCACAGTTGGATAGCAAGGCCTGAGCCCTGCTTCATCAAGCCACAGAGCATGTCCAGGCCACTAAAACCAGTCCCTCCTAGCCCAGTAACCATCCCTACAGGTTACTTCAGCTGGCCACCTGCACTGACTTTGACAGCCACTTTTGGTCATCAGTTACACCTTTAGTTTAACAAGAACATGCACAGTTTAGACACACACAGACCCACTCCATTCTCTCCAAAGAAAGGGGTTTTTTTTAAAACAAGATATTCAAATCCATCCTTTAGACTGGATTGTCGCTTCCCTAAAGTACAGCTATTGCCTAAAATGAGGATGTTCAAGTTCTTCCTGTGCATGTTTAGGTACCACTGATTCACCCAGCTTATGACACATCATTAAAAGGCACAATATCCCTCCCTGTTATATTTGAATTTTTTTTAAACTACACTTCTGTCATGATAAAATCTAAAGTGCCAACTGAACAGACTAAAGCCAACCCATGAATCCCTTTCTGTCACTTCCCAAGATGGTGAGAGGGGACACTGTCCTTGCCAGACCACACATTTTTCTCAGCAGAGGGATCTCCATCCCCTTCAAACTTGAGCTATTCAGCTCACAAGGGGAAGCCTGCTTCAGTAGTTAGAAGCTGTACAGTATTACATCTACAAACCAAAGTAAACGCCTCCCGTTAATCTCCATCATGGACAGTAACAAGGGTGGTTACATTACATGAGATTTACTTGCTGGGAAACAGGCAGGGGACATGCACAGATAAGCTTTTCACAGAGCTTATACACAGCTTCTTGCACCAGCTTTTGGAAACCACTCACCAAGGCTGGCTTCAAGCGTGAGCCCTTACTTCCATCATTCCCAGGACGATTGTTTTTGTCCCACACTTGATTTCTCACATGTTGGAATGTCATAGAAAATAAACAGATACAGCAGAGGACCACGATGGGAAACAGCCTCACCCAGCTCTTGAGGAGGCATCAGAAATCAGCCTCTGTCAAAGCAGCATTGTTTTGACTCAGACTCTGGAGTGCACTGTGGCAGTCTGGTCAGGGCCAGGCCTTCATCCTGCTTTGAATGTAAACATGCATGAAGCTTCTCTTACCACATGTTTTGGGAAGCATCAGCAGCTCTTGGCAAGCAATAGGAAAGAGATGACTGAGAGGCTGCTGGCATGCTGCTTCAGCTGATGTCATCCTTACAGTCAGACTAGAGCTCTGGGTGCACGCACTTAGTCACATACACACACAGCTACCAGCCACCAAACTTTTGTTATGGCTAAAAAATTAAACTAGTTATGTTTGGCTGGAGAGTTCTCCCTCCCTCTCAGAACTGTTACGTTGCTTTCTCGCTCCAAATGGCAAGGCAGCTGCTCCCTCAGAGCACCCAAACACCAGGATATATCTGCCAGAGAGCAGGGCTGCTCCTTAAAGGAAGGTGAGCCAGGAGCCCAGACGGAGCCTTACTAGCCAGGTCTCAGTCCCACATGGCCAGAGAGAGGTGAGCCAGAAGAACCCAGAGGTGATGGTCAGGTCCAACCAAAAATTCAGGTCAAAATGCTGTATAACAGAGATGAGACAGGTTCTGAGGCCAAGCCACAAAGTTTGGGAAAAGGATCAGATCTAGTACCCACCAGGCAGATCTACAGTGACAAAAATCAAGCCATGAAGCTAATCCAGAGGTTCTGATCCAGTTCAACAGGCTTCATAACCAGACAGGAGCAGGGCCATGGCTGGACAGGAGACCAGCACTCCTGTATAGATCAAGCAAGCAGTGAATGCCCAGGGCTGAGCTTAGACAGAACTCCTGGGCCCATGGCTGTGAGCTCCAGGTGAGGGGGTCTCAGGGTCATTAGGGCCATTAGTGAGCTCAGGACTCTGAAAAAAACCCAGAAATTTTATTTCATTTTGTGTGTCACTCCAAGACACTAAGGAACATAATCAGGCTGAAAACTGTAGATATCTTAGGAAGTTCCATGGTCAGGGTTGATTGTAACAACTTTCTTTGTTTCCTTTATGCTTATGCATCTGTGCTCCAGTCCCTGATTACTGGATCACATACTGACATTTTTTTCCCACAAATTCTCTGCACCATTTAACACCCAGTTCTGACTGAATGACCTGTTACCTACCTCCTCATAAGTTTTGGTCCACTGTTCTGACATTATTCAAATGCTGTCCTGAGGAGAGAATTATTCTTTTACCCATGGGCATTTCAGTGGTTCTCATTGCTGAAGTTTCATAAATAATAAACAGTGCTCATTCAAAGCATCCCTTCCAGCTAAGGGAGAGATTATCAGACCCATGATATAGATGTAAATTTGAGCTACTAAGGGATTGTGTTCAAAAGTACTATATTTCAGTATTTGAAGTGAGATATCAGATTTTGGGGGTTTTTTTTTCTGTCTGTGTAGCACTATTTAGAAATTTATGTAATCATAGAGAAGTTTCAACTGACTTCAGATGCAACAATGGCTACCTGGCACTTGGATTAGTAAAGATAAGGGTTGTTAAGTCACAGAGTCTGACTTCCTCTATTTTACAGACCTATGTATAATTTAAGTTATCCCAGTAATTAGTCAAATACTTCAGGATTATCCAAGGAATAACGCAAGTAGCTAGGAAGGCAGTTAGTCTCGATTTGAAGACCTAAAGAGATAAAGAGCTGATGACTTGCTTGGGTTGATTTTGGAGAGATGATTAATTACTTTCACTGTTAAAGCTTTATGTCAAATTCCTCATATGAATCTGCCTAGCTTCATCTCAAGAGATACAGGTGCTTACTTTGCTTTTCTCCACTGGATTATAGATTCTTTTTACATCTGGTATTTATTCCTCAGGAACATATTTGTAACCTGTTTTCCAGACACATTTTAAAAAGTTTGGTCGGCAGCTCACTAATAGACATGTTCTTCAGCTCTTAAATAATGTCAGTTTTTCCTTTCCACAACAATTTTGAAGACTTTCTTCATTTTTTATATGTAAACATGAGTCCAAGATGTCACTCTCTGAAGTTCATTACAGCAGGATTGAAAAATTTTCGAGTTAGTTTACAGTGTCCAAAACTAAGAAAGCAAAAAATTGAGAGACAGAACATTAATTCCTACAGAGAACTGTGACTTAAAGAATTTTCTCAGAATTTCATTTGGACTTTTTGGCACACTTAGGGACAGAATTAAATTCCCTGAAATGTCTTCCAGCTGCCTAAATCATCAGAGTACCCTTTCTTATTCTGCTGCTCCCTGACACATAATTTATGCATTTTCTGACTTCTGGAAGAAATGAAGCAGGGGTCCTGCAAACAACCTCTTCCTTAAGTCTGGACTGAGCCTTGGAACAGGTTTACCTGGTGGACTCTTCTGAAGGGCACCTGTGGAAAAAATAGCTCACAGTCATGTAATTAAATGCTGATTCATAAAGCCTATGTACAAGGAAGGAAAACGAAGTTTGTGTTTCCTAAAGTTTGGGTGCTTAACTTTTTGACCTTAATAAGGTTCTTTTCACATGATATATGGGCATGGCAATCCCTAGGCTTACCACAAATCACACTGGAAAAAAAAATTCCCTCTGGCAGCTGTATATTGGTATATGCATGACTCACCAAGCTTGGCACTTTGACCTGCACTTCATGAAGTGTATGCATGTGTTTGCATTCATCACCTGTGGCCATAAGGACATCTTTGCAAATATTTTCTGCTAGGAGAGAACTGGTAACAACCAGGACATTTAAAACCCACTCTGGACTCTGAAGGGAAAAGGTCACATTGGAAACAGGTTTTCCTTCCCCATTCCCTTGAGTTCATCTGCATTTACATTCTAGGTCTGTCTGATCCTGGCTTCTGAGGCAAACCCCATTCTCCTCGTCATTGGTTTTAATATCTATCCTATTCTTCCCTGTCATAAACATGGTTTCCACTAAGTCCTAATATATGTCACTGGTGCCACTGGCCTTGGCTGCTCTATCCAGTGCCTTTATTCCTGGCTCTCCATCCATGTTCTCTCCCCTCTCTGACTTTGCCTACCTGCTGTTTTCTTCACTCAGACTCCCCTCCCAGATTTCTGTTCATTCACAATGCACCCCTTTGTTTCAGACCCTCTCTCCAGCCCATCCCAGTTTTCTGTTTGCTTTTCTTGATCCCTGTGAGATATCTGCCTTCCATAAAATCCTTGTCAATACCTTGCTCTTCTTTGGTCCATGCACAGCTGCTCCTTGCCTTCCTCACCACTGCACATCAGATCACATCTCTGCTGCCTTTCCTCACAGACTCTTTGTCCCACTGTTCCCTGTGTATTCTGCTCTTGTCTCCTGTCCTTACTCTCACCTGGCCAGACTTTACTTCTGGTTTCCTCCTTCATAGCAGTCTTCAATCCCAGTGTCATCAGCCGACTTTCCACTGCTCCCTGGACAAATCCACTTCTTCCCAAAGCTGATTCTTGTTTTTCCTGTGTTTAAACCATGGTTTTCCTGGTGGCTCTGATGTTAGCCCAGCACAGGGAGTGTGGCATGCACAAAGAAAGGGACAGAGATGCAGAAGCATCACCATGCAGTAGCACATCCCATCATCTCCTCGTGACCACAGACTGGTGTCTGTCTTCGTGACAGCTCTCACCATGCTGTAAATGTAGGGCAGTTTACTTGCCTTTTATTGAAAGGTAAATTGCTGTGAATTACCCCATTTTATGCAGAGCAAGAATGAACAGGGCTAATTGCTACTTATCAGTTCACGCAAAGTAATATGCTTCTCTACAATTGTTTGTTCATGTTTCCACACCCACAGACTGCCTTGCTTCAGTTCAGCACCTGTAGCACCTGAGACTTGCAATTGCAGGGGAAGATCTCAGTGAGCCTCTGTACTTCAGAAACCTGCTTAGCACAGGGAAATGTTTTGGTACACTTGAGGTAGATCTTTGGCAGGATTGTCTTTAGCAGGGGCTAACTGCAGGTACCAGAAGTTTGAAACTTGACCAAAGTTGGCCAAATTTTTGTAATTATTAAAAAATTTACGGGCTGCTACCCTTCATTGGCTCTTTTCATAGCTGAAGTTGTCAGATTCACAAGGAAGCAGTCACAGATATTCTTCACTATGGGCAAACCAACCAACTCTTCTTTTGCTTATGTGTCTATGTCTATTAAGCCTTCTGGTTTCCTTGAACTGTTCCATATATTCTTCTTAAGGGAAGCACTCAGGGTGGAATATTCCATCCCGAATGGTCACCAGAAGGAAAAATTTTTCAAAAGGTAAGCCAGTATCTTATAGTAAGTTATGATGAGCCAAGGAGACACCAGGTGATGGCATGTTTGCAAGGAACCTGCTTGTAGAGGACAGTGTTAAACACACATACCATTCATTGTGTATATATTGACACAGTGCAGTCTGACAGAAATAAAGAACAAATTGTATTTGCATGTATGCAGTCTTCAAAATAAACATATGTGATGATGATGTTAATGATGATGCTAATAATAATAATAATATGCTGACCACATCTATGCAAGCCCAGGACTGTTTTCAAGCAAGAGAGATTATTATGTATCAGTCTAGAATAGAGCTGGGCTGAGTGATAGGAAACATATGTTTCTTGGTACTTGTGCTTGCACAACAGCATAAAAAGAGTCCTGACATTCTATAGGTCTCTGGACAATTCTGCTATTGATGTGTTGTGAGTCACTGCAAACAGACCATTGTATGTTTCTGAATCACTTCCTGCTCAAGGGGTTCCTCCACTTCTTCCAGAGATTGTGTGCTGGGGAGGAATTCAGTGGGATAAAGCCCTGGAGATACATTAGAAATGCTTTCCCTTTCCCTTCCCTTCTGTGCAGCTGAATGACTCAGACAGGGGATGACACCTTGAACCACTGTCACTATTCCCTTATTGGGATGAAAGAACCTTATGAGGAATCCAGAAGGAAATTTAATTCTATGTTATATTTTAAGGACATCCCTTCTGTTTTTCTTTATTTTTGTTGTTGGCATTTTATGGTTTATGGGAGTTTTTGGGGGGAATGGGTTTAGAAGTTAGGAAATGGTGCTGTGATAAAAAAAGGTTGTTCCAGCTGTTTCCAATACAGATGCAGTGCTTTGCCCCTCTGTCCCAAAAGTATTCAGGCCCAGACCACAGAAATGGTCTTTAAATATCTAAGTACCTCAGAGGTCTAATTAACTTTCCAATTGTTAATAGTTGTATGTATGTATGTATGTATGTATGTATGGTATGCAACTATCTTCATTTAGATTCACAAAACATTCATAGGTGCTTCTCTTAGATCTGTGCTGTTGATTTGTCATTTTTTTGATAACACAAGAGGTTGTAAGCATGGCAGAAGATGGCACAGAGACCATCACAGAATTACAAGTTTTGTGTGATTTTCAATGTCCCAAAAGTCCTGCTTTGTATAAAAAGTATTGTCAATTGACTGTGTTAATGCATTTGCATAAAGAAAAAAATCTGCATTTAAGGGAAATGTATTCTTCTCCTAATGTTTAAAATGCTCCTGCTTCAATTTGATATTTCCCCTAGAAAACACTGTCTTGGTGACATTTTTTTCACAAAGAGATAAGCCATTGTGAATTGCTGAAACCTTGAATTTCAAGAGCTTTTCAGTTTGCTTTTCCCAAGTTATACTGGACCGATATGTGACCTTTTGGCAAATCAGTATTGTGATGAAAGTACAATCAGTTTCTAAGTAATTGCAAAATTATTTTGACTTCAAGAGATGCTTATCCTGAATGCCAGCTAATGCAGCACTTACTCAGTGAATGGCAGTAAACAGTAGTCCTAAATGAGCTGTGCCTGTTCAGAAATTATTTAGAGCTATCATACCTGAAGGAGGTGCATTTCACTGGGGTCTGATTTTCAGTCCATCAATGCATAAACACAGGCCTGTCATCAAGGCAGTTGCTGCTTTCAAAATACAGTTCTCCCTATGCACCTTCACCAACAAAAACATAGAATGGCAGGTGCTTTTTTTTTTTTTTTTTTATAGATTTTCTGCTTTGCTTTCAGGAAGGAGTGGATGGTTCCAGGACCTCAGTTCTTAAAAGTTTCTTCTACCTCATCTGTTTCTTTGTAGATGTGCCAGGCTTTAGTTTGATCACTTTCTAACACTTTAGGCATACTTACCTCTTCATATTTTTGCTGAAGGACATCTGTGTAGCTGACAAACCACTCATCTTCTGCAAAATCCTATAATTTAGCGATGCTAAATGCAGGTCACAGTTAACCTCTTTACATCTTTACCCTTTCCCACTGGGTGGTTTCTCGTTTTGATAAAGCTTCTCACCAACCTGTTGTACTGAGTGTAAATTTGGACCCATAATAAAATGTCTCATAATGTCTTGTTGCAGACTCAGGTCTGCTAAAACTGCAGTGCTGTTAGCAACTAGTTATGCCATGTGAGTAGGCCTAGCAAAACTGGATATGATCAACTTTGTGGCTAACTAGTAAGGCTGCCTCTGAAATAAATACCTCATTTCTTCAACATAAAGGAATTTATATCAGACTGCATCAGCTGACCAACTGTTCCCATGCCATGGGAGTTTTCACTTGACTGGCCCGTGATTTCAGTAATTGTGACAAGCCTTAACAGGTTCCCTTTCCCTTGGAAGATATCCTCAAATTCTTTTTCAATTGTTTTGATCTTCTGCCTGTTTGGTGAGTTACCTCTTTAATGAAATTAAGGGAGTGGCATGTTTTTATTAGTGGATAATTTTTTTCTCTTGGTGTGATTATAAATTGTACTTCTTCCAATTTGCTAATTGCCCATGAGTTTAATCACATTTAATACGTATTAGCACACCTCACTAAGTCCCGAGTTTCATTTGTTTATGGTCAATTGCCTGTAGTTTTACTTTCTATGCTAACATGCCTGTTCCTGGCAATATTTCAGCTTGCACCAGCATCATGTTTAAGACACAGGCATTCCCTTTGCTCTTGAGAAGGTAATGCTTTAATCCTCTGCAGCAGTGCTTACTAGTCCTATGAAGTGTTGCTTGCAAAGTGGTGCTATTGTCCTCTTTGTCCAAGCTGGAGAGTGTCCTGAACAGCAATAGAAATTACAGTAGTCCTTGAAGGTTTTTCCAAATAAAAGTCCTTGTCCCAACTTGTGGTGTTTGTAGATCTGTGTGCAGCTTTGTGAGGCAGCTCCATGCTCAATATTCCATTCTGCTGCCACTCTCCTGTCTTGTAATGGCATCCTCTGTGGCATGACAGCACTGTCTGTCATGTGTAGCTTTGAGTCTGAATTTCCTTTGGCTGGCAAATTTTGATGGCATTTCCAAAAAATAACTCTGGCTCATCCAGTAGATTTTGATTGCTTTTTCTCAGGTTCCAGCCATGTTTGCTGTCTTCCTAAAGAATCAGCTTCTCAAGTTCAAGGAGTTTGGCTTTTCAAACCCCTGACAATCCAAAACTCTGCTGCCCTTATCCCTGGTTATCTTACTGCTTCATGTTTCATTTTTACGTGGAAGCCTTTAGGCTCTAAATCCCTGTGTTGCAGCAGCCAGGTGAGCCACAGATGTCAGGCTTAATTCAAAACTATTAGAATCATCTAGTAATCCAGAACCAGCTATTGTCAAAAATAAATTCACCTCTGAGTGATGTAGAAGCAGTTACCTGAGGAGTCACCTAAGCATAATTTCCTGTAATCGCTGAGCAGTGGAGGCCACAAGGACATGAGTGTCCACATTTACACACACACAGTGACTCCAGTTACCACTCCCCAGCATCTTAGAGCACACCAGTCTCCTCCTTTTCCATGGCCCCCAACATCTGCTGGCAGACAAGAAGTCCTGTTTAAATATTTCAAGTTACCCTCCATATGCCCAGAGAGCATTAGCTACAGTAAAGTGAGGGTTTCTCTTCCATTCAGAGAATTTTCTTAGCTTTTTTTTTACCTGTGGGCACCAGAGAATTAGTCAAAATCAATTTCATTCAACCAAATCCACACTTGTATCCTGTAAATGTATATATTTGACCTAGTCACTGCCACTTCCTTTGTCATCAGTGGGGAGGAGTACAGGTATTACTAGAACAGCTATTCTCAGCCTGAGGTATGTATCTCAGCTAATTTGGACAAACCAGTCTCTGAAACCTCCAACTGATCTCTACTGATATTAACCTTTGTCCAGGCTGGCTGCTTCAGATATGAGAGATTCATGGGTGTCTAAAGTTGGGTGACAAGTAATTGATTAGAAGAGAGTGACAGAAACTTGCTTTATTCAGTTTCTGATGTTCACTCCCAGCCCTTTAGCTTAAGTAATGTGGACCTGGGCACATGAAAGGAATCTATCTATAACCTTTAAATGTCTTCAAGCTTTGATCGTAGAAGAAAAATAAAGTGCAACAGGGGCAGTTTCTCTTGGAAGGGATGCAGTGGCTGGAAGGATGCAGCCACCAGGTTCCAGTTTGCCAAGTTTCTGTTTCAAAGTGCAATTTTAGGTGCAATGCTGAGTGCACCCGGCATTGTTCACATTTTCCTGACATTCCTTACAGACAAAAAAATATTCACGTAAAATCACCCCAGTGAAAATCAAAGCAGGGTTTGTGTCTTATTGGCAGCAATGTCACTGGAAGAGAGGGTTGTGCCTTTTCAGCTCTGCAGACAAAAGCCAGAGGTCTGCCAAATTTTCTAGTTTCACTTTAACTGTGGGAAAGGAGTTGCAGGAGAGAGCCCAAGTTGGTGAAGGCTCATCTACATACAAAACATGTGTTGGGCAGACTTGCTGCTGTTCGGCATATGCTCTGGGCTGGCACGGAGGGACATCATCCTTCCAGCGCAGCACCAGGCTCCAGCTGAGCCAGTGCCATCCACAGGGACAGCTGCCCCAGGCCCAGTGCTCCCTGCCAGGGTGGTGATGTGGCTGTGCTCTGGCAGGAGTGTAGCTGCAGACATGGGCTGTGCTTACATCACACATTGCAAGAGTGGTGACCACAAGAGCTGCTGCCTTTTGACCCACCCGGTGAATCTGTGCTGGCCTGGGCTACACGGAGTTAGGCTGGTAGGCAACCCCTGAAAAATGATCTCTTGTTTGCCTGGGAATGCCATCCCCATTGATCACTTTCCAGCTGGCTTATATTGATTTAGCTTAATTCAATGCAAGTGTTTTACATGTAGAAAAGGCTCCGTTAATGTTCCCATGAAGTCTAAATCAGTTCTTCTGTCTCTCTTGCTCTTTAAATCCTATTGTCACTCACATGTAGCTTTCCTGCACTCAGTACATGCCTATTCCTGGGGGGAATAATTGCCAGGGGCTTAATTTTAGAGAGGAATGCTCACCCTGCTGTCTGGGAATGAAGCCTGGAGTAGCCAGCTTCAAAGACTAGACAGATTTGCTGCTGAGTTTAAAAGACATCTTTCCCTTGACTGGGATTTGCTATTGTATCCCTTTTTGCTCTTATCTTCCCTTTCAGCATATGGGAGGGCTCAGGTGCTTTCCGGACTCTTTCCATCTTTGTACCCTTTTAAATACACTTGCAAAGGTTCTGGAAAATTCTCATTTCTGCCTCTTATCCTCTGCAGATTGCTGAGATGACTGAGAATGTGGTGGATTTGATGGGATCTGTGCTTAAAGTATCAGTCATTTGACGCCCTGTTTGCACAGAGCCCTGGCACTTAGCACAGACCTAAAAGCACAGAAGGAGATAGTTCTTTGCCTTCTTCCTTCACTTCACTTAACAATTTTAGACCTAATGAAGGACTCCACCCAAATATAATAGAAGGAAGAATTATTTTTCCTGTGTGCCTGTTGTTTATCTAACAAACATATGTGTTTGTTTATTTTTAGATTATAAAATGCAATTATTGTGTTCTCTGAAGTACACAAGAAAAATTAAAAACACGTTGAGTCAACTTGTTGCTTAATTTATGTTAATTAAACTATTCAATGGGAATGATGTTCCTAGTTAGGTTGCTTCAGTGGGATCTGGATTTTATTCTTGGCTCTGCCACAGATTGCCTGTTTGATTCAAGGCAAGTCACTTAATCTCCCAGTGTTTCAGATCTTCATTCCCCAAATGAAGATAATTCCCCTTCATCGTCTCTGTTTTAGCTATAAATGCTTTAACTGGGACATGTTTTGCACAGTATTCAGCATAATATACTCTAATTTATAATCGTATATATTGATAATAGGTCATCTTGTCTTCAAGAAAAAACACCTCTGCAAGTTCTTCCCAATGCATGGATTGGAAAACAACTACACCTTCCACCACACCCAGACAGTCAATGTCAGAGCTCTGTCAGATCCTGCTCAAAACTGAGTTTCCGTCAGTGGAAATATGCTGATCTGGGGTTTCCGTCTCCTAAGAGTTTATTCTGGAAGTTAAGAACTCAACTTCAAGAAGAACTTAGTTCTTTCATTGCATCCCTAGACCTCATCTAAGCTAAGGAGGGTATGAAATCTCATCAGAAGTGTTACTACAGATCAGGTCCAGGCCTGTGGGTTAGGTAAGACAGAAACTCTGGCTTGAGCACACTTGGCCAGCACGCCTGGGAAAACTCAGTGTTGTATAAATGGCTGAAGGACCTGCTTCATTCTGATGCTTTCTCACATCTCCACCTGTCAAATAACCAGTCTCAGAATAGCTTACACTGGGAGGATCTACTCCTGGATTTCCCCAGGATCTACCTCTGACTAGCCAGGTAAGTGTTTAGGAGCAGTGATGATTTTCTGTCACAAGGTGGTATATACTCATTTGTGCTGACCATCTTCCCACTACACCTACACTCATCTGCTTTCCTGTTTATTCACCAGTTGTGTTTTGCCTGGATGTTTGCATTTGATGTTTTGTACAATGCCTAGTCCATCAAAGACCTCAGCCCTAAGCTGGCAGCACTGAAACATCAGTTACCAGAGGAGCTGCCCTGTTTTCAGTCAGTGCTGGCTTTAGCTGAATCATTTTCTTGAGCTGAATGAGTCCATTGAACCCTAGATCAAAGCCTTTATTTCTCCAAATCTGGGAACTTGGGCTACATTTGCAGTAAAGAGGGTGAGCAGAAGATAATGCATGATGGGATTATGCTTTTCTTTTATCACCTGACAGCACTCTAACAGACCATGTTTCACTGTCATCTGCAATCACTACAAACCTCTGAAAAAGGCCATGGTATCTATGAGGCTTCCTCCCTTCTCGCTGCCTGTGTCTCCCCGAGCAGTGTAAAGGGTCAGCCCTATGATCTTTCCACCTGCAAACAGTCCCAGTGCTGGCACACTTCTACAGACTAAGACTCCTTTCCTCACTTGACATATATTGTACCATCCTTTGCAAATGTGAGAGACATCCAACACGAGGTTCACAATGTGAGCTCAAAGTGCCAGTGCTTTGACTGTCTGAGCAACTGGGCTTGGGCTGCTATCTGACAGAAAAAGAGGAGTCCCAGCCTTGCATTACTGCCAGAACACATGCTGGGTTTTGGCCCCACATCCCAAATGGATGTCCACTAAATGACACACTTCCCATAGCCAACCTGGCAAGCAAAGCCCCTATCCTAAGCGTGACCCAAAGGGCCAAAGTATCCATTCTCTGCTGGCTTTTGTAGATGTGTTCACAGAGAGGAACTGGTGAAGAATAGCAGTAGCACTAATCATCCTTAATGTCATATGAAGTCACTATAAACCTCATTCCTTACAAAAATTTCCTGCACAGTTTAAATCTACCCTCCTTACTGCTGTATATATTTGCCCAACTGCATTTTAAGTTGCATGATGCAACTCACCATGCCCATGAACAGCACAGACTTCTCTTGCTGGCTATTGCTTGGGAGAAAAGCTCTGGCCACCAGCTGATGCTCCCAGGACAGACCAAAATAATGAGGCTGAGATAGAGGTCAGTGAGGTTCAGAGCTGGTTCTGTTTGCACCTGGGCATTTAATTCTTCATGTCGCTGGCTCCCATCAATGAGCTGCAAGCAAAGGAGAGTGGTAGGAACCAAGGATCAGGGTGTCCATGGGCATCTGCTTCCTGCAACACTCACACTGAATTAAAGCAAATAGCCTCTGCTTCATCCCATTTAGGCAGCTCCCTAACAATTCACACCTACTCCATACAGCCATTTCTGTCTTCCTACTGATTCACTGAAACATTCCCGCTCACTCTTTCCGTAAACTCAGCATCCTGTCTTCTGTTGAAGTTACAAGCCAGATGTTAGCTTAGCTAGTGATTAATACTTTGAAAAGGTCAGCTTTGAGTTTCACTGCCAAGTTCACCCACCTCTCTGGGCAACTCCTTATACATCTTCTCTTCCCTTCATAACATATTTGCAGTTGAAAAATATTAAAACTGATACACTACTTTATATCTTGAAAGCACATTAAAAATAATCTTGGGTGTTGGGAAATTTATTAAGGCTGTGCTTGGAGAAGAAGGACCTGTTTAATCCCCTTCTCACATGGATTGCTTGTAGCTCTGAAAATCTGATCTCTGGCTCTCTACGCAGTACTGTGTACCACCTAACCACCTCTCAGCCAGCCCAGTGGATCTAAAGAAGTGAATTCAATAAAATTAATGTCATCTTTTGGTGGGGACACAGAAGGTTTACACCAAATTTTACAATTGAAGGGTACTTTTTCTCCCTCGGTCTCAAGTCAGACTTTGTAAGCTTGGACTAGTCTCACCACGTTAAACATTAACACTGTCTTTGTCACATACTGCACAGCTTAGCTTGTCCCAGCTCTGTTTGGGCTTCTGTGTGTGCAGTATCACCAAAGAAGCTCTGCTCTTCATCAGAAAATGCAGACTAAACCTGTTGATAGGTAATATTTTAGAGAATTTGATCTTGGATCCTCTCACATGCACTATCCAATCTACAGTTAGGAGCAGGCAGATTTAGCCTGAGAGTGTTTTGTTTTCTTGTTTCTTTTGAAGTAAAAGAGGAAATGTGGGAACCATTTCTAAATTGCCCATGCTCCAGAGTGACAGAAGAAACCCAGAAACAGATAAAGACTGACAGCTGGAACATATTGTGGTACAAGAAAGCAATTAGCTTATGGCATAAAAGAATGAAATCACATATAGAAATAATTTGTGTCTCCTGGCATTACTTGGAAACCTGGAAACTTTGGGGCAAATGAGGTCTGTGATCCCAGGCCAGTGTTGGTGTGGCATGGGGATGTGCCACCCTAGAAGGAAGAGTGCCAGCCTGTCCTTAATGACCTCATCTGAGACCTCACAGATGTGTGGGAAGAGATGAGAGAGAGGAAGGGCTCAGTGGCTTCCCCCTCTCTCTGAGCTTTCCCAGCACTGCTCCAAATTCCTGAAAGAGCTTGCTTCTCCCTGCTGTGGGGACACTTTGAGGCAGCTTTGGTCCATGTTTCCCTGGAACCTTGCATCATAAGCTGGGTGAATGGCTGCAGCCTCTCAGCTGTCCCTCTACTCTCAGTCGGCCTCAGCGCTGGGCATGAAAGGCCATCTTCATATGGATTGCTTAAAAGTTACATCATTGAGCAATAAAACAGTGAAAATACCTCAGGGTAGGAGAGGAATTTGAGATAAACATTCTTTACCAGATATTGCAAAAGAAAGCATGGCCTCATCAAAATGAATGAGCTGATTCCCATTGCCCTCGGTGTGGCCAGGGCTCCAATCCTTACGTGTGCGATGCCGTGCTGCCGCAGTGATGAGCTCAGGACAGCATTAGCTGCATGAAGTCAGACAGCTGGATTGATGGATGTAATCAAATTTCCTGCCCCGGTTACAGTTTTACAATCCAAAGCCTCAATTTAATCAGTGGTTGTACTCATAGTGGGATTTGTTTCAGGAGGGATCCCATTTACCACTCCCAGTTTCGGAGAGCTGGTTAATCCTTCTGTGGGGCAGGGTTCACATATCATGCCTCATAAACTCCCTGTGTGAGAGTTTAGGAAGAAAGGACAGGATTTGTCATTAGCACCCTGTGAGCGTGTCTTCACAGCAGGCACAGAGATACCCAACCAGATGGTTTCACTCCATTAACTTCTCACAGATGGAGACTGAGGTCCAAAAATTCACAGCAGCAGCCAGATCCATGTAGGCCAACCCCATGCTCCCTCCCCAGAAAGGTCTGGGAACAGAAACACCCAAACTGTCCCTGCATAGGCCAGCTACATGTGACTTTTTTGCCACATTCATCCAGCCCTTCATTTTCCAGCTCCAAACTGGTGGGCCTACATGATGATGTGCTTCATGAGCCTATCAGCCCAGAGAATCTCCACAAAGTGTCCCACAGAGATTATGGAAAAATTTGCTCTGTACAAAGGAACAGGGCAGCGTTTGTGCTTTTGGGAGCCCCTTCCACCAAATACTATCATTAGCCCTGTGTGGTGTAGAATCAGTTTAAAATAATTTCACTTAGAGTGCTCCATGGAAATCCCTTGCCAGTCACCCTCCTCATATGCTTTTTGTTCTGAGAATCAACAGGCCTCAAAGGGCAGTCTCAGAAGAGGCCACATCTGTACAGAATTTGCTTTCATCCCCACAAGGGTCCCTAAACAATGCCAGTGCCAGCCGGAGGTTTGCTGAATGGTATGAGAACCAAAGGCTTTCTTTGCCTTCTGTTCATCCATTAAAACCTCGTGAGTCAAAATTAAGAGGACAGAAGTGGGAGCTTTAGGAGGCTGTGGTTTCTCACAAATGCCTAAAGCCAAGTACTAATGAGAAAGTTAAAAAAAAAAAAAGTCTGCAACCTATCACCAGAGCAATGCCACAATTAGAGACAAATCCAGTGTGCGCTGCTTTACATTTATGATGCAGACAAACTAATTTAACTAATTAGGGCTGTCTACAAAATGCATATGAAATAGCACTCTGTCTTCAAGGCCCAGTATGAGAGATTCTTGCTACTGAAGTCCAAAAGTGCACACATACATAGCATGGACACCTGCTACTCTCTGAGGATGGAATTAGCCAAGCCACTTCTGCATGGGAAGTTTTAAATATTTTCTTTATTGTCCTACCCACAACTGATGGATGAAAACCAATCGGTTGAGAGGTCTGCAAGGAAAAGTGTATACAAAACCATCTCTTTGATTTCACAATTAAAGAAACAAAACCAAGAAAAATGGAGAAGTCCATTTGGCTTCTCCCATATGAACCTAATATTTTACACATTAACTTTAGTTTACAGCTTTTACATAAGCCTAAACAGCTAAGGCATGATTTATCTTCTTTGAGAAAGCAAACTAGTTTCTTTGTCTATGCAAAGATTTGTTGTTGTTTAAAAGGTGAATGTTGTTTAAAAGTGAACTCTGAAATTTGGCCCATGTATTTTGATAGCAACCATTTGTGCAGCACAGAAACTCTGCAGAGAAGTTCAGCTGCTGCATTGCTGAGGTGCTGGCACTACCTCCATGAGAATGAAAGCCATGATCCCAGCAGAAGACTTCAGCAACTCGTTTTGAAAAATAATTTAATGGCATGAAGTTTGATGGGAAGAAAAGAGGTAGAATTTTATTAAAGAAACAAGTTTTTAAAGAAACCCATCTTTCCAGACTAGTTTCAGACTTTGACTATGCCTGGTTCTACCTCCAGAGTGCCTGGCATGAGCTCCTCTGCTGAACCCAATGCCCTTCTTTTGGGCACATCCCCAGTTACCTCCATGTGGGTTTCTGCCCGCATTCCAAAATCCTACCTGGATCCCGCAACAGCCTCAGTACTGTGCCTGGGAAAAAAACAAATGCCTTCCTGTACTGGGCGTGGACCAACTCACTCACATTTGTCTCATTTATGCCTGAGAAGTGGAGATATTACCTCAGAGATGAAATCAGCTCAGGTCTCCACCTCTTTTTCCAGTAAAGGGTGAACCCTTTCTCTCTAGACAAACAGAAAGAGTGGGCTCACAGAGACCACAGCATCCTTTGCCACTCCAGGCTTGCCCAAGGTAAAGAAGAGGGTCTATGTGTTACTCCAAAAGGAATTTCTCTGCTTCCTGCTTCTCGCCATTCCTGGCTGTTGAAGCCTGCGGTACATCAATGTGTGCTCAGCAGGGGAAAAATGCCGCTGGCCGAGGTGGTGGTTGTGAGATGAAAAAGGCTGATCCGCACAGTGGTTTCTTCTGTCTTCGTTTGAATGCTTTCACTTCAGGAACCCCTTCCTTGTTACAGCTGGGAAAGATGTAAACAGAAGCCAGTCCCAGCTGAAAATAACTCTGTCTGTGTCCTGTGTGGAGCCTGCTTGATCTCCCTTCTGCTTTTCACTCCCAATATCAAGCTAGGTTGTCTCTCAGCACTGAGTTCGCAGACAATTAGGAGAGAAGGTCACCCACAGTTTCTTCCACTTCATAGGGAGCTCTAGTGGCATTAGCAAACAGGTGGAGCAGGATTGTATCTTTTCTCATGGAATGAGACTCAAGAGGGAGACAAATACTCAAGTGGTACCAGTGTGGACCCATGCCCTTGAAGCCTAGGTAGGAAAACTTATTTCTCAGCTCTTGAGAGGTTTCAAGGTTTTGGATATCTCCAAAATCCTCAAGAATAAAACATGGAGATGTTAAATGCATGTCAGAAAAACTTCCCTTTTGCAGTTTGAAAGCATTCCATATCCCATTTGGATTGTGGATAGAGGGGAAGAAGTTAATTAGTGTTCATTCACTGAATCATTGAAACGTGATACTTCCACCTTTCAAAATATAAAATTTGCCCCCTGGGGCCTCATTCTCTTTCCCAAGCAATTGCTGAATTTGGAGAGATTGTGAAATGCAGCCCTTCCTACAGTTTTTGGCTCCTACCAAAAACATGTAATTTGAAAGTTCCCAAGAAATCTCAAAAGACACAGAGCTAATTCAAACATGGGATACAATGGCTGCCTTTCATGTCCTCAATGTCTCCGACATGAGCCAAAAATTAGTCTGGATAAACACAGAAGATTTTTATCTGGAAAAAGAAGCCTGAAACCATGAAGCACAAGAATGAGGTTGTAGGAAGAACAGAGCCCATACCTGACCCCCACCTGCTCTAGGTGCCTAAAAGAAACACAACAAATTCAGGGTTAAGAAGAGTTGTTGCCAGTGTTTAATTCCATGTGCAGCCCGAGGAGGAGGTAAATCCATGGAACAGGATTTACTCCCCACATTTATGTCCCAGAGCACAAAAAATAGGAGACATGAATTACACTCCAGTCCACATTAGCAAAGTATTTGAATTCCTACATGAGCCTAAGGGCTCAAAAAGCTGAAAATATTATCTAGCTGTAAAATAGAACAAACTGAGCCCATAGCTCAAACATTTCTTGTGTGAGGCAATACCTGACTTTCCAGGTCAGCGGGAAAAAGAAATGTGGTGTAAATATCTGTGGCTGTAAGCCAAAACAAGACCCACTATGAATTCAGTCTGAAAAAGGTAGTCAGTGGAAACTGTCATATGGGAATGGTATGACATCTGGCTGCATGAGATAGACCATTTGTGTGTACAGCCAAAATGAAACACTAATGTCGGAGCAGACCAAGATAATACATAATGCAAGATAAGAACTATTCTCCTGCTTAACCCAGTGAGGCAGACAGAGGCTATATTAACAGTAGTAAACCATAGCGTGCCAGGCTCATTCTCAGGCAGCTCTGTCATGGCCCAGCCACAGCTGTGCTATCAAGCTCTTCTAGCCTCCAGTGTTCTGTGGGGCATGTCTGCAGACTTATGGTGGTTCTATGCTGTGCTTAGGAATTGCTTGGGAGAAGCTTATTCATCTGGATACAGAATATGCCAGAGAATGGTCTAACAATTTTAACAGTATAGGCAAATCAGGGCCAGCGTCCTTGCTATGTCATTGTTCTATTTACTTGTATAGATGTGGCATGCGATGCCAGCTGCAGGGTGATACTTCCCGTAATCCTCATTCTTCTTTATGTCCAAAGTCCCTCCTGAGGTGTTAATCAAGATTATTAACTGTGCTTTTAAAAAAAGAAGTCCGACTGTGACTGCCTGGTCGTCTATGCTGCTATTTCTATAGCTTTCAGTGCTGAAGAATGGCGAGAAGGAAGGAGGCGGTGATTCACTGCCCAAGAGCTTTCAGGAGCCCGGAGAATATTTCAAATGTTCCAGTATCCCATTGCCTGTACCAAGCAGCACCCATGGCTCATTGCTCATGACAGCATCTGACATGGCAATGCCAGCCAAGTCTGCACATGGTCATTGGCTCTTACAAGGGCATGAGGTTTACAAGAAAAATTCAGAACCATTTCTGTGGCAGGCAGATATTTCTCAATGAATGTACTAATAAGCCCAGGACCCGCTTCTCATTTTACACTGACATAACTGCACCACTCTCAGATGTGCTACAGAAGGTTGTGAAATCACAGCTAAACCCTTGGAGTCATGTGGAGGCCTCCCAGCTTTGCAGTCGGGGCACATGGCTTCATTGTGTGTAAAAGTCAGGATGAGAACCATATGCACTTCGTCCTTTGGTGACAGAAAAGTACCTGCAGCAGACTATGCGGTGAGATTAGAGACCAGCAGTAACTGGGGCATGATTGGCTTCAGTGAGACTTGTTGCAAAAGGTTGTTTTCCTCTGTGAAGTTTAGGGAAGGTTGTTCTCTCCAAAGAAACCCCATGCTTCCCATTTTGAAATCAGTGAGAATTCAGAGTTTTCCCAAAAAAAAGGGACAGTCAAGCCTGCCAAGTGAAGAGAGGTTTGTTGGCCACTATCTTGTAAACCTCAGGGATTCTTATAAGACCTATGGCTTTGAAAACTCCAGCATAAATTCATAAAACATTTTCCACCTGTCTCCTTCTTATATCTTTTTCTATAGCTTAGATGCTACAGTTAACCATAGTGTTCACCATATCTTCCTGTGCAATGTGTTGGCATGTGGGATGGAATTTTCCAATTAGTGAAAAATACAGCAAAAGGCACACAATTCAGGTCAGAGGGAAAAGGAAACTTCTCTTTCGCTGCCTCCCACAAAAAATATTTTGACAGTTTCTCAACATAAGGAGTTGGGAGAATGTATTCACTCTCCTAGCAAAAAAAGGAAAGACAAGAAGCTTCCTTAAAGGCACCACTGCAAAATAGCTAAATTAATGTCATGCATTAAGGAATTACAGAAATTTTCTATGTAGTCATAGAACCTTTAAAAAACCTGCTTGTGGTTTGATATGTGGTAATGGGGATTTATTGACCAGGACTACTAGATACGTGTGTGAATACGAGCACACACATACTGCATTTTGGGGTTTTTTGCTGAGCAACTGTTTGTCTGGATATGTTCGTATAATTCTCACACTTGAAGCTCCAAAGGAATGAGAATAACATAAAATGCTCACACTCCTATTCTCCACTAGGAGAACTCAAATACATCCTGTCTCAAATAAAGAAGTTACGTAACATTAGAGGTGGAATCAATGACAAAACATTCCGGTTTGTCCTCACCCCTTTTTATTCACTTCCATGACCCATTCTAACCGCAGCAAGTGTTAGGAGCCCTGAAACCTTGGTTTGTGGTTTGTTTACTCGAGGATGTGAGGATTAAGTCATGCTGCTGGGTTTTTTTCTCTTTTGTTGTGCCTTTTAAAAGCAGTGGGAGAATCAAAGAATATTGTTTTATCACCCTGCTGCCATCTCGTCCATCAACTGCCTCACTGCTTCAGATCCCACCTATATAAAGCTGTCACGATCCAGCTGTCACTCAACTCCTGTCACAAGTATCTCATTGCTCTTCTCATCATACCCCCTATCTCCTCCTTCCTCCTGAGACCTTTGCAGATACCTGCTCCTCCTCAGGATTTACTTCAGCTGTCCTGAGGCCCTCTTTCCCCAGATAATGATTTTTTCCTCATTGTACGCTAATTACAATACACTAATCAGCACACAGGTGTGTGTCTTAGAGAAAACCGTATCACATGCAGCCCTGATCTTGCCATGCCTAGCAGGCAACCGGTGCTGATCTTCAGCTCAAGTTTTTAGTAAGATAGTTCCATAAACACAATGACGTCATGTCATGACATCATTATTTTCCTGTAGGTTGAATCAGCTTGCTTGCTTTTACAGGAAATTATATGTTCACAGCCCCTTCAACTTAATTGACACCAGGGAACTGCCACACACATTACTTCCAACATTTAGGTCTCAAATGCATGAACAACATTCCCATCATCCATTAGGTACACACCCAAAACAGACTTTGCCATCAAACAAGTGAAAACAGCTAAACAAACATAAAAATCGGGTTTAGAGTATAAAATAAAAAATCAGAATATTACTTCTGGGGGAAGGGTGAAGGCAAAAACTACAATACCTTGTGCTATGGGGCCTTCTGGCCTGGTTGAAAACACTGGATGCTATGGTAATACAATACCAATGCCAAGACACCAAAGTTTTAATGACTCCATCTCCCACCACCCCAAATCCCTCCTAATATTAGCCATGATGTAATTGCAGCCTGTACTGTTCATTTCAGCATTGTTTGGAATGGTTTTGCAGAAGAAATAATAGTACTGGAAACTGAAAATTCATTGTGTAAAATGAGCTAGATAATGTGAACTAATGCGCAAACCTATGCATAACGGAGGGAAATCAAAAAAGACATTCTACTTTGTTCATGGATATAGGACAGAACAAAAAATCAGCTTAAAATCAAACTTAAAATCAGCATCTCTCTTGAGAGTTTCAGTGAAATAGAAGAGTCATAAGCACTGTATTTACGGGTTAGATCAGGTTTCATGGAATCATCAAATGTTAAGGGGTTGGAAGGGACATTAAAGATCATCTATCATCCCTGCTGCCATGTGCAAGAACATCTCCCACTAGACCAAGTTGCTCGAGGCCTTGTCCATCCTGGCTTTGAAGACTGCCTGAGATTCCTTCATTCAGATCAGTTTAGATCCAGCCCTGTTCTACTGCTCCACCAGTAAAGAATAGAGAAAATATTCATAAATTTACAAGAAGTACTGAAGCCCTCATTATTTGCAGGAGTGGAGGGGCAGAAGGTAAAGGGGAAAGTGTCACAGTTGACAGCCACGTGTTTTCAAATAAAGGCTAATGTGTGCATACCAGCACTCATTTTACACACCACTGCCAAAACTGATAAACTGCAAGTGATCTTTGCAGTGACACTACACACAGAGCAAAGCCCTGAAAATCAGGGGCTGAAATGGTACATTTGGGCCATTGGTGTTGTAAGTTGGAAATAACTTCTATGACTCTCCCTTCACTACTACCAAAGACATGGATAAGTTCCTAGTTCAGGATTCAAACTGCTGTTTGACTCTTAACAGGCCTCTACATACACCAAGCTCTAGACATTTATGTAATCCTTGGCACCTCAAGGCTTTGTCACAACCTCTGGGAATACATTTGTAAGATTTTAATTCAAAGGGTTGAGTTATGCATATGCACTAACATCCTGCATATGATCACTGAGCTAGCTGCAGCACTACAGTCCCATCCCAAAACCTGCCACCCTCATCTATAACAGTCCTGTCAACAGCTCATACACAGTTTACAATGATCAAAGTGTTTTTCACTATTTTTCCGAGAAGAGCCGTTGCAACACATAGAAGGGCACAGACATACATCTTTTCATGATTTCGGTAATAGCATGCTTTTCTTATTAAAATGTTGTACTATTCTGTGATTATCATAATCTTCTTTCCCAGGAAATTTATGATTCAGTATGTGTAAATACTCATCTCGGGGGTCTGCCCTTGTGGTGGCTTTGGCCACCCGCAGAACTACTCACCGCATTTGTGTGTGAATTGCATCAGAGTTGTGTGTATAATAGATTCTCCCTTCTTTTGGCTTCCCTATCCATCTGGGCGCTTGCCAAGTACACTGGCTGGCCACCTTATTAGCAACAAAAATGGGACTTGAGTCCCAGCAAGACTCTGGTGGAAGCTGGAGGTCTCCCTGTTGACTGTAGTGGTGTTCAACCACTTCCACCACTTCAGCAAGGGCCTTCCAGCGGGTGGTTGTGGACTCTGGTTGCTTTAGTCCTGCAGACTATGGAGAGCTTTCAATCACACTTAACTTTGGCACAGGCTAAGGGCTCTCCACTGTCACTAGATAAACTCATTACATAACGCAGCTCTGTGCATGTGCCATGCTCTCTTGTTGGTTTCTCCATAAGGCAGGTCCATGTATGTAGAAATCTGGTGGGTTTTCAGTGGCAGAGGCAGATTCCTGGCTAACCATGCACCAGCATTTCTCCGGAGCCATAGCTTTCCCAGCGAGGCTACCACATGTTCACAGTCTGGATCTGTCTCACCTCAAGCCCCAAGTGCTATGCCTAGGCCAAGCCACATGTGATCCCAACACGCTCTGACACCAGCTGGTCACCCCTACGTGGGATGAGACCAAGCCTTAGTAAGCTGAGATCATGTTTCCAAGAAGCAAAGAGAAAGGGAGAAGTTTGCGCAGCACGTTGTCATTGCCGGCGGTATTTTCCAGACTAGGAGTAAACTTGGGTCGTTTACTGGACCCCAAACTTTCTTTGCATGTATACAGGAAAACAGATGCTTCCCACTCCTGGGCCCCATGCCCAAGCAGGCTCCCTCAGCAACATCATAGGCAGGGGACAAAAAACAGGGCAGCAGAGACATTGCTTCCTGCCTCAGTCTGCTTTGAGCTGGCCAAAGAGCATTATCTATCCCGCACACTTCTCTGGCCTCCTTGCCAGGGTATCAGGCGGGCTCACAGCATGCAGTTTGCTTTTCCTGCTCTGTAGGAACAGCTGCTGCCTCTGCTCCCAAACAGGGAACGGAGGCCAGGGCTTGCAAGCACTTTGGCTCAAACAGGGTGCATGGGGCAGGGATGAGAGAGTTGGGCAGTGAGCCACATCTCCCAGAGCCTGAGCAGGTGGGTGCCCCAACTACTAGGTAACCTTTCATCTTCCAGCATTAAAGGCCTGGCATGGTCCATCCAGAGCCCTATCTTCAGTAAGCCCCAGGTGTAGTCCTCCAATTAGCTCATTTATGACAGCATAAAATAAATTTCAGGTTCTTACAATGAATTAAAGTGGCAAAGGTGAAATAGAGTACAAATTCATGTGCCTGGACATACACTTAAGCATTTGACTTCGGGTTGGCCACCTATCAGTTTCCTGCCTCTTCTGAAGCAGTGGTGCTGGTCCCTGCCTGGTGCCAGGACTGTGATTTATTGTGCCCTTCTGTGGTCCAAAGAAGATCTTTCTTCAGCTTTCTGCCTGAAGAAAGTGACACAGGCTGCTTGAGGACGTGATACACTCACTGTTCCCCTCTCCTGTGACATTTCTTTATATAAGCAGCTCAATAGCAAAACATATCAGTGCTCGTATCATTACTAATTTTGTTATTTATAGTGAGCTGCCACAGATGGAGACTGCAGCACCATTCTATCTTTAGGGCGTAGTGCCTGCCTGTCCTTACAGACAATTGGTAATTAGCGCAAGAACAAGTTGTTTATCTATTCTCAAACTAAAATAAATAAGAGACCCATTTATCCATCAAAATTCAACTGCCTCCTTTTGTCAGATCTCCAGGTTAACTGCTTAATGGATAGAGCTCATCGCTTCAGGCACTTAAGTAATGATGAAAGTGTCTTTAGAGGAAATGAAATATGCAATAAAAAATAACCAGCTATATACCGAACAAATAGCATTTGGATGAGAAGAATCATGAGCACTGGACCAGATGAAGGTCACAGGGATGCCAGGCAGAGGTGCAGAAATGGATCAACCAGTACACAGGGGAAATGTGGTACATATATGGTACTCACTCCTTACATGTGCGCTTCCTACCGGTATAGCCACCCAGCTCTGAGCCGATCACTGCAAGTGAATCCTTGCATGAGGATGAAACTGGAGAAGAAAAGGCAGAGAGGGTACTTGCAGTTTTTCAAGTAAAATCCCACATGTGCTCTAAGATGACCTTGTATACCTTGGATGGCAGGACCCTTCCCAATGGAAACACCACAAAAGCCGGGGAGAACATATGACTCTTTTTTTTCTATTTTTATTGCTGATCCCAACCCTTCTTTGTTTTCTTTTATTCACTGTATCCACCCATGAAGGTAGAGAAGAACAGGCTTTGTGAACAGATGGACTCTGTGAACTGCACCTAAGGGTTGGCCCCACTTCCTTCTCTCCTTGTCTCCCCACCCTCCCTGTGAATGGGAGGAGTGCACTCACTATTAATGCCAAAGCAGTCCATGTGGAAAAGAACAAACAACCCTTGTCAAAAAACCTTTGTCAAAAAACCCTTCTCACCGGTCAAATGTTTTCAGCATCTGAAAGTGTTCAGTTACTCAAGCCTACAAGTGCAAGTGTTTTACATGCATATGGGTGTACACAAATCCTTATGTACAGGGTGGGAAAACTATCACACAGCAGAAGTGGGTCAGATCTGAGGAATTCTGACAGGCCTCCACTTTCAATCATACAGAATCCAGTAAATTTCGCTATTTGCTTACTGCCCTACCATCCAGACAAACTTTATTTGGCCTTTTTATTATCCAGTTTACAGCATCCAGGAAGGGGGTTAAAGCTACTAAATTTTAAAAAACTATTCCAAATACAGTGGCTGGAAAACAATAACTAATTAAAGGGTCCTTCTTTTGTCTTTCAGCTCACAACTCCAAATTTTCCTGTAGTGGTCAAGCTGGGACATGCTCATGCTGGAATGGGGAAGGTAAGTAAAAGAAAACATATATATATATTTATCTGGAAGCAGATACATATATGGCACAGCATTCCTGTGATTACACATGGCATGTGACCAGCCAGCCAAGGGGTTAAACCTCCCCACAACCTATCTGGGTCGCACTGGCTGTTCCTGTGGGAGAAAAGACCTTTTTCCGCTGTCACGCACTTGGAGACAGGCAGTGGGATTGGGTTAGAGGCTGTCTGGGATGCGGAAAGGGGGGTTGGTGAAGCATGGGGGGAAAGCAGGCTGGGCTGAGGTCATTAGGCTTGTCTTTTATACATTTTTCTCTTCTCCTGAAAGTGGTAGTGTTGTTTATTCAAGCACCTGTAAAGTGCAGCTACACCCCATAGCTCTCACGATGAGGAGCTGTGGCGCTGGGCTTCTCGAGTGCATTATGATGACCTTATTCAAAAAACAGGAGCCCTTCAGTTATTTTTTTCCTCCTTGCAAGGAAGAACAAGACCTTACAAAGCAGAGTGGCTGGTTGCCTGCCAAGGAATCCTGAAAAACAGTTCACTACCCAGAAGGACCTGTTTGTTTTTCCCAGGCTCTCTGGGATCTTTATTCCCCCAGTGAATTAGCAGTCCCTGTTTCTTGGGGTGAGTGGGCTCCCCTTTCAGTGAGGCATCACCAGCACATTCCTGCTGCACTTGAGTCTCCTCTTTCTTGCATATATCTTTTCAAAAGGCATCCCCTATCTGTCTAAAACTCGTTCTGTTCAGAAGTACAAAACTGAGGTATCATCTCCAAATCCAAGTGAGTGGTACATGAACTTTGTAACTGATACGCCTGTCACAGTCCCTCCCTAGAGCAGACAGACCTTCTCCTGGCCTCATGCTTTGCCTGAAAATATATATAGTTACACCAAATTTAAACTTGGTACAGTTTGTTTGCTTGTGCTCTGGAAACAGAAGCCCTTTCTGGCTTGCTGGATTGCGCATGGAAGATCTAATAATCTTTTTTGCTTTGGTTGCAATGTTCGCCTGTTGGTAGCTGCTGGGGAGGAAGTGGGCACAGATCCCTGTGCCAGTGGTGGAGTTGGCTTTTGGCATCAAGGAACAAACATGTAAATAAGAAGGAAATGTTGGTTAATATATTGGTGCTGGCTGTGTTAAGCAGGCAGAGGTGTCATTGAATTAGAGTGTGTGCAGACAGCCTAGAGGTGCTTGTAGGGAGCCACTAACTTGTTCCTAGCAAGGATTTCATTAGCAAAAACCAACCAGGACAAACCAGAAGGAAAACCTCTCCCTTGAGACCCTGCATGTTTCTGACTGCTCTGCCATTTCACCTGTAATGCAGGAAGGGCTTCATATGTCTCATGCCAAAGATCCTTAGTGGCTACAGAAAGCAGGGCAGAATCAGAGAAAAGTACTCCAATCCAATCAGCATTTCCAGACAAAACTCTCAGCAGAACATTTAGCTATTGTCTTCTTCACCACACACCAGATCTTCTTCCACCTCATACTTTCCCTCCCATTTTATTCTTTAATTATGTTGATTTTTGCTGTCACAAGTTACAGAGGAAGAGTTTCTATTCAGACTCCTGGCACAATTGTACTCAGAGGTACAAGGAGGGTATGTAGGAAGTCGTTCCAGATAAATAAAGATAGGCTAACAGCCAGCACCTTAGAAGAAAGAATTGGTCTGAGGCCAAGTTTACTTTAGTCTGTTATGAAATTAGTGACTACTAGCAAAGTCTGGATGTGCATTTGGGCACAGAGTTTCAACACTGCTCTGTTCAGTGGATGGAGAAGGTACAGGAAGCAAGCGTTGTTGACCTTATGGTTTTATTTTGGGCCCTTCTCCAGCCACAAGCAGCCTGAAGGAAGGTTGAGACTGATTAAATTTTCTCTCTTCAGTCTCACTGCATTTCATTGCACAGAGCAAAAAGAGAAGAGAGAAAGATAAAATAAAATAAAGAATAAATCAGTTGGTTTAAAACACAAGTAACAAGAATTTGTTTCATGTTTTTTTTGAAACAGTAGAGTTCAAGACCAAGCGGGACTGACAAAAAAACCCACAGAAAATATAGCAGAAATACAGAGAAGAGTAATTATGGGTATACTAGAAAAGTAACACCTACAGATAGAAAAAAAAAATCAAACCTACAATAAAGTAATGCAGAAGAGAGAGGTTCCCAGGAGACATTATGGTGTTTTTAACCATCATAATGCAAAAGCAATAACCAGTGAGATTAGAGGGAGCTAAATTATTTCCTTGCACTGGTCTTCAGAAGTAGAGATGACAGCAGGAAATATTGTTAATGTTAATAAAGCACCTGCATCAGGTCATGCTTTGTATTAAACCAGTGGCTGGAGAAACAAAGGATAAAATAACCAATGTATTAGACAAAATGCACATGTGAGTATTTAGATAGTACTTACTGCAACAAATGATGCCAAGATAGCGAGCCATGTATTTGTACCTGTAATTGGTGTTTTAAAGGACGTGAGCATTCAGGTTACAATGTTATTACCAATAGAAATTGTCAAGGAAGTACTTACATTTTTTTGTTATTAATGATAAAATTACATGAATGGGTGATTGAAGAGAAGAGAAAAATGAGCAAAGATGGGAAGTCCAGGCACTGTTATTCTTTATTTGTGTGAGGCAGTGGCCAGGAGCCAGAAGAATTCTGGATGCAGAAAATGCCTCTTCCCCAAAGAGCTCCACCATCTGCTTTCAGGGAGATTTGTGTCATTTCAGTTTTCTTCAGTTTTTCTGTGTTACAGACCAGAGGAATTATAATGATTACCTGACACTTATTGCTAATTCATGTTCATAATGTTCTTGGCAGTGTAAGTGCTGAGTGTTTATTATTTCACAATAATTGCTAGAAGGAGCATAATTATAATTGACTTTCATTTTCACATATTGTTTGTTTTGACATAATTTTCACAAAATTCACTCACCACATTTTTTAGTCAGAGGGCTGAACAAAGAATCCCCAAAGCTAAAATGAAAAATAACCACATTAGGACTTGTACAAAATAGGCTCTATTGACTGCCTTCCCCTTAAGGGTGGGTCACCACAACTGTCTTTAGCCTGGGAGAGGAACAGCTATCATTCAGGATCAGAACCAAGAGGGGTGGCAGTGTACCATTCATAAAAGAAATGCTCTTGCCAAGTGATGTGTGCGTGTGAGGTGCATATGGAGATGGAGAAAGCAAATTTGCAATAAAAGGCATCCTTTTAAATTTCCATTGAGAAATGCAGAAACAACAGCCTCTCTATTGACTTGAACAGAGACACCAGTAATAGCCTTCACCCAAGAACAGACAATCTTCTAATCTAAAAACAGAACACATGCCCCTCAGCCCCTCCCATGATCACTGTTATCCTCCTTCCAAAATTTGGAGTCACATTGTATTTCAGTGGCACTGGAAGATAATAAATGCTCTATGTGCTTCTGGCCCTGTGCAGTATTGATACAAATAAAATATTTGTAGAAATACTGCTCAGACAACTGTTTACAATGGAGTCAGCAGAGAAGGACCTTTCTCATGTTGTACTTAAGTTGCCCAGACTCACAGGATCAACAGTACTCACGGAATCTTCCAGGGAAACCATGGATGGACACTGAGAGATGTCTTTCCATGTGCAGAACAGAACTGTTGTTTACCCAGCAGCTCCTTAGAGGTCAAGGCATTTTTAAGCATTGTGCCGTTTGAGTCTACCTACCCCAAAAGTGATTGGGGGTCTCTGTTGAATAGGGAGAGCCCTGCAGTGAGAAAGGAATAACACTTCTTCCTGACTCCGGATCTCATAATGCCAGAGCCCATGGAAAAGAATAAAGCTCTGAGTGTGTTAGTATTTGCCATTTGTGTGTTAACATGACCCTAAAGTGCCCTAGGAACAGAGCCCAGTACTGCAAATTCACTCAAAGAGCCTCTTCACCTCTTCCTGATCTGATCATGAGAAGGAAACAACTTCCAGATCTACAAAGAGAGGAAAACCAGTATCTGTCCATGTGATTTTACATATATTTATATCAATTTTATATATATGTATATTTTGCTACTACTACTTTATTTTTAGACCTCTCTAATTAGGTCAGTTTAAGAGTCACCTCCTGTCCCCTCCTGCCCCATAATTATGAAGGCACTTTCCCCATACAAATCCTGGCTCAGATGAATTTATTACATTGTAGAAGAAAAACTTGTTGTTCATAATAAGATGGTCAGAGTTATTTTCTCTCTTACTGGATGGGAAAGACTTCTCTGCTTCTTTTTTCCCCCTGGTATAAATATAGCACAAACTAAACAGAGCCACTCTGTAATGTAAAAATACTGCAAGGTTTTTATCAGGAAGGACAGCTCGTCACCTTGTCTCTCTCGGGACTGGAAATAGAATGTTCCAAAAGTGAGAGCTTTGAAAATCCAGTGTGCTAAAGAGGAAAGGAAGGGAAAGGGCTGCCTTGGTTTGTCAAGGAACAAATATTTTCTTTTAGAGAAGACAAATAATGACTTGACATGTAACATTCATTCACAACAGAGCAGCCCAATCACTGCATTACCACTGACTCATGAGTGAGGATGTTCCAGATGTCTTGAAAACAGCAAAAACATCCCCATTTCTTGCACATCAGTCTGAAAGGTTTTGCTGGACACAGGAAACAGTGACTGACCCAAGGCACCAAGGACCAAAGCAGCCAAGACCTGGGCTCTGTGTTAGGAAGGTTCAATGCATTAATGGCAGCAGACTTCAGTGTGAGGATAATAAGGAAATGCAGACACCATTGTGACTTCACTGTTTTGGAGTGGGTCAAAGTTAGGCCTAAAATGATTGTGTGTCAGTTGGATTGGGTATTTTCTGAGAAGAAGAACATAATTTGAGGTAGAGGAATGGAGAGATTCAGGAAACCATCTGCACAGAACTGTTACTGAAGACCCGCTATCCCAAGATGGTAGGGTCTCTACAGAAAGGCTGAGAGCAGGTCAAGATGGACAAAAAATCACAAACTTCTGTGTGGCTACACCAGTTCCTCAGAGGAAAACGCTGAGACCGTGCATTTTCACAGGGCTACCAAGACTGAGTTAAACACCACATTGCCAAGTCCAGCCTTGGCTCAGCCTTGGACACTCATCTTCCAGCTGAACCTGGCTCTAACCTTATTCTGGACACAGGAAGTGCTTCTGCAAGTTGTCTCCAAAGTGCTGTGTGTTTAGCCTGAAGGGCAGAGTTAACCTCAAAGGCAGAGTTCACACGGGATGACGCACAAGAAAGGAAAGGCTAGGGCATCCTAGCAGACTAAGATAATTATGGCACTTTGGCTAACCGACTATTTTTTCATGTAGCCACATAATGAAAGCAAAAGGGGACTACAAAGCAATACCTTGCAGTGCTTAGGCTAAAGATGAGGGAGGAGAGCCATAGCCCTGGGACCCTGGTGTCCAGGAACACCTGGGATGTACAAGAGGCAGCAGATTAGGGAGCTGTGAGACAGAGGAAGCCAAAGCTTCTACCCTCACTCAGGATATAGATCCCTCACTAAAGGAACCTGTGCTCACACAGATCACAGGTGTGGCTCAGACTGCCCAGGAAATTGCCACAGTGGGGTTTTAACTTTGCCAGAACCGATCCAAAGTCCTGCCTTACAAGAAAGGCTTCAAAACGTGGTCTGCAACAGGGATGGAGCAGAATGTTCCTTCATGACCTGCCCCTTGGACTTCTCTCCAGCCAAAGGCAGAAAAATCAGTGCTTCTTGGGCAGGCCGAGGATGGCAGCAGGTACCAGATGCAGGTCATGTAGTATCAGGCTCTGAGATGCCACCACAGGGCAAAAGGATGGTCACATCTGTGTAAGCATGCCCCCAGAGATCGAGCCAGACTCCCCTTTCCAACAGGGAGCATGCTAGGGCATCACCACTGCCTGGGTTAGAGAAGAGAACCAGAAGGGAAGGAGGAGGCTTTTTACTCAGAAAAGGCATTTATCAACACACTGGCCCAAACCCTTCTTAACAGGTCACTAAAATGCTACAGCAAACAGCAACTTCTGGCTTCAGAATGAGTCTGTTGCTGCTCAAACAGCCAGCACAGCTAAGCAAACAGGCTGCCAGGGCAGGGTCTGTGTTTGTACTCACTGTTTGTACTCCTCTATGCAGTTAATGGGATATAGCATTTGTCCTAAGAAGGTTGCAAAATAAAAGAGAAAGAGGGAAAAAATGGCTTCCTGTTGGTTTCTTCTCAACTTCTTTTATCAGTTTCATGTATTGGCCAACCTGCCATTTTAGAAGATTTGTCTCTTGTTAGAGACAATTCAATTGGTAACTTTGCTCTGGATTGATTTTTAATAGTACCTTCTTAAATAATGCCCTCTGGTGTCACACTACATCCACCCTGGCTTTGGTTATGTCTGGGATTTTTTCTTCTTTTAGGAAAATGGATATCTTATTGACATCTAAAAGGGTTACAAGGCAGAAGGAAATGAATTATACAAAATTTAAAAGTAGAAAGCTAATAAAATGGGGGATTCAATAGATAAGGCAGGAAAATAAATCTGATTTGACTGTAACTTGAGTGCTTCCTGTTTATGAAGTAGTAACCGTACCCTGGGATAAACCAGCATTAACCCAGAACACGGCTGTTATTTTGTCAAATTTGGCTGGCTCTAACAATTAACAAATGGTGGCTCAGATTTCAGCTTTGGTGTGGTGATTATTTTGATGCCTGGTGGGAAATAAAGCTGTGATCTCCTACAAGGGGACTTCTGTGAGTTGCTTTCTCTGAAAAGTCCATGGGAAGTACTCTGGCACAGGCCAGGGAAGATGCCAAAGCTGTTTCCTGAGGGCTGTGCAGTGGTGTAGCACTGTGGGAGTCATCTTTATTTTTCTTTTCGTACTTTGTGTCCTTGGTGAGTTTCCCCTCTTTATTAACCCAGCCAAAAGTCCTCAGGCCCATTAGAGAGAACACTTTCAATTGCTTCCCTTCTCTTCTCATAGGGAAGGGGTGGTGGAGAGGAGGAAGAAATTCTTCCTTTCCATAGCATGCTGTATTTTTGAGGAAACATCACATTTAACAAGATGAGCTCCTTTCTAGCAATATCAATATGGTCTAATTCCAGTCTGGAGGGGGAAGCTGCATCCTTTCCTCTACTCTGGGTCAAATGTTCCTGAACTGAGGATGCAAACATTTCAGTTTGGGCCCAACGACATCTGTTGCACAAGCACAGTACTTTGTTTCAAATCCCACAAACATCCTTATTCCAAATAGGTCATTATATAATTTTGTATTTTCTCACTCCCAAAAGGGTCCAGGAGAGTATGTTGTAACATGGTCTCAGTGTCGCCTGCCCTTGCAGTCCCTCCTGTGATCATCTCATCTGGGTGCGATTCTCTTGCTTGATGTCATTCAGGCCAGAGCAGCTCTTATCAGTGCAACAAAAATACCCAGCTCCAACACAGCCTGCATTGTTCCCTCTGGTATTTTGCAAGTCCAGGCTCTGGGTTCCCTCTCCCATTTTCCCCGCTGCCTCCAGGGCATTCCTACCACCTCACCCTGCCCTGCACATCCCCACTCAGACAGAGAGGGAAACAACACTGCCTAGAGCAAGGCTGCTCCTCCTGGATGCCTTGTAATGGCTGCATTTACATATCCCCTTTTTATATATTTCCTTTTTTTATTTTATTTTATGGCACCCTCCCTTCCCACAGATGACTGTCATCACCTTCTGCTCCTTTCCTCCGCAGTTCCTGGATAGTGAGAGCACAGCCCTCACCACAGCAAAAGGGAGAAGGACTAGGGGTGTTTGGTGGTCAGTAATGGGAGAAGCAAAGATGAGTTAGTTCTTTTTCCTATTCCAGCATCTAGAAATGGTCATGGGTCAAACTGGTTGCACTTTTCACCTTCCCCACAACTGTTCAGTTTTCGAGAGCTTTTCTACAACAGGATGTGGCCAAATCTTTGGCCTGTGCATAAGCTGGCACTTACACAAACAATCTAAAGAGAGTAAAACAGGTTAGCAGCAAGCTTGTCCTCTGTTCCCTAGAGAAGATAGCTCCCATCCTCCCATGGTTGAAAGCAGATGCATGAAACCACTTGTTTGTTCTTTGCGAAGAAACACCAAATACCACTGCATGTGCCTCCTTCAGATGGCTCCACAGAGTCTGGCATCACCCTCCTTTAACACACAGTGACGCAGCTGGGAAACTCTTCCGGAGAAGAGACCGATGGGTTGTCACCCATCAATGCATACTTTGCAAAGCAGGGTTGCAATGATGATTTTTATAATGATTATTGCATTATTTTATAATTATTATATCATTAGAACTTCTACTGTTTTGGTCATTCCTCATTTCACTTCTTTTTTATTAAGATATAGAGCATTTCTCATAACTGAATACAGATCTCTGAAAGATCTACCGTCATCTTCTCAGAAAGACGGTAGCTCACAGGTCTCAACTGCTCTTTCCTTTCCAAGTGCAACTCAAGTCTAACATCCAACCAGCTGTCCTACCCACATTCCCATTGCCTCACACTCACACAAGTCTCCCCAAGAGTCACAAACTCCCCCAGAGACATCCTTTTCCTTCAGAGTTTTTGTCCAACCAAGAGACCTGCACAACTCCTCAAAGTCCTCAAAAAAATGTGAAATGCCAGGGAACTGAAGCCTATAGGTGGCAGACAACCAGCTCTCATGTTGATTTCCTGGAATTGGTTTTTGTTTCCTGGCCACCCAAAATACTCTGTTTTTATCCATCATAATATGGGAAATAGCAGTTGTGAAGTTTGAATGAAGTAATACCTCTTAAAAGATTGAATATTTTTCTGAAGCGTCCTGAAAGCAAAGAACATTAGCAAGAGCCACTTGGGCAAAGGTCTGGCTGCCTCCCTGGTGCCAGGTTTACATGGACTGGTGCATGAGAAAGGAGAATGGGATGGATTTGCTCTGGGTTGGTTTGCTCTGGAAAACTTCTCTCTTTGAATCACAGAAGCCCTGCTCTGTCCTCAGCTGTGTCTGTGTGGGGTTTAACTGACATTGTGCTATTCAGATGCAGAGATGACTTCTGCTCACAAAGCATTCATGTTCTTTTTGCTCTTGTCTCTTTTTCCCTGGATTTTGATAATCAAGGTCAAAGTTGAGAACCAGCACGACTTCCGGGACATAGCCAGCATAGTAGCCATGGCTAAAACCTATGCCACCACCGAGCCATTCATTGACTCCAAATATGACATCCGAATCCAGAAAATTGGCAGCAACTACAAGGCTTACATGTGAGTGCATTGCTATGCCAGAGCGAGACGGGGAGGAGGCAGTGCTATGGATGTGATTGAGTCCGTGTCTGCTCTGGGCAGGAGTAGGTAGCTGACTTAATTTCCTTGAAGAATAACCCTGCTGTTCTCCTCCCACCTCTGAACCCAGATCCCTCATCCACCAATCATCTTCTCCATTAGTCACTGTCAGGTCATTGTTTCTGGAATGTAAATCCCTGTCTGTGTGTTTCTGAGATTGTTAGTTCCCACTAGTGACTGTGCTCAGCCATAATCTCTCCATCCTGTTGGTGAAGGACTCATTTCTCCAGCAAAATCCTCCAGCTCCAAGTACCCTCTAGTGGGAACTGAACCCACCCACTTGCCACCTGGAGAAAAAAATTAAAGAGATTGAACTACCTGCAACTCCTGGAGTCCTACAGCTCCTCCAGGCCATAGGAGCACCCCATCCTGCAGCCCACAGCAGCACCCTATCCTCTCCCCAGCTTCAGATCACAGCACCACATCACACAGTGGCACAGAGCCCCAGGTACAAACAGCCTCAGCCAGGGCAGCACACAGTGTTTCTGTCGGCACTTTGCATGTGTGCTCCTTGACGCATACAAAGGAGGGAGAGGAGGTGAAACATTTCTGTGGGTGCCCCAAAGCTCCTCCCTGCCCTGTGGGATAGTGAGGGATGTAGCATGACAGCAATCTTCAACAATGGTATGTTTTAAAGTATTAAAAAGCATTCAGCCAAACTTCAGTAGTCACCACGCTCAGTTAGAGATGTTCCCACATGAGTCAGTGAGACACTTGTTTCTTACTACAAAGAAGTAAATGAAAAAAGCCACACAGCACAGCTTCTCCAGAAGCTCCTTGTCCAACCACAGGATTCTGAACAAGTAGTCTAGTACTCTGACAAGTAGTCAGCTCCAGCAGTACATTTTTCAGGTCGCCAGATAAATTGCATATGTTACCTAACACCCACAACAATGTGACTTTTGGATCCAGGTTTACAAACCTCTAGGCCATAGTTCTAATGAAACATAGTTAAACAAGATAATCAAATGTATATAATCACATATTTTTCAGCTATAACTGCTTAAAATTCCCAGCTGGATTCCTAGCACAGAGATGTTTAAGAAAACTAAATAATGACTGAGTCACATTCTTAATGGGAAAGAAGGACATGTGGGACACTTGCCTATTTCATGTGATCTCAATGAAAGAAAATTTATTTTTAATTGAATCAGGTCAACAATAACACAGTTGCCTAATATTACATTAACATCTCAGAGAGTCTGACTCAAACTGGCCAAAGGAAAGAAGGTTTAAAATATCAATTAAAATTCCCTGTTCCTGCCAACACACCCAGCCTTGGCTCCAGAGCCCGCTCCCCAACTGCCTATAACGGAAACAAAGGCCAAGTTAGCCTGACCACACTCTCTCCTCACTTATTATTTGCACTCACCATGCACTCATCCAGAACAGGGATCAGAAATAATACCAGATGATTGAGAAAAGAAAGCAGTCACACTAAAACCTAATCCCACTTGGGACTATAGCTGCACAAACAATTGTTTGCTAAAGAAAAAATGTTTTCATATGAAAACAGTCATGAACAGAGAGCACCTTAGTGAGAAATCAAGCTCTTTAGCAAAGAAAGCAAACAGCAAGATTCAGCCAGTGACTTGCTAACCCAGGAGGTTGACTTAGATTGAGAGAGCCATTTATGGTTTTGAGCTTGGGACAGTGGTATAATCAGTCCCCACCAGGGACTGTTCCTTCTGCCCCAGCATTAGACAAAATAGGTTATTTCTATGGTATAAGTCCCTACTATGTCCAAGGACAGAGGTAGAAGCACCCAAAATATCAGAGCTCTCACTGGTGTCCCAAATAGGAAACTCCAAACCATTAGTCATGCTGGCAAATCTCAGCCTTAAAGGCAATTCCAGCATCTGCTGTAGCGTCATACTGACTTGCTTTGATCTGTGAGCTGTGGAATCTATCCAGTAATTTTATACCTTCACCCACACATATAGACTTTAAAAGCCCCTTTTCTTTTGAGAAAAGACTGCACTGAAATTCTCCAGAATATGTTTACTTTGCACCAAGCATCTGCCAGAGAGAGAATGCTGCAGGGTGAGTCATGCATTCCTCCCTGCCCCAGATGTTTGATGCACTTCCTTCCAGCCCATGACCCAAGGCTTCAGTTCAGTTTCCCATTGGCTTTAGTGCCATGACTCCTGATTTACACTGCTAACAAACTCCTACTTAGCCCGTACCTTGAGCCAGTCTCAAAACAGCAGATAAGCAGCATATGATACATGCCAAAAATTCCACCCAGTGTATTTGACTGCCATTATAATACTGGTGAAGAGAAAACATGAAAACAGCTCATGTTACAGGGGAAATTGGGGCAGAAATTATGCTTCCACACTCGCCCCAACTGGAGGCAAGCAGGGAGATAATTTCCAGTTAAGACTCATGAAATGTTGTTCACTTTGAATTAAGCCAGCAGCTACTGACTTTCAGGCATTCTGATATTCTTACCACCAGTTCTTAGTAAGAGGGTAATACCCTTCCTTTGTAGTTTCATGAGTGGGAATTCTGACCGTGTCACCTCCAATGCAGTTCAGTGTGCTCTATAGGGGATGCCACATAACTGTGTCTAAACTAGAGCTACATATAGACTGAGATAGGACTCCAACAGCTTTTGATCTGCTCATTTATCCACTTCTCCTAAATAGTGCTGAAGGTGTCGTGGTCACAAATGTGTTTAAGCAACTGATCTCTAAAAGTCTGGGGTCCTTCTCTTTAAGATACTGATTGTACACTGTGTGGCCCCCTGATGTTTAGGATGGTCGGAAGCACTTTGACTTTCAGTCCCTAAGAGAAATGGGGTTTGAGACAGAACACCCTTGGGAAATTTTTTTTTTGGTCTTCAGTCTCCTTTTTCACTTTATACAATACAAAAAAGAAAATCGAAAAGGTCTGTGAGGAGAAGTTGGGGTCACTTGGTCTATTTAGCTAGGAGAACAGGAGGCTGAAGGGAGACCTCATCACAGTCTATAACTTCCTCATGAGGGGAAGAGGAGGGGCAGGCACTGATCTCTTCTCTCTGGTGCCCAGTGACAGGGCCCAAGGGAATGGCCTAAAGTTGTGTCAGAGGAGGTATAGGTTGGATATCAGGAAAAGGTTTTTCACCAGAGTGTAGTTGGGCACTGGAACAACTCACCAGGAAAGGTCACAGCACCAGCCTGACAGAGTTCAGTAAACATTTGGACAATGGTCTCAGGCACATGGTGTGACTCTTGGGGACAGTGCTGTGCAGGGCCAGAAGTTGGGCTGGATGATGATTCTTTTTGAGTCCCTTCTGACTCAGAATATGTAGTGATTCTGTAAGTTTGGGGGTACAGTTGACACCTGAACTGCTCAGACATGCTTGGAAGGGAGTGATCTTGACAGTGGCTGTGGTGTAGAGATTGGTGTCTGATCCAGTGGGCTTCAAATAAAACTCTTCAATTTCAAAACAGCAAGGTGCCATAACAGGAAAGTTAGGAATACAGCAGAGAGATATATTTTAAATCTTATGCCCAAAATTGGCTCAAGCTGGATAAGCATAAACAAGTCCAACAAATCAGCCCAACGGTTTGAGCAGAGTTCTTATGTTGGGAGCTTTCCCATGTCAAATTTCCTTGTAAAACTGTCAAGCTGTGGTTTCATTTTCTTTGGGACAACACAGCTGCTTACATTTGGTATTCCAGGTACATTTTCTAAACACCAATGTCAAATCATCTTGTCACTAATGAGACTCCAGGAGTTCCCACCAGTACTAATGGGATTTTGGATGTCCTCTGCCACTGCAGGGCAATTTTCTGTAAAAAATAAATGTTAGCAAAGAGTGAGTCTTCCCATTGCAGGACTGAAAAATATAATCCTAAGAATCCCATATCAAAAGAGAAAGAAAGGCTGAGGACTGAACACTGACCTTACCCATCGAAGGGCTCATAACAATCCAAGCTTCAGGAGGAATCCATTCTTAGGAAGGAGGGCAGCAAAATAGATGCTGCATGAAGGCAACAGGCCCAAAAGACAACTATATGAAAACACAGCTATTGAACACAGTAGTCCTGCTCCTTTGGGCCCCCCAGTCCCACTCCATTCCTTTGAACATTCTTACAAAGACAATTTAAATTTCACAGCAACAAAACACACCAGTTTAGAGAATTGGAAAAAGCACTCCAGCGTGTCTCTCACAAGAGTGTAGGGTAGTCAGCTATAATGATCCAAGTTTATAGTCTAGCAGGACATCAATATTACCACTGCTGAACATAGTTTTGCAAATTCAGTGTCTTTTGCACATGTTGCTGAAAATGTGAGAGAATCAGCAGAAAGGGCTCCCATGACCTCATGTTGAAGTGTTGGATCACACCTCATACCCCCCTCATAAATCTCTTCCTCAGCGTGGAGAGGCTTCCTGGATGTATTCTGTCAGCTTGTTGACTTGTCCTGGCTTGTACACTATGGAAGGGTTATCTGAAGTGTTGTCAGAGCAGGCTGTCCCATGTCTGCCTTGGGCCTAAGCTCAAGAAAAGGAAAATTTTCACCCCTGATCATGATGGTGAAACCCAGAATTTTCTAGCAACAGTACCTTTTATGGAAATTAACTATCAGTTGCAGCTAATGAAACTCCAAAGATTTTGAATTAAGAAATTCTCCAAGTCTGAACACAATGAGCCACCAACAGGTCAATGAAAAGTCAGTGAAAAGACAGTACGATAATATATTCTGTGACATCATTACCACTGAAATAAAATTTAAGTGGACACAGAAGTACAATTGAAATAAAATTTAGGTAGACCCAGAATATTAGAACTGATATTTTGTGACGCTGCTCAGCAAATATTTGCCTAGAGAGCTTCTGTTCCATTGATGGAGGATGCTACTCATTGCAGAACACAAGGGTGATTATCCTAGAGATCTTTCACACACATTTCAGCTCCCCTAGGTCTGATGTATAAAGAAAGAAAGTACTCACAGAGCCTGATGTGTGCTCAAGATTCCTTGGAGGTTTCTCTGCCTAAAATCCTCAGTTAGTTTTTCATGAGCCTGAACAACACATCCTGTATGGAGTGTTGTTCAGGAAGGATTTGGAAAGGCTTCTGGGAGGAAGAACCTCACCTCATCCCCTCCTGTACAAGCACAGAGTCAAGAATGAGGAGTACAGTATGCGGGAGGATGGGTCAGGAGTCTATTTTCATGTTCAGGTTATGTTTTTGGTTTGTTTTCCTAGGAGGACTTCCATCTCTGGAAACTGGAAGGCAAACACAGGTTCTGCGATGCTAGAACAGATTGCAATGACAGAGAGGTAAGGAAGAGTGTTTCAAGACAGTATTAGCTATTCTTGGGTTAGAAGGGAGGGATTGTACTTCCGACTTCGGTTAATTGAGAGAACTGGTAACTGAGGTCTCCTGGGAGGCTGGATAAAGACTTTAAAAGACCAAGTAGTTTCTTAAAAAAATACTAAGGACACAAAGGCAAACTGTCCTATTTTGAAGAACAGACTGAAAGTACAGCTAGAAACCAGCGTTGCTAAATCATTAGATCTTTAGTGAATGTAACCACAGGAAACAAGACCAGCATGCTAGGTCAAGCACACCAGTACAAACATGTAGGGATAAAATCAGAAAGGTCAAAGCACAAAACATAAAGTAACATGAGGTTATTCTAAGTACATTACTAATGAGAGGCAGACACAGAAAAGAGTTTTTCTTCTCCTTAACAGAGGAAAAAACTGTAAACTGAAGTGCTGAAAGCACTTTTTTGCTTTAGGCTCACAAAAGTGGTCAGTGTCTAAGCTAAGGTCTTCTCACTGTTGAACAGAGCAGAAAGAATTTCCTCATGCATCTTACAGACTAAAATTTGCAGATGCTACTTCCATGTATTCAAATCACTGTGATATTTGCTAATACTGCAACTCCCTGACACTGTGGACTCATGGTAACATGCTTTGCTGTAACTCTTATCCCACACAACTAACACTTGTTCTCATCACTTTTCTCCATCCCATCTAAGTAGATTATTCATAGATTTATAGAATCCATAGATTACATGTAGGCATTCATCCTTAATGAATTTAAGATTTTTTCAGATTATACTCCAGTTTGTCAGTTTCATGATTAATTCTGACTGTCCAGTTTTGGGCACACAGTTGAAAAGAAAAAGCAAGGAGCTGGAGAAAGTCCAAAGGACAATAAAAGGAATGTTCAGAGAAAACCTAGTGAGGTGTTGAGTAAAACATGCAACAATTCTATGTACTTCTATGTAGTTTTCCACCTTTTTCAGTTAGCAGACCATTGATATTTTTCCAGTAGAGGTGTAGACTAAAGCACAATGAATCCCTGCCTGCAGTGCAGAGGTTCACTTTCCTTCATTTACTGTTACAGACCTGGAAGAAGTTGCCCACAAGCTGAACACCACTTCATCCTAAAGATGAAAAAAATAAAGAGCACAGGATCTTTAAATACAGGAGAGCCTGCTATGTAAATATAGGCTTTTCTCATTAGTTACATTACAAATATAATACTGTAAGAAATAAATTATAGTTTAAAAAGTCCATTTGAACACTTTTTATAGTTTCTTAAAGTAAGGATAGCACAGCACAGAAATCTATTCTCTGAAAGGGATGGCAAATCTCTGTCCTCTTTCAGATCAGATTAAGGAAATCTCTCCTCTTGAGAACAGGATAGTTGTGCAGGCAATCATCCAAGGTCCCTTCTGCACCTTTAGTTCTGCAAAACAGGGAAGCCAAGCCCCAGATCAGATGCTGAAGGTGACTCTGGTAAGACCATAATAGTACTGTGGGAAGTGTTCATGATGATGCATCCTGGCTGTTTATAACACAGCTGAAGCTAGACACATGAAGGGTAGACATTACCTTATTGCAGTGTTGTAGGACTAAAACCCAGATTCCTGCCAGCCTGCAACACTGCATTTTGAAGATTATTTTGTTAATTGTACCACAATTAACCGCTCCAGCCTTATTCAGCCATAAATGCAACAAACCCTGTTGAAATATATAAGTTGTCAGTACATTAAACAGGAATGTGCTCAAGTGCTCTGATGAGTAGGAGCAACCTGAAGTACCTACTGAACAGTAAGTACAAGGATTGAAATGCTCAGGTAATGCAGAAATGACAGTAAATCCTCTGAAAATGCAGCACCTGATGCATGTGCATAAATATGCGCTTCTTCCCGATAATGCTTCTATTACACCAGCAGCCCTGATGCTCCCAGCGCTCACCCGTGGCCAACAAACATGGAAGATGTGCAGCCATCAGAGTCTCTGGCATGAACAATAATTCCCTGAGCCTGGCTGCTGAGCCCAGACACCTAGAGATGGTCCTCAGGAACAGAGGTGGTTCCCACAATGGTGCCCCTGGGCCACAGCAGTGTGTGAGGGGTGCTCTCTGTGCCTCCTGCCTGACTCGTGCACCCCGTAATTCTCCTCTTCCTTATGCTACTGACTCCTCCTCATACTCTCTCTTCCATGGGGGTCCAGGGTGAACACGCTTGGTCTCCTCATTATGGATAAAAGAGCACTGGTAGTCATATAAGTAATATTTTTTCTTCTTCCCAGAGACATCGTGTTCACACAAGTTGATCATTATATTGTCGAGCTATGGGGACTCTGGCTGGCTTCAAGGACGTAAATTTGTTCTTTAGCCAGAACAGCTCTTTCTCCAGTCCCTGTAGGGTCTGTGAAATGTCAGTGTTTTCATGAGACTGTGGCCTTCCCTCCCCTCTCTGCATCTTGTCATAGTCCTGCTTACAGATCTGCTGTTCTGAGATTATTATTTTTATTTAAATGGCCAGGACCACAGCACAGCTGCACAGGAAATAAAACCAGGCTGCCTCATTCCCTCCTCATTTGCACAGCGGGGGCATGTGGTCCCCCCATAATATGCTTCTTGTCATTCTCTCTCCTCCTCTGACTCCAGGATAGCTAAGGGGCCACCAGCTCACATTCCCATCCTGGGATGGATAGAGAAAAGTGTTGCAGCCTGAAGGTCTCCCTCCAACAAATAGTGCCTATTCCATGTGATGAGACTGCCTGACTAGGAGCAAAACCCAAGGGACAGAAGGAGGCCTGAGACTGTAAAAAGATAAAATTGAAAGTAAATTGTAACATGCAGGAGCTACTGCATTACAGATCAGAGAGGGGATGGCTACTCCTTGCTAAATTCAACATTCACTTTCTGATCCTATTCCAGTCCTAATGTCCAGGACATCTTATCAGGAGAAAGCTGCCTGCATAATGGAGGGCTTTCAGGCAAAGCCAATACAAACGCTGAGGGGCCAACACTACTGGGAGATTAAATGAGCTAAATATTTATAGCTTGGCTGAATGACAACCAACTGGAGATCTGATGTAAATACCAAGGAGGGAAAAAAGCATTTTAAGGTGGCTTTGAGGGCAGGATTGAATCAATCTGAAATGAAGGGAAACTTTAGGCAAGATTCTTTTTTTTACACCATCTCCTGTGCAAGAGAGGGAGTCAAGGACCCAGCAAAGCACATGAAGGACGCCTTGTAATAAAGGCTCCCAAACCTTGTAATAAAGGCTCCCAAACTGCTTTGTGTTCCTATGGGCAGCAGGGTGGGTGGCTGGTTTTGGTGGGATACCCAAGGACAGCTAATACTAGGCCATGCTCTTGTTTCTACAGGTACAGACTCTGGGCAGATGCCTGTGCGGAAATGTTTGGAGGTCTTGATATCTGTGCTGTCAAAGCTGTCCACAGCAAAGATGGAAAAGACTATATCATTGAGGTGAGAGTATGAGCAACCTGAATGTGAGTCTCCTTTGGGAAGTGTAGCTGCAGGCACTCTGCCTTGGAGCTCACATGCACCAATGTCTCGCATACCCCTGCATGCTCCTGCAGTCTCTGCTCCTCCGTGCCCACAGGCCACCCTCATAACACTGATATGTTAAGAACTGATTCAGAGCCCCAACCAAACTAGCACAAACAGAGCAAAATGTCAGGGTTGAAGTGTCTTCCTTTCTCAGTGTGGACTGTGAAAGGAAATGGAGAGCCACAGAGTGCTTGGACACCTCAGCTTTCCAGCAGATTATTCAGTTCATTAAAAATCTCAGTTTCTCTCTGAATGAACCTGTCTTTCTTCAGTCACTTTAAAGGGGACTTGCAAACAAAAATCCTAGCTGCACCTAAATAAAAAGAGGAAAATAAATTTTGAAAGTGTAGCAAAAGCTTCACAAGCAACCAGAGCAATTTGATTGAACAAAAAAGAAAGGTGTATTTTCTAAAATCTTCTGCCCACACAGTGTTCACTACAGTAAGAGGCCATCAAGAAAAAGCACTACAAAGTTAGCATGGGTAACGTGTACTACAACATTTCGTATTCAGGGCTGGACAGACTGTGGCCTTGAGAGCTAAAGTTCAAGGTGCTCCTTCCCAGGCCAGGAGGCATATGGCAGATATGGCAGTGGGGTATAACTCAAATCATCCTAACAGGGCAGAGAAAGAAAAGCTGGCTGGAAAATCAAAGTGGAAACTGAAGAGATTCCCTGGAGAAGAGACAATCCAGCAAGTAAGCAAGTGCCTCTGTCAGTATGTGACTTGAGGAGACACAACATCTGACCTGCTGTAAACTCCACCAACACAGGCCAGCTGAGGAAGACGAGCAGAGCCAGCCTATTGGCTTCATGCAGGGGTGCTGACACACTGGAAAGCTATGTGTGGGAGAGCAGTCCCCCCCGCTGAGGGTTGGGATGCTGATGAGAACCACATGAGCCCTCCAGTGACTGCGCATTCCTGCATTGTGTATCTGCTCTCCCCAGGGAGGGGAGCAGTGACCTGTCAAAGGCCATGTGACAGAAGTGTGCTGCCAGCAACCAAACGCTGGCAAGCTTCTGTCTTTCCTGAATTGATGGGGCCAGGGCTAATGGGTCTGCTCCTGTGTGCAATTCATCAGCACCTAGAGGAGCATCCCCTAGAGAAGACTGTTTCCCTGCTGTGCAGTTTTAAATCTCTATGTCCCTGCAGCTGAGAAAGAAAGAGCAAGAAGGCAGCCTTGCTAGAGACAACTGTAAAGACATTTGGATTGCTTCCACACGTGGTTAGATGTGATATGTGGTTTTCCTATCCCTGCATATATTCTTGCACATAAGCCTATGTACGTGCACACACAGCTAGTTCTGGGCTTAAAGATTATAGGCCTCTGTCTGGGTATGCCTCTGGGTTTTCACATCTGCCACTGTGTGTGACTGACTGGTGAAAAGCACATCCGTACCCTAACAGCCATCATCAGCTTGCACACGGAGAAATGCACGCTCATGCTCCTCTCTCTGTGAGCAAGGTAAGCAGCAGTGCATCTAATATGACACAAATCAGAAGAAACACAATATCATTTCAGATGGGTCGGGCTGAATTATCCCAGTGCAGAACCTGACTGAGCAGGCTTGATATACCAACATCTAGCAGGCATTCAGATGCCTGGCTGTTGGATGTTGTTGGGAAAGGAGTAGTGCAATATAAGGAGCAGAACAAAGCCAAACAGGCACCTTTTTATACAGATCTCAGGGAGATATTGACAAGTAACTAATTGCCTCCAGCCAACTTCCTGGGATACTTTTCTTGGTCTGAAACTGATCCCTTGTTTTGCTTTTTTACTTTTGATAGTGGGAGAAAAAAAGTTATTTGACAGAGTGACAGTTGTATTTTCTTGGTAAGAGGGAACAGTGTGCTGTGACATTTTACAAGAATGCACACCCAAATGGGCTGAACAAACAAGGAATTTGCACAATGCAATTGCAGGCAGTAATTAATTTTCACAGTGCAAAGTAGTTCTTCAGGAAAGATTCACAAAGAGGTAGTGATGGGCAGTTCTGTGAACTGAGACTTAGCGCAGTGGTTTGTTGCAAAAAAAATCAGATTAAGACAGATGAGTTATCAACAGCACAAGAGTAATCTTGCACACATGGTATTTGCTTTTACTTGAACTTCACCTCCTTTCCTTTTCCCATGACAAACAGTAGAATATGTTACATTTCTGTCTTCAAAACCTTAGCACACTTACGTACCATTTTCATGGCTCATATTGAAATATTGTGAATTTAACAGTAAATGCTGGTAATTCTTTTTTTCCTCTGCTTTAAAGAACTTTATCACTTTGAGGGAATATTCAACATAAGTAGTCAGCACTCAATCAGAATTCCTCAAAATAATGTAAATTCTCTACTGGTGCCAGCAGCCAGATTCTCAAAAGAGTTCAGGAACATGTATGGCTTAACAATCTCCCCTCTCCCTCTTTTTTTTTTTTTTTTTTTGGTGTTTTTTTTTGGTGTTTTTTTTGTTGTTGTTGTTTTGTTTTGTTTTGTAATCTAGCCCATTTCCACAACTCTGCTAAGATGAAAAATATGAAGCAAGTGGATGGCAAGCAAAATGGTCCATGTGATTTATTTTTTCACCTGGAAGAATAAGATAAGCCCTGGCTGCCATACAGCTAAGCTGTGTTACTAGACATGCTCCTTGCTGCCCTGCAAGGAGCCCTGCTCATCCCTTCAGCAGTGCCTATCATTTGTTTTGATTTGTCCAATCATTGGTTTCCTTCCTTCCTTCCTTCCTTCCTTCCTTCCTTCCTTCCTTCCTTCCTTCCTTCCTTCCTTCCTTCCTTCCTTCCTTCCTTCCTTCCTTCCTTCCTTCCTTCCTTCCTTCCTTCCTTCCTTCCTTCCTTCCTTCCTTCCTTCCTTCCTTCCTTCCTTCCTTCCTTCCTTCCTTCCTCCCTTCCTCCCTTCCTCCCTCCCTCCCTCCCTCCCTCCCTCCCTCCCTCCCTCCCTCCCTCCCTATCACCTAACACTCCAGTCTCACACATCAGAGTGTGAAAAACAAGCCCAGGTTTCAGCATCAGATAGGTTGATGACAGAGGGAGAACTAGGATGGTCTTTTCCTGAGACTCTTTGCCTGGGCACTTTTCCTTCGCCCCTCATACAACTTATCAGGCAACAGCAGCTGCACGAGGGCAGCTACAAAGGCTGGGTCCATATGTGTTGTCATCTTCTTGCCTTGCCCAGCTGTTCTGTGATTGCCCAGGAAGGGATGAGTGCAATCTGTCTGTAATTCACATATTCCTCTCAGCCAGTTGATTTATTCAGTGTTAGCATTTGTATCTGCCCAGTTCCAGACCAATTTGCCCTTCCTGGAGGACAGGCAAGGTGACAGCTCATGATTCTTTTCAGTTCAGTGGCAACCAGCTGTGTCATTTTACCCACAGAAATCACTGCCATTGTCAAAGGCCTTCCCTTGTGCATGTGGTTGTTCACTCCTGTGTTTTGCTGTCTCCCACATCTCACCTTCCCCTGCCAGACACTGCACAGCAGATTGCCTCATCCCTGGTGCACCTTCCCTGGTTCAGGTGGAACCTGCTCCAGGGTTCACTCCCCCTGGTGCCTTTGGTTTATAAAGCACCAGCTTCTTCTTCAGCTACTGCAGCCGCAGAAGTAGGAAAAAGCCCTCCTTGAGATGGGAAAATCAGCTCTGGGGCTCTCAGCATAGGAAGAAGATGAACCTGTTGAAGCAGATTCAGAAGATGGTCATGAAGGTGATTAAAGTACTGGAGCGCTTCTCCTATGAAGACAGCTCCCAAAACAGCTGTGGTTGTTCAGCCTGGAGAAGAGAAGGATCTGGAAAGATCTTATAACACCTTCCAGAATGTAAAGGGGGTCCGTAAGAAAGGGACAAACCTTTTAGCAGGGCCTGTTGCAACAGGACAAATGATAATGATTTTAAACTAAAAAAAAAGAGGATTATTTTATATATATAATTTAGACTATATATAAGGAAGACACTTTTTAGAGTGCAGATAGTGGTGGATGCCCCATGTGTGGAGACATTCAGGTTGGATGGGGCCCGAGAGTAAGCTGATCTAGCTGAAGATGTCTTTGCTCATAGCAGGGGTATTGGACTGGATGGCCTTTAAAGCCTCCTTCCAGCCCAAGCCATTCTACGAGTCTATGAAAAGTGGCTTTGAGCAGAGCCGGTGACTCCCAAGGGGGCGGGAGCCGGGAGCGCGGCTCGCCTGGCTCTCGGCAGGGTAAGGGCATCATCTAGTGGTCGGTCACATTGCATCATCTAGTGGTCACACTGCATTATCTAGTGGTCACACTGCATCATCTAGAGGTCACACTGCATCATCTAGTGGTCACACGGGCCCCTCGCACCGCGCCGTGCGGGGACACGGCAGACCGCCTCTCTCTGGGGAACTGTAATTGCCGCATTCCCTTTTAAGACAGGAGTGGAGAAGAGGGAAACCTGCGCAGGGACCTCGGAGAGGACCCCCAGGAGTCCCTGGCTAGTGAGACCCAGGTGGGAACTGGCCATTCCCTGACATTGTTAGGAAGCATCACATTCCTCACCTCATTTCTCAACGGAAGAACAGCTAAGTGGACAGTGGAAGGAGAAGCCACCTTGTGTATTTTGCCAAACACTAGCATATAATTTTCTAACCTTCTCCTTTTGCCCCCTGGGCCAAGTAGGCCATGGATATAAACATCAACCCCCTTTCCATGTGTACCATAGTTAAAACTTTCTAGGTAGGTTTCCTAGTGTTCATAGAAGACATCTATAGAAATTAAACAAAACCATTATTCTGCAAGAAAAGAGCAGAATACAAACTCAGTGAACTCATCTCACTGATCTTCTCTACTTTGAATCTAAAAAAAGGGGGTGCAAAATTTTCCATTTCCCTCCAAGAGTGTACTCTTGCAGCCTTGCCAGGGTGGAGTGCACTTCCGATTGTTATCTGAGCATGAGTCAGTGCGTTTCTTGAGCAATTCAACCTTCAACTTTGCATTTCCAGGGATTTTAATGTTTGCTTTAAAAATAAATGCAAAATAAAATAAACTCTTCCAACCCTGATATTTTGGTACTATTATATTTACTCCAGCTGAATCTTAACTTCATCAGAGTACAGTTCTTCCTGTGGGATTTAGCTAATGTTTGCAAAACACTTGATTTATGATGAACTGTTGAAAATCATGTTCAGGGCTGCTACACAGCTGAGGGTCTGCTGTGCTTTTAGTATTATTTTTGTGAGGCTATTTCTTACCTCAAAGACCCTTTGACAGTTTTCCTTCCCCCATCCCCACAGTTCTGCTTCCCAGTTTTCCCCAGTAGATTTGTAGAACTTGCTTGGGAAGCAGTTGTATCACAGCATTATCAAGAAGACAAGCAGAGACCAAGTTTATTTTCCTGCACTTGGTGCTGGTTTGGTGACATCCTATTCATTACACATCTGTGGTATTTATTTTCCCTCTCAGGGTGCAGTGCTTTGTGTTCATTAATCCCAAATGTTTCCTGGTTTCCTCCAGTCCCTGTTGCTCTCATCTCCTCAGGCTGCAGTACGTGTTGTTTCTCTTCTCCTGTGACCCTTTAAGTTGCAATGTGACCCCCAAACACTGTGGGACAATGCCAGCGAGACCTTATCCATCAGCAGTATCTCCTCAGGACATGTGAAGGAGAAAATTTGTATGAAGTCAATTTAGAAAGCTTCCAGCCACCAGAAGTCTTGCCTTGGCTTGTAAGTTGTGAAGGGAAGGAAGATGAAGAGTTGGGGGAAGTACATTTCCAAAAAACCCTAAGTGAAATCCCACACCTGGAAAAATCAAGCATGTTTTCAGCATGAGGAAAGTGGTGACTATAGGTATTGGCAAGGATGTGGAGACAAAACAGGTTAACGTAAGAGGTGAGCTGAAACAGGCGTCTGCCAGCAGGAAACCTCCATACTAACTGTTGTTTTTGCCTCCTGTGGCAGGTGATGGACAGCTCAATGCCCCTGATTGGGGAGCACATAGAAGAGGACAGACAACTTATAGCTGATCTGGTTGTTTCCAAAATGACTCAGCTTGTCGTCGCTGCTGGATCTACGCCGTCACCACTGAGGCCTTGGGTATGACAGGAGATTTGTGACCAAGTTATTTCCCTGAATTTCTTCCTTTCTCTCTCCTCACTGTGTCAGACATCAGAGAGTTGAGCAGTCCCATATGGGAGTGTATTGGATAGACTGATTCCTGCTCTTCCAAAGGAGACTCTCACAGGCTCTTTGAAGTGGGCACCCCTAAGGAACATATCTCTCTCCCTTACTCTCCTTCCAGATAAATATGGCATCACACCAGTAGCATGAACATGCATCTAGACATTCTGACTTGCTAAATTCATTGATTCACATTGAACATGGGCATTTTTAGAGGTTCTTCTAATGCCCAGTTTCATTTCTGTCTAACACCATCCCTCAGGATAGGTTTCATTCTGTTTTTTGCATCCCTGTTCTGCTTTCAAGAACAGAAAGCGGGAATCTTCAGCAAGACTTGTTCCATTCCTAACAGCAGTTTCTACTTCAGAGCTGTCCTCTGCCACCTTCATCAGGGGGAGGCTTTATTAAAGCTGAATGCATATAAGAACCTGTTAATTTTGCATTTAAACTGACTCCTTAGGTCTTCTTGTGTACATCCATTTTGAGTATCAAATGCATCTAATTTTACTGCCACATTTCCCAGGGGCAGTTCTATATAAATGAAACACCCCAGAACATAACCTGAGTATCCAGGTGTACCTGCTACGCTTCCTTCAGTATCTAACGGAGAGTCAAGTGTGAAGCATGATTTGAGGACAACAGATCTGTACAACAGAAGAGAAAAGAAAGTAAAAAGGCTGAGGCCAAAACTGAAAGCAACACACTGGTACAATTTTCATTTCCACTTGAGACAAAAAAAAATGGGATAAGGCACTTTATGGTGCTCTGCCTGTGTCATATAACAGTCCACTCCTGCTAAACCAGGTCCCAGCATGAAGGGTATTCAGGGTAACTTCAAGTTTTACCTAGAGTGAAGGTGTAAACATTTAATAGACACTGGAAATGCTTTGAGGCAGGGAAAGTGGTACAGAAGAGATAGCATTTACAAAGTGGAATTCAGAACTACCTTTTGAAATAGCCAAGATATAGAGTGTATGAACTAAGAGCAAAGGGCAAGCCAACAGAAACTGAGAACATGGACAGATGCATCTGTTTTCCATGTCTGTAATATACTGATACAGGATTGGATTGGATTACAGCAGACCTAAATTAAGGCCAAAACAAGAACAAAACAAATCTTGAAGGGATAGGATGTCAAATAGAAGAGTCAAACAAGAAAAGGGATATCAGGAATAAAACCTAGAAATACCTGTATCTATAATCAAGAAAACTAAACCCACAAATATGTTAACTAGAGTGTTTTACTATGGAGAAGGAGTTTGATGCCACAAACATCACAAAAATTGTACATGATACATTACTAATATAATGTTAGAACACTTAGAAGTGTCTAGAGAGAAATAATTAAATATGAGGCTGGTGAGATGCAGACCTAGAGATGCAGATGAAGACTTCCACAGAAGGAATACAAGGAGCAATTCTGAATATAAAGACAGCAGTAATGAATACATAGAAGTATGAATCCCTGGATATCCTATGGGTATGAATAGAATACCTATACATATTATTGGACTCTCTATACTAGCCTCTGGGTTGAGAAAAAGTGGGAAATTATAAAACTGAGTGCACAGAATTTACAGAGATGGAAAAGTAAGAAGTCACAACAATGTGAGGCTTCGGCTGTCAAGAAACAAGTCAAATATCAAGTGGGACAGCAATCCAGAGGGAGGTAAAAACACCTTGACTTTGCCATAAGAAACATCCAGGTACAAATTCAGATAGTGAGTGTGTACCATTAGATTTAATGTCCAAGGGACAAATGTGATATCAAAAAGTAAGGGTATGACCACAAGCGTGAGAAAAGAAAATTAATCAACTCCTTAGCAGTAAAACTGTACTGATGCTATTTTGAGAGACCATTGTTTTCCAGAATGCATACATACATTTCTGACCTGCTCCTGAACCAAGAATGTGAGAAATAAACTTGTAGAGTTAAATGACAAAAAGAACATTTAAGACAAATGAGGGGAAAAAATCTTTCACATTTGGAAATCTGAGATTTAAGAGGACCTTTATGTGGCGTCATACAAGTAATAAAAGGAAATGTAAAAAGGAGAGAAATTAATTTTGAGGAGCAGATAGAGGAAAGAATGAAACAAGCTCTTTGAGTTCATCAGAAAATGGAACCCTACCAAACAATTGGTGGGCTCTATGGATCCTCCAAAGTTAAGGGAGGAAAAGAAGACAACAGGGACAGCATGGTGACGCTAGTAAATGTAATTGCTGAAAATGGGGAACTTCTTTACCTCATTATAGTTTTACCTGATCAGAATGACACAGAAAAGAATAAAAGCAGTTATTAAATCAGTGATGACTGATATTTAAAAAAAAATTATTAATCCCCCAACTCCAGATGGCCACATGCAATGAACTGAATTTGGGAAGAGACTAAGCTGCCAAAAAAACCTGTATTATCATTAGAAATAATTGCTTCTCCAGAGGACTGGTGTACAAAAATACAAACAATGTGGCTTGAAAGCTGTAAGAGCAATGCAGAAAAATTTAGATAAGTTATAGACTTTATGAATTTTCTCAAATGATAATTTAAAGAAGAACACAAAAGAATAAATAAATCAGCAGAAACCATAGCTAAGGGCATTTACCACATGAATTTTTTGCGAAGAAAAAATGTTCCATTAATTTCCTTTCGATTCTTTTCCTTTTATTTCTCTGGGAATTCTTTCATGAAGTGGTAGATAACAGGCAATCGGTCAGAATGATGTAGCTAGTCAAAAAGCTTTAGGCAAGGTAACAGGCAAGCTACAAAAGAAAGCATGGAGGGGCTAAAAGGTAAAGTTTTATTGTGTAGTAAAAGCTAACCTCAGATATCGATATCAGAAATTTTAATTCTTGCAAACAGTTAACAGAGGAGATACTTCAAGGATACTGAGCCAGATCATGTTGATAAATGTTGAGCCTAGGACAGGAAAAGATGTTAATGAGAAGTTTGCTTCAACATGAAACACTGTCGCATGGCTACACTGTGGCTCTGTCCTCGCCTCTCTGACCCACCACCAGACTTTCCCTTCACTGTTTCTCTTCCAAATGCAGAAGACCTTGGGCTGGCCCTCACCCCTTCATCTCTCAGCCTCAAAAACCTGATTTTCCTTTATCTCTGAGATGCTTTGGTTGACTGTAGGGAGAGGCTGTAGAGGTGAATATGAGATTTAATTCCTTTTCTTTTCCTGGTCGAATCAAGACATCTCACAGCATTAGAACAGTCAATTTACATCAACACTAAGGCTAGGTTTAGTTCCCAAACTATGTAGGGCTAGAAGCCGTGACTGGAAAATTCCCAGATTTTCCTTCCCCACAATTTGCAAGTCCCAGATAAACAATGCAAAAGATGGGATGGCAACTTCATCACGTTTATGTTAGTCACTTGAAACTAATTTCAATGCTTCCAACTATGAAGCATTTCTTCCCATTTCCAGAATCACTTAGCTCATTCTCCTGACCTTTCAGGAGCCTTGAAGACCCTTTTATCATGATGTTCTGCATGTAAATAATCCAGCATGTACCAGCCTATCTGTCTCCAGCTACCCTGATTTTCATAAACAATTTTGTGCAATAGGCTTACTCAGACTTTTGTTAACTTTGCACCAGCCCTTTGTGCAGCAGCTCTGCATTGCTTAATCTGTTTATTAAAATATCTGTCAAAAAGACTAAACAGCGAGAGAGAAGAAAGAGCAGATGGCACCAAATTATTTGCGGTAGTCAGGACCAGGGATGGCAGTGAAGAACATCTGACAGAGCTATGTATGTTCAGTCACCACAACAGCAAATGAAACTCCATATGGGAGACTGAAGGCTAAACTAAGCTGGGGGTAGAGAGAGGGAGAGCATAAACAATGTGCAGAACTTTCAAGTGGCACCAGCCATTCCCTTGAGAAGTACTTTGTCGCATACAGGCTAATGAAAACCATTGCTCAGCCTATGGTTGTGTTGACAAGGGAAAAGCAGGAAATTAGGATGCAGGAAAAATGAACTGGCAATGTATACAGAGAACCCAGATATTGCTTCATCTGGAAAAATGTAAGCAGACCCATCTCTGGCATCTGCAGGAGAAATTACAAAGCTGGGAAAGAGAAGTTGGTGATGAAAACAATCAGGGGCTTGGAAATATTCCCATGGAGGGACTGGAGGGACTCTAAAGTCTCTTGGCTGTAGAAAGGAGGTGAATGAGAGAGAGGGCAGTGAAGGTTTACAAAATAATGAATGGCCTAGCATGGGCAGGTTGTGAAAGCTAGTTTCAAAACTCAGAACAAAGCAACACACACAAAAAATGGGAAAGACAGTGAGGCTGAAAGTTGAGCAAGACTCAAAAGGGTCTGGATGTAAATATCAAAATAAATATCTGGAACTGTTGCAAAGACTTTGTAGAGCAGATAATAAGCTTCATGTTTCAGGGCTGAAGCTGGCCCATGCTTATTAGCAATCAAGAGGAGATCCCTTAGGGTACAGAGATGATTACTCCATAGACATTTCCATGGTTCATCCCTCCTTCCTTCAGAACATCTGGTGCTGGCAACTGTCCAAAATGGGAGATGGGACTAAGAGACCCCCTCGGGCCAGATACATTTGGTAATTCCTGATTGCCTAAAAAAGCATTCTAAATTGTAACTTCATTGTTATTCCCTGTGAGCAAACAACTTTGATGCTCTTTTTTACTCACCTCTCCATTTTAGCCCCATGAGATTTTACCAGCCAGATGCTGCATGTGTGTGAATGTGTATTTAAGGAACACTTCATGACTCTACAGTTCCTGTATTACCTCAGGGCTTCTCTTTGGGGACTCTGTATTAACTGGATTGGCTTTTTTCCCTCTAGCCTCCACAAGTTCAGCCTGTGTCAATGAAATCTCAGACTGGACCTCCACTTGGACAACTGTCACAACCACGGCCTCCTCCACAAGGTACAGTTCTCTGATTCCCATGACAGTGATGACTCTGAGTCCTATCAGTTTGCCTTCTAAATAAAAGGTATCAGGATAAAGGTTTTGCTCATTTTCCAACTCACTGCCAAGAAGGCAGCATATTCAGTGTACTATTAAAGCAGATACTGTCATACTCCACACCAGCTCAGAAAGTGGGATGAAAATTCAATATAGATCCAGTTGATACCACTGGTAGGACTTGACTCAGCAAAACAAGGCCACTCAGACTGGCACTGGAGCAGGATTCTGGGCACAGAGTATATTGTGTTTGCACAAGAGTAGAGGAGTGATGAAAAGATGCTAGTGTTGTCAGGCTTGGAACAGATCAACAACACCAGTGTTGCGATGCCAGAATCCTCAGTCCATCTGTCCAGGAGTTCCCATGTCACCAAGAGCACACCCCAAGCTCCTCCTGACAGCAGAAATACGTTTGACATATATGGCTTGGTCAGAAAAACAGCTTTGGCTTATCGTCCTGATGTGCACTGAGGTGATGAAGCATAGGGCTGCCCTGTAGGTAGCCAGATCACACCATCCACTCAATTCACATAACTGATTAGACCATCATTTTTGCCACCTTTCCTTCCTTTCTCCATTTCAACCTTCTATCAAATTAACACCTGCCTCTAATTATCTTTTCCTCATTGGTAACAGTTTTGCTGCATCCAAAATTTAGCATTTCTGATTCCAAACACATCTATGTAATCTTGGCATTCCATACTATTACTGATAGGAGCTGTTGGCCTTGCGGGATATTACTCCCCATCTGTCTCCAGTACTCCCCTTCAATTCTCTGTAAAACTTTTTCTCGCATAACTCCCCTGATCACCTGTGAAATCCAGCCAGACTTCACAACACTACTTGCAACTTTTGTCAGGTTTCTCATAGTATTATCCATCATGCCCAGCAACTTCTCATGTCATGTCCAATTGTTTTCCACATCCTCTTCAGTTCTGAGAGTCTGCTACCAAAGCAACTGAAGGCGCCTGGTGATGGTTCTGGACCAGAGGTATGGATAGTGATAGGATGGAATGTCTCACATCAAATTGCTGGCCTGTGAAGGGACTGCTTGACACAAACCAGCAGGGTCAGCTTACATTCCCACAGAGCTGGTTCTCCAGTGACTCTTCCTTCCCCAAGCAAGAAGTGCTCACCAAGGATAAGAAACACCAGACACATGAAGGGCAAGGCAGGTTGAAGTGACTCCCTTTGGGGAGAGTGGAGGGACTTCTGTATTGCTGAAGAAGGTAGAGAAATGGACAACTCTAGAGAGGAGGGCATGAGACCAATTTTAGGCCTGTAAGAGAGAATTTGCCATATTCTTCTCCATGAAGCTACTATGAGGAGTCTTTCTTCTTAGCAAAACCCATCCTTCCATAGAGATGCTCTGTGCTTGTTGCCCACCACATGCATTTCCTCACGTTTATGTCTACATGTCCCTTTCAGGTGGACCACGCCAGCCACAAGGATCTCAGCCTCCACGAACAAGCGCACCCCCACAGCAGCGGCTGTCTCCTCAAGGACAGCAGCCCCAGAGCCCCCAGTCCACTTCTCCTCAGCAGCAAAGGTCACCTGGATCTCCACAGCAAGTCCGGTCAGCAACTGGGTCCTCTCCAGTCCAGGCCTCCAAGGCAGGCGCGTTCCCTCCACAGCAGCCGAGGCCTCCTGCCCAAGGCCGGGCTCCCAGCCAGCCGAGCCCCACAGAAATGTCCAAGCAGCAAACCACCCCACACCCACACCTGAAGTAAGTGTCTGACAAACTCCTAGTATCTGTAGATATCAGAATAAGCCTGTCCAAAAAGTACCCTGAGCTGACATGGAGAACATATCACCAGTTGTCAGGCAGCAGTCCCCAGGAACAAAGGCCTGCACAATTGTGAGTGACTTCAGAGGTAAATGTATCCCTTCCCATAAAAGCCCACCAGTGACCTGTTGTCAGGAAGAACAGGTTGTATTTGACATCACAAAGATTTCACACTCTTCTCTTGTTCATGTGCTCACTGTTAATAGTGTGTTCTACCCTGGCCATATCAACACAGCCACTGCCTTCCCAGCAGGGTGTCTTTATTCCTTCACTATTTCCTAAGTGTAGCAGCCACAAAGATTCTTTTTGCATTTCATAGCAAAAAGGCAGGGAAGACAGAGGGAAGTGAAAGTGGCCCTATTAGTGTATATAAAATTCCAGATAGTGACTGTGTGGGGAAGCACTCTTCTGGAGCACAGCACACTGCTGAACTGTTATGGATCTTTGGAAGCAGCTTTTGTTGTCACCCTTTGTGGAGAATATCTAGCTGGCACCATGGCAGGAAAACTGACTGAAAAAAGGTCTGATGCTGACAAGAAGTTAACACAAGCAAATTGTATGAACAGGCCAAAACAAAACATAGGCTAGAAAGATGAAGACAATTTCTGAGAAGCAGAGGAGTGATGGTCTAGAAAAGGCTTTCAGTGATCATGTTTACATTAACGAGGCAAACTAAGTGAGGTGTACTTAAGGATCAAAATGTTGGTGCTAAGGATGCAGTCACCACACTATACATATTTCAGATACTTTTTTCAGTCTTGTTTTGTGCTGGGTACCTATTACTGATCAGAAGAAACTAAGGATGGTAGCAGAGAAAATAGGGACATTTTCTTCAAAAGCATAGTCCTGATCTGAACTTGACCACTAGCAGTTACACAGCCAGCAGGAGCAGTGTGGTCAACCCATAGATCTGCATTAGAGAGTTTACAGTCAGAGCAGACAGGCTGGGGAGGGCAGGAAACAGCACACATTGAAGGGGATCTGGATACCGATTTACCCAACCTCTGGTGCTCTCACAGCTGAAAGGCCAAGACCATCATTCCTGGTAAGGCTCATGAGAGACAGGTGACCCCTAATATTAATCCATTCTTCTGTATTAGTAGTGAAATTACTTAAGGGTTTCTCACAACAGCCTCACCAAATGGCAAGTGCATACTTCTAGTCAGATGTTTCCACTGACACCAGTTTTGACTGAGCCACTTGCCCGTGCCCCATTCCGTCCTACCTCTCCCATTCCTGGATGTCTAAGCACACGGATATTCTGTGAAAACCTCTCATTTTATCCTTGCATTTGTCTGTGTAATTAAACACAAACCATGAGTAACCAGCTTTGAATTCCCTCTTTCTCCTGCTGAGACTGAACTCTGTTTTCCCTTTCAGCAAATCGCAGTCCCTGACAAACAGCTTCAGCATATCTGAGTCATCTCAGCGAGGAAATGCCACTGAAGATGAAGCAAAAGCTGAGACCATCCGCAACCTGAGGAAATCATTTGCTAGCCTGTTTTCTGATTAACAGTCCTGCAGCTGGATCTGTGCTTTTGTCAGCCCTCACTCTACATTAATGTCACACCTGATGTCATCCTGGAATACACTCAGTGAACCCAGCAATTTACAACTAACACCTGGGTAAAAGGAATTTAGAAAACTATAGTTGTTTTAATACAAAGAAAATACTCAAATAACGGTCTGAAAAGTGACTGTATAAAAGTGTCACTATTTCATTGGGTTTTGTGCATAATCAGAATCACATCTGTTCAAATGACTGAAGTGTAAAGCAAATTTTACTCTTGCTAACCCCTGTGGAGTCAACACAGTTATGACAGTGCAAACTGGGTTTTATTTTGATTTGTATATAGTCAATACAATTGTTAACTTCCAATTACCGAATTCTTGTTAAGGACAAGCTAAAAAAAATTAGGCTTCTTTCGGAAACACATGTGCAAAGGCAGAGTCAAGAATAAGTATCCATTGACCAACAAAGTGAGCATGTTTGAGCATCCAGTGAACTGTGGAATTTCATTATACCAACTTCATAAAAGGTCACTTTTCAGAGCAAAACTGCATTCAAGGTAAATACGGTACCAGGCATCAGTAAGCACCAAAGATCACACAAGCAGATCACCCAGATGGACTGCTGCTTTGTTCCAGATCACTCTGATCACAGCAGATACAACATCTCTGTTTCATGCCTTGCATTTATGTCCCCTGCGCACGATTCCCAAGTTCTGAGAGAAAAATGTCATGTTCTAACCCTGTAGCCTTAGCTCAAAAATAACCTAAGAAATGGGTCTTCCACACAAAAAAAACTATGTCTTCCCCTGCCCCTGCAAGCACCAGAGTTCACATTCACAGTTCACACAAATTCCAGACAAAACCCAGCTAAACTCCAAGCACTTTGGTGACTTGGTCACATCTGGCTGTCTATGTCCCTCAGGAACATGCTTAATTAATAGCAGAGCTGATGAAGTGCACATAGCTGTGTGCTGAGTGTTCCATAATATTGAATGGACAGAGAGATGGAGTGAAATCCTGTCTCCTGCCTTGAATTCCCACTGACTTTGCTGGGGTGAATGCAAAATGAATGCAAGGTGACAAACTTGCAACAGAACTGGAAAACTGTACTTCACAAATAAGATGACCTGGGTCCTTCCTGAGACACCAAGCCACAGAAGGGCATGTATGGGATTGTCCCAAGCAGGTAACAACCAGTATTAGTTCCCCCCGATCACTCACAAGAACTATTCTTCCAGAGAAGACAGAGATGGATCTTTGCTGGTGCACTTTTCCTCTAAGCCAGCAATACTGAACAAAGCTGTGTCTGTGCACATATACTGGAACTGGGACATGATAAACCCCACACAAGCTGTATTCATAATTGAAAAACTCACCCTGAGTAAATCTACATATTTATAGCTATTTATACCCACTGAGAGCCTACCCTTGCACCCTGGGAGCTCTGTTTCGAACACACCTAATGCAGGTGCCAGCCCTCATCCCACCTCCTCAGCTTTGAGGCTAGACTTGGCTTTCTCCTTCCCTTGGCAACTTCACCATGATGATACTTAGGAATACCCAGGAATGTCAGTAAGTTAAAAAAGTATTTGAGCCAATGGCCCAGATCTTTGCTGTCCCTTAAACAAGGAGATCCCCAAAGCAGCAAAAGCAACAGCTGCGTTTGCCATCTTGGATCTTATGATTCACTGGTGGGAATAAAGCCAAACAAGGAAATCCTTCCTGCATAGCACCTGTAATGAACATCTAATTCCAATGAAGTCATCTGGACCTTGTATGACCTCCCCTGAGCAGGCCTTTGCACATATAATGGCAAGTAACAGCATAGCTTTTCCAGATTGGAAATCCCTCAAGAGACTCATCTGGACCAATGATTTATACCTCAAGTTCAGTATTACAGAACCACCTTATTCTCTGATGGCTTGTCTTCTGTTTTGTTTTGTTTTCCTCAGTTCTGTGCTGTCCTTCAGGGTTTGATAAGCAGTTTACAATGTAGCATCATAAATATATGTCATCATCTGAGCAAAAAAAACCCCAGTCCCTGCTGTTTTGCAGTCTCCAGGAGAAATAAAAGAGTGAGAAATGGCCTTGAGCAAACAGTGTCCCACTGGCAAGAGAAGCTGATTAACAGGCTTCACTATATGGAGAAGAGGTAAAACAACCCTGGCAGGAGAGGATTTCCTTCTGTAACACTTCCCTCAGCATGGTTTATGCCTTTACCTACTAAATGGTCACCAGAGATGCAGACAGAAATGAAAGTTTACTGCAAGAATCAATTGCTTTATCCCCTGAAACTCCATGATTCCCTCACCAACACAGCATACACAAAAAAGGAACGGTGACTAAGTACAACACGGCCCCATAAATCGACAGCAGTTCGTCGCAGAAAGTGCAACTGCTGGGTCATTTGCTGAGGCTGCATTTGAACACAGCAGGGCTGTCTTCTGACAGACCACAGAAACAGGAACAGTGACTCAACCTCTTCATTTGCCTACAGCTCCCCAGCTGTCACTTTTCAAGGGACAAGCAAATAGAATTACATCTCACTGCCTAGCTTTAAGTTGCAACATCAAGTACAAGCAACAGGCACTCTCAGCTTAATTTGTCCATAGTTCCTGAAAAAGCACCTTCAGTTCTATTCACAGAAGTGCTTTAAAGCACTGAGTTGATTTCCAAAGTTAGATTGACAAGAATCTGTTGTGTTCTGTAACTGTCTCAACAGTACACTTCAAGTCTACAGCTATGATGCTCACATACTAGATGTAGCAGGAGATTCACAAATGCATCATCCTGTCTTCAAGTTATTGCCTTCGATGCTGGCTTTCTACTCCAAAATCCCTCTACTCTAGAAAAAGAGAAGAGGGAATACAAGAGGTATTCTCCTTTTATATTAATGGAAAATTAAGGTATACCCAAGAGGCATTTAAGTACCTAAAGATAACCACAGGGACAGTAAGAAAATAACAGAAATATTGGTAAAGAGAAGATACATTTGAATAACAGGGCACACAAGCTCCACAGCACAGCTTGGGATCTTTCTCACACAAGATGTGAAAAATGAGCAGCTGGTCAAAGATATTTTTTTTGTCCTATTTGCTTTAATTTTCTTCACATGGAAGCCAGGAAACATGAGTAGGTTTGTGTGTTTGGGACTAGCCCAAGTAGCTGTGACACAGCTATGGCACCCAACCATATCCACCATCTAGAAAATTAGTTCACATTTTGGTGTTTAGCTACAAACTGAAGAACACCTTGACTTTTTCATAGCTAGGTGTAGTATTTCAAGAGGAATGGAACACACATTCCCAGGCAAGCTAAGGTCCAGAAGAACAGCAGTCCTACTTGTAAATGCAGTGGTCTTTTACAGTCTTGCACCAATCACAAGCAGGTATGTAAGACCTTACACCTTACGTATGGTTCAGTTGCTTCCTCTGGTTGGCTTGAAGTTTCATGAATAAGATAAAACAATACACAGAAAAGCCAAGGATAATAGTTCCTCATTTCCAAGTGACTCAGTAACAACCTTTACAGTGCTAGATATTATGAATAGTATAGGTAAGGAATCCTCATCTTAAGGCATTTCATCTTTTGTGATTTCTCTTTTATCATTTGCAATAGCAATGACACACACACTTCACTTAGGAGCTGGCAAATAAAGCAAGCAGCTAATTTTCAAGTATGTCCTCTGTTTTTTCTTCTAATTTTATACTGTTGGTCCTGAGATAGTCACTCTATATCCTGTTTTATGAATAACAGGAACTCCTCTTTAAGGAACTTTACAGTTCCAGCTAAGTCAGGTTTCCTAATCTTTGGCTCACACCACCTTTACTGCAATGTGATGGACAATAAAAAAAGGAAGGAATATCTTCAGGTCATTCAGCAGTGTATGTGTAAAAGGGCTGAGTTCATTACTTCAAAAACAAACATTTCAATGACAAAACCCAGGATAAATTGAACCTCTGGCATCAGCTTGGCAGAATGTTGTCTTCATGGCAAAGAGGGCCCAATTCCAGAGCAGCACACAGCTTGCCAGCAGGGCAAACCATGTGACTTTCATCAAGGCATTGGCAATATGAGTACCACTGGCACCACAAAAATTAACTTCTCACACGCAGTATGTGAACGCCATTCCCAGAAATAGCTTGGAAACAATGGAAATGGGTAAGTTACAAATTATTTCATCAGTTAAAGCTATATAACCTTATCTGAATATTATTTATGCATTGCTGAAGCACTCATCATCACAAGGACAAAATGGTGCAAGACCAATACAGTGTAGATTTCCCTTTTCCTTTTTATAGTCAGTGGAATATAAAGAATTGCTGCAAACTCTAAGAGATCTGACTATACATTTCACTGGTGAAAATGCTTTTGGAACAAGTCAATTCAACCACTGAAGGCAAATGTTAAAAGTTAAGGCTAATCTTAGTAGTGAAGTAAAACTATCCCTGTGAAGTAGGAAAGGAAGAAAGAAACAATACAACTTTTGACAGCAAAATAAAGTATTATATTTTACTTCCACTGGCAAAACTCCCTGACCTTACTGAAGTCAGCTGATTTTATACAAAACAAGAAGATGAACCACTGAAATCTCACCTGAAAAAGCACATAAGTATTACTGATTAAATAGCTTGTATTTAACAGGAAATGTCATTCCATTTCCACAGCTGGAATTTCAGAAAAGTTTTAGAAAATAGTATCAGTTGTCACAACAGTCTCATTAGTACCATTCACATTTATAGAAACACTGAGATCAATCATCTTAAAAAATACATAAGAAATTAAAAGTTCTAGTAAAGTTTAGTCATTCCAGTCTTCCTTTAATTGAGCTCCAGCATCAGCTTGCAGGTCTCATCAGGAAACTTTGAAAGTGGTCTTGTTAGCTGCTCATTAGTTAATAAGACAACACTTGAAAGGTGCTCATAACATGCTATGACACATTTTGTTTTGGTAAGAAATCATGTGATACTTAAGTAATGGAATTAAATGGAATTTATGGAAATCAGAATTCATTCTGCTTCTCATGTTGTTGTGATCCCATTCCCACTGCAACCAGGTCAGCCTATTTAATACTTTAAGTATGTCAGATGGGGAGAAAAGATGTATTTTCACACCACTTTTAGTTCAAACACAGTAAATGCAGTCACGTACTACAGATCCTTATTTGCAAAGTCAAGGACAAAGTCAAAAGTTTTGCTGCTGATTCTTTGTAAAACTGCTCTGCTTCTGCTTAGACTTCTGAGTTGCACTGTAGCATGACTTTACTCAATTGTTTGTAAAATCAATTAATTTGTGTTCTAATATTTCCATTGTAAAGAAAATCCTTTTGCTGTACTCTTTGTGCATTAACAATACAAAAACGCTTTTTACCTAATAAAATATTGAAGGAAAAAGGAAACACCACCTTTAAAAATTTCCATGAACACACATCTACCATAACAGTGGCAGCATTCTGTTCTATGTGGTAACTTTTTTATTAACAAAGATTATTAATTAGCCGGGCAGATTTTACACAAAACCCTTAATCCTGGCAATTCAGTAAAACTCTTCAAATAAGACAGACAAGAGGGTTTGTATTTAAAGTGCTCTTTATCTGATGCAATAAGGATTTGGCCGGTATTCTGGTCTCTAAGTAGCACTTCACAGACGATTAAGGGCAAGGAGGGAGGGCGGCAGAACAAACTGCTCTAAGTTGTAGCTCTTTGAGGAACAGACCTTAAGTGCCAGGTGGTACAGCACTACCAGAGCATAAAACAAACCCAGCCTCTGTGGCTGGGACATCACCATGCACGCATGTTCTTGACACAATCTGAAGGCAGATGTTAGTGCCTGGGATTTGCAATTTCCTGCAGTTAGAAAGCAAGCTCAGCAACTACAAAACTCCCTGCAGGAAAAAGCAGCAATCAAATGAATGCACGGCGAATGTCCATGGGGCGGCCCCGGCTGGGTCGAGGTGGAAACCTATCACTGGGACCACCTCGTCCTGGAAGCGTAGGGTTTGCTCCAGGCAGGGAGCCAATTGGGTCAAAATGTGGTCTGAATGGAGGAAACTGACCTGGTGCTTCTCCCTGGCCAGGAATGAGTGAGTTAATTGGGTCTCCAACATATGGAAGTGCTGGTCTCTCATCATATTCTCCCCCAATGATCATTGGAGGATAGATTGGATTTGATGGGAATGGGTTGGGTGGAAAGGGATTAGGATAGAACGGGTTGGGATGAAAGGGGATTGGATGAGGTATAGGGGGCAGAAGCATCATGTGTCTCCATCTCAGGGCCTCCTTCTTCTGTTTCAATTTTTTCTTGTATAGCTGCAGACAGAAAAAAAAAAAGTATTTTAAAGCTCTCTAAGTGTTCCAGCTTCAGCAACTGCATTCAGTTTTACAGCACTTCTCAAAAAAGTGCTCCTCACCAGCCTGAAAACCCAGAGCAGCAACTCCCCTGCCCCCCAAAGGCCAGGCACAGCACCCTTGGAAGATCTCTAACCCCCAGTCTGAGCACGCACCATGTAACTTGCTGATGCTCCTTTCCGCTAGTCTGACCAACATGCGTACACAGAACACCACACTTTAAAACTTTAACTCAAAGTTACTGCCTCTCAAAGTCTATACTTAATTCCCAAACTAAGACTGATCTCAGAGAGATTATATAAAAAAGCCACCTACTTCTTTCCAGTCTGTGTCACGAGGCCTTGCAATAGGATCTACAAAGAGAAGCAAAGAATTAAGAAAAGCAACAGATCTTGTGCCACAGATACCTGCAGTTTATCAGAATTCAAATACTCAAGATAGGAAAAACACTTTTGGTCAATACATCTTTTTCTAAAGATTATGCATCTTAAAAGCTCCATGTCCATTTGATAGGTAATCTACTTGCACACCCATTCCAGGTAAAGCATCATCTCCGAATGTTATTAGAGAAATCTCAGAAACACTGTTTCTGCCTTTGCCTGCTGACAGAACTTCCCTTGATTACCTTTGTTTCTTTACTCTCTTGTGAGAAATTGAAGCAGGAATGTTATCTTCCCCCCACTTCTTAATATCTGCAGTAGCCAATGCACTACAGTAGCAAAGGAAACAGATGGAAACAAGGAAAGCCAGCATCACACAATGGGAAGAACCATGTGGAGCACCAGTAATGGCTCAGAAGATTGCCAACCATTTTCCTTGGCAGAAAACTCTGCATCCACCTGAATCACACCTGACCAACTGCACTGATTAGGATCACAAACAACTGCATTTATTCACAGTGTTTCAATATCATTACTGGTTGCCTGAGAAGCCTCTTACCAAAACCTGTCAGAACTAATCCCTCTGTTAACATGAGAATGTAATTAAAAGAGATGTGCCTCGACGTTACCTCGGAAGTCCCGCAGGTACATAAACCTCCAGAGAAGCTGGTCATTGGAAGCTGTGTAGAGATCACGGCAAACAGCAGAGAGAGAGATGAGGGAACGGACATCCAGAAGTCTGAAAATCCGAAGCTTGAGCTCAAGAGGAAGGACCACTAAGCCAAACACATCTGGCAAGTTCAAAGCTACAGAAAGGAGAAAGAAAGTTCAGAAAAAAGAGTAAACTCGACATCACTTATAGATCTTCTTATAGATCACTTGGACATCTTCTATCTCTAAAGACCTTAAAAGAAAGAAAGAACACTATAATCTCTCCCTTTGATGCCTCAGTTACACCACTTTTCTGAGCAACTACTGTGATGTGACTCCTTGCAAAACAGACCTCTTGCAACTCTAACTGCACTTATGAGGTGCATAAAACAGGGCAAATGACACTTCATACTGAGCACTATGCCTAAGAAACATTCCACACACCATATTACGCTTATACGTTACAAAGCTAAGGAATAAGTAAAGAAAAAAAAGACCTGCCCAATTTCATAAGGCTGCAAAAACCACAAACACAGAGCACATGCTCCACATAAAATCTTCATGCACTGAAGTCCAGAGGGAATTCCATTGTCTTCAGAATACAAAGCTGAGACCTTTGATGGCACTTTTTAACTATGCAGAGAAAGCCTGGTTTCCCACTGCTTCACAGACACCAGCTTAGATTACTTCCTACTGTCCGTTCCAAAACCTCAATGACCAGTTCCTAACAAGATCATTCCTGAGGTCAGACTTCCAAACATGATGCTAAATAATTTTTTCTGTTTTGACAAAGAAATAGATCAAAACTACAGAACTGCTGATACAAAATTATTGAGGCAGGATTTCCTCATCATTATGCATGGAAAAAAGCCACTCCATTTCCATCTCTGAAGTGAGACTAGAGCAATCAAAAATTAAAACCAGAATTATATTAATGTTTTTGGAGTTACAAAGATTAACATGATTCCTTTGGTATGTATACTTTATTTTATGCTTACTGCTTATATGCCTATCACTGAACAGCTGTTTCTAACACTCTTCCTTCAAGGCTTTAGATTGATTCCCTTCCTTCCATCATCAAAAATCAAGTACCATCATACTTCCTCTCACCTTGTCGGGCAGCAGCCAGGAGAGAGTAAACCAGCTGGTCTTTAAAGAGACGGGATAATTTCTGAAGGTCTTTGTAAACACCTGCAACCTTCTCTATGAAAGAAGAGAGAGAAAAAGCTTAATTTCAAGAGGTTAAAATGCAAAAATTATATAAGAGTTACAGTTTTCTTATTAGCACAACTTTAATCTGCTTGTGATCTTGATAGAAGCAGCTCTGCAGCTAGAGTGTAACTACCCTGCAACACAGACATTGATAAAGCAGAGATCAGTTCCATGGTCAGGCTAAGCTTTCCCTTCGGCCTTAAAAGGCACATTTAAGGGAAAGACTTGATTTGTCTGGAAACAAACTGACTCCCAAACTGTCAGAGCTTCCTTTGTCAGATTTCAAAGCTCCTGCCTAACATAAACCTATGTTCTAAAAGCCTGCAAGCCTCATTTCTCTGACAGAAGTATTCTTCCATTCTATTCTCTGAAGAAAGAGGAGCAAGACTTCACTGTTATACTGGAACACATTTCAGCACTCAGTTCTTCTACAACCCTTCAATTAGACTTCTACACAGAACACAGGAAATTGAGTCAGCCTGGCCTGCCGATAAAGCAATTCATATCCTTCAGAGAATATAAGGAAGGTCAGGTCTGTGTTCACAAAGATCTACATGCATCTGCCCTTCTCTCCTCCCTCACCTTAATTTTCCCTCTAACTCTGGCACTCTGAAGAAACCTACGTGGTCAGCACAGGTTTTCTAACAAAAAGAATTTAACAACCACAGTTCTACAACAGGAATGTAGGCACCATCAGCCTCTGAAGTCCTGGGCTGCCAGGCAGAAAGGGGATATCACCCAGCACTGCTGTCCCAGAGATTCCCACATATGCCTAGGACCTCATAAATAACAGGCATATGGGCCAAAGGATAAACTGAGCTTCTCAAGGTTCTTACACTGTTAATCTAAGAAATACAATTTGTGCTAACAACAAAGTGTGAGTAAATGGCTACACTCTGAATTCCTTTTACCACAAAGTTATGACTAACCTAAATGGTAACCACATTTTTATTCTTTTTTGCTATTCTGCACCTATTTGATGCCCTACTAAAGCATATTCTTACCCACTGTGTCCCTTCTTTACTTCTCAGTTTACTACAATGAGACCATAGCTCAGGCATACCTGGGTCCTGAAAGCAAATAAAGGATGATGGCAATAGCTGGATTCTCTTAACACTTTTAATCTCTTCATTGATTTTTAATGTTGCTACAAATATAAAAAAGAAAGACATTTCAAAAGTTAAAACACAGAGAGACAACTAAGACCACTTCATTACTGACATAATACATAGTCTGGAAGTTCTAAGTCTTGCAAAAAACATAAAAGAAGCCAAAACATTGTAGCTGAAGTAAATCTACTTCCTTCACGTCTGGCAATGTGTACCGAAGTTCCTATGAAATGTGACAACAAACATAACTCTACAATATTGCAATGAAAAGACCAGCTGAATCTCATAAGGATTATTAATCTGTTACAACAAGAGGGAAAGAAACAGTTAACACAGAGACTGGAAATGCCAAGAGTATTCAGCATCAGGAAGTGGCATCTCCTGCACCTCAGCAACTCAAGCAACAAAGGTGCAGTTCAAAACACACAAAAGCACACTTAACTTTTCTCTTCCCAAACAATGGTGATACTTCGGAATGTGCATCCAGGATGAAGACTTGACTTACTTACCATTAATAGCAATAAGATCTCCCAGAGGCACACAGGTCAAACCAGCAGAACCTTCTCCACAAAGGGGATGTGTGTACTGTAGCTTATAAACACCATTCCCTCTCCATTTCTCTGGCATAGAGACTGCCTTGGCTTCTATCCCCTACAAATGTAAAGAGATCACAAACTCACTGTCATACTTCTGCAATGCACCAGTGCTGAGGGGTGAGAAAACGATTAGAAGTTAGGAAATGGCAGAATGATGTTTGCAATTCAACTCTTAGGTCAGCCCTAATGACACAGTGATTATGAATATATATGATTACACACGTTTTCCCCAAAACTAACAGCACATCTAAGTGAAGTTCAGTAACTTTTGTCCTGTCCAGTGAGCACTCACACCTACTTCTTTGAGACACATACCTCATCCTGTCATCCATTCCAGCATTCTGACAACTCCTGCACATAGTCAATTCGCTGTTCAAAAAAAAAGCTACTGCACCTTTTCTGTGAACTTACAGTATCTGATAGGGCATTAAGAACCACAGTTTTAAGTTAATTAGAAAACCTGAGTGAACTAACAGGTTTGCTTTCAATTTCAGTATGAAATAGCTCATATGGAATATTAGAGGAGGATACAATCTAACCACAAGTATATTCTTTTTTTCCTCTTAAATATGCACAGCATTCATCTTCCCTACCTCCAAGCCTGCTCACTGCCATAAACAAACTTTATTCCCAGTGGCAAACGTATTCTTTACACAGTATTTCACATTATGGGGATGCAATGAACTCAGCAGATTTTTCAAATTGGCATTGGTCAACCAGACACCTACATGTGCTTAGTCAGCCTCACTGCAAGAAAAAAGATGGGAATTTAAACAACCGCCTCAGACCAAGTATTTTTCTCCACATTCAGCCATGTATTAGTAAACATAAAATGCAAAGGGAAAAAGTGAACCCATACATTGTACAGATGTACTGCCATAGGTGTTCAAGTATGATACCTCTGTAGATTAGTAAAACCGAGGCCAAACTTGACACTTAGGTGAACATGGAATTAGAGACAGTTTTTTGGCAGACCTAGGCCTCATTAAGCACCACTTGACAGGGTATCATTGAGATGACACCAACACTTAAGGCACTACTTTGGGGAAGTGCTACAGCCTAAGAACATCTGCACATGCTCTACAGAATAAGGCAGAAACAGGAGGTTCAGCTGGGTCCTAGTGAGGCTGAGGACCAAAAGAAACACAAGGACAGGCCTCTTCTTCCACCCCCAGAAGCTGCTCCAGTCTTTGACCTGAAGACTTTCTGGTCAGGGAATTTTGAGAAGCTGATCCTGCAGCAGCCCCTGCAGCCAACTGACATACAAAGGCAGAAGCAGATCCTCAGATGCATCTTGTACATTCCACAGCTTCCCCACACTGACCCAGAAATTTCTGTTTGGTGCTGCATCTACCTACCTGAGGTACATAGCCTGTCTCCATCATGAGAAGATGAACCAGAACGATCAAGGCATCTGTGGCACTGGTACACTCAGCAGAAAGGTAGAGCACCTCTAATGAATGGGGTATTTCACCATCAGCAGCTTCACTGCACAGCATGGGTTCGGAGGGATAGGAACCTGTACCTTCTTCCAGGTCAGCATCCTCTGGGACTAATCCAGAAGAAAATTCTAGACTGGATCCTGCCTTCAGGAGAAAGCAAAACATACTTTTTTTCAGAAAACTACACCTCTATATATATATCAACTTTATACATCTGCTTATTCCAGCCTGATTTCCCATACGAGTTGTACAAATTCCTTACACCTCCATTTTCTAGCACTCCACGAGAACTGAGATTATATATGTAGCCTTTGGGTTTTTTAATCTTTACAATGTAAACCCTTCATGAAAGGGTCTGTCATTTTATTGCATATACTGAAGACAAAGTGATGATAATATATTAAACCTTCGTCGGAATTTTTGCAACATATTCAGGAATAATTTAATCAGTACAGAATCACCATTTATTTCAACTTAGCCAATATGCATGGCAAGCAACCAAAATGGTAACCTGGGCTGCCAACAAACACAACAAGCCTAAACAGCAGTAAGGGGGGAAAAAAAAAAACCAGTGGAGTGCACCTGCTGCCACCTGAGGACTGTGGTGTCATTGTAACTTCTTTTCTTCTAAATCATGGCATGTTATTAATTAAATGACAAAACTACACACAGACACATTATTTTGAAAAAGCAGAATGAAAACTTTAAGCAGATTTACCTAAAGTGAGGGTCAGGAAAGGGGGTAAAAAAGAGCCTGTCTTTGACACTGCCTGTTGCATCTGCTCCAGTCTAGAATCAGAAGTTAGTGCTGAGGCAGGAAAGAAACATAATCCTAACTTCCTTAAGTGCATGTTCCAGCAAAAACATTTACTCCTGTAAACCTGAAAAACTCTGGGCTCTCTGAACTAGCTCTGTGCCACAGTAACATACAATGAATAGAGACAAATTTCCATTCAAATAACTGAACACATATCAGACAAGTGTAAGGAGCCAAATATTCTTAAGAAATAAGAATTTTCCACTTCAGTCCTATATAGTACAGTTACTGACACAACAGGATACCTTCTTTTTTGCCTTGAGCTGTACAGTAAAATTCTTGTGTACTTACCCTCTCATCACTCTCTTGAACTTCCACCTGAGCCCTCTCATTGTTAGATTGCTCATTCTGCCCTTTTTCTTTTGGACTGTTGGCCTGACTTATGTTGGGGGTCAAGGTGGACGGCTCATGACCATTCTGAAGTGAGGGTGGAGCAGAAGAAGGAGGAGGAGGAGGAGGTAGGCTGGGTTGTCCATCTGGCTCTTCTAGTAACAAGCATATCAAATCTCCAGAAACAATGCCATATGCAGCTAAGGTCTTCTGATCCTCTGTGAGAGCATCTTTTCTGTTCAATGTTATTGAAAACGTGGTATCAGAACTGCAAAATAGTTTTTAAAAAAACAGTAAGGAAACATGGGTGGCTGCACTTGGATAGCCACACACTCGACTTGGCAATTGGTGCTACAGTGTAGTTGACCTGGTGGTGATTGGTCAAAAATTGGACTTGATGATCTTGTCCAACCTCAATGACTCTGATTCTACAACTAGAAATGCATAGTGCATATTACAACAGTATTGTGCCATGGGACTTAATCCATTATTAATTACCTATATGTTAAAGAAATAGTGAGGGGAAAAAAGATTATATGAAATTATTTCCCCTATGTTTATCACCAAGTACATTTTAAGTTGCTATAGCTGCTTGGTAAATAAAACTTCATTTACAGAAATTGCTCACAAAACAGTTATGAAGGAAAGCAACAAATGCCCTTCAAAATATCACAGTATCACAGCTAGGAAAACAAGATCTACATAAACTACTGCCTCGGATTATTTAAAAATAAATAGTATTGAAGACTCAACCAACTTGCTGTCTCCTCAAGCTAAACCATTTCAGTGATCAGCAGGTGTCCTGTAGAATGTTAGTTGCAAATGAGAGTAATCAGGTAAGATGCTTCAGGCCAAAAAAAAAAAACCCCAGAAATGAAACTGGTTAGCAGGGAAGCAGCTAAAAAATACACCCACTGCGGCAAGACAAGCAGTAACTTCAGATCCCTCCTGCCCACGCTACTGTGTGAATCACCAGTGAAACACCAGCACGTCGGACCTAATTAAAGGTTTGTGACACAAACCCTTCAGCCAACATCAGAAAACGCTCCCCTTTTACAGGCGATTCATTTTTCTGCGGAGGATGCCGGGAGTTCTTCAGTTAAATTGTTTATGAAACTTAAACCGAGATTCTGCAGGAAGCCTCAGAGAAGCCTAAAACTGAGACGCTACAGCATTTTGTAACTTAAGCGCCGCGCAGAAGTCTCAGTCAGCTCTGACCGTGATGCAACCCGCATTTGGCAGCTCAGCACTCGCAGAGTTCTGCCTTCCCGCTCCGCAGTGCCCAGGCGGGCGCAGCCCGAGCCCAGGCCCTGCAAGAGCAGGGCGGCCGGTCCCGCTGTCAATCCCCGCCAGGCGCTCCGGGCCCGGGCGGTGCCGCCGGCAGCGCCGCGCCCGCCCCGCAGGGGGCAGCACCACAGCCCCGGGCCTGCTCCCTCCCCCCGCACCGCATGGTACGGCCTGGCCGGCCCGGGCCGCGCACGGGCGGCGCCGGCATCGCCTCCCCCCCACCCCGACACCCCTCGCGATGGTTCGCTCCGCTCGCTACCTGTACCCCCAGGCGGGCAGCAGGGCCAAGCGGAGCTGCGCGCGCAGCTCCCCCAGCGTTGGCTCCGCCCCCTGCACCTCCAGGGCCGCCGTTCGCTTCTGCAGCCGTACGCGGAGCTTCATGGCGGAGGCAGCGGGAGCGGGGGGGTCTCCGCGCCCACCTCGCGCCCCGAGCGGACCCCGCGGAGCAGCGGCGGCGGAGAAGGTGGCGGCGGGCCGCGGGCGCAAGGGCTGCCGGGCCGGGCCGTTGTTTTGGTTGTCGCGGCACCGCCTCAGCCCGGCCCTGGCCCCGCCTCCGGGGCTCGCGGCACGCCCCCGATCGCTGTCTCTGCGAGCCGCGCGGTGGCCCGGCCACGATCGATGATTGGGCGCTCGGCTGCGCGCGGGGAGGAGCCGCCCCTGCGCGCGCCCCCACAGGCGGGGCGGGAGCCGCCATTGCTGCGGGAGTAACCCTCGCGCCTCGCAACTGCTCCGTTCTTCCTCAGCCTCTTACCCTGCGATGGATGGGCCACTGCCAAGAGGCATTCCTGCGCCCGGGCTGCCTGACGCCGCGTGGGGAAGGTGGTTGGGCCGCTGGCCTCCTCCTCCTTCTCAGTGTAACTCCGGGCCAAGTGATGTTCTGCAGCCAAAACTGCTCGGGAGAGCTTGGCTGGGTATTAAACTGTTGGTGAGGGTGGAAATGCACAAAGGGAAAGGCTGAAGGAGAATGCTGCCCCCGAGAGGTTTTCGTTTTGTGAGGGAACTCGATTTTTCTAAACCAGATTGCTGAGTTGTCACCTCAGAGGTAGTGGTATAGCACCTGTTAGCAAATAATCTTGACAAAAGTATTAAGTGGTAGAAGCTGAAGTTTACTGGCTTTAGTTCCCCTTTGCCTGTCATACTTGGCAAAAAGAGCCATTCCCCATGCCTTTTTTCTGAAAATGCACACTTGGCAGGAGTATAATGTTGACTGGGGGAATAATGTAAAAGGAAAAAAAAAAAAACCAAGTTTTCACTTTGTTTAATGAATTCCATAGAATTTTGCAGTGAATTCAGAGGTTACCTAGAACAATGCACATTCTCAGATCATCTTGGTTTTCTTTTTAACAATAAAACTTGGCTTGCATCACATTTTTCCATATAAAGAATAACCCAAGTAAGCTGGGATACTTTGTAGGGATATAATACTAAAGTAATCAGTGAAATCACAAGACCTGGCTTACACAGTTACCACCAAGTACAGCTGCTAACTAGGGCCCTATTCACATTGCTTAACACTGTAGGTCCAGCCCTGCTGTCTTCTTTCAGCACCTAGGAGGTCCTGGAAAAAGGAAACTTCAAAAAACTCTTTATTCTGTACTGCAGGTGAAATCTCGTTAATGCATCTGAACATGGCCATCCAAACCATCCAATTCTTTTTAGAGCTTGCTGTCAGAGATGTCTCAAGCTGAAGGGCAGCCATCCTCTGGTTTCAGCATGTCAGTAAATTCCTCAGTGGAAAGGAGAGGCTTGTACTGAAGGTGCTGAAAGGAAGGAGCCTGCTGAGCTGGAACACTGCTCACTGGACAAGGGAACAGCTGATGCTCATTACAGTCAGCTTGTTGTAACTTACCAGCTCTTCCATGACAAACACTAGAACAAGTGATTTCCTGAGAAGCTGCACCCTTTTTGAAGGAGTGCTTATGCAGTCATCATCAGATGGGGACACATCCTGGATAAACCCAGAAGAGTGGGTTGCCGTGGCAGAGGGGGATGAGAGTGGAACTGGCAGAGAAGTAGAAAGGAGAACACATGAGGAGCACTGTGCCTCTCAGAAATTCCTTTCTCTCTTTTGAAGAGGGTTGAATCCAAAGTGTGTCATGCTGCTGCCTCAACATCATTACCATTTTCCTTTGGTCATGGAAGTCCTACTCTGTTTCATTCCTCAGAGTTATCCCTGCCTCAGCCACCTCCTGTTATCCTAATGACTCTATGGCATCTTAGTCCATGCTCTTTTGGAAGGGTGGAGGAGGCCTCCCTAGTATGAGGAATGTCTACAGCTGCAGACGTGGTGCTGTTTTGTAGCTTGCACAAGCTGAAACGATTGTGTGACACGAAGTGCTTCAGTTTCTTGGGAGATGACTATAATCATTCTTAGGTAACCAGCTACACCAGTTACAAGTGAGCGTTTTTGCTGCCATTCTGTGAATTTTTCCTTTGAACTTTATGAGTCATGCTATAATATAAGGTTTAGACATATTTTCCACTCAATGTAAGGTTTAGACACATTTTCCACGGTGTTTCTCCTAGGAAACAATTAGGATGAAAGGCTAAAACATTTTCCTCGGCTTTCAAGTCTGGCAAATTTCAAATGACTCAACACCACTATTATTTTTTCCTTCATGCATCATTCTAGAAAAAAGGGCTGTTATTTGATGAGTTACAGGTTTTCTCCACCATTTTAATTTTGTCTTCAGATTTTCATTTTGCAGGCAGGACACTTTCAATGGCCATATATGAAGCTGACCTCTGGCTGGGAAGGGCACTTGTCAAAATAGTACAGGAAACCTGTGTGCCTAGAGGCTTGAAAAAATGGTTGTGTATAGAGGAATTTTGACTTTCAGCATAGTTCACTCTATCAGAAAGAGTGAATTATTTTTAAGTCTCATTCATTAAGATAATATGCAGTATGGTGACAAAAGAAAGCTCTTCGTCAGTAGTTTGGAATGGTTGTTGAAGACAATGTAGTTTCTCTACTTAAAGTACTTTATTGAGGTTGTTTCTTTCCCTCATGGTCAGTGTGAAACACAAGCAATAGAACCTGCTTCACCAAAGCTGTAAAACCCTACTGATAGCCCTAGCGGGTGCTCTTGAGTAATTTGAAATTTAAAGCTATAGTCTTGTTGACCAAGTCCTATGGCACAGGAGAGCTATCAAATGTAAAGGTCTCTTTGGTTCAGTTACATACCTCATGGAAATATTTTTTTTCTTGAAAGATGAGTGTGGTAATAAAGCTGTGAGCCAGTGGACCTTTTCTGATATTTCTCTTCATGTATTTGCCACTACAAATAATGTATTTTATAATATGCACAGATAAATTTATTTGTGTATATATTGATTTGTGATGCTCATATTTTGAATGACAAGAGTCACACTGAAAGAGGCAATAAAGTGTGGGATGAGAAGGAGATGAGTGTGAAGGCTGAAGTATCATCAGGAGATGAAGTGCCAGACTGAAGTGCCACTGGAGGAGGAGATTCAAATGAAAGCCAGTGGAGAGAACCTCCTAAATTCTTGCAGCTTGCTGGTGGTCAGCTTTACTGCTAGAAGGTATTTTAGAGCCCTCTATGCTAATGCTCTATACAGTGAGTGGAACTCTCTGTGACACCATCTCAGGTTGGCTGTTGTACAGATGACCCTAAAACAGTGTCTGAGTTTGCTCATGTTGCTCTTAACTTCTCTGTTTCTGATTAAAATCTTGATTGTATGGAGCAAAAGATCTTACAGCAATTTTCCTGGAGTTTGCCAGATTCCTTCAGACACTTTTAGTGTTTTTTCTTGGATTTGCATATTTTTAACAATGTCAAATTGCTGGGAGTTGTGTGCTGAGCAAAAATATTTGAAATGGCACTAAAGTCAAGAGTTTGGTATCTTTTCATTAGCAGACTAAAGTCACATTTCTCTGTGTAGTAAAAAGAGGCTCATTTTTTGCTTAGGGAGACCACTGCATCTACTTCTTAGGAATCTGACAGGACTGCAATTTGTGTGAACCCAGGGAAGTGGCTGCCTAGGCTGAGAGTGCTTCATGCTACTTCCCTGAAAGGATGGGAATTGTTGTACAAGAGACTGGTGAGTGAGCCAAACAATGGGGAGAAAAGCAGAGAAGAAAGCTTAGAACTTAGAACATATCTATGCAAATGATGGACTCTAGTCTGAATCTGGGCAGCTTCCAGACAAACAATGCCTGCTGCATTCCTGTTCAGTGTTTCAGTGTTTCTTACTCTTTGCCTGTGTCTTGGGAACCACCCCAAATTCTTAGCTGTGAGGGCAGCATGCAGGGCAGAGCCAGCACAAGGACACTGATTTTTGTTTTGCTAAATGGACTTTGGTAAAAATGAGCCTCATAGTCCTGGCTCAGGTGCTAGGATAGGGCAGTTACAGAGCTCAGCAACATTGATGCAATGGGTCCAAATAGGGACAATGTTTTTTTCCATCAGCTCATCAGACAACTGCCTCCCAACATTGTTATCCATTGTTAGCAGAATTTGTGTAGGCATTGCAGCTATGCTATTTATTTTGCAGCCTGGCATAGATTAATAGTTCTCTGGCAACCCTTCTCTAAGGCCTTGAAAGATTATGAAGGGCATCAGTAGTAAAGCCAAACTTAGGAAAAGCTGTGGTAACACAAAGCTTTTGCAAAGCTGCTGAAAAATCTAGGAGTGTCCCAGACATACTCACAGATACAACCTGTGGGGTAGGGGCAGCCGTTTCCTCCTGTGGATTTTGTTTGAAGATTTCACTGAACAGGATTGATGGCTGCCTCATGAGCTGGGAAGTGGATAGCATCACTTTACTTTCTACTCAGAATGCCGGAAACCATGAATAGGAACTTACTGGATCTTTTCTCATTTGCTGGGTATTTACACTAGTTGTGAAGAGGCATCATCTGCTTTTAAGTCATTTAGGAAATTCCTGTCTGTCATTTGCTGTTTTGTTTAAGCATTCCTCTCAATATATCTCTTCTGTCAATTATACAAACTTTATACTCCTTTTCCCTTAAGATGTGATTTTTCCATATGGAGTATCAGTGTGTAGGGACCCTGAAGCCATTGAGTCCTTTTTGATTTTACATTGTTGAGTGAGCTGCAGAAACCCTACCGGTTCTTGAGTATACTGCAGAGTAACTAGAAACATGGAGCAATGAAGAAACTGAAAAGTCCAGTCCCAGCTCTGTGATAACAGCAGAGATATTTGGGAAACTGAAGTGCTCTTCCTGGACTTCAGGTTGGGTAGATTCTATGTTTGCTATTGTGTTTGAGAACTGTTTGTCCTGTGTTTGTTAACTAGTGAGGTTTCTAAATGTTTGAAAGTGAAATAAATTATTCTGTGGGTTGTAGACTGGAAAATCTTGTACAAGACCAAGGCGAGACAATGACAAAATTCTTTTTCAGATATACTCTTTTCTGAGGATGGTCAGTTTAAGATAGTGTGTTTTTATGGCTGTATTAAACCTGTACAAGACAAGTATGGTTACTTTTTTTTTTTTTCTACATCAGAAGCTTGCTGAGTTTTAGGCAAATTTCAGCTGTAATCTTTATTGTGATCTTTATTTAAAGTTTCTGCAGACTGTTCACAAAGGAGAAACCAGACATGGTATCTACAGTCTGGTAACTACAGTACTTCATTAGGATGAGACAAACACACAAACTGAAACAAAGGAGTTTTTAATCTTTTTCTCCACTTCAAGTACTTGAACTACTTTAATCTTTGTGAAGACAAAAGAATTAAGATAATTATTTACATTCAGAAATCAGTCCTTGCCTGCTCAGTTACTGAGGATAAAAATCAGAGCAATTTGTCTGACATCTATTGTCCTCAGCAGTGCAATTGGCAGCTCTCATTTAGACTATCAGGCAGCTGACCAGTTCCTTCTGCTTAGCTCTGTCTGCCGCAGTCATCTGAGTGACCTTGTCTAATCGGTCCTACTGTCTGAGAGGGCTCAGGAATGAAAGCCAAGAGTATCAGCTTTGGAGTGCAGAAGTAAAGCTTAATGGTGTGAGGAAGCAGTATAAAATGATGCCATCTTTTATTCCCATAGCAGTTCAGTTCATTCTTTCAGCTTCTTACCCAACATACATTTAAGATCCAAACAAGAATTAATCAACTCCAAAGCACATTAATGACCAAGATTGCTGTTTTCTGTACCGCAGTGTGAATGAAATGCTATGGGAATGGGGTATCTCATCTGCATCAATGTTTCTAGCAATCCTGCTAGAAAACATCTAGTAAATATCTGTGACCTTTAATAATAAAAAAATTTGTGTTTTTGGTTTTACACTGATTTTTAACTGACCCTTATTAATCAGGATTGAAAGTGGCATGTTTGCAGGAAAAGTTAGGACATTTTTTCTGGAAAATGTTTTGGGTATGTGACTTCAGCAGGCTCTTGTGAATAATACAGCATTGCTACCATAAAGGATTTATTTTGAGTTGCTTAAAAGAGAGAAAACCAAAAATGTGTAAGAACTGGAGGTTTGCCAATTAAAGGGTACATTTTTGAAATTTGTCACTATGTGGATTATGTTTTCAAAATGTTTTTTCCCTGAGACTACTTTTTCTTGGATAGTGTCCTGGGATAACTTGGTAAGGATTCTTTGAAGAACCAATATCAGGGCAATATTGGTAATGCATTTTGTCTGTCTTAGAGTGGGAAATCTACCAAAGACCAGTTTTTTATGAGGTGCTGGGTAGAACATAGATTTGCAACCATTTAGAGTCTGACCTGGTAATACTAAGTTCAATACAGAAGACTAACAAGGGGTGTTGGGATGTGGGGTTTTTTGGTGGAGGGGTTTGTGCTGGTTTTTAAGCATATTTATATGATTTTTATCAGATAATGGAATAAATTGTCCAAGACAATATGAACTTGTTAGAAATCCAGGAATGACTACAGACTCCAAATTACTGGGAAACTAGCAACACCTGTTGCTACTGATTAATTAGCATGGTTTTATACATAGGCAGGTATCATGATCACAATCAGATGTGTTAGAAAAGGATTTACCACTCCCCTCTGTGGTAAGCCCAGCATAAAGTTATTATAGATCCCTAATAAAAAACTATAATGGAGCACTGGGAAGACTTGAAGTTGTCTTGAGAAACAGTATTGTTATTTCTAATGAACTGAGCAGTAGCTGTCATTGGTAGTGAAAATCAGGATCAATACAAGAGAAGGTTTCAAAAAAGGTTTGAAGAAACCTTTTGTAGTAGAGATATGTCACAGAAAGAAACAATTTGTCTCAGCTTTTGTGAATCTGTTGGGTGGTGATGTCCCAGCATGCAGTGGCTCAGAGCCTGCTTTGCACTCAAGCACACCACTGCATTCTCATGCCAGAAAATCCTTCTCTACTCCTTTGTGATCACCATGTAATTCTCAGACATGCTTTGAATTTACCCTTGCATTCCTTTCTCACGTCATCTCATTTAGTCAATCTCATGTAGCAGTGTCTGGCCTACCTTATTTTAGGTAACTGGTAATTGACCAGCAGATTCATTGGAAAACTTTGGAACTCTCAAATCCAGTGTATCCTAGGGTGTATAAAAAGAAGGTGGTGTTACAGAGGAAGACAGGCCTGCTCCTGCTTGACTGGGATTGCTTTGTCATGCTCACTGTCATGCAGTTGGTAGGACAGATGGTAAAATAAAATAGCCAAGGCATGGGTATGGGGAAAGGATAGAGTACTGGAGCAGAACCACGCAGTCTCACCAATAGCTAGTGCCTGCTGAAGTGATATCCAAGGAATCAGAAATCTGTGCTGGCAACCACAATGATGGCTTGGTGCAATAAAATCATTAACTAAAGTTCTCTTGGCTATCCATCTGTGACCAAATTTCATTGATGGAACTCATGGATACAGATTTTTTGCAATTCATGGTATGAATAATTTATGAAAGCATTTGTATCATACATGTTGTTAACAGATCTGTGACAGGTGAGATGATGCTAAAGACATGGTATTTTTTCCAGCTGTGTTGGCTGTCCTTGAGGCTTGAGGCTAATTCTGGTCTTAAAGTGAGGATTACTCAGAAGGGGCTGAACTATGGTATGTCTAACATTGCCAGTAGTTAATTTATCATAAATAATCTATGTACAGAATATTATTTCTTAATAGAGGTGCAATGAAGGAACAAGCTTCTTGAATACTAAAATAGAATATATTCCTTTTGTCACCTCACACCAGGAACACTCTTTGTCTCTTCCCTAATTTATTTCCTTCCTTTTGTGTGCATCCCAGGTGTGAATTTATCCTTTATTGATGACTGCATTCTCCTACAGTCCAGTAGTTTCTACTACATTCTTCATACTTATACTACCATACTTTCTTTGAACCAGGATTAGATGGGCATACAATTGCTGCTTTTTCTGAAGTGTCAAAAACCTGACATAAAGTGCAATATTTAGCTGAAGATAATCAAACACAATTGGGAAAAAAAGCTTACAATTTTGGAACAGCCACTTAGCTGCACACCTTCACTCTCACTCCTGCATTTGCCATGGGTCAGCACATGCATGTGCTATTCTTTAAAAAAAAAAATGTAGTGATTGCCATAATTCTGCCCCTTAATAGAAAGTTTCCACAATATGTTTTCTGTACTCTTTCTATTCACGCTAACTTTCACTGCCTCTTACTTAAGGCTTAATCCATGAGTGTGGAGGGCATGTAGTAGAATTGCAGTTGTTTACAGAATTAATATTAGTAATAAAGGTTAATAAGGCACAAATTCAACAAAGACTGGGTCATGCTAAGGACTGATTGTCATTTATGTACTGAACATGCTGACAGGTAAACAATGGACTTGTGAGGTGAAAAATAAAAGGGTTTATGCCACTGAGATGAAAGCAAGGATCAGGTCCGCTTATTTTGTTGTATGAGCATTGTTTTAAAGGCTTCTGAAGAGTTGAAAAGTGCAGGAAGAACATCCATCACCCAAAACAGTTTTGATCTCCCTTCATTCCTAGGGATCTCTGATGCCTTTAGAAATGAGAATTCAGCCTGGTGTTTCTTGGTGTAAGCTCAGGAGTTCTTGTGACAGTCGGCATGGCCTTCCAAGTGCTGACTGAACAGACCAAGGTGGCACACCCCTGCATAAGAGCAGATTAACAGTGCTCCTCCCAAAGGCATTTCTCATATTTGAAGAGCTTGATGCCTGACATCCTTTCCCTTATTGTGAGATTTGAAGGCTGAGGCAATAGATCTTGCCTTCATGCTTCTTGCGTGCTACAAGAACCTTGAGAGAAATTCTACCTGAGATCACTGGCTGCCTTCGCTGACAGTCCTAAGAGAGCTTTAAGTTATTTCAGTGAGAGCCCATATTTTGCTTTGGAGACAGAAATTTCCAGGGAATCATAACTTACTTCTCCTTCATAAAAGATGCATTTTATGAAAAGGTATTCCAGTGTTATCACAAATTTCAGTTTTTTGCTTTTCTAATACTATGGAGCCTCGCGATGAAAAAAACCACAGGTGTTTTGTATTCAGCAATTGTGAGGTCAAAAGCTAATGACACTTGTGGTACAAACATCTGAAAGCAGGACAGCATTCAGTATTAAAGTTTTAGATATGTCTTAATCAAAAGTGAGCAAAAAGAAGAAAAGTGCAAGGAATTTGGAATTAAAAGATGCTCTGTTTGTTGATAAGGTCTGTATATATTATCAGTGCACAAATAGCATTGAAACATTCAAGAAAGTAGAGATTCCTTAAAGCAAAGAAAGAAGGTAAGGAAATCAGTCAGATATCTGCAGTAGGCTGTAAAGGCTATGGTGCAGTCGCAAAACATATGTACTGTGAAAGAAACGGGAAGAAAACATTTTAGAGGATTGTCTTTAAAACTCAAACAACTTCCTGTACACAAGCAACAATTCAGATAGTTCTGCATTTGACATACCAGCATGTCTAATGTATATATCACACTTTTTGCCTAAGTAACCACTACATAGAGGAGTTGCCTTGCTACTTCATGACTCACTTTATCATCCAACAGATATGAGGTAATCTGAGGTAAAGGTGATGATCAAGTTTTTCCTAAGGTCACCCACATTATGTGAAGGGAGTATAAAAGTTTCAGCAGTTTCAGTTTGACTTGAGCTCTGGAATATGAAATACAACTCAGGGACAAAATGATCCTAACAGATTATATCGATTTTAGATTAAATGGTTTATACATGTGGCTAAGTGAAGTTCTAGGTGGGAATATTTGTAGTTGGAAAGAGATCTAGGTAAAGATCATAGAATCAGAGTGTTGCAAGAACTATGTTAAAAATTAGGATTAAATTATTCAGCAGTATATCTGGGCCTTCAGATATAAGAATGAATTAATCCAATCTGCAAGGCATGTGCTTTCCTATGTCCCCTTGTAGGCAGGAGGATTGGGATGGAGCTCCTGAAGCTAGCAGTATTGAAAGAGACTTTCCCAAGCAGGATTGGGCAGGAGAGTTTCTCAGTTGTTAAGGTAAACTATGTCATTTCAAGGTAAGTAAAGGAAATAAATTCCAAAGTTTTAGGATGAAACAGCTTTTTATTACCACATTGCAATAATTATCCAGCCACTGTTTTGTTCAAGGTAAAATTTTAGTGGTTCATCTAACTCTGCTTCTGACTGGTTTTAGAAGTACGTTTTCTGCTATACTCAGAGATAAGCTTTATAAAGCTTCTGAAAGGAGCACCTAGTTTGGTTTTTTTTTCAGTTGATTTGTAGCAGAGTTTGGGGCAAAACAGGTGTAAGCATGGCTATGATACAGCAGGGGAAATGAGTGAGAAAGAGGGCAGAACTGGTGTTATTAACAGTTTGCTACTATGAAAGACCTGTAGCAATGAAAATAATCTGTGTTTGATTAAAAAAAAAGCTAAAAAAGGGATAAGATGAAAATGTGTGCAGGGGATGATGTATCTTGGCTGATGTGGCAGGAAGATGTTTTTTACAGAATATTTTTGGATTTGAATTTACATGATAAATTACCATTTTAACTGGATAGAGCTCAACAAGTGTTTATTGAAGAGGAAAATCCTTGTACCAGGAACAGACAGTAAAAAAACAGTTTTACAGAGTTTGTTACAAATTCTCCAAATACGGAGACTAATATAAAAGCAGAACTTTCTACAGCCTTCAATCCCACCTTCCAGTAGGCTATAAACAAAAAACCAAGAGAACACGGAGCCAGATTCTTCCAAGGCTACACACGGAAACAATTATGAGCAAAAGACATAAGTCACATCAAGAAAAGTACTGCAGTTAGGAAAAAATTCTAGGGAGCACCAGAACAAGGGCTGAAAATTTTGGGGAATCTGCATTCTTGGGTGAGTTCAAGAATCAAGTGGGCAGAGTCTCTGAGTTGTTTCATCTTTGAGTAGGAGGTTGAACCAGAAAAATCTCCTGAGGTCCGATTTCAATCTAAATTATTGCATGATTTTCAGAACCCCAGTTCATTCCCCCAACCATAGTTCTTGAAATTGGCAATCTTCCTGGTGTATAATCTGATTTAACTCACAGCAAACAAGATACCTAAAGGCAGTCTTACTGCCTGAGACCTTATTGGAAAGTTATGGTGATTTTAACCCAAGTAGCTGGTGCCTTCTGCCACAGGGAAAGCAGATTAAAGGCAATTGTTTCAGAGATCTCTGCAAGATAGCAAGGAACAATGAGGAATGTATACTACATGATAAGATGACATGTGATATCTTTACAACGTTCAGCTCCATTCAACACACCCATTTGCAAGACAATATCCTTGAATATCAGAAATATTTGTTTTGGCAGGGAAATATTCAAGTAAGGTTTAATTTAGAAAAATGGATCTTCTCCAGGGCCCTTTGCTTAGGCAAGGAAGCAGAATGGGAATACAAAAATTTTGACAGTCTTCAGCAAATGCTAGCATTGGGACAACCTGGATTTATTTATAGATGTTGCATCTGAGATTGAACATGGATTTATTCTTTCCCTGGCAAGAAGATTTCTCTTTAAAGAGTTCATTCTTCTCCCAAGGAAAGGTTTTTGTTAGAAAAAGAAAAAGAAAAAGAAAAAGAAAAAGAAAAAGAAAAAGAAAAAGAAAAAGAAAAAGAAAAAGAAAAAGAAAAAGAAAAAGAAAAAGAAAAAGAAAAAGAAAAAGAAAAAGAAAAAGAAAAAGAAAAAGAAAAAAGCCCACCCAAAAAAACCCTGGCCAAATATCAAGGATTCTTTTTCCACGGATGCTGCAAGGAGTAAAGGTACAAGTGTGTTTCTTTCCTAAAACATACATGGGTCAGTGATTTCTAAGAAGTTCTTACTGAAGCATAAACTTTGCCTTTTTTAGCAGAAGGGTTTTCAGTGATCAGAGGTCCTTTTTCGTCTTTTGACATGCAGTCTAATAATCCCCCTTTCCGTATTCTGTAGGCTCGGAATTACTGCTGTAGATTTCCCAGAAATTCTGCTTCCTTTATTCCTGGCACTAGCGTTTATCTGTCAGTGGCACAGGCTTCTGCTACAATCAGTGCAGACTGGAGAATACACACATGGCTACGGTAAGTGTTGTACAGAATGCACAGGTAGGTATTGTACAGGTAGTAGGGCTCTGGGAGAAGGATTGCAAATGAAATTAAGAAATATATTGGGAAGTTATTTTTCAGGTCAGATATGCTTTATCAATTAACTACAATCCAACAATTATCTATTGGAATAAACTTCTTAAGAAGGGAACATCCCCTGAGAACTAATGTTGTTTCATGGGGTTTTTAAAATTATTTTACCCCACTGGTCTCTTTGGGAAGTCTCAGTTCAGACATCTGTTAGCATGCTCAGTTTGTCCAGACATTGCATGAATATTCAGGACCACATTGGTTACTTTCTTTGTACAGTATAGATGGAAGGTAGACTATAGCTAATTATCTATGTGCTGGTACAGTGTGTATTGCCTTCCGAAGAGCTCCTACTAAAGGAAGGGCACTGTCACAATGCCAAACATTCAGAACTTCAGAAACTCCAGAATTTGTGTTGATATGGAAATAGAGCTGGCACAAAGGGAGGGTCTGGGCAATTTCCTACTGGAAAGACTGTGCCCTGCAAAAAGTCATCATCAAATATTTCTAGTTGAAACATTTTTTTGAATGAAATTCAAACATTCTTTTGGAACAAATAGCTGACTTAGCTTCATAAGCCTGTGCAGTGCAAGATTGTCTGTAATGACATGATTACATATGGATTTTTCCACTTATCTCAGTATTTTTGTAATACAATTTTAATACCATGGTATTAAATAGTATAGCTTTTCTTGGGTGTGGGGAGGGCTACAACTTCTGGGATATCAGAAAAGTTTGCAAGGTGCTAATTTCTACAATTTGGGTTAATGGAGCAGCTGGTAACAGCAGTAGGCATTGCTCTATTGTAAGCCAGATAGCACTACAAGATGGATCACCAGGCTGCAAAATTGCACAGCACAGCACATCCTGATTCCAAAGGAGCATGGACATGCAGTTCTGCATTCTGTCTCAGTGAGACTGGTGGATGGAAACAGCTATCAATGTGCCCCCAGCCTCTCTGTCTTCTGTTGTATCACTATTGTGAGGAAAAAGGTATATGAGCTGAAAAAGGAAGATTTAAAATGGTAATGGTGATAGGATGGCCTTTGTGACTTGCAATACTAGACACTGATTTGGTCAGGGGAAGTCTAGGGCAAAAATTAATTCTTTTAGGATTACAGCTTCTTTTTCCAGGAATTTTGCTTTGCCTAAAAAAAAAATGAAGAGGGAAGTGGAGAGACTCATGGCTTGGATTCCTCTTGGACTGGGCTCTTTCTTTGGGGTGAAAAGGGTGAAAAGTGATGCTTTTAGTGTCAGTTCTATTATGGTAAATGAGGCTTTTATAAGGCTATTCTAACAACCATTCAACTCTCTATCCTGCTGGGTTGTTCTACAGCTCTTGCAACTCTAATCATAGTCCTAATACCTAAATTTGCTGGAATTCAGATTTAAAGAGATTTTGGTTGATATCTTAGTAGGAATTTTTACAGAAAGGAGAATGAGTGGGTTTGGGGCTGGACAAAAATAATGGAGTCATGTAAAGATCTAAAGGAGTTACTGAAAAACACCTTACAGGAAAGAGCAAAGTGGAATAATTACACCATTAATAAAACTTGGGATATATATATATATACATATATATATATATATATATGAGCTAACTGGCTTCTGCTGTTGCAATCCCAGAGACCTTCATGTTGATCTGTCATGAAAAACTGGAATGTCCTGTGTTTCTGTGAATTCGTGATATTTTTGTAAACTTGTCAAATCCTGCATCACACTGAAAATTCATGTCCTGGAAATACTTGCATATAATCTGTTTTTGAATACCAGACATGTCCCTGAAATACTTTAATCCCTAGAAAACCCATTCTTCATTTTTGATAATAGAAGCAAGAAGTAATTTCAGTCTTGATTTATAGGCCATTTCTTAAATTGTTCCCTTACAGCAGATGTTTTCTTGACTGAGTTTGACTTTTTTTTTTCCCCAAGCATCAAAGACAGAGGAGAAATTGCTGTGTCCATCTCAAAACTGTTTATGGCAGTTTTCTTGGAAGTGTCAGAGGATAGCACAGGCCACTTGTCCACATTGGTACACAGTTGCCAGCTGAGCATTGATAGTGTAAAAGTCAAGTTAAGTAGAGGATTTAGGTATGTGTAGCAAACTTTCTAATTACTCTGTGGGAAAGAGCACAGCTTGTACCATAAAGGGACACTTTTCAAATTTTGATTTCTAAGGATATAGCTACAGGATGTGATTAACTACTGAAGGTTCTGAAAAGAGATTTTTAATGATCTGTTCAAAACCTGACTCCTTTGCTGAGTGTGTGAAGTGCAGTTAATTTACATTTCTTCCTACATGTGCTAGCAAATGAGCTGACTAGACCTACTGCATATGAAAGCATTGACATTTGACCATATGGCAGAGTACAAGGTTGCAAATGGAAGATTGCAGGTGTCAAGGGGATCTAGACTGATTAAGCTTTTTGACACGCTGACCTACAATTCATGAATAAAGCTTTTAAAAGAGAATATGAAACAATGCTTACAGTTCTTACTATGATTTTCTATTTTTTTTTTCTTACCCTTAGACAAAATGTGGCTAATTGAGCATTGTTTATAAACTAATATTCACAACTTTGCAGACTGTCTTCTATAGTGTTCTTCTGAGACTCAGACCCCCTAGATTCATCTGAGACTCTCAAATTAATAAAACCAGTCAACTGTTTAGTCTACCATATTGCTATAATTGCTTCTTGTTAATATAAATGACACTGATGTCCCAGTATGCCAGATTTTATATTTCAAAGATTTCAACCCATGGTAAGAAAGCCACGGTGTCCATTTCCTTTCCTCCAGCTGGCTAAAAATGTAAGCTTGCAAAGATGGTTTCAGTTAGCGAAGGGAGGAGTTAAAACACTGGCCTTACATTTCTGACTTGTCTCTCTTTTCATATAGCTATGCCTAAATATCAAATACAAAATCCAATTGATGGATGCACTGCTTAGAAAGCATGAGGGTGAGTTGGTGATAGCAGTTTATTATTAAGTAATTTTCATAGTGCTCAAATTGTAGCCATTTTTATTAGATGCCAAGCTATTCCCCTATTCATGGTACAAAAAAAAAAGGGAAGGATTAAAAATACAGCCATTGTTCTGTACCTTAGCATATTCCATACTGCACCCTAGAAAACTCTTGCATCTTATATGCAATAATCAGATTTCTTCTCTACCCATAGCAAGTCACCTGCAATCTTTCAGTCTGTGAAAAAGTCTGTGTTATTTCTTTAGATTTTGGAGATGAGCATTTTCTTGCTGATCCTTTATGCTCTTGGTGTGTGGACATGTGAACACGTGTATTCAGTGAGGTAACAAGATGCTGTAGGCAGACCGTGTCACACAGAGCTTGTTTCCTTTTCATGAGTAACAATTCCTGTGTCATTCTTGCAGAGACATGAACACAATAGTTATCTATGTATAAAAAGGATATAAATATAAGATTTTCATTACTATAATCGATGCCACAGTTTTTTATTATTGTTCTTGTTAGGGTTTTTTCCCTCAAGATTGACAATATTTGGGTTTTTTCTCAACTCAAATGAATTCAATTCCTGTAAGTAATATAATTCAAGTCATAGAGTTTGTTCCCGTTCTTTACTTTTCATTGTGGATATTTCTGTTATCTGCTCTGTTATTCATAAACAGAGTAAGTAGATTGGTTTTTTTCCTAAAATGACCTATATCTGTCATGTGCCAAGCAGTGGCAAATATTACTGAAAATCATGGTCATCAAGATAATTTTCTTATTTAGCACATAATTAAACACTTCAGGTTCAAGGGCACTCCAAGCTGTGCTGTCACATTTATATTCATATTCGTATTGAGAAGTTCATAATCTCTGCTTGAATTCACCATTTCTCTTTGAACCCATCTGATTTTTATACAGTATAAACAGACAGCACAGTCCAATCAAAAATAACAATCAGACTGAGGCTGCATCCAGTGCCTTTCAGAAAAAGTCTTCCATCATATTGATAATGAAGCACTCTCTATGTGAAAAAACATCCCTTTTCTTCAACACTGATAGGCAGAAAAATGTGCTAAAGTCATCTTCCAAAGGATTTAGTCCTACCTAGCAGTATTTCTCTAATCATATAGGAGAGTTTAGTTCTCTTGTGCAAACATAGCAAAAATGGTGACTCTGCCCTAGATTTCTCAGTGCATGGGAGAAACTTCTGCAATGTGTATTCAGTTGTGACCAGCAGGAGAACAAGGCCTAAACTGGGAGGAATCAGTGGCTTTTCCAAAGGGAATACTCTCACTTTCCCTTATAATAATTTCTTTTTCTTCTTCCATCTCCCAGCATTCTTCTTCAGAGTCATCATTTCTAAAAAATCTAAAATTTCTTTGCTCTAACTAAGCAATAACTGTTTGTGATATGATTTTGTAAATAACATCTGTTTTGATTCTGTCATTCTTCTAGTTTTAAGCCAGATTGACGCCTTTGCACAAAAGTAGTCTACAAAAGTAGACTATTTCCTACTTAGCTCTCCAGAAGTCTTCAAATCACACATTAACTTGGATTTGAAGGTAATTAGTGCTTTCTAAGACTTTTCTGATTATCTTTTGAGTTGATGAATTTTCTTTCACTACAGTCTTACTCAGCCTCTCTAATATTTACTTAGAAAAACAGTAAGATGTTTGGGGAATTTTGGACAAGAGTTATTTTGGAAACCAGAATTTTTTTAATTAACCAAATCTATTGTTTATAATTAAATTATTTCAGAGTTTAAATCCTTCAGAGATGCTAACAGCTTAAAAATGTTCTTTAGATACACATCTCTTGCACTGCTGCTTGGTCTTCACCTGTTAGCAGTGATACATAATCTGTGATGGTTCCCAATGTGCTTGCAGTCCAAGACTGTTTGTTTTGAGATGATTCAGCGTCTTGTATAAGTACAGGTCACACCCAAAAAGAAGGCTCCTCTCAGACAGTCCATGAGCAGCTTCTTATCTACTTTTCACCTTTGTTGCAGGAGTTATCTCAGCAACACCCAGTTTTTCCAGCAGTTTCAACAGTCCTTGTAATTCAGAGCATCCCCATGGCTCTCAGAACAGACTTCAGTTAAGAAAGATGTACCGGAGCTGATTTTGTTCAAGCAATTCTTATCACACACAAAAAACTTTGCAAGCAGGATATACACAGCTTAAAAGAATTAAGCAATTCCTTATGCTACTGTCACTATCTTGGATTCACAAGCTAAGCTTTAATACATGAACATCCAGTGGGACACAGGAGGGCTTTTCTATGTCAGTCAAGGAAGTTATTCAGTGCTCCTTGGAACAGACTGGTTCTTGATGGTTATAAGTTTTCTTCTTCCAACATCCAGCCTTTTCTTTTAGGGATTTATACCTTTCCATGCCAGTGTTCTTCCTGTTGAATCTTCCAGCTACTAACCTTCACAGTGTCAGTAACTATTTACTGTCTGTATTATTCTTCTTTAATGCCATGGCCTCATACCCTTTCACATTTTAATAACTTGAACCAAGGTCTCCTACCTGTGCAGCACCCAAAACAGGTCTTGGAGGATTGGCAGCTGGGCCAGGGCTAAGTATTAGGTGATATAAAAGGTTCTTTTATGTCTCTGTCCTAAGCAACTTCCAGTGCTTTTCAAGAGTGCCTGAAGATTTTCTTGAAATGTCACCCTCAGCATTAAATTCAAAAAGGTGTCTTTGCTACAAGAGAAAGGAATTCTTTTTTTGTGTGTGTCTTGTAGCTGCTGTTCAGAATACTCACTTGAATGCTCAGATTCAAACTTTGAAAGCATGGCATGCAGATTTCCTTTGATTACTGTATTTTTTCAAAAGAGCCGTAATTTGCTGATTTTCAGGGCATAACACAAATTTATTTGCTTAGTTCAAGGTTTCTTTAATGTCAAGCTTTTCTTCAGACTATGAAAATTTTTTTCTGTTCAACCACTGCTATTGCATTTTGACAGATAAAAAAGTATCAGCTAGAAATATTTGATAATGGCTTTTTGCAGGACACAGTCTATCCAGTAGGAGATCACATAGACCCTCCCTTTGTGCCAGCTCCATTTGCTCTCCAAAACCAGGGTGATTCCATGATATATCTGGGAGTCTCCAATTATTTTCTTAAGTCTGCTTCACTGGCTCACTAGAGAGCAGGCCCTTTAACATCACTATCTCCGAAGAGGTGAGTATGATTTGCCTGTAACAGAATTACAAATATTAGCAAGATGGATAGTCAGCAAAGAAGACTAACACCTTGTGTTTGCCATTTCACATAGATTTGGGTCATACTTGTAGCACTTTTAAGAAGGATTCATGACATTCAGTTTATCATAATTTAAAGTAGTCAAAGTCCCTCTCAGACTTCAGTCTGAACTTCTCAGCAGCTCTAGGCAAAGAACGGCAGAATGAATATCAGAGTTGGTGTGCCAGGAGTGGCAAAAGGAATCTAAAAAAACTTTTCTCAGCTGGATCCCACATACAAAAAGGGGAAGACAAGAAAAAGCCTACTGAAGCCCCCATCTGCTGCACAGTGGCCCATGATAAATGTATTGGCTATGTTGAGAACTAGGATAAATCCTCAAACTTAACAAAGCAGCAGAATGAGGCAAGAAGCAGGTACAAGCAAATTAAGCTTTCCACTGAAGAATGTGTTCCATGAAGAACACACAAGACCTCTCAGAAATGGCAGTTTCCACAGTGGCATTTGTAGTGAGAGTTTTCAATAGGTTTTGCTAATTGTAAAAATGCTGAGAGGGGTCTTTATAAAAACTGGTGACACAAATGGTACTAGTAAATATCACAGTGGTTAGCAGCAAAAAGGCAAATGAGATTTTTGAGTCCTTGCCACTCACATATTCAGCATATCTCATCTGAGAAAGTCTCAAAGGCCGAAGCCATGTCTGTCCTTTCAAAGAATAATGCTTGTTTACTGGTACATGCTCCTGAATCAAGTCTGTGAGAAATCTCTCTTCTGTCCCAGAGAGCACTGTGGGTTCCTTAGAAATCAATCTGGGGCAACAAAATACTAAATCAAAACATGTATTATCTAAAACTGCAGTAAACAGGATGTGTTGGGGTTTTTTGCTCAAGGAAAACCTAATTTTCAAACTGATAAATTTACCTAATTTATTTTGTTTACAGCTTAATAGTACTTTTCATCTAAACACTTCCCTATCCAGACGTTTTGTTTCTGAGGTGAGTACTTTTATTTCTACAGACCTTTTATGAAAAAGCAGTATCTAATATTTTCCATGGACATTATCTGTGTGCTAGCTCATTTGCAAAAGCTTGGAGGAGACAAGAAAACTGGTTTATTTTAGTGCAAGATTCAAACTTACATGTCTACCCCATGATAACTCTTCCTAACTATATCATACTACAGTTTAGTCATTCTCTACTCCTCTGAGTGCTAGATTTGCTCTCAGTCTTTGAAACAGTTATAAAGAATAAGTGGTAGTCGTCTGTCAGATCAATCTCCTTTCATTCCTCTTCAAGGTAATGGCATCTCTGCTATTGGTACCCTGACTTCTCTTTGCAAAGATTTCTTATTTCTGACTCTTGGAGATTATGAGGATGAGAAATAATAGTCATGAGTCTATAAATGTGATGCAAGAAATTAAGATACTATGAAATGCTTTAAAAATATTGCAGTATTTACTATAAGATGATAAAATTCAGAATCTGCATTGCAAACTGAAGCTTTGTCCTCTAGGAGTTTTCCTACTTTTCAAAAGTTTGGCTCTTTTGGAAGGCTATCAACTTTTCCAAATTATTTATATTGTTAAGGTGATATTTTTTTTTTTCCTGGAGTCACTCATTTCCTTAATTTCTTTAACATACTAATCTTTTTCTCTTTTTCTCTTCAAATACATTTTTCAGGAATAGCCTTTAAATTGTTTCTCTATATATGTTCAATATCAGTGAGTTTAAAACTTCATAATTTGCTTTATCATCTCTGAGACTCAGAGTATATGCAACGCTAATTTTGTCACTTTGGTTGGTGCAATGAAAATGAAGTATTTTTAATACCGGTTCGTTACAAGAGGATTGGTGTATAACACCTGATTATGATGCAGCTTAGGAACAGTTGCTTGAGAAAAGCTTTGCTCTCAGCAGTTTTTTCCTCTTTGAACCTGCACAGATTGCTCAGAGTTGCGCAGCAGTGGACCCAGTGCTGGTAAGGCTGATGGCTACATCACCTCCTGAAGTCAGTTTAAATGCAGACAGATGTGTCCTACAGATCACCAGCTGTGTAGAAGTGTTTGCTGTTCTGCCAAATTCAACCACCCAGTACATCATTGCAGGGAATCTAGTAAGTAAAAGGAGCTAGAAGTGCTGGGGCTGAACAAAGCACACAGTAATCTTCCTGGTCCTTTGAAAATCTTAGAGATTAGCATAAAATAGCATATACTGGTCTACCACAAAAATTCACACAGTTTTGTGGCATTTCACAGGAAGGAAACACACACCACACGTTGTAGGAGTTAACAGATTTAATTGGCAGGTGCAGAGAGCCCTTTTTTACATGTGGGAGGTTGAGTAATTACTCAAGAATAAATCGTAATATATAAAAATGTTACTGTCTGATGTTCAGTGTTCCTAACCTCTGTGTTATAAAATAGTTCAGTGTGTCCCCAGACATCTTTCCATTAGATTGCAAGTGAGCCAATTATGTCAGCCATGCAAGGACTTAGATGATCCTAATGATAAAGAGGCAATCAGGGCAGTGTTATCACTTTGTTCACTCAACCCCAGTTGCTGGCAGAAAGCAGCAAATTCACAAACGATCTCACAATCTATATGTATTGACCACATGGAAAGTTTAGACAATGTGTTTCCAATCACAAAAGCAATTGCATTTGTGCCTTTATCTAAGACAGTATCTATCTGTGCATACAGTCACAGAAGACTGTTTTGCTCTTTTTCCCTGCAGACAGCCAGTACCAGAGCCAATTTGACTATAAGCAAACAGAAGTTGATTATCTCATTACTTCTGAAGAGGTAACCAAGAAAAATTCAGAAAGACGCATTAATTATCCCTGCATTAGGATACAACAGAACTCATTGTATCAGCCCAGCAGTGCTTGTTTCGCCATGAGAAAAAGAATATTAGTTACCTTCTTTCTCATAGGAGCTCCAAGATACTTTCAACTGGTTGGTCTAAATCTTGCAGATGAAATATAATAATATTGTGGAACAACCATGTCTCTTGTACTCCGTGATGCTCCCCCTTTCTGTAGCTTAAATATCTTTCCAGGTGACAACATTCAATTTATTTATTATCTTGAAGGCTTCTGTTTCATTCCTGAAGGTTATGTTGAAGGCATCTGTTTCTGTCTGTGTTGGTGTTGGAGAATCAAGTTTAGTAGTTTACTCAAAACCCTCTGAATGTTGCTGCCATGCAAAGTCTGAGCATCATACACAGAAGTGCTGGAGTGCAAACTCTGCACAGGACCACTGTCCCTATAGTTCTCCATACGCCTTCATGAGAGGGGCAGGAAAAAGTGAGACTACACAGCACACACTGCAGCAGCATGTCATCAAACAAACATGACTAGAAAGGTGCCTGTAGTTTGAATCAAAGCTCAGAGCTTTTAAGATTTCATTTAGATCTTGCTGATTTTGTGCTTACCTGCAGCTGTGCTTGTTCTCAGCTGTCTTACAACAAATGGTATTCACACTTCAAGTTGGGCTGGGTTTACAGCCCCTTTCTCCATAAATGCACCTGATGGGTAGAAGCAAAGACTTCCAGACAGGTAGCCCACATCAGTGTTTCTTCACGTCAGCTCTATACATCAAGCTGGGTTGGACTTCCAGAATTTATGACAATTTTTAATCTATTATAATTTCATTAAAGAAAAATGTGAGCAGTCTTTTCTTAGTTTTGGTCACTGGACTTTTTAACAGGAAATTATCAAAGCCTGGTAGAGTTAAATTATAGTTTAATTGGAAATGACTTGGAATTATCAGAGCCTGGCGGTATAAGTTTAAGAAGTAATGGTGCTGCTCACTTAGAGCTTTTGACACAATAATGTGTTCTCCTGTTCTTCAAAACTTTGTTTTTCCCCAGAATTATATTTACAGTGAACCAAAGATTCATTACAGGGATCAGTGGGAAAAGTTAGCAAATCACAATTATTAGAAATATATAGGATAGGAGTTTATTCAAATCATAATGAACATTTGGTGAAGGTGTAGGTCAGCCATTCCAGGAAATGTCAATTCCAGAAAAATCTGATTTCCCAAATTTTATAGTCACAGCACTGGACTACACATGACTGTAGGAAGAGATTAGTACCAGAAAGAGACAGTGATTCTAGATCTCATTTGTAGTTGTGCCAGTTTTAATTAAAAGCTGTTGGGAATTGAAGAGCCTTTGACAAAGTTAAATATGTGAATCAGCGTGAAATCAGTATGAATTTCCACAAATGAATCTTCAAGTGTGCATAACTTGTGCCTTCAGTCTTACTAGTGAATTCTCTTCTTTTACTTTTTTTACTTCAGGTTCCAGTTCTCCCTGCTGCACCCCAGTCTTGGCTTCCCTGATGTAAGCTGATGGTTTTAGTGCCTAGGAAAGGTAGCTGAGCCCTTTGGAGACAAAAGAAAGTCTTCTGAACTTATTGTGAACTATTATTCGTCTGTCTTGGGCCTATCATCTGCCACTGCTTTTTCTGTTTTGAAACTCTTTATTCTGTTTTTCTTTTTCTTTTCAGTAAGAGGAGATACCTCTAAGAGTGTTGGGGTTTTTTTCCTCATCAGACGCTCAAAATGTTACATAGTCTGCCTGAGTTCAGACAGAATTCACAGCTAGATTGAGTATGTGTAGCAGTAGGAGTGAATACAAAATCAGGCTTAAGCTCAATTTCAGGAATTACCTTAAATCACTTCAACCAAATACAATTGTCACTGTTTAGATCACTCACTGTAGACTGCAGACTTGGAAATGCTCAGTGAGACTCTGTAGCAGCTCAGTCCAACTCACCTCTTTAAGTAAAAGGACACTGATCACAGTGGCAGAGCATACAGGACAGTTCTATCCAGAGAACAGTTCACTTCTGAGAGCTGAGTCCTGCCAGCTGAAATGAGCTTTAGCATATTTCATCCCAGCTACTTAACATACAGAAAAAAAAACCCTTCCATTTAATTAATTTCAAAAAACATGTATATCGCATGTATATTTTGCATTGTTTAGTTGCAACTTAAACCAAAATAAATATTTTTTTGCCTGAGATTTTCTCTGTCAAGCTCTGCTCTGATCATTTTGCTTGTCACTTTGGTCCTAGCCCTCCATTTTCCTCATCAAGCTACAGCTCATAGGCATCAGGCACTCATCACCAAATGCACTTCTTCCCTCACAGCAGAAGTCACTGGTGGAGAATCTTCTGTCTTATGCTTCACAGAGAATAGTGATTCCAGTAATCAATGGTAAGGACTGTAGCCAGTTCCAGGCACAGCTGGAGAGAAAGCAAGACTGAAGCCATAAAAGGGAGTGCCCAGATTTAAAGACTCAGTTATGGGAGGTTTTCTTTCTATTTGGTGACAGCTGGACAGGTTTACTCTGTGCTGGACTTCGATCCTGGTTGTTCAGCCATATGGATCAGAGCCTGGCATAGAGCAAGTGTTTGCTCCCTTTTGAAACACTGGGCTTGGGTTCCATTTTCACTGAATACAGTGTGGCAGCAGAGCTGAGACAGGCTTGAGTCTTGTCCTGACACAGTCAAGCCATGACCAGACAATGGCCCAAACTGAGGAAGTGCAGAGCACACTTGCATCTTTGGGCTTCAGGGTAACATCTCTGACTTTATCACCTCCCTCTGGCTTTGTGCTTCGCCTGCTGCCACAGGCAGGACAGAGTAGAAAATCAGTTCTGTGGGATACAGGGAGTAAGGGACAAGGAACAAGGGGGTGATGGCAGAAAGAAGCAGGTGGGAGGGTACAGAAGGTGCCTCTGAGGTGATCAGAGGTGAGAAGACTGCTGAGGAAAAAGGTGAGCTATCAGTGAGAAGAAAAGAAAGAGAATGAAAGGGTGGGAATCTAAAGTCAGATGTTAAGAAAAGTAAATAAGAATAAAGCTGGGGTTTGATCCAGGAAAACAGGGATAGATGAGAGTAAGAGGAACCCACAGGCTGAGAGGATCAAGTAGAGAAGAAAATAAAGATGGAGGGTAAGTCAGAATGGAAAACAGCAGAAAACAGATTTTGGGGGAGATACCAAAAGAGGAACAAAGGCAGTGTCAGACAGCTGAGAGATTGTAAGAGGTTTATATGCAACATTTTTACAGTGTTTTTTTTGCTTTTTAGGACATATGAATAATAGCTCCCTTGAGAGACACAACAGCTAATTAAAGGGAAATTGCAAACAAATTGAGTTCCTTGAGAAAGATGCTTTTGAAGTGCATTTTATTATTACTTTCAAATGTATTTATATTTTTCCTATTTGAAGATAAACTAGGGAAAGGATTTCCTCTTCTTAATTTGGCCCACACTAGCCTGACTGGACTTGTAATAGAAATTAATCAGGTGAGAAGCCGAATTTCTTCTTACAGAATATTGCTTCTGTTTCAGGCCTGTGAATTTGTGCATTTTCCAGTGGTGGGTAGATCTAAATGTTGTCAATAGTAAAGCTTTCACTACATCAGATATAACATGCAATCTCTGAACCCAAAATGAGCCCCTCCACCCCTAGCAGTTGTAGGTTGTAAAGGGTCCACCATCTGTTTGGGGTGCCAGTATGGGAACATGACAAGGACAGCACTGCTATCCCCAGCAGGGCTTAGGAGCATTGAGTGTCTGAGGCCTCATTACTCTGACCATTCTCTGAGAAGGCTCATGGGCAGAATGTCTCTGTGGTAAGTGTTGCTCAGTCTTTTGGAGAGTTGTATTAACCTATATCACAGCCCATTCCTACACTAAAGATAACTAAAGTTTAGGAGGCACAAAGACACTCTTGCTTCCTGCCCTGCTGAGGGTCTTACAGTGGAAACAAGTCCCAGGGTACTGTACCTGAATATACCCACCTGAATTTAGGTAATTTTATATGTTTTTCTTTCTTTAGGGTCATCTGGTTATTTGCACTGATGTTCACTATCAACAGGAGGATGAGCCTTCACAGCCATTGCTGATGTCCTTTACTTTTAAAGAACAATAAGAGAAAAATTTAGTCTTCCTTCTATTGTCTTATAGGCAGTAAATGTTATAACATTAGACACATGGCTTTTCATCACTATTTTTAATGTTTTACTAAAAACTTCTTAAGCACTTTTCACAAAGTAAATCTGTTGTTTTTAAGTTCAGTGAATGTAGCTAATTGTTATTGAAGCTTTGAAAAACTTGCTGCAGCATGATGAGGAGTGACAGGTTCTTTTCACTAGAGTTGTAGACAATACATTTTCTTAATATTAAGAGCCAGGTTTTGCATAATTCAACTTATCTCCCTTAGTGTTAGCAAAACCGTGTATGGAGTGAGACCTTACCCTTTGTAAGAATTTAACAATTTGTCCCTTTGTAACTGGACACCAATAGGTGGGAACAGATCTATAAAGGTCAGTGAATTCCCATGTAATTATAGAATCATATCATCTAGTCCAGACACTGGCTGAAAACAGGACTAATTAGATGAGGTTATTGAGCATGGCGTCCAATTGAGTCTTGAACCCGTCCAAGGATGAAGAGTCCTCTCTCAGGACAATCTGTTTCACTATTTAATTACATTTAGAGTAAATTCTTCTCCCTAGTACCTAATCAGTATTTCCCATTTTCCAGCGTGATCCGTGTCCTTTTGTACTTTCACCACACACTTCCAAGAAGAGTCTGTCTCCATTTTCTCTGTAGTCTCTTTACAAAATTTGCAGGCAACAAAATGGCCTTTCAAGCTCTGTCTTCTCTAAGGTGAACAGCCTTATCTCTCCTTGTAGTTCATCTTCTCCAGCCTCCTTGGTGGCACCTGCTGGTGCAGGCCAGAGGAGAAGCCTTGCTAGTAAAAGTGGCCTTTTCTATGTCTTGTCACTGGTCCCCCATCCTACTGAGTAATATGCCCACATTCATCTTCTGCTGTCAGTGTACTTACAGAAACCTTTCCCACTGCCCTTCAGCTCCAGCTGAACTTTGGCTTTCCTGATTTCATTCCTATGAGTGCAAACAAGATACTTGTGTTCCTTCCAAGTAGCTGGTCTCGGTTTCCATCTTCTGTACACTTTTTTTTTGTGTTTAGGTTCACTCAGGAGCTCCATGTTCTCCATGCTGGCTTTCTGCCACGGTTGCTCAACTGTCTGAACATTCTAATGGCAGTTCTTATGCTCTGAGGCAGCTGCCCTTGAAGATTAGCCAGCTCTTCTGGGCCTCTGCTCTCCAGGGCAACTTCCCACAGATCCTGCCAAGCAGGTCTCATCTGAAGTCTATGGCTGTAATTCTGTTCTTTGTCTTGTTGCTTCTCCCAGCATCTGAAACCCGACAGTCTCATGCTCACTGCAGTTAAGGCTGTATTTGGCCTCTCTATCACAGAGAGTTTGTTTGATTGTGAATAGCTGTAGCTCTTCAAGGGTATCAGTCTCTAAATAATTCCATACCTCTAATATTTGTAAAATGGAAGCTGTAAAATTTTTATTTTTATCAGTGTCAACAAAGACATTCAGCCAAGAGACATTAAAAGTGTATGGAAAGGAAAACTACAAATGTCACACTACAGAAAGTTCAGTTCAGGATAGAAACATGGCTTGCGTAGTTTCAGCTGAATCAGTTTATTTATCCAGCTGTCTGATAGAATACTAAAAAAAGGATCCTGAAACCAAATTGCAGTAAATCATAGCAGGGCTTCCAATTCTTTGTCTTCTTTGGTAGGTGAAGAGTGACTAGAAAAAGAATGGAAGAAGAAGAACTCAAAAGAAATAGAGATTTTCAATTAGATTGGTGTCCCTCACTGATACCAGAAAATGTATAAAGGTTTATGTAACTGTGGGTGTGAGTTATATTCATCATCATTTGCCAGAGATACGAATAATGAAATTATTATGCATGTGACTCCCCTCGGTGAATGTTAAATCTGTGTGAAGTATGAGAATTTGTTGACTGACTGACAAGTGTCTCTACCTTTTCTATTCATGGATTGCACAATGAAGTGACTCAGATTGTCCAGCAAAGTGCCTCATGCTTGGGGGAATTTGCTTGGAACTTGCAAGGTAATTGATTAAATCACCTCCTTGACAAGCCAAGTAGTACTGGTTAGCTGAAGTACTGGTTAACTGGATAAGAAAACAGAATAAATAGAAAATATTGACGGCAAGGGCTTTTTACTATATATTTGTACCAGATATATGCACTGTAGTGTCTGTGTGTATTTATATCAGTGTATATGTTATAATATAAATACTATATTGTTTATGGTTTCCTCTATCCTGAGCAATTTCAGACAGATGGGACTTGTTTTCCATCTGTTTTTCATACCAATGACACATTAATTTACTTATTTTACAATACAAGCATGGCTATGAATATCTGTCCTGTGGAAATACAGGAATTCTCACTGGGAATTCTCACAGGGTTTCCTCCTCATCTGAAAAACTAGTGCTGAAACCATCTGCCATAAAGGCAGCATGCCACCCCAAACTGCATTCCGGCACCTGAGCACCCCCAGCCAACACTTTACATTGTTCTCTGCTTATCCCTAAGTGAAATTTGATAAATAGTGCCTGGAAGACCCAAAATAGCTTGGGATGTGGTTATCAGAGGCCACTCCCTGGGTGATACCACTGAAGATTATAGCAACTGGCTCTCTTCAAGCCCACAGCTCTTTCCTTTAAAAGGTGGGCTCATGGCTGCAGAAGGTTTTCCCTGCAACATCCTCAGCCCTGTGGTCTGCTACAGCAAAGATCTCTTCAGTCTTCGGAGGAGAGGTATGGAAACAAATACACAGTGATTATTACTCTTTGTCAAGGAGTGGCTTTGTTGGGAAGCGATCGATGTAGCTAAATCTGGTTAAATTTTGAGATTTTAAAGTTTGAGTACTATGCATATGTCAAAAACATTTCCTTCCACAGTCCTTTGTTTTTGTTCTACATGTGAAGTAGATATCAATATCTACTCTCAATATCTGTCAGTTGAAATTTAAAAAGAAAATACTAGTTATACTAAAATGCAAAGGTGTTCTGCAGAATAGCTTGAAATGTTAAAAAATTAAGTCAGTGTTCTCTCATGGTTTTGCAGATTTGTTTATATTGTGATCATGACTGAAAATATTCTAGTGGTTTGAGGTATATTGTTACCTTTGGTAATGAAGCAGCTAGTGAAAGATGCAGTAATATCAAAACAACTTTTCAGGTATTAGGAAAGGCAATTGTCTGCTTAGAGATGGTTTCATTCCAGGTCTTCAATAGTCCCATAGTAACTAAAGAAATTTTATCTGTAGAAGTAATGCTAGAAAATACATTCTCCTGTGCTTTCAGCTATTCATAATCCAGTGTAGTGGCTGGAAATGAAGAAAACCATAATAACGTGACCTGTTTGTCAGGTCAGTCCCAGATGACAAATAACTCCATAGAAGGCTGTTCCCAGCTCTGGGGAAAACACAAAACCATTCTCTGATTTTGTTCAGTTTTAAAATTCTCCATCAGGGTGGCTTCTTTCACTCTCCCTGGGAAACCTTGCTAAAAGCAAGACCTTCTGAATTTCACACTACAGCAGTCTGTGATTTATACAGATAGCTCCATCTTGTTTTAAATCTTGTTACAGAAGCCCCTGGGATGGGCATTTGCTTCATCATTCACCACCCCTGTGGTGAATCCTGTAGAGCCACCAAATTATAGCCTAAAAATTCAGTGTTTGTCCAGATAGATGGGACAAACTATGTTTGTCTCAGGCACTTTCCCCAGTCTTTATGGCAGTGAATAGGCTGAGTTTTCTCCTCTACCCCACAGAGCTGACTTTTTGTAAGTCTGCGGAGAATGGGTCTTCTCTTCCAGAGTTGCTGGGCTTTCCACTTTCTTCATTCTGGAGGGAAAGCTGGTGTCCAGGGTAGGGGGGAAGGAAGTACAACCACCAAGTGACACAGCATGAATTTCTGCTATCATTATAAATATTTATCAACAGGTCGTGTGAAAAACGAGGGAGATGCTGAAGATTTGCTGTTCTCTCCTCGTCTTAAGTTTGCTCAGTGGGCAACTGAGCGCCAACCCTGGACTCAAAGTGAGGATCACCCAGAAGGGGCTGGAGTATGGTATGTGTGATGTTCTCGGGAGCTGTTAGTGGCACTGCCTTGAATACTGATATGACAAAGGAAAGAGGGCAGTGGGAGTAAATGACCTCATGACAGGCCATAAAGGAAAGTCTAAGAGCACAATAGAGCAAAGTCAGTAAGCTGCTTGACATCATTGTACATCATATCAAGGTTTATCTGACCTCAGATATTGAATCGGTTCAGCTCTTGGCATGACTAGGAGTGAGACCTGAAATAGCACTGCTGGGTCTCAAGTGAGATACCACCTTCTTGCTGATTCTGTGTCCATCACATTTCCTAAGCCGGAAACATAACTCTGAACTCCCAGGCACTATCAAAGGCAACTGAACTGATCATTGTTTTCCTGTAGCCAAGGAGGTTGGGCTGGAAATCCTGAAGCAGAATATGGAGAAGGAGCGTTTCCCTGATTTGACTGGCCATGAGAAATTTGGGCTTGGTAATGTCAAATACAATATTTCAAGGTAAGTATTCTTTCTGGGGGCAATTTGTGTTTGACTGAAATTTTAATCTGTTTTGTGTTCATTCTGACTTAACAAATCCATTTTTTAAAATCTTTTCTCTCCCTTTTCTCTCTCATGCTCTAGGATACATGTTACTGCTGTTGAATTACCCAGTGCTTCCATCTCCCTCCTACCAGGGTCTGGAATAAAACTGGTGATTGGGAATGCTTCTTTAACCATTGATATGAACTGGAACATAAGGACCTGGATGTTGTATGTACAGCCTTGCATGTCCTGGGATGTTTTTCTTGATGGATAATACAGAAATGCAAATTTTAGTTTATTCTTGTGACCCCTTCATTGTAAAGGTGCTCTTTGTCAGGTGGCAGCAGTAACACAGGAGCACAGACTGGTGCTTCTCAACAGGTCTGCTGGTGGGAGACAGCCCCTGCCCCCTCAGACATCAGCACTGATAAGGAGCCCATGGCTGAGAAGCACTGCTGCAAATAGTACAGGACTGCTGCTCTAGATGAATGCTGTCATTGTCCAGCCTGCCAGCTAATGACACATTTAGAAAAACTGTAGTGTGGTGGATCACGGTCCAGTATAACAAACCCTCATAGTGCAGTCACACTATCAGAAACCCTCTGCTGTGCCACCAAGAGATACAGTTTGAAAGCTGATGGAAAATGGAGGAGCAAATGGCAATATCCATAGAGCAGTCTCCACACCTTCCTAGTCCCAGGCTGCTTGCAAGGAAGGAAATCCCTCTTCCTTTGCCCACAACCCACATTACCTATATTGCTAAACTGACTGAATTGCAGCAGTCTGATCTGCACTTGCCAGGGACAGCAGGGCTGCATGCAGGGGGAGGGGACCTGGGAGCTGATGGGGGTGACAGCAGGAGGCACAGTGCCCTCACTGGCAAGCAAAGCAGAATAGTGGCAGTGACCAGGATCAGCTGTGGGTCCACATCACCAGGCAAATCCATTGTGAAGAGGTGGGATTTTTTTCAGTTTTTATTTATTTTCACTTGATGCAGCAAAGACAGTGGAAGAGGCACAGTGCACATTTCAAAGGTGTTTGTTACCGCTATCTTTTCAACACCCCTGGATAATACAGGCCCTACGTCAATATCCCTCACCAGCTGCCGGACAGCTTCTGGTGACATAGATATCAAGCTGAACGGGAAAACTGGGTAAGTGGAAGAGATCTGTATAAACTCTCTCACAAAACAAATGTCAATGAATGGCACAGAGACAACTTCACAAATTAGGGCACACAGAATTGCTTTTAGGCATCATAAGGCACCACAAGTGAGAACTGGGGCCCTAATACAGCATTAAAATGGCCAACATTGATATCTGTCCTTGTATTTACACACAATAGAAGATAAAGACAGAATCAAACAATCCCTTGTGCTTCTTCAGCACTCACTTCTTTCAAACCTCTGCTCTAATCTTCAACTCTAGGTAGAAGTTACAGGCTTGTAACTTCACTCCTCCTACTCACAGTGCTATCAAAATTGAATAGAACCAGACTGTCTGTTAAGTTTCTGAGTACAGCATCATGAAGAAGTGCATCATTAATTTCTTGTATTTCCCTCACTCTCTGAATACCACTCTTGCCACCTGTTTGGGGGGTTGTTTTTGTTTGTTTATTTTTACTTGTTTTGGAAGTTCCTAGTGCAGAGACTATTTTGTACATATATGATGGTGGTACTATGAAGAAATGCCTTTTTCATAAATATTAATTAACCCAGGCTGAGATGCATAGTGCTGAAATTATCATATTTTAAATGGTGGCTCTCTGACAGTTTTTACATTTCAAAAAGCTCACATGTGTACTAGAATATCACACTAAGAGGCCATTAAATTCATGTTTTGCAGAGATATCTGATCTCCTCTTAATGACCATAGTACTTGACCCATTAATTGCCTTCTTCCTTCCCTCTAGCTTCCTGCATAACTTCTTTATCAAGTATCTGAAGAAACCCATTCACAGGAGCTTGGTCACTAATGTAAGCATTTTGAATTGTGTAGGGGAGGGGTGTAAGGATGATAGCATTCACAAATCAGTGCTGTGAACTTGACAAAGGAAGAATTAAAAATTTAATCCTGTAATAGTCCTATTCTGGTCTGATCAGCACAGTCATCATTTTGCCAGCCAGAAATTCCAGATAAAGTGACAGGTTCATAGCCAAGACACTGACACAGCTGCATTCAACCAAGGCAGCAGTAGGAATGGAAAATATAGTTATTTTTCCATTCCAATGCACAATAAGTCCCTGCCTTTTTACTTACCAATAAGTCCCTGCATTTTTACTTACAGGCATCCTGGGGCTTGGGTCACTTTTATGCTTGGCAGACAAAACATATACTGGGCAATGCGTAGAGAAATTATAGTATGTCATCTGATAGTATGACATTTCAACTTCATTGTATCAAAGGGATGAGTAGTTCTGATGACAAGCTGTCCAGGGCCACTGAGAGGAAACAGAGCTTGAGATGGCTGTCATTCTGTCCAGGGATTCATAGTTGGACCTGCTGACCTTAAGGGTCTTTTCCAACCTAAATGATTCCATGATTGTGAGATGTCTCCTGTGACACCAATATGAGACCTGTCCTCGCACTATTTAAGGCTGTGGTTTTGTCACCCCCACCAGGCTGCTTCTGGAAACTTCCCTCTTTTTTGCAGCTCTGACATACAATATGATTACATTGCACTGAGCAGAAACCTTGGGGATCCAGTTAACTGAAAAGAAGACAGATTATGTGTTTTGATACAAAATGCTACAATGTATGTCATGAAGCAGAAAGATCTGCTAGCACAAATGTAAGAGGTGCTTATACATCCATGCTAACCAGGCCATAACTTGAGTGTGCTTTTATTGTAGTCATGTCCCAATATCAGAGCTGGGATCCAGTTGATAGATGAAGACCTCAGATCACTGAATGGTGAGTCATTAGTGATGCCTTTTCCTTCTGTTTTCTCTCTTCTGATCAGTGAAATTCTGCCACTTCCTTAACAGTACTGCTTAGCAATGCCTCCAGGAGTGGCATCAATCCCTCTGCTCCATCTACTCCCTTACATACAGAACCACAGTTAAATAAAGGCTGAGCTACTTGAGCAAAAAATACATATTTCTAAGAGCCAAGGACTTGATAGCAATTCTCAACTTGCAAGTGTGGGAGTGTGCACGTCTGTTGTGAGAAATGCCACTTAAAGGCCGCACACTACTGATGCTGAGGCAGTTTTCCCTCACCATGCTCCGAGTCCTCCTGCACACACAGCACTTTACAAGTTGAAGCCTGCTCTCCTAGCCTGCCTGGAAAGTTTTACTTGCCTATTTATCAGACTTACCAGAGATAAAATGATAAAGCTCCTTTGCAAAAACCTTCGCACATGAAGCACTTTGGGTTAGATTTGCAGGTATTTAAGACACCTCAAGTGTTGGTCAGATACCATGTGCAAAACACAGGTATCTAAACAGATCAAGCACCCTCCTTCTGGAAAAGTATTTGCAAGTTACAGGCATTTGGGATGCTTTTGGAACTGCTTGAGAAGAAATCCCAACACCTCCTTGTGCACTGAAGCACTGATATGGCCATGTCCTTTTTTGGGTTAGACCAAACTTACTTTCCACAATGAGAAAATAACAGACAAACTAAAGAAGGTTCTTTACATGAGATCTCAGTAGAAACATCAAATCTTTGGCTGGAATGCATGTTAGGAGGTCCCTGGTTGTGTTTTTCCCTACTCTCTGGAGCAATTTGTGTCGTTCTCTTTCAGAGAATGACTTCAAGTATACATAAAATTATGTCTGTGTTTTTTTGTAATAGTCTGTGTCTTATCTACCACCCTTACAGCTGTAATGCAGATTGATGATTTGGCTGAAGTAGACTACTCCTTAAGTAGCTTGCCAGCAGTATTCCAACCATTCATTGACCTGGACTTAAAGGTAAGTTGCCTGTAGCGCCGTTTGCCAATATTGCTGTGGGTTCCATTATTCTATGAGACACTTTCCAAGATGAACGTGATTGTTGTTCTGAACATAAAGGCTCACTGTCTGAGAAGACAGACATTTCAAAGCATTATTGCATTTGTTACAGTAATAATTTGTAACAATCCTGTTGTGAAATTAATTATTTAAAGGCCACATCCTTTTCTTTAAACTGCTGTTGAGTTGGTTGTAAAAAATAGAGAGCAGTTAAAGTTGACTAAGCAAGACAGAAGAAAAGAGAAAGGGAAAGGAAAGAAAAACAGTATTCAACCTCATCTTTCTCTCACTGTTGATTAATAGCTGGGTCTTCATTGTTCAGTCAGTCAGGGTGCTATTTCTATTACGTGGGACTAATTAGATGTGTCTGCTGTCAGATGAGAGAGGAGAAGAAAGAGTAAGAATTAAGAGCAAGAATTAAGCCCCTGGCTCCTTGAATGGGAAGATGGAAGACCCTTTCAAAAGCATGGGAGCCCAAGGAATGCTGCTGAGTCTGAGGACTTGAAAGTTTATTAGAAATTAAGTAAAAAGTTTCCTTATGTACTGAAACTAAAATCTGACTAGTTCCTGATTCTAAAATGACTTCATTGTCATTCTGAATAAGATGATTTGATTAGGGTAGCTGTCATTATTATAGTATTTGAGATCCTTAATTAAGTTTAAGCTGCCTTGTGCTTGGTGCTCTACAAAAGCCGAATGAAAAGACAATCTTGTCACAAAGATCCTATAAATTAAGTATTTAAAAAAAGGACAACAGGGATGTAAGAGAGGTGGAAACAAAAAGGAACAAAGATTTAGTATCTGCTCGTGTGGTATACACTGGTCTCAGCACACCAGCTCTGCAGCTGCTGTCAAACTCTTCTGAGTATTGCAGCAACTAGATTTTAAGTAGGGTCAGACTAAAGATGTTAAATCATGGCTGTTCCAAGAGCTACTCTCCCAGGGAAATATACAAAAATTATATGGTAAATCCAGCAAGTGAGGATTGAATGGAGAAGTCACCATCTGTGATTCAGCACTTTGTAAGCATTTTGATAGTCCTTAAAAGGTAATAGGAACTTTAGAGCTAGGTGAGAAGATAAAGACAGACAAAATACATTTGAGATGAAACAGAACTAATAAAATGGACATAAAAAAACTTTAACCTTTAAATGTCTACATCACTTTCAATTAGTTTTACTTTTTTCTTTAATCTGGATGCATTTGGAAGTATTAGATCTGCAAGGCTTGGCCAATATGATGGGTAATGCAGAGGACAACCTAGGTATTTTAGGTTTGTCTGACACAACTTTCCTCTCTCACAAGGCTTCTGTCTGCACAAGTTATCAACTTGATTCTGGGCAGAATACAGTGCTGATTTTGACCAAGAAAAACCTCTGGTTTTAGAGATCAATTTTGTAATTGAGACCATTGGATAGCTCTTAAGCAGCAGTTCTCAGATTTAAATTCCTGGAGATGAGGAAAGGAGAAAGGAAGGCCTTTCAAAAAGGAGGACCACTAGTCATGTTCTTCATGCAATATTTAGACACTTAATTTAGAGGGTGATCTGAAGTGGCAGACAGTCCTCAGTAGGTGACCAGTATCCCAAAAGACAGATCTTGGGCCTCATCTGTGAAGATGTCCAAATGCTGGAACTTGCCTTCATCACCTGCTTGAAAGCACCAAGCCTTCAGTGTGCTTGTGTTTACCAAGCCTGCATACTCATTTATAAACCAAATTAATAGCCTGGGCAAAGTCAATGAAAGTAGCATTCATTGTCTCCAGTCATGGTATAGTTGTATTTTGACTCTGTTCTTTTTATCTCTGACAATAACTTCTAGGGTGCAGTCTTCCCAGTTGGAAACTATACTGACTCTCCCTTCGTGGCAGCTTCCTTCACAATCCCGGACCAAAGTGACTCCATGCTGTACCTTGCTTTCTCAGAATATTTCTTTCAGACCTCCTCATTTGCTTACTACACTGCAGGGGCCTTCAACATGACCCTTGCAGAGGAGGTGAGCAAAACACAGAGGAATGGGGTCAGAGTGGCTCAGACATGGTTTTGACCTGCCAGATGTCAGTAAGTGGCCGTATAAAGCTCTCAGTTGGTCTGTAGAGTCCTGAGACAGTAGATTATAAATACTAGGGTATTATTATTCTCTTTTACTTATGCTCTGTATAGATGACTCAGGCCACAGCCAGGCATGCCAAGTTCCACTGAGCCAAATACCAAATACTGCCAACTTTGTTACAAAAAATAAGGGGTTTGTAGACGTGAGGCACAGACTTCTCTACAGGGACAAGGGATCAGTTCTGAAGCATTTTGAAGCCTCGGTGGCTGTTTTCTGAGGGATCTTCATAGAATGGAAGTATTACAGGGGCCTTGTAAGGAAAGCATACATCAAAGCACAGCATCTGTATCTTGGAGGCTGCCTGACTTGGCTAACCCAACTGCAGTAGGTTCAGTAAGTCCCAAAAACCTATAGACTGCAGCCCAAACTATAATAAACTATTTATTTAAACTATTAAAAAAAATATAAGCATTTGATTTCTGAGGGATTATTTTGGCATGTACTATTGGGAAGCTGCTTTAAGCATACCGAGTCTCTTAGGAATATTTCTGAGAGGCCCAAAATCAAATATTCATTGAAATGGCCGTAATAATGCATTTACAGAAAAGCTGACCATGAAGATCAACTCTGGTAACTCATTTGTTTTCTCTCTTTTACTTTTTCCTTCAGACTTGCAGCTATTTTAATATAAACACAGAGATATTTGGCAGTATCATCCCTGAGGTGAGTATCATTACTTTCACAAAGTCTCAGGGAAGCCACCCAGTGTGGGTGTCAAGACACCTCACTGCTGGTGTATCCCAAAGCCTTATAGGGCCAGCAGGGCTCCTGCACTGGAGAAGGCACATGTGTGTCTGAGCAGATGGGCCTTGTCACTCCCCCATGATGATGAGTGGAATGACTTGCACTGTTACCAAACATAATCTTGGCCCATAACCTTGCACATCAATCTTTTCTCTGGGCACCATGCCTAAGCCACAGCTGTTCCCACCTAAAACCAGGAAAAAACTGGTTTCTATGCAGGAAAAAGCTTCCAGTCATGAGTTCTGCTTTGAGAGACATCCAAGAGGGCCTCAGCTCAGAAAAATCACCTTTCTCTTCCCCAAACCTGCATAATTATCTTTACTTTGCTGGGGCCTGTGACTGATGAGCAGAAAACCTGGGAAGGGACCATGTGTGGAAAAATGAGCTAACAGATGGAAAGGAAACATTACATCCTCTGGAACAGACAAGGCAGATGCACAGGATTTCCATTTATTTTAGGTGAAGGAGATGAATATAGCAGGTCAGAGAATATGAGCATGCATGGCTTCCACCAACCTTTTAGAACAGAATGAGAAACCAAAAATGAGCATGAGAACTCTTAGGCTATAAATGTCAAGAATGGGTGAAATCAGACTAATAGTTCAAAGTACTTCTTTTTTGCTTCTCAGATGTTATTAAGTTCCTTCCTCAGAAATATAACAATTCTCCAAGGACAGTCATGTATGATGTTCTCCATAAAATGCCATGAGCATCGATGTAAATGTTCCACCCCCTCTGTTTTGAATATTGAACTTTGTGAACCTATTCACTCTTCAGGCATTGAACAGAGTGAGGCTCCTTGGAGGACAGTCCAGAGGAGGAACCCATCTCCTGAGATGGATGAATTTCAAAGTGAATCTCTCTTGAGCTCTTTTATTGTGTGACTAAATACCACATTTGTTGTCCATTTAGCTTCTCTGTTCACAAGCAAGTATTTAATTTCACTTGAAATAATATGGAAAAATTTGTATTCCTTAAGTGGAAGGAACTTTCCACTGCATTCCTGAGTGGCCAATACTGTTAATTTAGCACCACAGAAAACCTTTATTTCCTGCTTACCTGAAAGAATCTTATTTTAGCAGCTATCCTTAACCTTCATTGTAAGGAACTACTTCAAAATTATTGCTTCAAAGGTGAGAAAATGCAGTATTCTAATCCATTCTATGAGAAAAATATTTTTTTCTTTTTTTTGCCTTTGAATTTTACAGGTAGCTAAATATTCAGTTACACCCTACCCAGTGATGTTGAAGCTAATGGCTACTGAAATCCCTCTCATCAGCTTACAGCAGGATTCCTTCACAGTAGAGATTCAGGGCTCTGTGGAGGTGGTGGCCAGTCTGCCAGACTCAACCACCCAGTCTCTGTTCACGCTGAACATAGTAAGTACAACAAACAAGGTGACATTTAACTCAGGATTAAATATGGTTTTTCCTTCCTTCTGTTAAAACTCTGTACAAGAAACAAAGAAAATGCCAAATTTCTAGTACTTAAAATGCAGATTCCCCTTACTCACAGGTGTAGGCATGACCTCACCTAACTTACAGGACATTTCTATGGCAAAGAACATTTTCCTACAGATGGACAGAAATCCCAACACATAGTGACTCTGATTAAGCAAGGTTTTGTTCTCTGGAATGACAGTTGTGCAAGTGTGAGTCATGCCTCTTGGCATCTTGTTCATGGCTTTGATTAATGATACCTCATTACCCCCATTTCAGCTCTTGTCAGTGTCATTCAAATAAACAGACATTTACTGTGTGCAGCCGTGCAATGAGAAAGCTGCCTTTACCCAAAATAGCTACTGTGCATAACTGGAAAGATGGTATTTATGTATTTGTGATGAATTCACAGGAAGGGTCCTGGGGTTTTTTATGTCTGGTAACCCATAGTTTCTTTATTCTGCAGGCAGCCAACAGCAGCATTTCTCTGAATATATTTGATCAGAAATTGATGGGCTCACTATGTTTGAACAGGTAATCCAACCTGGGATGAAAAAGATTTCCTCTGGAAAACAATGTTAGCAATCCCAACATTGGTAGTTTAGACATATGATCAGATAACTAGGAATATGTTTTGCTGGTAAATTCATCTGCAACCGATTCTCTAAATCTGGCAGCCCTTGTACAGTTTAGAGGAGGCAGGAAATTTCTCTCTGACAAATGCCATGGACCCAAGGGACTTCTCACCAGTGGATTGCTACAGAGAAGTGGTTTCACCCAACTTCTTGCTTTTTACATCTACTCTCCCCTCTGAGCTAGATAAACTAAGCATGCAGGGCAGTTTTGATGACCATAAATCATCTGAGAGTATCCCTCATCACCTTCCAGCTGGCAAGATGTCATGGCTTTCTAGACAACCTGTGCCACTAAAGAATGTCAGAGCAGTCCAGGGCACAGTAAAGAACCTGGGCCCCTGCAGGTCCCCTGTGCAGTTGTTCTTATGCAGACATTCACCAACTGAAGTCCTGCAACTTCCAAGGTTCAGAAAGCTGGAGACCAGAAGCTAGGTCATTTACACATCTAGCATGTCACATTTCATGGAGAAGAAACTCTGCATATCAGGACCTCACAACTGGGAATTGGGACTCCAATTTCATAACACTCCCTAAGACACAGGGTTAAGAACATGCAGAGCTTGTCAGGGCAGAAGGATGTTAGAAATTTAAAGAGGATAGTGCTGTTAGCATTTTCTGCAGTAATTTTCAAAGAAGAAAATCTAGAGTGTGCTGGAAGCTGGCCTTGAGAACTTGGGTACTGGTGCTGAGGAAACTCAGAAATCTTTTGCTGAATACGAGAGTAACATAGGGAATAAATATTTCAATTTGGAAACACAGGCAGTAGTAACAAAGCCAGCAGCAGTAGTACCACACAATGAACAGATCCTTTCTTCCTGGTAAGAATCACATGAAAGCGTTCTGCAGATGTACCAAAATCTTTGGAAAATACCTGACACCCTAGAAGTCCTTGGGAAAATCAATTGTCAGTAGGATTTCCAGAACAGCACAGAGAGGAAAGCACACTCCTGGCTACAGCCCTTCTAGCACAATCTTGAGCATGGATGCTCAGCAATGCTCCAAGAAAACCACATCTTTCTCTATGCAGCAGTATGCTGTGTGTGAAAGTGCTTCAAAAATCTCTTTACAGATGCTTCTTAAGGCCTGGAGCTCTACAGCAGTGACTGCACATGATTAGAATAACTGTGTTTATCCATTCTTAGTGACTCATCTTGTTTCACTTCTTTCCCTCAGGGTCCAGTTCTCCCTAGCCCACTCCAATGTTGGTTCTTTTGAGGTAAGTGGGTAGTTGAAGCATATAGGAAATGTAAACAAAGAATATCAGTGATATTCTAAAAGAGTAAGCAGCTAAATTTTATCTGTATTTCTAAATCATTTGGCTTCATTCCCAAGTAGCTTTCTTCCTGTCTTCTGGCAGCCACCTCTCTGTTTCTGGAGTTAAAAGTAAACTCTTTGGGGCAAGCCAGTGCTGTGCGAATGAGACATTCTGTAGTTGCCCCGGCTGCAGTAAGCAGAGATCTCTCGAATCATCTCGGTGAAACACAGCACACCTGACTTGTAGCAGAAGAGCAGAGCGCCATCCAATGGTCACAGGGATGCCTGAGGCACAGGCACTCCATGGGTGCTCATCAAGATGCTCGGAATTACAGCAAGGAGGGGGAGTCAAGGTACATCCCTCAGATGCCTGACATAGTGCAGTTGCAGCCTTGCAGGGGAAAACCCTGCCCGTGCAGAGAGTCCTTGCATTCTCAGTATAATCAATCAGTTCCGAGTAGCTGAGGAGAAATTATTAAAACTGTTCTGGTCCTGCTTTGCCTGCTTTTGGTGATAAATTATCTCACAAATAAAGCAAATTAAAATGTTGGCCAAGCATAATGAAATCCATTTTCGTTTTGTATCTCACTTCCTTTGCATCATTCCAAAACCTTAAGATCCAAAGTTCACTTGAGTTTATGACTCTTTGAGGCCAAAAGAGAACTGGAAGTTGACTAAGAGCCTACTAATGTCACCCAGGATTAGGGCACGACAGTTCTACTGCCATCAGGAAATGATAACTAACTCAGTTTTCTTGTCTGTTGCAGGTCTTGCTTCTGGAGAACATCCTATCTTACATTTTACAGACTGAAGTAATTCCATCAGCTAATGGTAAGGCTGTATTTCAAAGCATCAGCTAAAAAGTTTCCAGCAGAATGGGTTATTCTAGGAACTTCTTCTGACTTTCTGATTAAGTTTTCAGCTCCCATTTACTTGGAGGGAAAATGACCATCAGCCAGTAAGCAGTGGAAGGTAGAAATTGATCTGTAGGGGTGTAAGTTCTCCTTCTCACTGTTCTGTAAAGAGGGAAAAAATTACTAGGAAAATAAAAATTCATCTGCCTTCATCTCAGTCTAGGTGGTCCTGACGCATCAGGGAGAAAAGCAAAAGTCTTTCTCATCTGCACACCTGCCTGAGGCCACCATATGTGAAATCTATTCCTTTATATTAGACTAGAACAGAGCTTTTGCCTCTCATAAATCTTATTTAAGGCCCTGGAGGGAGATACAGCTTTGTGTCAGCCCTCTATACTGGGATCAACATCACCTTCTTTAGTTAATGGATACAAATGGGAACAAGTTCTAATGATGGTAGAGATATATTAACAATCCCTCAGGGATCATTAGGGACAAATCACTCAGTATGTAATGTGTTGAACATGAAATGCCTTGGTTTGGCTGCAACACTCTGCCAAGAGAGAAGCACTTGTAATTCTTTTTTCCCATTGGTAAATGAGCATCTTAGTGACTTCCCAGGCTTGCTTCTGAGGACTAAGAGGCTAATTGTTATAAATGACCTACAAGTCCCTGGATAAACAGTGTTGTTGAAAGGCAGGTGTTTATTATCTTTCTAATGCATACCTAAACCATAATTTGTCTCCTTTTTTAAGCTAAACTGTCAAAAGGATTCCCTCTTCCCAATCTGGCCAACATTACCTTGACAAGACCTCACATTACAATTGTAGAGGTAAGATTTTGATACTTATGAAAGATTTTCCTTTATGAAAGGCTATCCCTATTTCTCCTTTTTTTTTTCCCTAGGCATTTATTCACCTTCTATACTGCGAGAAATTTGCTTTATTTGAGCTACTTAAGTAGTAAAAATGGGTTTAAAATGAGATCTGTAATAATGGCAAAATTCTATTAGAAACAAGTGTATTTTTCTTTGAGAGGAAAAGTTAGAACTGCATATATAACAATGGAGTGATCAAATGTACAACTTGCTCAGTCTTGCAAGTTGCAATTCATGTAAATATGGGTTTAACATATTGTTCAAGTTTGGCCAATCACATCAAATTAGATGTGACAATTAGATCAAATTGTTATCTCACTTGTTGAATACTTGGAATATGAGAGGGAGGTGAATTCAGTTTTGTGCACCTAGGACACCTGGATTTTGTTAACAATTGGTGACAATGACTGAGGCTAGTAGGCAAATGTAGTTAGTGAGCTCTCAGAAAGTTTGGGGTTTTTTTCTATCTTCTGGTTATCCTTCTCCAAATCTAGCCCTTAGTGTGAGCATACAGAATGCTGCTAGGTAACCAGTCAGTACAAGGGCATTGCTGACAAAAGAATGCCCAGAAAAGGAGTAAGCCTGTTGCATTTCTCCATGATTAAAAACTTCTTAAAGTTATTTTCAGTTTTTCTGAAGCTTTTCTTTGCAGAGATTCCTAAATCTTTGTTTGCAGTTAAGCACAAAACACAACTCAGGAAAGAAAACGCAAAGGTTGTTTGCAATTGTTCTTTGACTCCCACATACCTGGTTCCCTACAAAATGTAATCGCTCAGAGACTGCTCTCAGTGGCACTTATTGCCAACAACCTTACAGACTAATTGTGAATGAAGGATTGTAGTGATTCTGTGGTGCCCATTCCCCCCCATGTTCTCTAACCAGTCTCCTCAACAGTAACAAGGAATGAGAGACAACACAAAATTGCTATGTGAAGCCTAGCAAAGTGAATGAGATTCCCATTTAAAGGCTAGACTTTAGGCTCTGGTTCTAGAGTTTCCACTTCCAGTCCCAGTCTGATGGCTATGGTCAATAGTAAGAAAAAACAATTCTTACTTTTCATTGACAGGCTGGATGGTGCTTGGAGCTACCTGATCTAGTGGCAGGTGTCCCTGCCCATAGCAGTGGGTTAGAACAGAATGATCTTTAAGGTCACTTCCAACCCCACCCATTCTGTGATTCTGTGACTGTGATGAACTGCTCTCTGCAGGCTCATTGCTCTGTATGTGCTGACAGTTGGGGAAGCTTTAAGGATAAATTTAGATTAAATGGCTAATTCTTAAGTGGCACAAATTAGGTGAAGAATAATCCCACCTTGTGATGCTTGCCTAGTTGCCTCAAGGCACAGATGAACCTTCCTGAGTAGGCTGTATGATCTTTAGATTTCCTTCTGTCACTAACATGGTGCAAAGCGGTAGCACACAAGGAAAGATGGAGCCCTTTTGCAAAGTTCAAATGACAGAGTTGAATAAAACTCATTACTTCAAATATTCAGCTCTTCTCAGTAGAATTTTGGACCTTAAACACCAAGATCAATTTGAAGTTAAGAAACCCTAATATAACACCTTCATTTTAATTCATAGTATGTCCATGACGGTTCTTCTCCTCACAGGGATATGTGTTGATTTCGACTGATGTCCACTACAAACACTGAAGGAGAAGAGAGACCACTTGTTAAGCATGAACTTCAGATCGAGTCAATGTTTGAAAATCAAGACAGTGCTGAAATGTTTAACTTGAGCTCTGACAACTACCATCCTGGTTGTGGGCAAGAGGGGAATCAAAAAAGCTGATGGAATGGTTAGCTGGTATAATGGTGGGAACAAGCAGACCCAAGGGAGAACATGTAACAGATGGTTGACATTATTTATTCTATAGTTTAACTGATACAAAAATGTTTTTAAGATAAATTACTCTTTCAAAATACAATTTTGTCTATACACTTCCAGAAGGATGCTGCAATCTCTTAAAATTAGGAAAACTACATTGTCAAAATGCTGCTAGGGCAGATACAGCTGCTAATATGTTTCTACTCTAACAACCTTAAACACTTCCTTTCTGCACGCCTATAGTGATAGATTCCTATCACTCTTTCCAGAACTGTGGAACTGTCAGACTGAGAACTGTCCCAGTTACAATGGGAACTAAATCTTTGCAGTGTCTTAACATAAATCTTAAGATGCAGAAGCAGGACTTGAGCATTACTGCTCTCTATCTCTCCCTGTGACTCTTGAAAATCCTTGTGTCTGTCATGTGCCCTGTTTAGTGCTGTTTAGCCAGGTTAGATACACTTGACTCCTTCAGTGTTTCTGGCTAAGTCCTCTAAATCTAATGCTCCGACATCTTTGTCTGAATTGAAGGGTTAGATACGTTTCTTACTTCATTTGGGTATCTTACCCTCTTTCTTTCTCCTCCTTTTTTTCCAGTGCTTTATTAGTGTGCAAACGTGAACGCAGTTCTGCAGGGCCATGCCTGTCCTGCAATGCGTAGCTGCTTGTGCTTTGGCCAAACCTGGGCAGGAAGCCGGCTCTGGCCCCCAAACACCCGTGTCCCTAAACTGAGAAACGCAGGCAGCTTTTGCCTGCCCGGAGCTGAGCGAGCTCATCCCACCTGCTCCAGGGCGGTACCTAAATACCCCACGGGCCAAAGCTTCTCTGCCTCAGGGGCCAGCACGCACAGACACATGAAAAAAATACCTGGGGTTTTTCCACACAAAGTAGCCCCGAAGCCGTACGTGGCGTGAAGGAGGAGGCAGCCAGGTCCAACCCAGCCCCCTGCGCTCCCTCTCGCTCCCTGGCCCGCGGGTACCGGGTGCCTGCCGCGGGCTGCCGCAGCACCGTGGGGGACAGGTCTGGCATGGGCTTCGCAGGGGGCGGCCCAGCCCTCGGCACGGGTGAGGGATAGACGGACAGACGGACGGACGGACGGACGGGGGCGGCAGGAGGCAGGGCTGAGGGAAGAGGTTTGAGCCTCGCCGGCTTCTGTCCGCTGCTGCCGCGGGCCCGCGTCAGTTCCTGGCGCCGGCCGGCGCTGCCATCGGGACCCGCCGACCGGGAGCGCCGCCGCCATGAGCCGCAGCTACAACGATGAGCTGCAGTACCTGGACAAGATCGACAAGAACTGCTGGCGGATCAAGAAGGGCTTCGTGCCGAACATGCGTGTGCGTGGGAGGCGGCCTGGGTGCCCGGGGCGGGGGTCGGGGGAAGGGGCGCGGAGTCGCGGTCGGGGCGGCCGGGCGGCTGACGGCTCTCCCCGCAGGTGGAGGGCGTTTTCTACGTGAACGACCCGCTGGAGAAGCTGATGTTCGAGGAGCTGCGCAATGCCTGCCGCGGCGGAGGTGGGTCCGGCGGGGTGCGGACGCCCTGACCCGGGGGGTGACACAGAATCAGTCGGTTTGGAAAAGACCCCTGAGATCATCGAGTCCAGCCTGTGACCGAACGCCACTATGCCAGCTGGAGCATGGCACTGTGTAGCACGTCCATCCTTTCCCTGAAAGGATGCTTCCTAGGGACGGTGACTCCACCGTTCCCATGTGTAATCACCCTTTCCGTGAAGAAATTCCTCCTAATGCCCAAGCTAAACCTCTCCTGGCAGAACTAGTGCCTGTTCTCTTGCCCTGTCCCGTGCTCTGCGCCAGGGCTGTCCCCGAGCCCCGGGGCCCGGCGGGTGTGTGTGGAGAGGCGGCGGGCCGGAGCGGGTTATCCCGCCCTGCGTGCCGCTGCAGCCCGGACAGCTGGAGCACGGCCTGTGCCCGGCGCTGTGCTCGGGAGTGCTCCCTCAGTGCCGCTCTCAGAGCTTGCTGTGGGGAACTGCCTGGGCCGTGCGCTGTGGGGCTGCATCCGAGCTGCCAGCTCGGCTGAGGCAGCACGCTGCTGTTGCTAGCACAGACCCCACGCTGTCGGTACGAACACAGCAGAAGTTGGCCTTCAGTGAAGTAAACACTGCATTTAATGAAACTGCAGATTGTGCACAGTGCCAGGCTCTTTATACCAGATTAGAAGTCTTGGCGGCTGTCTTCTTTTTTGCCAGTGTTTTAAATAGTCTCTTAGGAAAGCGTTGCATTGCAATTATCATGGTAAATTATCAGATTACTTTTTTTAAAAAATTTTTTTCAGGTGCGGGTGGCTTCTTGCCTGCTATGAAACAGATTGGGAATGTGGCTGCATTGCCTGGCATTGTTCACGTGAGTATCTGCTTTGGAAAACTGCTCTTTTTCTGTTCCTATTTGTCTGACATTATTGCATTCCAAATGGGAACTCTCTCACGAGAAGAGGTATGGACCAAAGTTCTTCTCAAGGCAATGTGTCTGTTAAGAACCTGTATCTGAGTAAGCAGTGCTTGCAAGGCCAGGCTGCAAAACTAAGTTGTCATAAAAGGAAGCCACTTATTTCATTGCTTGTGTTTTGTCATACAGCTTTTCATGCTGTTTCAGCTTCTTGAGCCACCTTCCCCCACTGTTCATACTAACTGCATGTTGGCTGTGAATTGCCTCTGCTCTGGAATACCTGGAGAAGCGTGGAGAGAGCAGGAGGTGGTACTGTTGTGTGTATTATTGTTATTGGCCTTATGTGAGTAGTGAGCTTGCACATGCACTCAACACTGCCTTCCCTCATCCTGTGCCTTTTTGGAAGCAAAGCATGAGATATAATGATGCAGGAGGAAAATGTTTACCTCTGACTCTTTCCAAGAAGTGCAAAGTATGATGTGGAAATTACCCTTTTCACATTAAATATTGCATATAACAGAATTTTTAATTGTCTCTTTTGGCAGAAGTTTTACATTTATGGATGCAGTAAAAGACAGACCATCATGCTTTTAAATGCCTTAGGGCTCAGGCCAAAATGGAGTAAGGTAGAATAGTAACAACCTTCTAAAATGGAAATTTTGGCTGGCAATTTGTAGAAGAGATGCTACAATCATCTACATATTCAAATCTTCACTTTTTCTTTCCAAACCAAGGATTTCTTGGTGATGGCAAGGAGAGGCAGAAGAAGCAAATAATCCCATTCAAAAGTACTGTTCACTTCAGCGTGTGGTAGCACTTTAATAGATACTGAAAGGTTCGAGTTTCCAATAACTTTCTGGGTATCACGGGGAGTTTGCTTCAGAGATCTGCTCTCTTCTTTTTTTGACTGTCCTGTAAGTGCAGGAGATTAGATCCTTACCTGAGTTGATGTGTTCACCTACATCTGAGCATCCATTCTCTTTTTGGTATATTTGTTTGCAAATGTGACAACCACTGCCACAAGGCAAAGTATAACCAAGATGAGTGTGCAGCATCAAGTTCCATAAAGCTTTAAAATTGCCTTTCAGAGATCAATAGGCCTTCCAGATGTCCATTCTGGCTATGGATTTGCTATTGGCAACATGGCTGCCTTTGATATGAGTGATCCTGAAGCAGTGGTTTCACCAGGTAAGGATGACTGACTTAACCTGCTCTGAGAAATATCTGGGATGGCATAAAAATACCTTTCAAAATGGCAGGACTTTACAGTACTTTACATTCAGAAACAAATCTAAAAATATGAGAATTATAGGGAGTTAGGGAGTGCATAATTCTTGCACTTAGAATCTTTATTCTTTATGGAGCAGGTAGTTACACTGAGAACAGCTAAACAGGACTGGGAGAATTGCCCTTGTGTTTGCAGCTTGGGCTTGTGGTATCCCTCAGTTTTGAAGTCTTTGACCTTGGGGCTTCACCAGATTGATAAAGAACTGGCTAGTTTCTTTGAGTAGTTTGATAACATCTTTTGAGGATATTTCTACACTTAAAACGTAACCTTACAGTATGTCTGTCTTCTTAGTAAACACCCAGATCTTCAGTTACTGACAGTGTGAAGCTTGTGTGGTTGTCAAGAAACATGATAGTCATGTTTCAGTTTTGCTTTGATCATTTCAGGTGTTCCTGATTGACTCAGACCCAAGGTCTCTTAGTTTGGTGTCTCCCCTCTAACATTCTTAACACCAGAACCTTCATACTAAAGGTGGCATGATTATCTTTCACATTTGGTGTTGCCTCATAGAATTTATTATTATAAATAGTAGGAGCTAAGCAAAACACCAAGAACTGACATTTAATATTCCTTGTAAGTATTAATTACTTCTTATACCTATTCATTATTTATTCCAGTGAAGATTCAAAAAAGAGCTTATTTTTGGGGATTACTTTCAAGAACATTTTCTATCAGGGAGCCTGATTCTGTCACTTTTCTTCTGACCCTATGCAGCAGAACAGAAACATTCTCTCTACTTTCTATGGGCAGTGTGTTTTATAATTGTGTCCACTTCTCTTTGTCAACTTCCTGGAGTAACTTTGTAAACAGAGAGCTCTGCAGGCAATCCTACAGTTATGTCTTGAAGCCTGAAGTTTCATGTAAATCAGTTAAAATTAGGCCTAATGCAGTTCTGCTTTTTCTTCCTTCACAAGAAAAGGAGTGAGATTACAGCCTTCAGTACATGTTCCCTGACATGGCTTTTTCTCCCCTTGTAGGTGGTGTCGGCTTTGACATCAACTGTGGTGTCCGCTTGTTGCGGACAAATTTGGATGAAAGTGATGTGCAGCCGGTGAAGGAACAGCTCGCCCAGGCTATGTTTGACCACATTCCTGTTGGTGTTGGCTCCAAAGGTGTCATCCCCATGAATGCCAAGTAAGAGAATGACCTTGTGCACACATCACTAGAGGGGGCATCTCTGTTGTTTGTTTTGAGGCAAGATTCGTCAGTGGGAGACTTAGGAAAGGAAAGCTAATTCTAAAATGCTTTCCATTCTTTCTGCATATGTGCTTTACCAGGACTGACATAATAATCAATGCACAGTCAGCTCTTTCTTCCCCCATTTAAACCCCTTAAAGGTTCTTGCTGGGTTCTTATTTCTTCTGACAGAAAACTTTGATTTTTTTTGGCCTTTTTTGAAAGGGATAAGAGATAGGATTACAGATAGAAAATAGGATATTTTCCACCCAGGAAAGAGGAAAAAGTGATGATGTACCAAAAGTTAATATATTTGTAGAGCTTGATTTTAATGCAGTATTAAGAAGCTGAACTTGGTAGGAGAGTTGGGGGTTGACCATTACATAATAGAATAATTGAGCCTGGATGGGATCTTTTGAGGTCATCTCGTCCAACTCCTTGCAGGAAGGATCTAAATCTAAAGGTAGGTCTAACAAAAAAAACAGCATCAAGTTGTTCAAGGCTATGTCCAGTGGAGTTTTGATTGTATCCCAGGATAATCATCTTATGTAGGTGTTTGATAATTGCAGGGATTTGGAAGAGGCACTGGAGATGGGTGTGGACTGGTCTCTCCGGGAGGGCTATGCCTGGGCAGAGGACAAGGAGCACTGTGAGGAATATGGAAGAATGCTGCAGGCTGACCCCAACAAAGTCTCATCAAGGGCAAAGAAAAGGGGCCTGCCTCAGGTAATGTTATGTTTCAGGAGGGCTGTGCATGCTCCCAGGGTTCAAATGTAAAGGTTAGAGAGTAGTTCTCTGATGCTGTGTCTTTTCTTGAAACTCTGTCTAGCATTTCTGGGTAGGGGGAAAAGGCAAGATGGTGAGGTCAGTTCTGAATAATTCTTGACAGAACTGCAGCAGAGGAGAATAATACTGGGCATACCACCCAAGGTCTCTGGGGCCATCAGGTTTTCATCTGTTAACACCTGATACTTCACGTTATATTGGGTGGTATTTCCACGTCCAGATGTATTTTGTTTTGAAGAGATAAGCAAGTTAATGTTCAGCTTTTATCCATGTTTGTTCAGCAAGTTAATAGCAGGGTAAGAAAAGATAAAATAATAAGTAGAACTAGCTCATAATTAAATCACAGTTTAGGAGCTGGATTACATTTCTATATATGGTGTCTCACTGCTCTGTGTGGAACAATTTGAGATGGCTATATGAATGGTACGTTTCTAAAGCTTTCTTGTATATTCTTGATATTAATTGATACTGCTCTTTATTAATTGGGGTGGTGCAAAATTACAGCATTTTAACCTCAAAATAATGTTATGTCTCCAGCTTTCACATTTGCCCTGCAAATAAACAATCTGTTACAGAGTTGAAAAAGTTTGGGCTTGGAAATGGAATATCTTGTTTTAATCTACTGAAAAGTTTTAAGTACTTAATTAACAAGATGTTGTAACTTCTTTGTGGAGTTATAACTGAGTGTAAGACTGTCTGCTTTGTCTGTACAAACTGAAGACAGTCTCAATGGCCTATACTCTTCCCATCCAGGCCAAAGTAAGTTGGAAGAAAGTGGCAGTCTGTATGTAGATCCTGGTCCTTTTGTTTAATCACAGTCTTGTTCCAGCAGCACAGGTAGTTACAAATTTGAACAAAAAGGAAAGTGGTAATGCTGCTGTCCTACTTCCTTGCAGTTTACATGGGAATATTTTTTCCCCAAAAACACCTTTTCTAAACTCAAAACGTTGCTGTAGCAATTTGTCCTATCACCTGTTGCCATAGCTCTATCCTGTGCTCCTCTGTGCCCTGTCTGATCAGTGTGTTGTGATTGGCAGCTGGGGACCCTGGGAGCTGGAAATCATTATGCTGAGATCCAGGTGGTGGATGAGATTTACAACGAATATGCTGCCAAGAAAATGGGCATTGACCACAAAGGGCAGGTGTGCGTGATGATCCACAGTGGAAGCAGAGGGCTGGGCCACCAGGTTGCCACAGGTATGATCTGACTGGTGTAGCTACCTGGAGAGAGGCAGACTTCAATGTAGTCTTGTCACTGACAGCAAACTCCAGCACCAAAGAGCTTTTCTTACAGTGCAATTGATTAGAGCATCCTGAATTGTCTGGTTAGGTGTTATCTGTTTGCAAACAATTGATAATGTTCTGCCACGGATTTGCTTTTGCATTTAAGAAGTAGCCTTGGGCTTGACCATTGGGCAGATGAGTTCAGTTTTAGAATACAAATTACAGACTCCCATGTTAATCTCAAAGATTGAAACAAAATGAGGAAGTCACTTAGATTTACTGTGTTTATTTCCCAGATGCACTGGTGGCTATGGAAAAAGCTATGAAACGGGACAAAATCATAGTGAATGATCGCCAGTTGGCATGTGCCAGGATTGCCTCTGCAGAGGGACAGGATTACCTGAAGGGAATGGCAGCTGCTGGCAACTATGCCTGGGTTAACCGCTCTTCCATGACTTTCCTAACACGACAGGTAGGAGCAGAGTTGTCTCTGATGCAGATATTTTTGCTGCGTCATCCCAGACATGGAGAACGAAGATTAGTTGCACTATTTAACTTAATTTCATTTTTGTGTTTCTTAAGCTGTTTTTTTCTGGAGAGACTTGCACAAAGCTGCAGTCATGACAATCTATTTTAAACCTCTCAACATCATGGGATTGTACTTGGCAGAAGCCACTTAAGCAGTGTTGTTGAAAATGCCTTGAGCTGAAAAAAGAGGATACAAGAAAACTGGGGAGTTTGTTGCTAAAATTGAGGGGTTTTGTTGCTAAAGCCAGCTTTTCAGAGTTGGACAAATTTGCCTAATTGGTATCTGACTGAATTACAACAGGAAGCTGCCAGTGGGCAGACAAACAATCTGTGCAGTCCAATTCTGTCATTCTCAGCACTGTTGTATTCAATTCCACTGTGGCTGAATTATGATGATCTTGTACTTCACATCCTGATTTTCTCTCTTTCTAGGCCTTTGCCAAAGTCTTCAACACAACCCCAGATGACCTTGACATGCACGTTATCTACGATGTGTCGCACAACATTGCCAAAGTGGAACAGCATGTAGTGGATGGAAAGGAAAGGACTCTGCTGGTGCACAGAAAGGGATCAACCAGGGCCTTCCCTCCTCACCATCCTCTTATTGCTGTTGATTATCAAGTAAGTTTGTCTTTGGGAGGAGGAAATAGAAAATTCTGGATTAATCAGACAATTTTAGGGTCCCTAACAGATACCTTAAAAAATGAACTCACAGCATTTAGGTAACAGCACTAGAGCCCTGGTGGGATGGCAATATTCAGCTTGTGTTAGATCTTTGGGACATTGAGCTCCTCCCTCTGCTCCACACACAAAATAGTTGAATGAAAGGAAAGAAGACTTTTATGCCAAGGGCAGGATTCAATGGTTTGCCTTGTCTGTCTGTTGGACACAAGGCTTTTGATCTACTGGTGTGCATCTTTCAGTGCAGTTAGTTTTCTAGAATCCTTGATTCCAGGCACCTGAGACAACCAGGGATGCTCTCAAGGAATGTTAATCTGACCTCCTTTTCTGGAGATATGGTTCCTCTCAGACTTTTATTAAGAATGAGTTTTTTCAGCTTTTTCTTACAAATGAGTGCTTTGCATCCACAGCTGACTGGACAGCCCGTTTTGATCGGTGGCACAATGGGCACTTGTAGCTATGTCCTCACTGGCACAGAGCAAGGCATGACTGAGACCTTTGGAACTACTTGCCATGGAGCTGTAAGTCAAGCAAGTTATTTCAGGGAGGGGTTGGGATGAGAATGTCATCCAGAGAACAAAGTTGTTGAAGGGTCATCCAATGTGTGATTCCTCTGTTGGTCATACAAGCAGAGAGTAGCCTTGCCAGTAGTCCCTGCCCAGGAGAACTGCAAGGTAGAAGTCTTTGTCCCTTACTGAGTAGTTAGGACTACTTCTGCAGAAAATCTAGGGGATACTGCTTTTTATAAGGCAGATGAAGATATGGAGAATAAGCTCCTTTTACCAAATTCTGATAACACTGAGCTAACGGAAGGGATTAACTGTGCTGAGGCTGTCTATATATATATATATATATACATATATACATATATATATATATATGTTATATGTCTATATAACTCCCCAGTAATTAGAAGAAGGTATGTCCTCCCCTATTATTCATAGTGTGAGACAATCATTGAGGAAGAGAAGTGTCTTCCAGTAAATTCCAAGTCCTGAACACTGTTTGGTTTGGACAAAAAGACACTTGCAGACGAATGTGTTATACAAATGAAACTTTTCTAGCCACTATACCAGAGGGATGATTTTGCAGGAGCCTGTGACCTGAAGCCTAAATAAATTTCCTGTATTGAGGTTTATTGTGGTCTATGCTCTCAGTCACTCTGTGAGTTTTGTTTTTCCAAACTGCTACAAAAAGTAGAACTAACACAACTGTTGGCCTAGGGTCGTGCACTGTCTCGAGCCAAATCTCGACGCAACTTGGACTTCCAGGACGTACTGGACAAGCTGGCTGACATGGGCATTGCCATCCGCGTTGCTTCTCCCAAACTGGTCATGGAAGAAGTGAGTTTAGTATTTCTTTATCTTAAAAGGAAAAGGGGGTTTTGCTCCCTGGCTGAATGACCCTCCCTGACCTGATTTTTTGTAGTGCTAAACGATTGCCAGTACTCTGAATACGCAGCTTGTGTGATTTCTGATAAAGCTGTCAATTTTTTTTGAAAATTATATGAAGTATTTTCTATCCTAAAAGCATGCTGAAAGGGGAGATCCCTGATTGACAGGTATTGGGGGGTATGTTTTTTCCTCTTCTGCCTGGTGATAGGGATAATTGCTATCTTTGTGTGAGCATCTACAAAAGTAGCTATGTTTTATGGATTTTCTTCTTGAATGATGTTCTCCCTGCTTTAAATTTACCTTACACTGCAGCTTTCATGTAGATTAGTAGCAGCTTGAAAGATCCTCTTTTCCTATGTTTGCTCAAGAAGAGAACTCTGAATGGTCAGAAAACCTTGAATATTATGACTTCAGTTCCTCTGCATTAACGTGAGCATGTCTTTTCTGTTCACAACCTCAATCATAAAAGTGTTAATCATTTGGCACTATGCTTTTCTGGAAGTTGGTGTTATCTGAACATGTTGATCATGTTAAAGTCTCTATTTAGGAGCAGCTTCCTTGTCAGAATAGGGGCCAGAGGAGGAAGCTCTAGAGTAAAACCTTGACTGCTGTCACTAAGGGGCAGTGAAGATGAAACTTAAATGCTACCTGTAGAGAAGAAGTTTGAGTCACTTCCTACTAGATAATGAGGCTTGACATTCTCATGTGCTGGGGCACTGATTATCTGAAAAACTGGATTAAAATAGCAAATATTTTATCTGAAATATGATAAGAGCTTATTTGGAAAGCTAAGTGTCTTATACTTTAGTTACATAAGGTGGACAAATTCTCAATATGTTCACCTACTTCTACACCCTCCATTTATATGGTTATTTTTGTGGATTTCAAAAACCTACACCTGACTTCCTGTGACAATGGGTTGTTTATAGTTTTGTCTTTTTTTTTTCCCTCCAGGCACCAGAGTCTTACAAGAACGTAACTGATGTGGTTAACACCTGCCACGAAGCTGGCATCAGCAAGAAAGCCATTAAACTGAGACCTATTGCTGTTATAAAAGGCTAGGAGCCAGCAAGGCACTGATGTCTCCAGGCCTTACACAAAACTGACTAGAATTATCATCTTCCCACACCTCTTGGACTCTGTAGGATGCTCAAATATCACATTCCTGTTCTGGAAACACAACAGCTGAAGATACACCTATTTTTAACCACTCCTAGCCATAATTTTTGCCCCTCCTTGTTATATGGCATTCTTTTCTTGTGAGGACAGGGCAAAGAAATAAGTAACTCTTGGTTTTTATATGCAGTCCTTCCTCCATTTCCCTGCTCAGGCAGGACTTCAGGCTTGCCTGAGTTGTCACTAAGTGCTGTGCTACAAGACCACCTCCTTCAGTGAAGGTGGTGTATGAACCAGACCCTGCTGTTGCCACACCTGAGTGCCTGGAGCTCTTTCTGCATATGGAAGTACTCTGATAGACAGGGTATTGCACTTGTGGGCAGGGAGAGGCTGTCCTGTTTGCAGGTACCTTTATGCACAGTCTCTACTCTTGCATGTTTTGTGGCAATTGGTTAAGAAATCTGGAGTTGGGAGCAGTCTCCTGCTCAGGTTGAGAGGGGCTAGCTAAGCTTGAGACAGTCTTGCCCCAGCCTCTCCCATTTAACACAGCACCTGGTGAACTTGGCTCAGGACAAGTAGGCATTCCACAGTCTTTTGGAAAAGCTGAGTAGAACTGAGTATGTTGCCTTGAAAGATTTTGTTTGCTTAATGAAAATTGTAACTTAGAGATGTGCTAATCCAACACTTAAAAAAGCTCAGCCTGTGAAAGTTGGGTTGGGTAATGCTGCTCACTGTGTCCCACAGCTCTACTTTAAGGGAGCCCAGTTTCAGGGTCAGGCCCAATGTGATGGGGCTTACAGCGTTTCTTTTACATTCATTAACCAAGGCTGGAGAGGAAGCTGACCTTCCCCACTGGATCATTTTGGGGGATTACAATAAAATGGGAAGATGGACACGGCAGTGTATCTGTGTCATGTTTATTCTGTGTACTTAAAAGCAGACAACAGACATTTTAGTCTTATGTGAGCTGAAACGTAGTGCCTTTTGTGACTTCAGATGATGGATCTTGCAAAGAATGTGCAGATAGCAGAATTTTTGCAGGATACAAGGAAGGGCAATGCAGTGCTGTGTTCCCGACTCAGTTATGACAGGAGTGTAATGGCTGTGGCTTCTTGCTGGCCGTCTGAGCCCACCTCGCTGGACAGGGGCTGTCGCCTGCCTGCAAGGCTGGATGTCGGCACAAGAGGGCGGCTGGAGGGAAATAAAACTCCCAAATAAAACTGAAAGCAGGAGTGGAGCCTTGCCAAGGACTCATGTAAGGCGAGCAGATAGTGATTGATGGACTGCAGTGCCTTTTGATGAAACATGCCTTTAAGTTCAGGATCTTAGAAGGCATAATGGTATTTCACTGTTGTAATCACTTTGTTCTTAAGGGTTTTCTTAGGTTCAAATACTGTGTTTGTGCAGGTTCAGAAGCAGCACCTATGTACATATAGGCGCTGCTCTTGTGGGTCTGAACTTACAGCTTCTTCTTTCCCTCTCCTTTCTTCAGTGCTACAGCTCCAGCTTGCCATTTCAGAGGTCTGAGACACACTTGCTGAATTTAAAACAAAAATCACTTCACTTAGAAATGTGAATTAGCCTCCAACGACTGAAAGAGAAATTGGTCTCAAATCTTCTGCAGAAGTCCATATGTTCCTTGCAGAAGTTTCTGTCTATGAATACTTCAGCTTCTTTGATGTGGAATGTAAGAAAACCTTTAAAAAATTCACATTTAAAAGTAAGTATTTCACAAACACAGCTCTCCTTTCAACTTCTACTTTCCCTTACCATTAAGGGACAAATTTAAGCTTTTTACAAGCAGAAATCATGAGTACCTTGGAGGTGCTTGTCGTATGGATGGGTTGTGTGCCTTAAGTCCTCTGATCATTGGTGTTTATACATTAGCATTCAAGACTGCAAGAAGTGCTGTTAATTTTGGTTTCCTGTTACAAAGCTAGGTTTGATTATATATTGTGCTGTATGGAGTCAAGTTCTGGTTTCCTAAATACCTAAAAAAGTAAGGAAGAACGTAAGATGTTTCCCAGTTCTCTGTTTCAACCGGGATCTTTTTCCTATTCAAGTCTGTGGTTTTTTTCTGCAGATAGGGTTTTCCACCAACTTTTTTTATTCTGCATTTTAAAAAATAAATTATAAGAAGTATTAGGTAGAGAAGGCATATAGTATTGAAATTCATGTGCTGAAATACAAGTGGATCTGCAGGAGCATTTTGGCAATGCCAAAGAACCAGTGTGGTTATTGAACCATCTCTGCTTCCATGGAAGATTACTGAGAATTCTGAAATACCTGTTGATGATGCACTTCCCTCCCCAAAAGACTGAAAAAGCCTTGGTGAATGAGTGTTAGGGCCTTTTTTATCTCGGGATACCACAGTTAGGCGATCTGGTCTCCATCTATCCTTGGAACAACTGCACCCTTCTATCCAGCCACAGGCACTCACCTGTTCCCTGCCCAAGTTCAGCTGATTCACTCATCTGCGGCCTGCAGCAGGTTTGTTGGCTTGAACAGGGTGTCTGCATTAAGTCTGCACTTCAGGGTTTGGTTGCCCTTGGGTGACTCTCAGCCATCTGACTGCACACCAAGCTGGGGGTGTTGTTTGTGGGGTGCAGCACCAGGTGGAAGAGGCAGCACCCAGCCCCTGGGCTGTGTGAGACCCTGGGGAAGGCAGCTCCTCCCAGCAGTGTTGCAAATGGGGAAAATCTGTGTTTCATTTGTCATAACAGATGGCAAAGCTGGGGTGCAGCTGATGGTCTCCCTTGACTTGGTCACACTTTGTGTTCTCCAGGTGCCTAACTCCCCTAATTCAGCCTCTCCCAAGGGAAACCAGACCCCAGCAAGGTAAGCTGCTGTGGTATATTTGCACCGTACTGCACACCTCATGGGTTGGGAGCCTGGTGTCTGATGTTTATCACCTGATGTCACATTTGTCACCATCCTAAGACTCTTGGGATTTCTCTTCCCTCTGCTTTGGCTCTCCTCTCCTTGCTTTAAACACAGCTCTGCACACACCACTTCTTCCTACGCTGGTGGTCCCAGGCTGGTGTTCTGGCCCAGGAGGAACAAGCGATCTCTGACACATCTCTGGCACAGGCACCCCCACTCTGTCCTCTGCTCTCCTTTGTTCCTCTCAAACATAAACACACTTAACTGGCCTCTTCTCCTCTCCCTCCACCGCCCCAGCCTTCAAAGCGATCAGACAGAGCAATATCCATCCTGCGACGTGTGCCAGCACGCTCCCTGCTTGCAGGAAAGCTTCAATGGAGCAGCAGGCCCAGCATTTGCTTTGCTCTCTTGAGCCCTGTCTTAGCCTGAATGGTTTTGATCACCAACGCTGTTGGTTTTCTGTCTGGAAAGGTGGCAGTGGGAGGTGTACAGTGGAAAAGCAGGAGCTCTGCGCTCCCCAGCCAGCAAAGTACTGGGTACAGATGCTTTGTACCCTACACCATGGGAGGAAGAAGAGGATAATAACCTCTTGGCACTCACAAACTCCAATAATGATGTAGTTTCTGGTGAGATTATTGTTTGCAATATGTAGCAGGAGGGTGAGCTGAGCAATCTGAGGTGGAAGAGCAGAGGGTAGAGAAATTCCTCTGGTGTCCCATGGCAAATGTGCAGCAGGTCTCCTCAGGCACCAACCATCCCCAGCCTGAGCTGCGGCTGCTGGCTTTCATAGTGCTGAGCACACCCCTGTCTTGCTACACCCTTGTTCCCAAACCCCAGGAGACTGCTTTGGGTCATGTTATATATAGTAATTCAGAAACCAAAATAATCACTAGGCTTAATTGCAGAGATTATGACCAGGAAAGGGAAATGGAATTATCTGCCAGCACTTAATATTTACTAGCTTAGTAAAAGACATGCAGGGGCTGAGCTGCCCTCATATGCTGAGGTGTTTGAATCAGCCTTATATTGGAGCCTATTGCAACAAATCACCTGGTTACCCTTCTCTGAGCTCTTAAGAATTGTAGCCTGTTTGTGCTTTTAATAAAAAAAAACCCCAAACCAAAACCCCAGTTTTATTTTTGACTAACGCTTGCTATTGTGCTGCTTCAAATTTGTGTCATTCACAGACAAGTTATCAACCTTTAAAATCATAGGTAGGCTGATGAGTTCCTCCACTGTTTCCCTGCCAAATGTTTAACCACTTCTTGGATGAGGACTAAAAAGGTATCACTGTAAATTATTCTTTCCCTCGAAGGTATTTTTACTGTAGCTGTTGGTAAAGGGATTTTCTCCACCTTTCATAGGAGTGTTTTTGTCAGGCAGATTCACAACGGGCCATGACAAGCACTTTCTCCTCCATTTTGAGCACTTTGAATATCTCTGTATTTTGAATCTAGCCCAGAAAGGACTTTGTCCACCTTCCTGACATAAGTTGTGCATGTCTGCAGGGCTGGAGCCCTTTCACGGTGAAGCCATAAAATAGATAGCCTTCGAGAAATAATGGGTTAAAACATAGAATATGAAGGGAACATCTGGAAGTAATAAACACAACGACAGGAGGGAAAGAGAAGGATAAAAAAAATCACCGGACTAAGCGTAATTTAAGCCGAAGCTAAAGCATGCCTAATGTCAATATGATAAGTTGGCCCTAGGAGGTTGGGAACTCGGCCAACTACACCGGGAAAGGACCAAATTTGGAAAGAAGTTCAAAAGTTTAAGGAGGAAGACTCCTCGGAGACCCTCGCCCACGATGAAGGCCGACCGGAACGACCCCCGAAAAGATCCTCAAAATAGAAGTTTCCGCCCACGCCCCGCCTACGGCACGCCCCATATGAATATGCATTGATATGATGTAATTCCAAACCTAAACTGTATAAAAGGCATGCTTTTGTTGTAAGACTTTGGAAAACTCCCTTTAGAGATTTCCCCAACGTGCACGTTGCTAATAAAATACCTCCTGTCTATCTGACTTAAACTGCGTCTCTTAGACAGTTATTCATCGCCTTTTGGGGCAAAATTCGGCATCAGTTCTGGCGACCCAGATGGGACGAAACAGGAGACTCAGACTTTGAGGGGTTCCCTCCGAAGAGCCGGTCCGGGGCCGGGACCCTCTGGGGCCCCTGACGGATTTTTGTCAGAAGAGACTCCCCTCCCGGACCAGCTCTCTTCGGCAGAGGAAGGATTCCCTGCATCTCCTGCTCCAATTAAGAGGTATTTTTAATTGTTTATTGGTTTTGGTTTAAAGCGCTTTATTGGGACACGGGGGTCAGACGTGACCACCGAAGGGTAAACCAGGGGACGCCCTGGTAAAAATCCCTAATTGGTACCATTTGTGTTCGATATCTCGGACATCATAGGTTTTGGTACTATTGGTGTTTGTCCCTAATTGGTACCATTTGTGTTCGATATCTCGGACATCATAGGTTTTGGTACTATTGGTGTTTGTCCCTAATTGGTACCATTTGTGTTCGATATCTCGGACATCATAGGTTTTGGTACTATTGGTGTTTGTCCCTAATTGGTACCATTTGTGTTCGATATCTCGGACATCATAGGTTTTGGTACCATTGGTGTTTGTATGTGTTTTGTGTCATAGGTTTTGGTACCATTGGTGTTTGTATGTGTTTTGTGTCATAGGTTTTGGTACCATTGGTGTTTGTATGTGTTTTGTGTCATAGGTTTTGGTACCATTGGTGTTTGTATGTGTTTTGTGTGTTCGTTTTATGTGTTTGTTGCAAAGTTTTATAGGAGACATCTTGTCACTCTTTATGTAATAGACTGAAACGCGCATTGTGCTGTCTACGTGCCTTGAATTTGGGAAGCCGGTACTTCACAGTTTGAGGGCGACTTTTTTTGTGACAAAACCTGGTAAAACAATTTTATTTTATAAGTGTGTGTTGTATGTGAGGGTGAGTGAGACGCAGCGTAGCTGCGAAGCGAGAGGGAGTCCTGCTCCGCATTTCCTGTTCTTCGCGAGAAGCCAGGTCGGAAACGGACGAAGCGATTGAGATTGTGTGCATGAAGTGTTAAAATATATCAGCATATCGTGGTTGCGAGAGAGGGACTGTTTCGGTTAACAGAAAACGCAGATACAGGGGATAGTCATGGGAGGTCAACAGAGTAAGGACGTAAATATGAAAACCCCCTTAGGGTGCATCCTAAAGCATTGGAAGGACCTGGGAGGGAGTCCGGGGTTGGAAGGAGGGCAGCCCATTAAAATCAGAGATTGACGGGAGAAAAAACAACCCTCAGGGACTAGATAGTCCACAGGGGTCAGGGAGCTACATGAATGCTGACAGCCCACCCACACTGGAGGTTGAGGGGGAGGAAGGCAGTGGGTCAGAAGCAGAGAGCCGAAGGGAGGCACGTAGCATACCCGAGCTCAGTCCATATGGAGATAGCAACACCTCCAGAAATGGAGGCGTCTGTAGAATGGAAACCAGTGCACCAAGGACTGGGGATAAAAGCAATTCACCGGGAGGCGACGTCCCTAAATTGAGATACAGCAAGAAGAATGATAATGAGGCATGCGAAAGGGAGGCAGAGAGTAACTCACAGAAACTGAACATAGTAATTCAGATAGAGGATAAGAGAAGTGGAGGGGGAGCAGAGGATGAGAGGAACCGCAGCCCGGGACAGGATAAGAGCTGGCAGATACAAAAGAGGCGACAGACGCAGGATGAGAATCGGATGGATTGTGTGATAGAGATAGGAGAGGAAAATGAAGAGCAAGAAGGGGGAAAGAAGAAAGAGAAGAGAAAGAATAGGGAAAGCATTGAGGCACAGGAAGAAAATCCCGGGGAGGGGACCAGTCACTCGTATTACACCAGATCTGTGGCACGGGGGGAAGCAAAGCAAGGGGAGAAAGGGAATCGCACGATAGCTCCTCTCCGACAAGTTATGCCAATGGTAGGGGAAAAGACTAGAGTAAAGGTGCCATTCTCGACGAGTGATTTGAACAATTGGAGGGATGAGGCAAGGAACTTCAGGAGGAATCCAGAGGGAGTAGCAAAGAGGTTTGAACTAATGGCAAAGAACTTAGATATTGATTGGGAGGATATAGAAGTGATGTTGTCAGAGTTGACAGATACGGAAAGGGAACTCGTATTGGAAACGGGGAGGCGACATGCCCAACTATTATCGGGGAGACTAAAAGATAATTTTCCCAGCAGTAAACCAGAGTGGGACCCGGGCAACGCGGAACACTATCAACGGCTAGTGCAGTATAGAGCTAGGGGAGGGTAAAAAGGAATTAGACTTTTTGATTGATACGGGAGCAACCTTTTCGGTTTTAAATCAAGAATTTGTACCTAAAAGTGATGAATTTGTGCAAGTTGTGGGAGCAACAGGCCAACCAGAAAAGGCTTACTTTTTGAAACCCATTAAATACAAAATTGGGAAGCAAATGGGAATTCATCAGTTCCTGTATTTACCAAATTCACCAAAACCCCTACTAGGGAGAGACTTATTGGAGAACTTGGGGGCCGTAATAAAGTTTAACAAAGACCAATTGGAGTTTCAAGTAAATGAAGAACAACTGATTACAGCTCTAAGCCTAACGATCAGTTGTGTGGAGCCTAAACCTGAAAGCCACAATTTCGAGCAAATCCTGAGCAAGATGTACCCATTGGTGTGGGCTACTGATATACCTGGAAAATCAAAACAAGCAGCACCGATTGTCGTTGAACTTAAAGCTGGGACAAAACCGGTGAGAAAGAAACAATACCCTCTGAGGATAGAAGATAGGAAAGGGATTGAGCCCACAATCAGAAGGTTTATGGAACTGGGGTTATTGGTAGAATGCGAATCAGATTTTAATACACCAATCCTGCCAGTCAAGAAACCTAATGGAACCTATAGGTTAGTCCAGGATCTGAGAGCAGTAAATGAAATAACTAAGGCATTGCATCCGGTAGTTGCTAACCCATACACGCTTTTGACCAGACTGAAGGAGAATTTGGCCTAGTTCACCGTATTAGATTTAAAAGACGCGTTCTTTTGCCTCCCCTTAGCTCTCGAGAGTCAAAAGATTTTTGCCTTTGAGTGGGAATCTGTAGATAGTGGAAGAAAGACCCAACTCACCTGGACAGTGTTGCCCCAAGGGTGGTGCAATTCCCCTACGATTTTTGGGAATCAGTTAGCCAAGGAACTAGAACAGTGGGAAAGGCCGCTGGGAGATGGCACCCTTCTGCAGTACGTAGACGACCTCCTAATAGCAACAGCGACAGTGGAAGAATGTATTGAATGGACCATTTCCTTGCTGAATTTCCTGGGTTTAAATGGATATCGAGTCTCTCGACAGAAAGCACAGCTGGTACAGACACAAGTGGTGTACCTGGGATACGAAGTCTCCAGAGGACAGCGATCCCTGGGAGCAGCTAGGAAAGAGGCCATCTGCCAGATGCCCAAACCAGAGACGGTGAGAGATCTGCGCGCCTTTTTGGGGATGACAGGTTGGTGTCGGTTATGGATCTACCAGTACGGGATACTCGCTAAACCACTGTATGATTTGTTGAAGGAGGCTAAGAGCATCCTAGTTTGGACTCCCGAGGCAGAAGAAGCCTTCAAGAAGTTGAAGATGGAACTAATGAGAGCACCAGCCTTAGGTCTCCCAGACGTATCAAAACCATTCTGGCTGTTCTCCCACGAACGACAAGGGATGGCCTTAGGAGTCCTAGCACAGCAGCTGGGACCACACAAGAGAGCTGTGGCCTACTTCTCTAAGCGATTGGATGAAGTAAGCAAAGGATGGCCAGGCTGTCTGAGGGCAGTGGCCGCAGTGATAATTAACATAGAAGAGGCCAGGAAGCTCATGCTGGGCCAAAAGGTGACTGTACTAGTATCCCACACCGTGTCAGCTGTGCTGGAACAGAAAGGCAACCATTGGTTGTCGCCTTCCAGATTCCTAAAATACCAGGCCGTTCTGGCTGAATCAGATGACGTAACCATTCAGGTAACTAACATTGTGAACCCAGCTTCATTTCTAGAAGGAAGAGCCCCGGCAGAACCCATCGAACACGACTACCTGGAGACAATTGAAGCTGTCTATTCCAGTCGCCCGGACCTCAAAGAAGAGCCGTTCGAAGATGCGGACAACTGGTTCTCAGATGGCAGCAGCTTCGTGAAGCAAGGAGTAAGAATGGCTGGTTATGCGGTCACTACTACAGAAAGGGTAATTGAGTCGAACCCCTTACCCACAGGAACTTCAGCCCAGAAGGCAGAACTGATAGCTCTGACTCGAGCTCTGGAATTGGCAGAGAATATGCAAATCAATATATGGACAGACTCTAAATATGCCTTTTCTGTTGTACATGCTCATGGGGCCATCTGGAAAGAAAGAGGACTGTTGACTACACAAGGAAAAACAGTCAAACATGCAGAAGAGGTTCTGCGATTGCTAGAGGCGGTCCAACTCCCAGCTCAAGTGGCCATAATGCATTGTAAGGGACATCTGAAAGGCAATACTATTCCAGAAATAGGAAATAGAAAGGCAGATACAGAGGCCAAATTGGCTGCCACAAAGTCTAGGGAAGTGGGAATAATGGCCCTAATACCAGGAGACCTGGATATCAGTATCAAGCCAGATTACCAGGAATCAGACCATAAATGGATTCAAAGAAATAAGGGCAAAATATTAGAAAATGGTTAGGGTCAATTGGAAACAGGACAGTTAGTAGTACCAGGAAATGTGATGTGGCAGTTTGTAAAAGCAGAACATGAGAAGGCCCATTGGGGTTTGGATCCGCTTTACCAATATTTGCAAACCAGGATAGCAGGACCGAAATTATTTACTACTATAAAGCACGTAACATCCCAGTGCGAACGGTGCCTGAGAAATAACCCGAATACGAGAACCAAGATACACCAAGGAGCCATAAGTCGAGGTAAATTCCCAGGTGAAGTATGGCAAATTGATTTTTCTGAGCTCCCAAGAAAAGGGGGGCTCCGATATTTGTTGGTATTAACTGATACATTTTCTGGGTGGCCTGAAGCATTCCCTTGCAGGACAAACAAGGAAAGAGAAGTGACCGAAATACTGTTGAATGAAATCATTCCGCGGTTTGGGGTACCGAAGAGTATTTCCTCGGATAGGGGTACACACTTCTGTGCGAAAGTGGTGAGAGCAATAAGCAAAGCATTATGGTATCAAGCCTTGCCTATTGCTCTGCTGAGGCTGAGAGTCAAACCAAGGTCAAAAGAGAAGCTAAGCCCATTCGAAATCCTGTATGGTAGACCTTATGCTATGCAAGTTGTAAACGGGGATGCCATAGGCCAAATCGGTAACCAGTACATTTATGATTATGTAATTACAGTGGGGAAACAATTGGATAAGAATGCTACCGTGGTAATAGAGCACCAACCTAAACAACCTGATTGTAAATTGCATCCGTTTAACCCCGGTGATTGGGTGTATGTTAAGAATCTTTTAGGAAAACCCCTACAAGAGAAGTGGGAAGGACCTTTCCAAGTGCTGCTGACTACCTTCACCGCGGTCCGGATCAAGGAGCGACCTACGTGGATTCATTACTCGCGGGTCAAGAAAGCTCCAGAGAGTAAACAAGAGGAACGGACATCATGACCTTGACTTCACCTCAAGCCCTTTCAACCCTGATCATTGGACTCTCGATAAGTATAGTTCTTCCCCGAGACTCTGACCCGATAGATCCATGGTCTCACGCACACCAGTGTACCCACCCGGAATGGGGAGCGAAGGGACCCTATTTCGAGGTATATGCCCTACGTAACAATCAGCCATACGCAAGTAAATTATGGCATCAATCTTCCATGGTAGCATACAAGGGAGACCAAATCCAAATTGGGTGTCGAGAGCTTGACTCAGTGGAAGGAAGAACAAAGCAGCTAGTATTGACAATTCGATCCTTGGGGAAGTCAGCATCCGAACATAACTTAATTACCTTTAGTCCGGTAAAAATGGGTAAGCCCACTATTTGGAGGCAGCAAAAGGGCCCAATTTCATGTCGGTGGAGTGATTTCCGGGAAGATCCAACCGGATCACAGCCCCAAAGACTTGCCCCAAGAAACCACTCCACCAGCGGAATGCAAACAATGTTTGGGCCAGTTATGATTATATCAAAAATAAGTAGCAATCGGTTAGCACAAAAGCATGTATTCCTAGAGGACAGCTAGGTTATGTTTGCGAAAACGCTGTAGTAGAGGCAGAAGATTTATGCTTAGATGCTGAGAATAGAGTGTGCACCTTTGAAGTGCTTTTGCGTAATCGAACACAGTCACAAGTTTACTATATAGGGAATGGGTGTGCTTGCGTACGGACAGCCTGTGACAATGTCACCATAGATAATTGCCAAGAGGAAACTAACAATACTAACTTTTGTGTATGCAACTTTACCAAAGTAGTGGGTTGCGATTTTCATTATACTGTCCCAATAACTACTCAACAGCTAATTAACACAGATTTTAACCTGTATCGAGAAATACCAGAATTGCAAATAGGGATGGATGTCAAAATTCTCAAAGCAATGCTTGCACACCCTAAAGTAAAGGAATTGGTGCAAAGAGTGAATCAAACAACTACACGGATGGTATGGCAGGTAGAACATGATTCAGAAAGAATAAAGAATGTCCTCACCGAAGTAGAACAAATAGGCCAGCATCATTGGTGGGATATCTTCACAGGATTTTCCCCAACAGCCACACAGGTTTTCAATTACCTGGTGCCCCCAATGATATTGGTAGTTGGAGCCTTGTTGGTTTTAACTTTTACAAATATTTTTATGTGGTGGAAGCTAAGGATCATAATGAAAAGGACCCAAATGGTTTGGGCTATGGTACGAGCGCATCAGCGCTCTTAGGATTAGACATCAGCACTCTTAGGATCAGACTTTGACGAAAGAATTCGTAAGTCATAAGAAAAGGGGGGAATGAAGCCATAAAATAGATAGCCTTCGAGAAATAATGGGTTAAAACATAGAATATGAAGGGAACATCTGGAAGTAATAAACACAACGACAGGAGGGAAAGAGAAGGATAAAAAAAATCACCGGACTAAGCGTAATTTAAGCCGAAGCTAAAGCATGCCTAATGTCAATATGATAAGTTGGCCCTAGGAGGTTGGGAACTCGGCCAACTACACCGGGAAAGGACCAAATTTGGAAAGAAGTTCAAAAGTTTAAGGAGGAAGACTCCTCGGAGACCCTCGCCCACGATGAAGGCCGACCGGAACGACCCCCGAAAAGATCCTCAAAATAGAAGTTTCCGCCCACGCCCCGCCTACGGCACGCCCCATATGAATATGCATTGATATGATGTAATTCCAAACCTAAACTGTATAAAAGGCATGCTTTTGTTGTAAGACTTTGGAAAACTCCCTTTAGAGATTTCCCCAACGTGCACGTTGCTAATAAAATACCTCCTGTCTATCTGACTTAAACTGCGTCTCTTAGACAGTTATTCATCGCCTTTTGGGGCAAAATTCGGCATCAACGGTGGAAGAACTGAACCCTGCAGAGGAGGAGAAAACTCTCCATCCAGGGAGCCCTCTTTGTCCAGCCCAAGACATGGGGCTATGCTGGCAGGAGGGTGCCTGTGGGTGCAGGCAGAGCTGGGTGCTCTCCTACCCCAGCAGCCCCAGTGGGCACCTCCATGGCACAGAATCCCTCCCCAGGGAAGGGATCCCAGGGGGGCTGCAGTGCCCACAGAGCAGCTGTCAGGCCTCAGAGGGGTGAGCATGGAGAGAGAACCCTGCTCACAGGCATGGTGTGCCAGGAGCTAAGCACTGCTCCTGTCCCCCACCTCAATCCCAGGGCTCTGGGGTGACCTGGTCTTCAAAAATCCCATTAGGAAGTTCAGGAGATGTGTAGACTGCTGGCTGCTTTTTCTGCCAGACCCCATGAGCTCTTCCATTAATGGTCACTGGATGAGGCAGAAGTTTTATCTTGCTAGAGAAACACAAAGCCCTGCTTGTGGCAATATTCCTTTCCTTGTCTCTCAGGCAGAAATTCCAACAATTTGATGATTACCGATAGCAACCAAGAGCACCATTTCTGTCTCCTTTCCCCCCTGCTTCTCTGGCAGAAAATGAATCCTCCATCCCAGACTGATCAGGGAAAGAAAAGTTAAGCTTAAGGCTCAGACATTCAAGTCCATCATGGACTTTTCCAGCCCGTATTAAGTCACTTCATCTTCCTATGCCTTGGTGCCCTATTTGAAAATAGGAATAAAAAATACTTCCTTTAATCTCACTTTTTATTGGTCTTTCCTATTTAAATACAAATCTGTGGTTCAGGGACCAGATCCTTCTGCTCCTACGAGTGCTGCTGGTCATAGTGGTACCTCTCTGTGGAGCATGGCCTGAGCTGTGCCATGCTCAGTGCATGCTGTCTTGTCTTCTCCTGAGGCTTCAGTGCTGCTACAGGGATGGGTTCATTCCTGTCACAGTCTAAACTGGAAGTAGGAGAGAATGTAAACTGTTCAGTTTCAAGTAGTCATGGCAAAATTTAGAGTAACCAGTCCTCTGGTTAGAATACAGAGCCTCTGAGCCAGACCCTTATCTAGAGTTCAGTGTTAGAGAGGGCCTAAATTCCTCTGTGCCCGTGTGGAGTGCTGAACATGCCGCCTTGCTTTCACATCTTTGGGTGCTAAGGGACAGAAGCTGAGAGAGCACCCTGCTCTCTCAGGGTGGACCGAGGAAAGGGACGGTGTTAGAGTGATGCTTTCAGACAGGAAACATTCCGCAGTGCATGTCAGTATGTGGGGTTTCATTTCACTTGACTTCACATTGAACAGTCCTACCTGAAGAACTTTGAAAATCTGAAGATCAAACCAAAATACTGTACATCAGGGAAGAAAACAATTAAGGGAGGCCTTTGGTTCCTGTGGCAAAACAAAACTAAACAGAATTCTGATGGATCAACTGGAAATTATTTTGTTCTTCAGCTACTCATGTTTGCCATGGAAACAAGCCTTTAGTGTTGTGCCATAAGAAGTGAAGAGCCCCAAACCCCCAGCCCTGAGTGAGTGCCAGAGTCCATCTCCCCAGCACACAGGGCCCCTCATGACAGTGTCCCCTCAGCTCTGCCTCCTGCATCAGCCATCCTCTGCAGCCTCCATGGCACCACCAGGGATGAAAGGCTGGATTCACGTTGGTTTGTGTTCAACACACCTTTCACAGTGCCTGGTGGACCCATCTCCCCCTTTCCCCATCTTTGGTGACTCAGACAAAGAATTTTAATCTCCGTGGTCTGTCTGTAGTTGTAAAATATAATACCAATGGAATTGGGCTTTTTTATCCCGAAGCCATGAAACTGTTGTCAGAAGAAATTGATACACGCTAGTGAGGGGAACAAAGTGCTGCTGGGGAGGATTTGACTCAAGCACTTCAAATGGAAATTTCCCTGTTTGAAGTGGATACGTCCTTCATCCCTGCACCTTTCATTTCTGTTAGGCTGTGGGAGCGAGGGCTCAGAGGGTCTGTTCACAGGAGGGTCAGCTCCTGCTCTGGCTCTGCAGAAGGTTCCCATCACTGGGCTGTGGGTGTCCTCACTGCTCACAGGAGCCCTGGGAAATGGTTATTTGGGGTGAAGGGGCTCCTGCAGCCCAGCTTGGGAAAGCGCCTCAGCCACTGCCCTGCTGCCCCGGGGCTGCAAGCTGGGAGCTCCCCGTGCCTGACCAGCACTGGCCATGGGGCTCTGTCCATGTGAGCACTGAGCCTATCCCAGGCACTCCAGAGCAAATCACAGGGTCTTCCCCTTCCTTCAAAGACATCTGAAGCCTAAAGGAAATAGATCAAACATGTTAATTTGAACTGAGATTAATTATACATTTGCAACTGGAGAGGGAAGGAAAAAAAAACCATTAAGGTTTGTCTGCATTAACTATGCCTGTGGGGGTATTTCTTTGTCTTTGCATGTGATGATAATCCATGAGATACCAGGTCTGGTTCCACCAGATCTCTGGAAAAGCCTCAGAGCCTTCAGGAGATTCTGCAAATGTGTTTCAGCAGGAGGCAGACAAGGAGAAGGGAAGTGTCGGCACCACCTCCTCAGAGCACTGGAGGAGAGTTTGTTGAGTGGCTGGAGGCTACTTCTCAGCTCCCCAATTTCAAACAAGTATAATTATCAGTTGGATAGGGTTCAGGACACCGAGGGAGCTGCCAGATCTTTCATGAGGAGGTAAGTTGTCCCACTGAATCTAGGATAAAAAAAATCAGGAAAGAAGAGGGATATAATTTAACCATGTAAGTGTTGTCTTACATCATTAATGTACCAGGTGGAATATATTCTTAGTTCTATCTGGGAGCCTGGTTTATACACCCTTTGGAGCATTTGTGTTGTAAAATTTTTCTCTAAAACCTGGCTGAAATGAAGAGGCACTGGAAATTTCACTATAAAACCTATTCTCCAAAGAGCTCCATCCCAATGAGACTCAATAAAAATTAGCACGTGATCTTTGGTTGAAATCTCAACAGTTCTTCAAACCTTTTGAACTTTTTTCACTCTGCCCTACAAAACTGCCATTTCTTAAACCTCTCTAAGTAAATTTTAAGTAAGTCTAATGAATTTCCATTCATACATTTCATGGTGTGGAAGCCTTAAGCCTTCAGATCTAGATCCTAGATTCTAGGATTCCTAGTTGTTACAGTGAAGTCACTGTCAATATTTGAGCATACACTTTTGAAATTTGCTCTCAGTATTAAAAGTTAGCTCTAGCTGAAAAAAGGGAATGATTGCAGAAAACAAAAATTAACCCCAAACTGCCTCTGTTTTGTGGGCATGGCTCAATACAAATTATTTTTTACATTATATCCAATTATATTCTTCCAAACTGAAAACGGCCTTGTTTATGCATTGACAGAATAAAATTTTTCTTATCTGTAAAACTGAACTTCAGGTATAAAATAAAACACATCATCCTGATGATTCCTGGACAGGGTTGCTGTTGCCATTGTCACCCCTGAGTCACAGGTTATGCCAGCTGACACCTGCCCCACGCTCCAAGCCCCTGCTCTCTGGATCCTGATCCCTGCTAGCGTCGGTGCTCTGTGGTGTTTGCCCCACAGGTGTCTGTGCCTACACCTTCATGCCAGGCTTCATTGCTACACTCTTACTTTATCTCTTGCAGTCAAGAACCACGTGGGAAACCCACTAGAAAAGTGGTTTTCTCAGAGGTGCCCTTCTTACCCCCTGCTTCAGCCATTGAAGGTCTGGCCAGAGACCCCACTAGACTTCATTCTTGGGGAAAAAAATAACCCTGAGACTGTAAATGTGCTCCTTAAGACAGTGACCTCAGTGCAATTCCAGCAAAGTCTGCAAAAACTAACCAATGCTCAAAGAGTTTTGTCAAAGGTAAATTTAAAAATGTTTAAATGCAACATGTTTTTCAATCACAGAGCCAACTACTTTAATTCACCTCTGAAGGTGCTGACCACTCATACTACAGAGCAATTTAGCTATTTCGTGGTGGTGGCATTGCTGCTGTTTTGTCTTTTCAAAGCAAGCTCCCTCAACACATGCAGCTCCAACTCAGCATCCCCATGAAACTTGCTTTTAGTAAAAATCAAACCAGCTTGTAACTGAATGAGCTTCTCAGACAGGATAATATAAACACCACTTAATAACCTTTTGCTTTACAGGCTTGTTAATGTAAATGGAAATTTTAAAGCTTTCATTGAGCTGCAAAATGCAAAGCTATGGAGCACACTGCACATAAACAGAGGCAAATTCCCTGCATTTGTACTGCCTGTCATGCTGACAGCTTTGATCTGTCCTAGCAGGGCCCTTGGGATCTGCACCACCACTTGCAATGGGGCATTGCCCCTGAGAACCAGGGCTGCAGCATTACCCAGGTGTGTTGGGAGCAGACCGCCAGGGTTGGGGGAATGAGGGAGGCAAGAGTGGGACAGGGCAGGGCTTTTCATGGCTTTTCATGGCTTCAGCAGTGCTCTGCATTAGACAGCAGTGGAATGCTCATAGCAAGGGGGATGCCAGTGGCATTGCTGTCATGACAGTCTGGTAGAGGGATTTATTTGTCCCTGCCACCCTCGCTGTAGCTAATATAAAGGAAGGGAGAAGAGAAGCTGGGTAACAAAAGGACGGGTTTCTCTACAAGCACAGGGGCCCTGGGTGCTTCCACTCACACAGGGGACATGAAATCCATGCAACCAGCTCCTGGTAAAGCATTATAGGGGCAGTCTGGTGATGTTTTCCAGTGGGGCAGGATCTATTGCTGTCCCCAGCACAGAGGCAAGAGGTGGGCCACGCTGTTGTTGAAGCAACAAAGCCCAGGACTGAAGTAATCTGGGTTTATCACTTGGCTCCTGACAGCAGGTGGGTTGAGCACTGTAATCTTCCCCTCACTCCCCAGGTGGAGCACAGCCTGCTCACAACTGCTCAACACTTTGATTAAAAATACACTTTGAGCTATTTTGCAATGATGAACAAGAAGTGATGGTAGGTAAATAAATGTGATGTGTCTGAGTTGCAGGAAAATATAAGTTTTGGGGTTTTTTTTCCCCAGAATTAATCCTCCCCAAAGATGTCATTTCTGATTTGTTCCTGTTTCCCTTGTTTCAGCCATGCAGGTGATATGGTATCCATCAGTGTGCTGCACCTCAAAACACCTTTCTTGTCTCCCTCCCCTCTTCCATGCTTCCTCCTTTTCCCATGCACAAACACCACAATACACACTCCTGTGTTTGTACCTCTGGCTTATTTCATTTATGCATTACACGGTATATTATCACTTTCATTGGTGAAGCCCCAGTGTGCTTTAATGCCTCTGGGTGTGGGGATGCACACATCACCTCTGCACGAGGGATCCCTTGGGATAAGCTGTCTGCAGCTGAGCCTGGAACTTCTTCAATGCTTTTTAAATTTAAAAAGCTACATCAGGAGAGCAGTCTTGCATAGCAAAATGCTGCAGTAAAGCGCATACATGAAAAGATGTGGAAATTCCATTTATTTGTAACTGCTTGTTCTCTTTGTGATCTCACTGCAGATGGAAAAGATTGGTTAGGATTCAGTGCTGACATCTTACAGCCCTGGAACACAAAAATCTGCTCTGTATGCCCAGAACCACATCACATCAAAACAGAATTACTGGAACAAGCAAGCTGCTTTGTGAGCAGCACAGTAAATGCTGCTTGGCTCGGCTTTGTGCTATATAAGCTCCAAGGCTTCACTGCCCACTACCTTCCCCACATTTTCAATTTTGCAGCTTCCCACAGACCATTCGTGTAGCTTTCCCCTCCTAAAAAAACCCCAACAAAACCACCTTCAAAATACTTATTTTTTTCTAACTAGCCCCAGTAGAACAGGCAAGAGGTGACACAAAGCATATGTACCTGCTCACAGCTGCCCGGTGCCCGTGGCCTGGCTGACCATCACCATCACCATCACCATCACCATCACCATCACCATCACCATCACCATCACCATCACCATCACCATCACCATCACGATCACGTGGGGCAGTGTTACTTTTCCCCTCTCTAAGGACTCTATATTGGCACATTTTTCTACTCTGGTGCCACCAGTGCTCATGGACCATGTAGGAATTTCAAGTCGTTGACACCTCTATATCCAGCCTCAGAAGTGAGCTGAGGGGGGTCTCCAAAATTTTCAGTCTTCACTCCTCTAACTTGTTCTTTCAGCAAACACAACTTGAATGTTTCCACTGTTAGTGGATATAGTCACAATAAGGTAGAAAAGAATTGTGTAGTGTAAGAATCATGTGGGAAATACATGACTGAGCATTTATAGTGGATTTTTACTTACAAGCACACCTTGATGGAGAATGGTGTTCCTCTTGTGTTTTCAGAGCTTCCAGATGTGTAGCAGGACAGGCTCATGGAAGATCTGTGAGCAGCTGCAGTCTTGCCATTTTGCTGCTCCCCATTTGCCTAGAACAAATTTATTTCTACCCTGTAGCCATCTCTCTGTTCTGAGGGTTACTAGTGAGAAGCACCTGCTGAAGACACTATTTGCTACATGCTTAGACTCTATTTTGGAGAGGTTTACTAAGCCCTTACTCAACTATTGTCCTTACCTCAGCTTACCTCAGCAAGGCTCTCCTGTTGGTACCACTTCAGTCTCTCTTCAGAATGTTTTGGATCTTGTTTTGCCTCCTGCCGAAGTATGCTGGAGACAAATGTTCCCAAAGATACTGTGTGTGTGTGTATGGGTGTGTGTGGACATTCCCTGCTCATTTATTCCAGTGAGATAAGTTGGCCCTGATTGCTTTACTGCCTGAACATGCCTTTTCTGTAGTGCCTTCTAGTTTTCTTTGGCCACATTATTGACACTGGGTAATACAACATGAAAGGATTGTGGATGGGCTTTTACAAACAAATCAGCTAAATAGCTATTAGAGGATTAAAAGCAATTCCATGGCCAGGATAACACATCTTTAAAATGCTGATAATATCAAGAAGCAAATGGATTTGTAATTTAATGGCAGCAGAGGGAAGACTTCAGATGTCTTTTTTCCAGATTTGATAGAAAGATTAAAGTGTCTGCTTTTATTGTGCAAAGGGCTGGATAAAGCTGTAGCATGGCTGCCTACAGAAAGCAGCATTCACCATTCTTGTAAACAGTAATTGTCCCATGTGGAGAGAATTCTTCTGGTCAACATTTTTATTAAAACTTTGGTCAACATTTTTATTAAAACTTTAGTTTTCATGGTCACAAGTTGGATCATTGTCTGCTTTAAAAGTCTGATAACGATACACTTTAGCAGCTTTGAAAAAACCCTTTGTCTAGACAGAAACACTTAATAAAGCTTTTGAAATGAAGCATTCACTTTAAACCTTTGCTGATACCTGGACAAAAATACCAATCCATATTTAGGAAATCTTGTTTTCTACTTGCTTGTGATAAAATTGTGCAGAAGGTTTGCATAATAACAGGAACTGTGAGAAATAAAAACATACAACTTTCCTCAAGAGAGGTGTTCAATCTGAGACAGATTTTCCCCACAGAAAGAATTTCCTTTTACTCCAGATATATTTTTTTTTTTTTAAATCAAAGTAAAATACATGTGGCATTCTGTTTTTTGCATCTTCAGCATTGAGGTTGGATTGGGAGGTATTTTAAGGACATCTCCAGAACTGTTAAAGATGTATAGTCTAAAAATAATAGCTAGACAGCTTAAAACAGTGATGGCCAAGCACAGGCCCAGGGTGGGATAATTTCCACTCCATTAGACGGGACACTGAGGAACATTCCACATGAGAGATGAAAAGGGGCAGAGTCAGCCCAGTCCCCTTCTCCAGCCAGCTGCTCATGGAGAAGGTGGCACAGTGCACCATCTCCCTGAGGTTTGGGAATCAAGGATTGAGGCTCCTGGATCTTTATCTGTCAGGGTCAGACCTCTGTGATAGCAATCTGACCTAAAAATTCATCTGTGGCCTTATCTGAAGTGTCCTGCCCAGGAAGTAATGGTCACTCTGGCAATTTTTATTTTTAATGGTTTGGTTTGACTCAGCTATTTCTTGTCATTATATTATGAAGATGTTTTTCATCTTCAGACTGCTTTCCAAAGAAATAGGTTTCACAGAATTTGCCTCTGGTACTCCGAAGGAGTGTATGTTTCTTATAGATAACATAGATTTAATCTCTATTTTGAGGGAGAAATGCAGTTCAGGCTTACAGAATTACCAGCAGCAATACCACAGTTCCAGAAATCTCAAAATTGAATCAAAGAGAGAGACAGGTTGAATCTCTTGCCTGAGAAACACAAAGGAAACAAGAAAAGCCGAGAAACAATGGAACCCAATCAGACATTTGGAACTCTACCTCGTTGTCCTCTTCCTTGATGGGTAAGAAATACAAACCCTGCACAGACAGAAATTAGTGCGTTGGCTCTGGATCTGAACTGTCCAGGTAACTAAACCTCAATTTTTGAGTCTGGGAAACAGCCTCTGCAAAAGTGACAGCCCTCAGAGAAACAAAATAATCATTAGAAAATGGAGCTGGCTCCTGTTTAAAGGGTAAAGAACACCTGTGACTGCCATGGACGCAGGAGCTAAAAGTTGAGAATAGTCTTCTAGAAAGCAACAGAGTCTTTTCATACAGAATTATTTTTATTAGATACCCAGAACAAAAACCTGCTCCTTATCTAAATTTTAAAATCTAGATAAAAAATTTAGTTTAATTGGTGGCAGTTCCTATTTACTCCCTTTCCATTTTCTCTATTTTTTCCTGAAAAATTATTACTCCTGCAACCAGAGCTGTCCTGTTTGTTATCAATTAAAAGTGAAAACGACACAGGCAGGATTAATCACATTTTTTATTTAAAGGAAATTTATGGACACATTTTGAAATATTTGATCAGAATTTGTTCTTACTTATACATGAATATTTGTTCAGTCAGCATGACATGAAGGAAAGACAAAAAGATGCAAAACAATTTGATCAACACAAGGCCAAAAAAGCAAAAGTTTGAAAGGTGTGTTGAAAGTTGATGGGTAAAGTTTACCTCATATTCAGAGTGGGATTTAAGCCTTGGAGAAAGGCAGATTTTAAAACAAATTGGAGAGAAATTCTCATTTTAAGTAGATGCAATCCAAATTAAAGGTATTCCATAGTTTTTGAAGTATTAATTTTAAAAGCTGTATCCTTTGAAAAAGTAATACAATATTCTAAACAAAAGGAGAAATACCTACATTTTCATGCAGTTGTAAACCGATATATTCAATGTTTCCCTTTTCATACACACCAGTGTCTAACCACTACAGGTTATATTTCTAAGCATATAATTTCTGACCTGCCAAAGACACAATCAAGACTGTTTTGTCCATGAACTCAGATTTCAGAAAAGTAGGGAAAAGGCTTTCATTTTTTCAGTATCTTGAGTGAAGCTTTGCTTTTGAAGATGCAGTTTCACAGAACTCTGTTTCCCTCTTCCTAGCATTGACTGGAATGAGTGTCCAGCTTTATCTTCCTGAAAATTATCCTTAGAATAATGACCGAATAGCCAGTGTCCAGTGTATGAGCTGTTTCTTCCACTTTAGAAGATGCTTCAAAAGAAATTGATTTCCAAATATAGCCTCGTTTTTATTTGAAAAATTGTTGTTTCATAAATAGAACTATTTCTGTGAGATTTCTGAAATATTTAGGGAAAGATATTTAATCTAAATCTTACCTTCCCCAGTCCAAGTATTTGCAGTGCAGTGTATCTCAGGTTAGCAGTCAGGAAAAACAGACAGTAAAATCCACTGGACAAAGCAGGAGAAAGGGGAGGGGAATTTCCTGAAATGGATTTATCTGGTTTTACTGTCTCGAGTGAAAGGCGAAAGAAAATAGAACAGAATAAAAGCTGAATGAAAAGTAGAATGCAAATGTTGCTCCAGTTTAACAGTCCAAAGGAAGCCTAGTAACACAGCTGAAGCAACCTGAGAGATATCTGTTTAAAAATCACATTTAAGTTTCATACAGCAAATATTTAAAGTCCTTTGACAGATGGAAAATACCTCTTTTTTTTTGCCTTCCCTATCTGTTTTTCCTTTTCCCGATATTAATTTTCATCTGTAGAAAATTCCCCAGGATTTAAAATTGTTTTTCAGCCAAACTGGAAGCCTTCTGTGTCCAGAGAGGAGACCTAGCTGCCTGTCTCCTCAAATTCACTGTAGGGGGATGACGCTGAAGAAGTTTTGGACTCTCCATCGCTGTTGCACTCCCGTGGAGAAGCTGGACCGGGAGTTCCTGGGCACTCCTTGCCACAGAGAGCTTCCTCACTGGCAGAGCCCAAGGGATGGCAGTCCAGCAAGCTCTGCAGGTGTTTGATGTAGCTTATTGCAGCTCTCAGGGTCTCCACTTTGCTGAGGCGCTTGTCAGCGAATTCCTTGGGCAGGTGCTCCCTCAGGCGCGTGTAGCCCTCGTTCACGCAGCGCACCCGCTGCCTCTCCCTCTCGTTCCTCTTGCGAATGAAGGCAGGCTCGAAGGAATAGTCATAGATGCCCATGTAGCCAGGAAATGGGATGTAGGGGATGCGACCTGTGTGCCCACTATAGGCTTGTTCCCAGTAAGACGGGTCCAGGGGGAAGGGAACCCCAAAGGGCTCTCTCAGGGGTAGCCCATGGGGGTGCATGGGGCTGTTAGCCAGGGACACGGCTCCTGGAAATGCAATCCTCTTCAATAGTTTATCATCGTCTTTAGTGCAGTCCATGCTTCTTTTTTTCCTCACCAGTGGAGTGTTAGCTCTGGAACTTGGCTTCCAATGTATTAATCCAACATTTGTATAGGTACCCTGCCCCGCTGCAGCTTCCTCCTGTGGTGTATAAAAACTCAGATCTCAAAGCAAGGCTAACAGCTCATGAGGTCCACACTGTGCCTGGAAAGCCTTGTTGTGTTTATAGGTGTAGGATGCCAGTTAATGTACAGACAGGTTTTGAGGACCATCGCTCCACAATTTAAACCTTCTTTTCCTGTGATCTTCATATTTCAAAAGATAATAAGAGGGTTCCTGTGTATTCCTTTTCTCTCCACTTGAAATTATGACCGTAATAGTTAATGCCAAACATAAATAATCTTCCAGGCTCTAAACACTTCTCATGTATTGTAATCCATGATATCATTTGATATAATTGTCTCCAAAAGATGGGTAATTTGCAAAGTTTACAGGGATCTTCAAAGTTTTGGCAGAACTCCTCACTTCCAGGAACCAAGGATCTTCTGTCATCTAAAAACTACCCAAAGGCTTTTCACAATGAAATCCAGAAGACAACTGCAAGCTTTGTTGTTTCGGCTGCTCTGGTCTAACTGAAACAGCTCACAAGCAATTTGCAAAACTTATAGGGCATATCTGTAGCTTTCTGGGGAAGCTGAGACATCTTCAAAGGAAAGAGTGCTCTCTTGTGGTTGCAAGTCTTGTCAGATCAAGAATGTACGACGTGCATGCGTAAGAGGAAAACTGCCTTCTTCGCCCTAAGAGAGGTTTTTTTCAAGAAGTGTGAGTTTCACAAATTGAACATGAGTGTTTTGGCATTTTCAAACAGTTTTCAACGTTTTGTGTGTTTCTGCTCATTGTAGGAATGTTCTGGTCATCCCTATGGGAACTTGCCTCAGACAAACAAACACAAAGGTGATGCCCTGATAGCCCCAGGTGAAGCTATTACCAGATGTTTACACGGATATTGGCTTACCTGATGGACCCTACACACTGCTTTAATGGGAGAGATGAAAGACCCTCTTGGCCATGCCTGGTCTGTGCTGTCCTCCAGTTTTACCTGCAGCTTGCCAAAGCAAAGAGGTGAACAAAAGACATAAACTTTATACTTTTGGCAGTATAAAGCCCTAATGTCCTTGTCTGTGCCTTTCTTCTGAAAGGCACAGATCTAAGCTAACCATACACCACCCTGCTGTGTTAGGATCTTCCTCTGCAGCAACTTGACTGTCTTTGACTTTTCCCATGTTGTTGTTCAAGAGCTTTGTAGTTACAGATTTTTGTTGAAAACACATACTCACAGTTAACTGAGTCTCCTTTTTTTGCCATCATCAGTTTGGGGAATCGAATGTTTGGTCTGGGAGAGCTGTGGGAAGGGACAGACATGAAAAGGTACAGGTGTGTAGGCTCTGTTAAAATTGTTCTTTTGCTCAAAGTGGAAGTTTCCATCCTGTTCAGTGTTTCGTACGAAACTGCCTCAGGAGTGTCAGTAACTGAAAAACAACATTCTCCACTCTGTGAAACACATCTGTGCCTCTGCTGAGCTAGAAACTAGCAGCAATGATGTGAGCAGCATGCACTTTTGAGTCAGCCTTTGTGTCTCTGCTGGCCTATTCTGCAGCTTCAAAAAAACAGTGGTAATCTTCAAATGTACAGCGAACGTACAGGCAGACCATTCCAGACAGAGATGAGTGAGGACAGTCCTGGACTCTGGCTTATGTCAGGGCTGGAATCAGCACCAAAATGGCTCAAAAGCCTGAGCAAAAAGTAATGGGGAATGCCCCAGGGTATGTACCGCTCATTTCAGATCAAATAAGTGAGAGTCTTTCTGCCTTTTAAAAAATCTTTGGAAACAGTTGATCAGGATGTACTTTTCAATATTTCTGGAACTCTAAACTTTGTTGTCCAGAAATGTTGTCAGAAATGAATGCTTTAAGGAAAATAGCTCCTCCACTATAGCACTAGGCTAGGCCAGGACTTACAGTTTTCTTAAAACAAAGAGGATGTTGACCTCTAAGCAAATACCTGAAGCAGGCAAAGGCCATTTGATCTGTGTTATCATTAGATTTAAAACACTGCTCTCTGGCAGAATTCCTGTAAGGAAATGGCAGTATGCCTCTTGGGGGGCTCAGCTGCCAGATCATTTCACAGCTCTCCATGACCTTGCCAGCAGCCTGGCCATGTTCAAAAGGCAGGGTTACATTTCAGTTCTGTCATGCAAATGCACTGTGCCCTCCTACCAGACCTCTTTTCTATGTTTACTGTAAATGCAGGCCACCAGCACTTCCCAGGGTGTCAGAATTGCACCTGTGCTAAAGACATCTTCTCTTCTGACAGAAAAATCCATGTTGCTAATCCTTTAGAGAAATACATGAAGAAAAATTGTGGGTAAATGTTAATTGTTGACCTGAATTATTGAAGCTGATCTCATATCAAACGGACTCTGAATTTGTTTGTGTGCAAGAGAAATGAGAAAATATGCCACAGGCTTTTGATGAATGTGGTATCTTGCTGACAATCTAATGTCACTTGCTTGGAAAGGGATTTGCCCCTGGGCAGAGAACCAGGGCAAGGCCAACACATCTTACATCCCACTGCAGGTCCTTGTTGAGAGCGTGAGCAGGATTAAAGCAATTTACCATTCCTGTACCGATTTCTGCACAAAGTCTCAACATGTCTACACATGCAGACACAGTGAAAGTAGCAGGACTGGACCACCAAAGGGAAAGGCTAATACACATTCTTTTCACTTTTAAGAGTAGGTTAAGACTACATGAATAATGTTCCTCTTTTAAGATAAGCCTTTGATCTTCTTTCTAACACTGTTTTTCCAATTAAATCCTCTTCACACCTTCGTCTGGATGATGCTTTGACTCCAGAATGCAGTATCTGCCATGCTGATACAAAGCAGGTGACCTGGTTTGCTTTCCAGGCAGTACAAATCAGGTGTTCGCTGCTCCACAATGGCAGAGCTCGTGCTCTTTATACACATATTGTATGTTTAGCTTTTGCTTAGGTTTTTGGGTTTTGGCTTCATTGTTGTTTTGTGTTGTTTGTAAATACAAAGTCTAAATGGGGATGCTGGGAGATTCCTTACACACTCCATCATCTATGCTATTCAAACAGGTTCTCTTCCTTTTCTTATACTTCACTGTAAGCACTTAATTGCCCAGCCAAAACAAACAGAAAATACTCTTGACATATCTAAAAATAAAACATTTAAGCATCTTCCTTCCAGATACAATTTAGTTGTGGTTTTAATTGCATATATCCTAACACAATATCTATAAGTATGTAATTTTTGTACAAAAGAAGCCTCAACATGTTCCCACTCCCACATGAACCATAACCATGAATAACACTACTGACATTACACAATGATTAGAATTACTTTGAATTATTCAAAAAAACAGTTCCTCCTTGACCCTATGTTCCTCTGTGTATGAAAATAAAGTCATTGGTGGAAATACTGCAGTAGAAACACAAGAATCAGCTGAACACATGCAAGTCCACTGACTCCCCAACAGATGTCCTAGCTGTTTTATCTGTGAACATGTTACTGAGAAGGAAGAAGAAAATACACTGGGAATTTAAGGAGAAAAAACTGCATTTCTTAGGTTGAAACTCTCATAATATTGTGCATTTCTTATATTTTACTGTGCTGTAAATATGTCAAATTCTAGGATCTATTATACATATCAGAGGTTGTCTAGGCTGCTGCAATTTATTAACAGATACAAAAATATGTAATTAACAGATTCACTTGTTAACTGCTCTCACAGAATTATAGTAATAACTTTGCTTGAGACTGAGGTGCAGGAATACAGGATTAAGTAGGTTTGTGTGTGTTATGTCCTGTTTTACCATTAAGCATGGGTCATTTCTTTCCAACCCTAAACCTAGAAGTGAAAGCTGCACGTAGACTACCTAGGCTTCATACTGTGACTATCACCAAAATAGTCACAATAGTCACTGGCCTGCAAAGTGCTGACAAGCCAATAAAAGGTGATGAGAAATTTTGATTTTTGACGGTAAAATGGCTTTTTGCATAATTTTCATTCCGGTGTTACTCTGGTGTGAGAAAGAACCCAAGGGCAGGTTTGCAGTAACAGAAGAGAACTAACTGTGCCAAGACATGGGCATGGTCCAGAAGGGACTTTGGCTCACACTGCAGGGAAGGACTGAAGCATGTTCACTGTACCTCCTTCCCCTGTGGCTTCAGTCTCCCTCATCTCTCTGTATGTCTCCAGCATCTGAACACAACTTGAAAAATAGCTGAGCAATTTGTTTCTCACGCACCAAGTACCTCTATAAATGTCAATAAACCAGGCTTTCAGGAGACATGGTGCAGTTGTCTTATCAAAACACTTCACACATGATAAAAGCATTTGGTATATAAAAAAAAAATCTTTCCTTGCAGAAGAAACAGTTCCCAAATGTGTTTTATCGCAATACCTTGGGCATGCAGTATACATCTCTGTAGACAGAGATTAATTCCTCATTCAGTGACACTTCATATTATCACTGGCTTCCTTTGATACTTCTGCTTTAAACTGGTAGTTAAGATATCACTAGTTCAAGGGAGTAAAGTGACTACAAAAAAAGCTGGAATCTCAGAGGACTCATGCTTGACAGTAAGAAAAAATACTCTTATCTATGTATGACTACATCCAATCTGGCTCATAGGCTCGAAGTATTACTTTCAGCTCAGATAGTTGAAACAGCACAAAGATTTCAGTGCCACGGCACTTCTACTGTAGAATTGCAGTATCATAATTGGAATTAAGACAAACTGAGGGCTTGGGATAACCTAGCATTTCAGGACACAACTGAGATGTACTGACGGTGAAGTTTTAAGGATAAGAACTGAAAATGGAAGGTCTCCTGTCATCTCCTATTAGGAAATGTGAAGTGACATGAGAGATTTTTGGGCTTGTAGCCATTCACTGTAGGTTCTAAGAAAGATGTGAAGTATTATCACCAACATGTGAATATGGGGGACTACACACACAAAAATGAAGCAGACTTAAAGCCCCCATCACAGGATTAGCAGTCCATAAAAACCTGAGGATTTTGTGAGCTCTTTTTTGACTTGCTGAAATAATGTTTGTGGGCCAATTTGGATAGTGAATCAGTCAGTCATGGTTAGGCTAAGGATTATTTGGCTTGGTGGAGGAGAGGTTGTGGGATATGTGGTAAACTAACTAGAGTCATTCTTTTGGTCATGAATGACAGAGACCTGGACTTACTTTGCCTAAATGTACTCCCTTAGATGTTAGATATTTATACGAAACCCACTGTGCAGGTCCCGGTTTCAGGCCATAGACACAGAAAGGCAGCTGCAAAGGGAATTTTTCTCACACATCTCGGACACCTGCTTCAGGATGGGATGAAGCACTGTAGCAAACCATTTCTCTCCTTCAGCTACAGAGAGCTTGAAAAACAAGTGTATACAAGGTGTTTAACTTTCTGACAGAGCCAAAGGAGGAAAGTATGTTTCCACCAGCAGAAGAATCGATAGGTTTGTACTGAACTAAAACGACCTCTACATTTAGGCTCTTTAGATCATGGAATGATCCTCACATATCCTACATTTAGGTTCTTTAGATCAAAAGAGAACAGACAGAAAAATACTTTGAGTTTCCTCCTGCGCAGACATCCTATCGAGGGACGACTCATTTAATGAGGCATCACTTAAGAATCAGGCACAAGCAAATTACCAAAGCCCATTGCAGCGTTCCAGAAAACAGCTGCTCGCCCTGAAGGAACGCGGCGACTGATTCGAGCAGCGTATACGATGAGTATCCACGTGTCGCAGGCGAACTACAGAGCTGCTGGCACACATCAAGACATTCCTTTGCAATGTCACCTTAGCCAGAACTGCACATACGATCAACCATAACTGAACGACGATGTCCAGAAGGCAGCTGGGCACGTACGGGCTGACGGTACCGGAGGACACACAACGCAACCCTCAAAGACAGCAGATACGAGGGATGAAAAAACAAGAAAGCAGTGAGATATCTGGGAATCTTGTGCGGGAATCCTGTGCGGAAAACCGGAGTAAGCATCGCACCCTTGTGGAAGAGGCGGCACGGGAAGGCTCGGGCAGGGTTTCGGGGCGGGCAGGGAGCGGCCCAGCCCCGGGGCGGTGGCGCCGCTTCCTGGCTCCGGCACTTGGCGGCGGAAGCGGCCCCGGCCCCCTCCCTCCGCCATCCCCGCCTCCCTCCGCCTCCCTCCGCCCGCGCCGGGCCCGCGCCGCCCGGGTCCCGCCCATGAGGCGGTGGCGGCGCTGGGGGTTGCGGCCGGGCCGTGGCTGGAGCCGGAGCCGGAGCCGGGGGCGGGCTGCGGGCCGGGGCGCAGGGCCCTGATGCGGCTGCGGGCGCTCCGCCGGCGGGCCCCATGCACCCCAGGTGAGCGCCCTGGGGCACCGGGCCAGGCGGGCGGGACCGCGGGGGGCACCCGGCCGAGGGGACGAGCAGGGGAGGGGGTCCCTCAAGCGTTCGGCGCTTTCCGCAGGCCCCGAGGCTCGGCCCCGGGGCGAGGGTGGTGGTTCCCCGCTCCGGGCATCGCCATCCTCGGCAGCCGCCTGGAAATGCCCTGCCCCGCCGGGCAGCCGGAGCCCTCGGCCCCGTCCCTGCGGAGCCGTTCCTGGCGGCAGGCGGGGCGGCAGGCGGTCGTGCGAGGGTGCCGGAGGTGGGCAGAGCCGAGGTGGAAGTGGCGACTCCGTTTGGGCTCAGCCCTCGGGGTGGCAGGTGGTCTGCGAGGAGCTGCGACTCGAGGGGACTCGATGTTCCTTACGGGCCCCTTCCAGGCTGAGATCTTGTGCTGTTAACTTGCGTGAGTTTGGTGGATTCTGCCGTTTTTCCTGGACGAGTGGTACCTTTCCTTACCGGGGTGGCAGCCCAAGCTCCAGCTCTCCATCAGCACTGCAGCGCTTGGGCCTGCTGCTGGCAAAGGCCATGTGCGAGGCCTGGGTCAGCCTGGGGGATGTTGCGTGTGTGGCTGCAGTGGGGACAGCTGGTTTGGCTGGCCCTAGGAGCTGCTGGTTAGACCTGGTGTGTGGGTGGGAGGGCTGGGGTGGGCACAGCCTAGGTCAGGCACGCCTTGCAAAGTCGTGACAAGTGTGAGTAGACCGTGTCTCCATGGTGTCCTCATCCCTGCGGACTGGTTCGGGCTGCATGTGCAGCTTGAGACCCCAAAGGATACATGTGCTCCAAGTTGACATGGTTTCTACCAAGGCTGAGGGTTTGGGGTGTTGTGTGGTTCCTGTAGCTACTCATGGTGTGTGCCCACTTGAGCAGTGAGGTTGATCAGTGAAATAACGTGGCATCTGTGGTGCCAGTTTTAATGTGTCAGGAACATGTGGAACCAGACAGAGGCAGTCTGTTAAAACTGCGTTGTGGCTGTTTTGCAGTGGTAACTCTTGTCACTATTGGCCTGATTTGAACTGATGGGGAATTAGAGGTTGTGTGTCTGTTACCGGTTTGAAGTGATCTTTCCCCCAGAGTTTGGATTTTGAATGTGGATGTGGTGTCCAGAAGTCATGAAATATAAATCAGGTGCTGTCATCTGAGTGTTTCTGACATTCCCCTTGTAAATGGATCTGTGTTCACAATAGTTTAATCACAATGGCTTTTACTACTAGGAGCAAGACTTTGTTTTCTGGATGGCAAGGAGGAAGCTGTGGTCTGATTTGTCTTTCTGAACTGTTTTTTAATCCTGATTATTGCTATCTAATATGGTCAATATGTGTTGACCATGATGTGATGACCATGTGAGTGGATGATGTGTTTTATGTGTAGCTTTTTTATATGCCAATATCAGATTTTGAGTTTGTTTGCTCAACCTTTCCTTACCACAGTACAGTCAGTAATCAGGAATGCTTTTGCATCTGTTTCTTTTTCCTGCTCCCCTCTCTGTTCCTTGTCTCCAGAATGAATGAAATGAACTTGAGTCCTGTAGGGATGGACCAGCTGACCTCCTCCTCTGTGAGCAATGCCCTGCCAGTCTCAGGAAGTCACTTGGGCTTGGCAGCATCACCCACTCACAACGCCATACCAGCACCAGGTAATGGGGAGGGTCCCACATGGGGTATTACAGCTCCTGCTCTGTGTTATAACTGGGCAGCAGTGCCTGCTCTGATAGCATGTCATACTGTAGGTAGTGAAATGATGAAGAGTGGGGGAAGGGGAAACCATAAATTGTTGCTTTTGTGGGCAAAGCAAAAGGCACAAGTGCTTGTCAGGCTTACGGTTTAGTGGGAGACTCGTTTAGTTTTAATGGGGTGATTCGCACTGCAGGTGAGTAGTATCAGAATCCTTTGAAATTAGAGCTGTAGCTGAAAATCTTTCTTCATCTATGTCTAATTTCTCTCCAGTGAAAAATCACTTGTAAAGCAAAATTGTTTTCATAGCACTTCTTTCCAGGGGGCTGCACAGACAGAAGTCCATTACAATTGTCAAATAGAAGCAAGCCCTACAAAACGTATCAAAAGAGATCTAGCCATATGCAGGCATGCCTTTCAGTGCTCTGATAACTGATCTTTTCTTTGATGCCTGGCACCTTACTTGGACAGTGCCATGCTGTATTTCCTTAGGGTTAGAGCTCCTGGAGAATTAGTAATCTCTTTGTTAGCTCATGTGTTCATAAACTCAGGGAGTTCTATTGAATTTAAATGGGAATTTTCTCTTGCAGGCTTGCCTGTTGCAATTCCAAACCTGGGCCCCTCCTTGAGTTCCTTGCCCTCTGCTCTGTCTCTGATGCTCCCAATGGGTATTGGGGATCGAGGAGTGATGTGTGGTATACCAGAGAGAAACTACACCCTACCTCCACCACCATACCCTCACCTGGAGAGCAGCTATTTCAGACACATTCTACCTGGTAAGTGCTCTGGTGCTGATGGATGGGAACAGAAAGAGAAACTGTTTTAAGAGCCATCTGTTTCTGTCCTGAAGCAGGCATAACTGACAGTTTGACAGAGCTGTTGTTTCCCTGAGTTTGTCTGGAGACTGTTGTGTCATTTACACACCTTTATTTTCAGGTATCTGTTTCTATATTTGTGTATGAAAAGAATTGCAGGGCATTTTCTGTTTAAACCTAACCTTTGATTGCTCCTCCTGCTTTGATTTTAGAATTAACAGAAAACAAAGCATGCCTGGTTTCTGTCTCCAGTGGCTTCTGGCTTGTAGCTTGAAGTTGCTTCTATTGCTTCTATTTTTCTTCTCCTGTAGTCTGAAGCAGTATTTAATATGTGCATAATGGGTGGTCAGTAGTTCAAAGCTCAAAGAGGGCAAGACATCAGCTGTGGCGTTTGGTACTTTCCCACCTGTTGCCGCTGAAGATGAATAGATCACACGGACACAGGTCGAGGTGTGGTGAAAGAAAGAGAGCTTTTATTTTTCCTCCCAGGATTTATAGTTTTCTGACCACGGCCAGGGATTGGATGGTCAGGATAACACTTTCTCACTGCACTGGCCATGAGAGATGCCTATCACAGGACGTATAACAGAAAGAATGTACACATATGTATGTTTACAGTTACTGTCCTGGGAAAGTCCTTAGAAAACCATGTCAGCAAGCTTAGAAGCTGAGTTTTCAGGGCGACACCCACCCATTTAATCCATGGCACGTTTTTTCCTCATTTTTCTTCAAGGTGATTTCCAAAGGTGTAACACACTGACTCTATCTTGATTTCTTTCTCACACATACTTTGGAGTATAAATGTAGAATTTTACATGTTAATGTATGAAAACACAGAAATTGGAACTTTAAATGCAGTCCTGGTTTTGTTAGGTAGCTAAGATTGACAGGGTGCAAAACTGTCTTCACGGTGACTCACTGAGTGTTGTTGGTTCAGCCTGGGCTGGGAATAAACTGTAACAGCCCAGATCTCTAGCAGCTACCTGTTGACTGATGGCTGAACTTTCCAGCTGCTTAGGACTAACCTTTCCTACTGCACTGCATGCCTGCCTGTTTAGTAGCCAAAGAATAGACAAGGAGATTGTTCACTAGGACCAAAGGTATTTGCCATTCTTCTGAGCTGGGATAATCTTCCTGTGGTGTTTTATAGGGTTCTTCTGTCAGTCATCTTGCTGCCATCAAGGATCCTCTGTGTTCAAGCCACAAGGCAGCATTGCATGCAGAAATATTTGATGCAGCTGATTAAATTAAACTGTTCATTTCTTGGCTTATTGTGCTGCAGGAAGATTTTTTTTGTGCTTGCATCCTTGTAATAACAAATATATTTGAATGGAAAACCCCTACTGAACAAGTGGCTCATAGGGTTGAGGGCTAAGAAGAAACATGCTGAATCAGATCTTGCAGAATCTGCAAAATCTGCCTCTGCTGGAAATAATGTTTACTTGAATGTGCTGTTGTATTTCTTCCAAAGATTTTTTTTGTTTTTGTTTTTAGTATGTAAACACAGTTTAGTGTTTCTTCGTATCTTAAGTTTCAAGGTTGTTTGATGTTGAGAAGCTTCCCAGAACTACCAGAAAAGATGGTAGGGTTTCTGATTTAAATTCAACCAAGCTATTGTTCTAGGAGAAACAACATGCTTTCATGTAAGGAAAGAGAGCAGATGACTCATGAAATCTGTGAGAGAACTTGTCTTTGCCCTTCAGAATTACAATTGATGACCTCTGAGATGAGATGGACAGTTATACCACTAAGTCTTAGAGGAAGGAAGTAGTCATTGTTAAAACTTGAATACCTAATCAAAAATTATGTGTCCTGCAGAATTGTTTCTGTTTCTAGCACAGATGAACCAGGAATTATCAAATTATAGATTCCATAGCAGTCCTTTATCCTTTGTGGGCTATTTCTTGGGAATGAAAAATTAAGCCTAAAATGTGAAGAACCTCTTTCTTTTTCAACCTTTGTACTGAGCAGCCTAGGTGGAATCCTGCCATTAACTTGGCTGTTCAGAGTTTGAGAAATAGCTGAAGACTTGCTCTGGATGGAAACTCAGAATTAGTTGTCAAGCAATACTTTGACAAGAGCATTAGGCTGGCATATGTTTGTGAGCCATGTTTTAGAATTAGTGGATTTTAATTGGAAGTAATGTAGAGAACATGTCTTCAGGGATCTGGGTCTCAGTGTACTATGCTTTGACCGATTTTTATTCAAGATTGAAAACTGTTGTAATCTCACTCCCTTCTTTTTCTCCCTCTCTTCCTATCAGGTATCTTATCTTACTTGGCTGACAGACCACCACCTCAGTACATCCATCCCAACACTATAAATGTTGACAGCAATCCAGCATTGTCGGTCTCCAACAATCCCTCAGCCCTGGATCCCTACCAGCCCAGTGGGACCGTGGGGCTGGAGCCAGGGATTGTCTCCATGGACTCCCGCACAGTGAACACACACGGTCCTCAAAATCTGCATGCTAGTGACAGCCACGAGGTAGCGCTGGATACTACAATCACCATGGAGAGCGTTTCGAGGGTAACCAGCCCCATCTCTACAGATGGGATGACAGAGGAGCTTACAATGGATGATGTAGGCGGGGATCACACGCAGATCCCGAACGGCTCCCGGAGCCACGAACCTTTAGCCGTAGACACAGTGGGGAGTAACTTGACATCAGACGCTGTGGGACACGGCGGTGTCATTCCCATTCACGGTAGCACTTTGGAACTCCCTGTTGTCATGGAGCCTGACCACATTGCCGGGCGGGTGACAGGGATATCGGACAGCACACTAAATGACCCCATTCATACTGTGGCCATGAGCACCAACTCTGTGAGTGTGGCGCTCCCTACCTCACACAACCTCGCTTCCCTGGACTCAGTAGCCTTGCATGAAGTGGGCCTCAGCCTGGAACCCGTGGCAGTGTCTTCCATAAGTCAGGAAGTAGCCATGGGGCCAAGCCATGTGGATGTGTCTGCAGACAATCTTGCCTTTGTACCATCGTCTCTGCAAATGGAAGACTCCAATTCCAACAAGGAGAACATGGCAACCTTGTTTACCATATGTGAGTGGACATTTCCTGCTTTTTTGGGGTAGGGTTTGTCATGTAGGTATTGTCTGGTGTGGCAGGACTCTGGTTACTAGCCTTAAAGATTTATGGTGAAAAAAACAGTTATTTAACAAGTCCAGGATTTGAAACATCTGCAGTGCCAGATTAACCGTTGTGAAACAACAGTAGTTGGAAGTAGTAGAAGACATAGTAAGATGTTGTAGCATAATTCTCTTTGTATCCCTTTCCCATGTTGCCATGAGGTTGGAAGCTGAATCTTGATGAAGCTCTTGATTTGGTGGATATGCTTGATATCCTTTCCAGTGAGACTTCTGTTTTTATAAAGTTACATCACAAGTGACTCTTCTTGCCCCATTAAAAATACACAACAAACACCGCCACAAGCCATACTTGTCATCAAATGGTTGTAATTGTTGAGTATGACATTACGTGATTTTTCAAAATTTATATTAAACCATGAACAGTCATCATGAAGATTTTGTTCTAAAGAGGAAAAAAAAGAACAGAGGGAAGGAACTTTAAAATATTTCTAATTATTCTCATCAAAGGACTTTAGTCCAGAGGTTAGTGGATCTCTAGGAAGAGAAGAGCACTGGGTATTGTGTTGCCAGTCCTGTTATCATTCAAGGAGTGGTGTTTGAGAACTGAGAAGCTCTCATTTGCTGGGAGAAAGAATTGAACTTTCACCTGCAGGATGTCTGGCTTCCTGCCACTGAAACATAAGGCCAGCTTTTATATTCATTTTTATTATATGTGGTAGCATTGCTGCGTGCTGCTCTCCATCCAGTCTGGCCCTACAACTGCCAGAACTTAATGGCTTGTTTTGCCTGCAGAACATAAATTTTAAGACATTGAAAGATACAGTGCCTTGATTAGCGAGGGGAGAGGTGCAGTTTAGTGTAAAGTGTCTAGTCAGTCAGACATTTGGATTAATTTATTAAGATTTCATTCTGTGGGATAAAATACAACTTCAAATCAGATGGGCATGATGAATTTGCAATTCCCTGAGGAAGAGTTTTACAGTTGATGCACTCAGAGTTTCCTACAAGCATCTGTTGCATGTAGAACAAATAATGATCCAAATACTGTGATATCCAACATGCTTAAGGTGAAATCACTTCTCTTACTCTATTAAAGGGAGATTTGATGTGCCAGCTTTTTGGTTGTTATACTGAACATAGTCCTAAGTTGTTTTCCAGATGATGCTCCCCTCTGGAAGGACATTTAAATGGCTGCTGTATGCCTTGTGCTTGCATGTGATTTGCAAAACAGATTCTTGGCTTGGGGAGGTTTAAATTTTAACTTTTTGTTTATGTTTTTAAACTTCACCTGAATAACCAGGAATTTGTGTCCAGACAGGTGACAGCAAGGACAAGGAGTTGTTTTAGAGCCCATTAGTAGTGGTTTTTCCTCCCTGAGGTAGCTGGAGTCGTGGCCTTTTTCAGAAAACGTTTTACTGTTCCTACTGTTTCCTAAGCAGGAAATAAAAAGTGTGCCTTCACTACACTCCTGAATGTTTGCAAAACTTTTAAGTGCTTTTTTTTTTGTCATATTTGTTGACAGTTGTGGGTATCCAAATCAGAGAAGTAATCAGTGATTTTCTTACTTTAATGGTTTGGCAAGGACTGTAATGGGAAGTATATTTCACTTTCTGCAGAATGTGAGATTTTTGTTTTTCAACGTCTTAAAAATGTATGAATGATTGAATTTCTTCAAGTGGAAATGTCCCATGCCTAGAACTTCTCTGCCTCTGCCTCTTCTTGGAGCTGGTCTGCAGACCCATAGTGGGTATGTGCCAGGCAATGCTTAAAGGCAGCTATTCCACACAGTGATTCTCGTTACTCAGGTCTGGCTGTTGTTGCTTTACTCCTACATGTCACCTGTGCACATGAAGTAATGCTTACATAGGCTCTACCTAATAATTTTTGGAGTACTTTCCTATCAGTTAATGTGTAGTTGCTCAAACTGTAGTTTATATGAGGTCAAATTCTGGTACCATGGTATATCAAGGAAGTATCTGGAAAATATCTTTAAGCATATAAGGATGGAGCTGCTTGTCAGGCCTGCTGAAGGCTACTTCTAAATGCTACTTCTGTGATAAGTCTATTATACTGGGGCTGGATCATCAAGAGGTCTTGTGGGGATCCTGATTAATTACCTGAATACCTTTCTTCTTCAGAAGGATAATTATTTATCAAGAGAGTGGTTGCTGAGTGATTTATCAGGTGTTGGTTGCTCCATCTGCAGAGAATTAAAATGACATCATTTTTCTAGATGAAATTGTAATGCTTTAGAGAGCATTTTATGGTGTACTTTCCCTCAGATTTATTAGACTGAAGACTTTCACTGGTTTATTTTGTAACAGTATTTCTGCTGAATGCCAGATTGGGAAAGTGATGCTGCTGATTCTTCTGGGGCTTTTGTTTTTGTTGTATTCAGTGGCATACTCATATGCATGAGTTTATTGCAGTGAGACCTTCAAAAGCAGCAGTGAGGTCAGGTTTTTGCTGCTGTGATTTACACATGGTCTGAATTTAAATGGAGGTAAGGGGATTTGTGGTTCATGTTCAAAAAATTTTAAAAAGACAGCCTTATTGGTCTATTTACATGGATATCCTTGAGGGTCTACATGCAAGAAGTGTTTCTGGTTTATTCCAAAAATGTAACCAGTTAGAAGGTGTTTGGTTTTGTTTGTCTTAGATTTTTCTGCCAGTAGAGTTCATTTTACTTGTGTTCAGAGTGAAATTGGCTCTTCCATCACCAGCATTACCACCAGCACTGGAGACGCTATCATCCATTTTGCAGTAGCTTTGATGAAGAGTGGGCTCTCTCCCATTGCTAGATTTCCCTGTAGGGATAGTCTGGAGTCTAGGTCATCAATTTACCATCAGGAAGGTAGGTGGAGATCCTCATATTTGATCTGAATTGGATAGAAACTGACATGTATATTATATATATATATATAATGTAACTGACAGTGTCCACTGGACTGTAACAACATGGTCCATATTCTTCTGAGTAAAAGCTGGTAAGTGGACAGGTTGAATGTGGTAGAAGCAGCCTTTGGCAGGAGCTGAGCCAAAGCACGTTGGTAGGGAGCTGACTGCACTGTAGGAGCTGTTGTATGTTTTTCATGCCTGCTGTCCCCTCCTGTCTCTGCAGGGTGCACGCTGTGTGACAAGGCGTATCCGTCAGACTGCCCGGACCACGGACCCGTCACCTTTGTCCCCGACAGCCCAATCGAGAGCCGAGCCAGGCTGTCCCTCCCGAAGCAGCTGCTCCTCCGGCAGTCTATCATGGGAGCTGAAGCGGGTAAGGATCACATTACTGTGCACTTCCCTGCAGCACTTTAAAATACATTCACTGCCTGAAATCCAAAACCGTAGGGAGATTAATGTGGGAAAGGAACACCGCAAGAGAGAGATGCTTCCCTTTTCTGTAATCACCCTGACTTGCGTTATCCAAGTGCTCCTTTTGGTCTGGTTACTGCTTAGGCTTCAGCTATACCATAGGGCTGCTGCCACAGTGTGGCACTTCTTCAGGTCAAGCAAGGTATGGTGTTTATTTTTATCATGCTAAACGGCCCAGGCACAGCTTTGATAAGAAAACAGTGCAGCACTGCAGTTTGGGGGAAGATGACAATTAGAAGTAATAGAGGAGAATTCTGTCTGCTTGTTCATCAGCTTGGTTTGCTGCCTTCTGGGTGCTCTTATTGGAGTATTGATCACAAGTGCCTCTGTTTTTTTCCCCCCCTTAATTTACATTTGGCATGTAGACTGTGACCTTGTCACTGGATGTGGACCTTGTTACTATATTTCACGTCACTGTCACCTGGAAATCGAAGAGTACAGTGCAGTACCCTAAGGATCTGAAGGCTAGAGAAGAATGTGATTATTGGCTTGCTTAGTGATGCTTCTTGCTGAGAGTAGATGACATCTGTTCTTTTCAAGCTGCACTAGTTTCCAGTTTATTCCTAAGAGCTATTCAGTGTATTCATGTAGACCTATATATATATATATATATATATTAATGTTTAATAATAAATAATATACATGCAGGAATCCCTCTGCCCATGACAGAAATACAGCTGCCTCTGGGGAGAAATGCAGAAGCTGCTTAACAATGCCCAGCAACAATTCTGGAAATTCCTGGGGATTAGGTAGGCAAAATGTAGTTACTGAAACTAGTATTTTCTGCTTCTGCAGAAAGTGCCATGAGAACTTTAATTGGCACAAATGGCTAGGGTATTAGTTTTATAGCTTACTGAAAAAGTAAATTACTTGCTTTTGACCAAATAAATATTTGTAATGACACCAAAGCGGCTCCCATTAGTGTCATGTGGTGGTGGTGGTTCTTGTCTCTGCCATAGGTGTGCTTCACATGTGAAGTAGAAGCTTTGATGATCTTATGCATAGATATTACCTCTATTACCTATTATTTCATAAGCCTCCCACTTCTTTATTATGCATGATTAGTTGTTTAAATGATTTATTTCTTCAGATTTTGGTCTTGTAATGATAGGTGTGTGGACACGAGAAACCATTCCTGTGAGGACTTGTTTCGGACCTTTGATCGGGCAGCAGAGCCACTCCCTGGAGGTGGCCGACTGGACAGACAAAGCAGCCAGTCACATCTGGAAGGTCAGTGCTGTTACAGCTCACAGAGCCTGCCAGCATGCCTTTATCTGGTGAAAGCTACCACGTGACAGCAACTTTAACATTATCATCCTTGCCAAAAGTCAGAAGTAATGCAGTTTAACTGTTTTATTCTTAGTATCATCACAGCAGAGCTGTGTACCTTGCAGTATGCTGGTAGTCAGTCCTGAAGTACAAAAACTTTCTTTAATGCTTTCTCTTTTAAAGGGCTGTGTGGTTTCAGTATATGTGTGGATTTGCAGCAGAGATTGTATATGAATTACTAGGCAGCAGTTGTTTGTTTGTTTTGTATCTCTGTTCAGAAGTTCCCCCAGGTGATAAATGATTTGTTTTAGGAAAGCAAATTTAAAGCTTTCTTTTCCCCATCATTTCGTTTTCAGAAAGTAAATCTGACTTATATAAATAAAACATGTACTGTTTGCCCAGATTTTGTTATTCACAAGATTTGGTTTGTAAGAAAAGCAGCCAAATGCATTTCTGCTGGGAAGTAAAGGTGAGAAAGATGCTGATAAACAGGTTTTCTGGCCTCCTGAGTAGCAGAGGTCAAGGTGCCTGTGTGAAGAGGAAGGTAAGGAATGAAAACAGGGCTGTGGTGTTGGCAGTTGCAATGGAGACTTCCTGTCTTGTTCTAGGTAAACACATCCTCTCTTAACGGAAGAGGTTGACTTTCACTGCATTTATTGCTGTATTTTGTCCTAAAGTTGCATTTGTTTTTCCTGGTAGATCTATCACAATGGTGTCCTGGAGTTCTGCATCATCACAACTGATGAAAATGAATGTAACTGGATGATGTTTGTACGCAAAGCCAGGTGAGAGCCACCTGTACTGTGCTAAGTAGCTTTGAGCCTGAGCTGCAGGTTCATAGGAAGCTGTACTGGAGAATGAAGGTTGACCTTCATTCAATTGAAATTGACCTTGATTGTCCTTTTGATTTTAATACTTTATTAACAAAGTGTCCCTGGGTTCTTTTGGCTAAGTTCCAAGCCCCTAGAGCTTGTGACACCTGTCCTTTTCAGTCTTTTTGGTGTCCCTGATAAAAACTATCCAGGCTGGCCTAAGTATTGCTCCATCCCTGGTCCACTGAGAAGACTGAACCTTTCTTATTTCTCTGTGATACAAAGTAGGTTTCTCCTGAAGTTCATTTCATCACTCTGATATGCTGGAGTCAAGAAGCATAATACTTAATCTCCCACTGCAGTGGGGCAGAGCTTCTGCCGGTTTCACATACTGGGAACAAACATATGCCAGATACTGCCTTGAAAGATGAATGACCACATCTTGGAAAGGGTCCTCATGAGGACTTTTTAAAGATAATTTTGCTTTAAAACATTACTGTTATTTCTTCTGTCATGCATTCTCTATCTCTTAAGGGACATATCTATGTAAATGAATCTATGTATATGAAGAATCTATGTGTATGAAAAATACATAGATTTTGGTAGTTTCTTAGGAGATCATAAACTCACTTCTCTCAGCCCACTCAAATGTCTATTAATAATATTCTCAGAAGTGGTGTGAGAAATGCATCATTTGGTGGAGGAGATTGGCTCTCAAGGTTTAGTTTTTCTTTCCTTTTTTAAAGAAGGACAGAAGTGACATGAAAGTTTTTATTATATGCTGACAAGTGCTGAGGTTCTTACTACCCTTTTATAGGAATCTTTCCTTTTCTCCTTTTCCTTTCTGTACTATTTCAAATTTTTCTCTTCTTTTCCATTTCTATTTTCTTCTCTTTTCTTCTTTTCCTCTTCCTTTTCCTTTACATTTTCTTCTTTTTCCTATTCAATTTTTCTTTTTTTTTTCTATTTTAATTTCTTTCCTTTTTCCCTTTCCTTTTTTGTCTTCTATTTTTCTTTGATATTCTTTTCTTTTTTTTATTTTCCTATTCTGCTCTTATTGTGTTCCACATTTCCTATTATATTTTTCCTTTTTTTCTATTTTTCTATTATTTTTTGTCATTCCTCTTCTCCTCTTCTTTCATTTTTAAATTTTTCTTTTCTATTTTATCTTTTATTTTCTTTTCCTTCTCCTTTTTCCTTTCCCTTTCCTTTCCTAATTTTTTTCTTTCCTTTTCCTTTTCCTTTTCTTTTTTCTTCTTTTTTCTTTTTTTCTTCTTTTTTCTTCTTTTTTCTTCTTTCTTCCTTTTTCTTCCTTTTTCTTCCTTTTTCTTCCTTTTTCTTCCTTTTTCTTCCTTTTTCTTCCTTTTTCTTCCTTTTTCTTCCTTTTTCTTCCTTTTTCTTCCTTTTTCTTCCTTTTTCTTCCTTTTTCTTCTTTTCTTCTTTTCTTTCTACTTTTCTTTTCTTTCTACTTTTCTTCTCTTTTCTTTCCTTTTTTCATTTTCCTTTCCCTTTTCTTTTTCTCTTCTATTTTTCTCTTCTATTTTTCTCTTCTATTTTTCTCTTCTATTTTTCTCTTCTATTTTTCTCTTCTATTTTTCTCTTCTATTATTTTCTACATTTTCTCTATTTTTCTTTTCCTTTTCTCTTTCCTTTTGTATTTTTCTTTATTTTCTGCTTTTCTTTCATTATTTAAATTATTCTGTTCTGTACTGTTCTACGTTTTCTATTTTTCCCTTTTCCATTTCCCTTTCTTTTTTTTAATGTTTTTCTGTTTTAGTATTTTTACTTCTCTTCTTTTTTGTTTTATTTCCTTTTCTTTTTTCTTGTTTATTTTTCATTTTTTCTTTTCTCTTTTCTCTCTCCCTCTCCATCTCCTCTCCTCTCCTCTCCTCTCATTTTATTCCTAACTGTTGTTATTTCTGTAGGAACCGGGAAGAGCAGAACCTGGTCGCTTATCCTCATGATGGAAAAATTTACTTTTGCACCTCTCGGGACATCCCCCCTGAACACGAGCTTCTGTTCTATTACAGCCGGGACTATGCACGACAGCTTGGTGAGTAAGAGCTCTTTTGTGCTGGCTTTGCAGGGAGTAGTACCCAGCTTGAATTTCCTTTCAGTGCCATCTCTGAGCTCTGTGACTTGGGAATGCATTATGTTCCTTCTCAGTTCTCATTGGTGCGTGTCATCGTTTTCTTTTACATTACATGACTGCAGAGTACCATCACTTAAAAGAAACATTTCCCTACTTAATTCCACTGATCAGGAGTAAAAGATCACAGTTTTGAAAAAAAAATCATTTTACTTCTGTTCATCCTGGGCTAAGGGAGTTTTGGAGCTGAGCATGTTCCTATCCTCCCCCAGCTTGGACTGTGATAATTTAGATATGGTGGAGCTGTGCTCAAAACTGTTCCACAGTTTGGCCCCTCAAAACATTTCAAATAACCTATCTGAAACAGCTGGAAAGCAACACCACAGCTGAAGAGAACAAAGGTGAAAATCTCTGCAGCTGGTTTTGCTACCACAGACTAAATGTTAACTTGTTCAAGCTCTGTTAGGCCTTACTGTGCTTCATTACAAGAGATGCTTTTGTGCCCAAAGGTGTCCCTGAGCATCCAGACGTGCACATCTGCCACTGCGGGAAGGAATGCGCTTCCTACGCCGACTTCAAGGCCCATTTGAGCAGCCATATTCACAACCACCTCCCCAGTCAGGGGCACAGCAGCAATCACGGGCCAGGCCACGGCAAGGAAAGGAAATGGAAGTGCTCCATGTGCCCCCAGGCTTTCATCTCCCCTTCCAAGCTGCACGTGCACTTCATGGGGCACATGGGCATGAAGCCGCACAAGTGCGATTTCTGTAGCAAAGCTTTCAGCGATCCAAGCAACTTACGGACACACCTCAAGATCCACACAGGTGAGGGCTGAGGCCTTTATACAGGTGCCTGTGCGAGGAGAGAGGGTAAAGGTCAAGTTCCAGGCCAGCAGGAGACAGTGTGGGTATTTTTGCCTCTTATTTTCAGTATTCCTGATTGGGAAACCACAAAGTTCAAATTACAAAGCTGGAAAAGGAATAAAACTGGGAGTTCAGTGATCTCAAGTCAACCATAGGAAGCTGTGGGTGCAGTAGTCAGGAGTTTTAATGGACTGATCAAGTACTAATGTGGTATACACAATCACAGGATAGTCAGTGGGGTGGGATTCAAGTGGTACTCAAACTTAGTCTGAACTCAGTAGCATGCTGGGGTTTTGAACTATTTCTGACAAAGAATAATAGAAGTACTGATAAGCCAAAAAATGGGATAAAAGAGAAGTTATCAAAGGGCCAGTGAGGTTTGTACCTGTGTGTTTGTTAGATAAGAGAACTTGTTTTTGCAGACAAAGGCAATGCAGTGCATCAAATGTGGTTGAGCTCCAGTAAGGCATCAGATAAAATCCCTGTGGGAAATCAGTGAGGATAGGGATGTACTAATAGACTGTAACCAGATGGTTACCATGGTTACTGTTACAAAGGAAGCTACCATTGTTTTTACTGAAGAATTCATCTTGGCTAAGACTAGTCTTTTTAAGTGTTTGCCTGGATCTCTTGGTGGAAAAATGTACAGAACTGCTGGGGGTGTTTTGATGTCCAGAACCAGGAGACACAGTTGGTGTGGACAAGAAACACAAACGTGAAAGGTTGGCTGACCATGAGCACTGGAGAAACAACAAGCAGCAGTGCTCAGAAGGAGGAAGTGCAGAAAGGTGCATCACACTAGGGCATCAGTGGTTTGAAACAGTATCATGATACTGTTTTTTTTGCTTGAGGGCATAGAGCACAGGATGAAAAGCTTTGGGAATGATGAAGTCAGCTGCCTGGTTTTTTTTGCATAGCTAAATATAGATAGAACTAAGTAGGCCTTTAAGCTGAGTCTGAAGGAACTGCAGGAGAAAACAAGTCCTGTTCACAAAGACTCTGCCTTTCTTTGTGGTGAAATTAATTTTTCAGCTCGTTTGCTTACTGCATTTCTTGGGACACTGAGTGCCAATCTGTTGGGTGTCCCTGTGTACTCCTAGGTCAGAAGAATTACCGCTGCACCCTCTGTGACAAATCCTTCACGCAGAAGGCTCACCTGGAGTCGCACATGGTCATCCACACGGGGGAGAAGAACCTCAAGTGTGATTACTGTGAGAAGCTCTTCATGCGGAGGCAGGACCTCAAGCAGCATGTCCTCACTCACACACAGTAAGTGACCTCACAGGAGCTGTTGGACTGGCCAGTGCAAGAAATTATGAACAGCCCAGCTTGCAAATAGTTTGGCATAAGGAGCATAGTTGGGTTCAGCCTCTGAAATGACAGAGAAGTCACTTGAGACAAAGTCCCTGTTTTACTGGCTGCAGTTATGGAGCTCTAGTGTTTGCAGTACTTCAGTGAGACAGTAAATTCCAAGTGTGCTCTTTGTGAAATGGCAGTCCAGAGTGCTCATCATTTTTAAGAGAAAGTGGGTTGTTTCATTTACTTTTCATTTTTTGCTGAGAACTGTTTCCACATCCCAACGTGACCACAAAGGACAAACTTCTCAGTGCTACTGTCACTGAGTACCTTGTAAGTGAACTCTGCCTGTTTGCTGTAGGGGTGTGGTGCAGCCATTCCCGGCCCTTTCCTCCCCAGAGGTCTCACTCAAGTGCTTGTTCTCCTGCTCCTCCTGTAGGCAGTCCTACCCACAGCCCTCTGCCAGGCCAGGTCTTCTGCTCTGAGAATCTCTCCATCCAGTACTTTTCCTCCCAGTCCAAAGTCCTCCTTAAAAGCCGCTTGCCCAAAGCTAGTCCCTTTGCTTATTTCATTTTCAGCATCTGGTTTTTGTACTCACTTGGAATCCATTGCTGCTTCTGTTATGCTGCCTCGGAGCCAGTGTAGTGCAGCCAGCATGAGTGAGAGAGAGAGGCAGACAGAAACACAGACTCGCTTTGCTGCTTATTCCTACAGCCTGAGCCAGGAGCACTACTTCTGGGAGGTATTTTGCAGTGTCATTACAGAATTTGTTGCAGTCTGGGAAATTCCTCTGCTTAGCATTTACAGACTGAGGGTTGTTAACATGCAGCAGCCTTGTTTCCTTACCTGTTCTTCCCTGCCTCCTCCCCACCCCCCATTCTGCAGGGTGGGAAGGAAATTGACCTTTTCATCAAGGGCAGTATCTGTCCTTGCTAGAACATGGACCTTAATCAGCACTTTAATATCAGCTGCCTTGTGACAGGAGCAAACTCACTTTTTTGTGTCTTGCAGAGAACGGCAGATCAAGTGCCCCAAGTGTGACAAACTGTTCCTGAGGACAAATCACCTGAAGAAGCATCTCAATTCACATGAAGGAAAGAGGGACTATGTCTGCGAAAAATGCTCCAAAGCTTATCTGACCAAATACCACCTCACTCGACACTTAAAAATATGTAAAGGCCCCACATCCAGTCTGTCAGCCCCAGAGGAGGAAGAGGAGGAGGATTCAGAGGAGGAATTAATAGACTCCATGAGGACTGAAGACTGTAGGATTAACAACGGAGTCTATTCAACAGGTGATGTGCTCTCTGGACACAAATGAAGAAGAGAGGGAAACTTTCTTGGATATTAGGGAAGGAAAAAAAAAACCCTCTTCCTTCTTTCCTCAGTCACCAGTGTATGTCAGGTGAGGAGTTCTCCTTCTGTTTTTGTCTCCACACTACCACCACTTATTATAATCTGTAGCCAGAACACTGAACAAGACTGGATCGTGCACGTACAAGTGAGGAGTTGCTAAGAAGGAAATGTGAGGCAAGATTTCTGTCACACACGCTGTGCATACTTCTCCAAATCACTCAGATGAATCCATCCAGTGCCGGGACATGTGACACGCCTCGCACAGCCCTTTGAGCAGAGAGCCACGAACCAGAAATGTAGCTGAGGGATTGCAGTGACCTGTAAGCCAGCTGTCCTTAACTGCCCAAGCTGTGACATGAAGAGAAACAAGGAAAAAATGGTGGTGGCCATTGATGTATTTTAAAACTTTTTAACTGAAGGATGTGGTTTGGCACAAAGCAAAGACTTCTTAATGCTCAGGTTTCCTTCTTAAAGCAAAACTTTTCGGTTTAAAAAAAAAATAAATAAAAAAGGCCAGTGAAATCAGCACTTGCATACAAAGTAATTACCCCACTACAGAAAATGAAACATTGGTATTTGGAGAACAGTTATCTCCCTCTTCTCCCTCACAGTTCACAGCCCATGGAAGCAGGTGAAGAGATAAAGACTGCATGGACTCAGTAAGGAAGGGGCTTACAGATGATCAGGCAGTGTTTACAGTATATGTTACTCCTTGTGCTGTAAACCTTTTACCACCTAGAATGATGGGAGGGTTTGCTGCTAATATTATTTATGGAATGAAGATTATTACATTTGGTTGTTTTCTTTTGAAATAATTAAAAATGTGGCTCTTCTCTAATGTTCTCTTTTAATATTTACATATGCTGAAAAAGAATGTTCCTATTTCTGATAATGATGCTAAAAGAAGTAACACCATTTTTTGATCATCTGCCTCTCCCAAGCTTTCCTGGGACATGGTATGTGTAGGAGCACCGCCATGAACTGGGGCAGCTAAAGAACTCTAGCTTTGCTGTGTCACTCCTCTGGCTGTGCTGCAAAAGAAGATTCAGCTGTGCTGTGTTCTCACAAGGTAATGGGAGGTGCCCTTGGGAAAGAGGCTCTGCTTCTGGCCCTAAATGGTCCAAGCGTAGCTATACCTCTCCCTGTACACTGTAGTTCCTAGAGAGCTCCCAGGGTTCTTGAAACCTGAAAATGCTTGCCTCAGATCAGTGTGTGATCAAAAAGCTCCAGAGAGACAGGTGCTGGGATCTTGGTAAGTCCAAGGAAAGATGTTTTGCTTTCAGTAATGCAATTGCTTCCAAAAACAAAAGCAACTTTGCGAGCTACAGTGCCAATTATATTACTAGGGGTAGAGGTAAGATAAATCACTTACCCTCAAAGATCTTAACACAAAGCATTTATTAAAAATTAAAGCTTTGAAACAGTTCAAAGTTTTCAATGGAGAGGAGTTGAATGGAGGTGGTTCTTGTACTTGCACTTTAAGCTTCACAAAAGCATTGTTCATTTGTCATCCACACATGATTCACTACTGCTTGGCAGAGACAGGATGGAGGCAGGAATCCTAACAGATCCAGAGTATTCTTCATTCCTGCAGAGCCATGCTGAACACCTTCACCAGACTAGAAACAGCTGAAGTAGCTTCACAAGCACCCAATTACCCGCTAGGGATAGGGAAGAAAGTCACAGACTTGCCTTTACCCCATCTGCAGTTTTACAGAGACACAATTTATCTGCTCACCAGAATGAACTACAGAGAGTGAGGGTGGAAAGCAATGGGCAGAGATTGACAGCTATGACTATGATCCTACAGCTGCTTTGGCATCAGTGGATTTAATACCCAGGGCATTTTTGCAGCAAGAACACTCTACAGGAACCTTCGGTGTGTGCAGAGGGGAAGTGCTCAATGGAGGGTAAAAGCATCAATTAAGTTCCTGAGGTAAAGCACAGGTGGGTGTTACATTATAAATGCAAGGAAATTCTTTGAGTCACACCCCTTGATTAGGTTCCTGATTCTGCAGCCAAGGAGCTTAAGTTGGTGGTTAAACTGATACTTAAACTTTCCTCAGTTTGGTGTCAGGCAGAAATGCCTGGGCAGAGTTAAGAATATAACACAGAGAACTTTTCACCAGGAACAGTGACTAGCTGGGATCCCAACTCTTGCTTTTTGTCCTGACAGCCTCTCATCCTCCTTGAATAGCAAATTCTCTTGAAATACATCTGGAGTGTGAAAAAAACCCCAATACTATGTGCAAAATCACTAAACTTCATGTTCTGTGGAACCTGGAAAAAAAACAACCCAGTCTTGGTAGGACAGAGCTGGGTTATTTCTGGTTTCATACTGCTGATATCAGTGTTAAAAATACATTCCAGGATTCTGCTTGGAGACTCCAACTTACTGCGTGAGAACTACTAAAATTTAAAAAGTTACATGGAAGATCTTTTAAAATCTGTAAACCTAGCCTCAAATTAAGGATAAATTATCTATTTACACTTGTAATTTAATTCAATTAATCTCTGTTTATTTATTACACAACTGTTGTGTGAAATACTTTTCCTTATGCCCTTAGAAGGTAGAAGATAAAACTGTCTTTGCAGAATTCAACAAACTTCTGTAGTCACAGAATGCTTTTCTAGTGACTGTTCCATTTTATGTATCAACTATATATAGCCCCTATTTCAGGGATCATTATCTCAGGTTAAAGCGAGTGATTCAGTCTTTCAGAGCTGGTAACAGAGGCAGGAGCTTAGAGCTTAACCACACCACCACCTTTCTTTGTCTGAGATGAAGCAGCCTGCAGATTGCAAGACACCAGTCATTTCCATGAACTCTCACCGAACAGGGGCATTTGTAGAATACACATTAGTTGTAGTCCAAATAATTACTTTGACTTTTTATCTTTGGTCCATCATAATTCCATTGCTGTCTCCAAATCATTGCTGCTACTGCTGGCCGTGGAGCTGGAAGCCACAGAGTTAGCACTAGCCAGGATGAGCCTCTCTCTGTTTCCAAAAACTTCATTCACTGCAACACAAACGGGAATTGCTTAAATGTTGAGAGAAGACTACACCAGGGACAGCCTGGTGAGCACCACGGAATGGAAATCCTAACCTGTTGTGGTTTCAAAGCTCTTCCCCTGAAGCTAAAGGTCAGAACAATTGCCTACATATGATACTTCAATTACAAGTCCTGTTATTTTTCCTCCAGAGCATCTAGAGGTTTCTTCTGCATAATTCCTGTACGTAAGTACAGTAAAATTGATGAGGTTTGAAGAGCACATCATTAAGTTTAAATAATTTATTTCTGGTTTTAGTCTCTGGTTCCCAGAAGGCTCTTAAAAGCCTCTCCAAAAAAAATCATGCTGTTTAGTTACATGTAGCTACAACTGATCAAAACCTCACTTTTCTTCCCATAAGTACTCAAAAAATGTGATACCAAATCACATCAGGAAAAAAATAAAACATAGGTATTAAAAGAAATAAGGCATTACACTTCAGCTGCAAGAACATAAATTTTGTCAAGCAGTTCTCCAGTTTAGAAAAAAACCCACATTTTTGGAAGCTGAAAATGTGACCACACATGCAGTCTTGAAGTATTTAAAAACCTATGGTTTTCTGTCCGGGTGACAATACATTACTGAATACAAATATACCCTGCAAGCAAGGGAAGAACCACCACATTCAAAGAAATGAGAACATTACCTGCAGAGATCTTGCTTATATCCCAAACACGCAGCCCTTCCCGCTCTCCTCCAAAGGCAAAGACAAACGGGAAGTCAGGGCAGCAAGCTGCACAGAACAGAACTCCCTGGCAGGGTAGGAGAGAAAGAAGAGAATTTTTTTTTTATCTTAAAATGAATTTGTCATCTGAAAAAACTTTCATCAAGCAAGTTTTAGCAAATGTAATTAAAAGTTTCTGAAACTTCTTTTGTAAAGACATAAAACAAAAGTCAAGAGCTACTAATTATAAACAGTTAATCACATATTTCTCTTGAATGTAGCAGATGCAAGCTCGAGCACCCATAGTTCTGCTCAGAAGACTGTATCTGGAATTTGGGTCTGAGGCTGTGAAGCAGTCTGCCAATTCCATGTGGAATACTGCACTGTGATGAGAATGATTTACCCAGAATATGTTACTATTTTTTTCCCTATGAAACCTTGGGTAAAACAAGATTCAAACTAGACAGAAAAAGAATAAGCAGACATAGTTTATATATAAAACTTATTAGAATCAATAAATAAATATTACTATACCATTTTCATATCCCTGGAATGGACTAAACTTGGTCTGTCTCCCAGGATATCCCAAATTTTCACATATTTGTCAGCAGATGATGTCACGAGGCACCCTTTGATCTGACTGCTTAGTTGTAGCCCTGGAAGATGAAGAGTGCAGCAGTGTGAGAGCAACAGGCAATCCCCATTTCACAGAGATAAGGATACATTTTGAAGTGAAGACATGAGAACAACCCCAATATTCTCCTCACACTAAACTCCATTCCAGAACAAAGGAGCAGAACATGAATGGAAGTTCCATGCTGCCACTGGTCCCTGTAGTGAGAGCCACGGGAATCATGCAGGACAATTTTGCCTCCCAATCCCCCCAGCAATGATTTGTTTCACATGCCAGCTACCATGATTAGCACACACAACTTACTTGTTAAACAAGGAACCACTACCACCTCAGTGCTATGGATTAAAGGCAGCTTCCAGATGTGCCTTGCCTACTTGGGACAAACAGGACACACAGACAATTTACCTGACACCTCTTCATCGTGAGCTTTCAGAGTAAACAGGGGCTTATCAGCTCGAGCATCCAGACAATACACAAAGCCATCGTCTGTGCTTGCCTAAGGAAACCACAGCATTTAAAAAACAAACAGCCACAGTCACTCATCTGGGAAAAAAAACCCAGTTAAACCCCCACCTCTGATCTGAGACAGACACAACTTCTTCCTAGGACATGTTACACTGTTCCCAGGCCTGCACCCCCAAAACCAGGCTCCACCCATCTGGTGCCCCACCTATTTTATGATCCTCAATTATGCAGCACTGATGACATGGAAGTCTTAATCCCATGCAAATTTCTTAAAGTGTATTTTGAAGAGAGTTGCCCCACTAAGTTTGGCCCTCAGGGCAGGCAGTGAAATGCAGAGCTTTCAGTCCTTTCTTGACTGTCAGTTCCAGGCTTTTGGAGCCATCAGTGGCTGCACAGTAGTCCTGTACAAAACTAAGTGTGATTACACCAGGAGAGATCCACATCATAAACCAAACAGAGCTGAGCAGCCACTTCTGTTGGCTATGTACACAAAGCAACAGAGAACTAGACAACAGCCACTGAGATAATAGGGAAGATTTGTTTTTACGTTCTGTTGCAAATTTTTGTTATAAAAAATTCAACAACATCGAGGTATTTTTCCTTTATACTCTAGGTGGCTGTTGGTCTCTTCTCCCAGGTAATAAGCAACAGAACAACAGAAGATGGCCTCAGGTTACACTAGGGGTGGTTTAGATTGGACAGCAGCAAAAATGTCTTTACTGAAAGGGTTGTCAAGCACTGATACAGGCTGTCCAGGGAAGTGATGAAATCCCCACCCCTGGAGGTATTTAAAAGCCGTCAATGTCCATAAGGCACTTATGGACATGGTTTAGTGGTGGACTTGGCAGTGCTGGGTTAATATTTAAACTTGATCTCAGAGGACTTTTCCAACCAAAATGAGTGGATCACTGCATAGCAGCCAGGAGGACAGTGCCCTCTAGCGCTGACTTCAAACACTGAATTAATATTCAGGCTCCTAGTTCTAACTAGCTGTTTCTCAGCTGCAGTTACTTCATTGCATAAAACACAACTGTGCAAAGGAAAATATATCCCAGCCACTGAACTCTGCAATGACATGACCAAGACTGTCACCTCTGGAGTGAAAAAGCATCAACAGCTTTTCTACCGTCAGAATGAAGATACCAAATAAACTTTTTGAAGATACTTTTTGAAAAAAACTACCTACAAACATCCTCCCCTAGACTGCATTTTTATAATAAGCAGCACAAACCATCCAAATATTCATTGGCTCCATTCTGATTCTGAAACTGAAACATTATGAACACTAAATACAGGTTAAATGACATGCAACAACCAACCAGAACAGAAAAGCATGTTCTCACCAAGAAATGACAAGGTGAAAAATGATTCCAAATAACTCTCTCAACCTGACCACTAAACCGCCACACACGATGGCTTTCCTGGGGGTTTCTGCAGTCGTACAGCACTGCTGATCTAGGGGACAAAGGGACAGGAAATAAAATTAAAAAAACAAAAAAACAGGGTAGAAAACTTCATGACAGTTTGCTTTCCCACTGATATCTACAGAAGCTCCATGTAAACTATAATTAAGAAATTAAATGGAGACAACTTCACTACTTAGTCTTCTTATTCAGTAAAAGATTAAAATCTTGCAGATAAGGACAAGATTTTTCCATATGCTTCAAAGTTTCATCTTGGTTACCAACAGCCACTCTACTGACACTAAGCAGAGCTTGAATTTACTCAATACATAAGATACTTATCACATAGCAGACTGTAATTATGCAAATATATCACTTAATTATAAACAGACTTCAGTAAAGTCAAGTAATGATGCACTCATTAGGAAATCGTTTTGTTATACATATGCATATGTTTTCAAATTAAAAAAAAAATAATTCTAAAAACCAACAATCTTAACAAATAGTTAGAGAAACCCTACTCCACAAAGGATAAAGTGGATGGCAGTTAGTAGGTCCTCTGGAATTCTTTACAGACACATGCTCAGCTGAGTGGCTGCAGAATCTGTCCCAACTCAAAAAACTCCAGGGTGCAAAGGCAAGGGAGGAGTGGTCATGTCACTCCAGCATCGCCTCACCACTATCAACATCCTCAGCGTAATCCACTCCCACTCCATCATATAATTAAAGAAGTGGGATGTCGGTTTCCCAGGTCTTTTACCAGGCATTTTACACATAACACACAACTGATTAGAGAATCAGACTGATTCTTTAACTCATAGTCTGATTTTCAGGCTATGAAGCCATCTCCCAATGCTCACTGAACTGCCTGTGTTCCTGCAAGGCTTTGCAGGAAAAATCCATAGGGGCAGTCTGTTAGTTTATGGATAGCACAGTGGTTTAGAAGTGTTCATGGCACCAAAAGGGCAGCTAAAAAGGGATCAGCAGCTGGTCACTGCTTGGATTTAATGCTTCCTTTTATCAAAGGAAGACAAGACGGAGGGAAAAGACAGAGGCAACAGCAAAACAGCAACAACAGCAAAAGGTCCTCCTCCAGTACTTCAGCAGATGCAGCAAGAACAGAAGCCAGGGAACTTGAAGGCTTGGGTAAAGATTGGCAAGTCTATAAATTATTTTAACATAAGGACAAAGTCTTAAAAGCAGAATAAAAAAATCAGTGTAAGAAAATCATGGTGATAGAACAAAACTTAAAAGTTACTCCATTGAGATGGGAGAACAGAGAGGGAATTCTTTGGGGTGTCAGGGCTTACAAGGACTGGCAGCTACAGAGTAGTCCAAGTGTACAGACACAAACCATTTCCCAGCATCTCCAGGCTGCAATCACAGGAGACAGCCCATTACACTTTGGCTATAGAGTGCCTAGAGGCTGGAGGGAGAGAACTGGGATTTTAATATCCCTCATGCCTTCACCCTGGCCTTACTGGCTGGCAAAACCCAGGCAAATGTTCCAAGGAATAAACACTGAAACGTTCCCAATGAAGAAAATGCCATTAGGCCAAATTAAGAAATAAATTCAGTTTGGAGCAGGCAGACACCTGGCACAGAAAATGTCAGTCCAGATGGTTAAAGCATTTGCTACCCCTGAAAAAGAGGTAAGGAAAACTACATCCTGGCCATATGCAAACCTGGCTTCCTTGCTGGAAAAAAATAACAGCATTACTCAAATTGACACTGTTATAAAAAAAAAAAAAGAAGTAAAAAACGAGGCTTAATTGAATAGGAATCCCCTCCCCAGGTGCAACATGTGAAAACATTACCCTGACATACTTATCAAACGATCCAGAAACGAGGGTCTGAGTTTCAAATGGGTGAAACTGCAATGTCTGGACCTAGATAATGGAAGATTTTATGTAACATACATATACAGGAACTTTCTTGGAACAAAGTGCACCCATCCCAATCCTAAGCCAGCACACAGTCCTCCCCAAAAAACCCTCCTAATTAAACTTGTTGACACTCAGATTGCTCAAAAAATAGTGCAAGAGATGTGCATTATTTCAAATACCCCCACCTAGTGAAAACAGTATATTTTCCAATATAATTTGACTGAACAGAGCTCCATGCCCCCTTTCTGCCCTAGATGAAAAGAAAAGAAAAGAAAAGAAAAGAAAAGAAAAGAAAAGAAAAGAAAAGAAAAGAAAAGAAAAGAAAAGAAAAGAAAAGAAAAGAAAAGAAAAGAAAAGAAAAGAAAAGAAAAGAAAAGAAAAGAAAAGAAAAGAAAAGAAAAGAAAAGAAAAGAAAAGAAAAGAAAAGAAAAGAAAAGAAAAGAAAAGAAAAGAAAAGAAACTGAAGGTAAAAGAATATCTGCTTCCAGTTTGGGTAAAAAGGCAGATGTTAACAAAAAAATGAAAATCAGGAGTTTGTCAAGGGCAGTGACTTTGTTAGCAGCAAAATAAGGTTACAGCTATTAATAACTAGCTTTACATTTTAATTACTATGAGATTAATTCATTTCTAAAGTACCCATCACTATGGTATTTTAGTATGATTTATTTTAAACCTTTTCACCTAGAACAAACTGTAACTGACACTCATTGTTCCCTTAAGAGAGTTACAGTTTGACCTATGTTCAGATATCTATTTTTGTAGCTTATACCAGCACTATCATATTCCCCACCATTAGAGCCAATGCACAAAAAGCATTTTAAAAACTGTTATAAATCTTTATTAACTTTCTAAAAGGTAAGTTATGTAACATAACTTTAAAGTAATTTTAAAAAGCAAACAGTGCTATTTGCAAAAGCAACTAATTCATAAATTTAAACAATTCTGCACAGATGTTAGAAAATTAGAGAACTGCTGTTCTGAGGGTTGACTACCAAGCAGCAAATGAAAACTGCAGTTACATTTTTGTCTGTATTCTACAGTGGAAGAAACACAGCAATTATTCCATACCTTGTCTGTATGTAGTGTCAGGCTGGCTGCTGGCTTACCCACAGCCATGTCCCACAAAATCACTGTGTTGTCAGCAGAGGCACTTGCTAAAACATTCCTGGTAATGGATCAAAAATCAGTTTTAAACTTTTTATACAGATACAAATGGATTTTTTGTCAAAAACCCAAAACACACAGAGAGCCCAATCCTGAGAACAGGTACACTGTGGTCTATAGATTACTTCCCTCAAGCCTGAGGGATAACTCCCTGAAGGCAATTCTAAGTTATAAGTAAAGATTATAAATAGGCTATATTACATTACTAGAACACTTCTAACAATAACAGTTCTGCTCCTACTTCCCCTGACATTACTTACAATACCATTTACTTGACGATTTCTCCAACAAAACAAAGTAATAAAGGCTTTGAAGCACATTCTTTCCTTTGACATTAAATAGTATGTTTAAACATTACCTATGCTATTTTGTTCTGTTTGCATATGCATACAGTCAAGAGCCTGACAAACCTGTTTGTGAAATATTTTGCTATTATCTGTTTATACACCTACTGAAGAGACAACACTATACCCTTTGTAGACTGCTGAAAGTATCCACTAAAATTTCAGTTTGCTTACAGACCCCACATTTCAACTCAAATTTGACCAATTGTGTTAAGAGCAATAAACTCAGCTTAAAAGTTGGATCAGAAAAAACAAATCAATACATCCCCAAATGCCAGTCAAAAACACACTGCAATTTCTATACTGCTTCATTGCTCTTAAAATGAGACTTATTACCTCAAACATGTTGTTTCTGATTGAAACTGCTCCCCCTCTCCTTTTTATATTAATCAAGTGTTTCTGACTGAAAGAAACTTTTCCAATCTCCTGGAAATGCTGTTTTCCCAAGCAATGTTACAAGGACAAGTTAAGAAAATGCATAGTGAAGGCTGTAAGAACATTTTACACTAACACCACTATGACTTAGAGGCAGAAAGTTATTTGTAGAGAGCTGTCACAACACGCCTTGCTTAAAAGAAAGGAACAACAATAAAGCATTTTATATACAAGCTGCTCCAAGGACTTCCTTGTTTTGTCTGTAAGCTGCTCACTTCAGGGCTGGTTTTATTTCCTGAAAGACCTACCAGTATCAATCAATTTGTAACTCAGCACATAACAGAATTATGCACTTCAGACTTAACTACTGAAGCCATGATTTTCTTTATCCTTGTTTATATTATCACCGGATCATTCCTAGGAACACAAAAGCTCCTCTTTTGTAAGAGTGATGGACTGTTCACTGGCAAACTCTGTGCATATGTGTGCAATTTAAGAACAACAGACTGTAAATTAAGAGTGCAATTTATATACATTTACTGAGGTTTGTGTGGGTGTTTTCTTCGTCACTATCTAGACAAGAAAGCAGTACAAGTGAAGGCTCACACCTGCTCATCAGAATATGCAGAGATGTCTGTGTACATCCTCAAAGGCAGAGGCATTTTATGACAGCAGAAAAATTAAATTAAAAAAAACCCATCAGCCTGTGTCTGACTGAAGCAATTTCAACCCCTGCTGAAGATCCTGACAGATGAACTGTTGACAACCACCTAAGTGATAAAACACCAGCAGCATCTTTACTTCAGTCAGCACATTGTCCTTGACCTCTGCCCCAAGATGGACCAGTTTTGTGTTGCTTCAACAGCAGCACTTCATTTCTAGTTCATTCAGGCAACAGGGAATTTTCTCTGCCTAGACACATTTCTATAACCGAGCTATTAGGGCTTTTACACTCTTTCCTGTTCACAGCTTTGGGGCAAAAGCCAGAAGGAAAAAAAACCAACAGAACAGTGAGGACTTTGTTATACAAATCTACTTCTCTCTGTTGAAATAGTGGTGTAGGCCACTGGCAGATCAGCATAGCTCAGGGTAGCCCTTCTGCTTCTCCAGTTTGAACAAGTGAAATGCAGACAATTTATCAAATGGCTCGCACCCACCTTTGCCCTGCTTTCATCTGGACAACCTGCAAATCAAAAGTGACCTGCAGCAATATACAAGTATTTTAAAAAAAGAAAAAATCAAGAGCTCTAGTTAAAAAAAAAAAAATAAAGTGTATTAATTTCAGCAGTGCTTTCAAGTTTTCAGATTTTGTGTGAAAACTGTATGCCTAATTAAGATTGCAATTTTCTAGCATCCATTGTTATTCAAGTATTCTTTTACCTGCTTTGTGTATTCCATGAAAGATCAAGCACAGCATCAGTATGTCCTTCCACAGTCCCTTCTGAAGATAAATTCTGTGTACACACAACATAAACAGACTTGAAAATTACAGCTTCAGTGCAAATCAAGCATTACTCCACATTAGTATGAATCCCCATAAGCCTTCAAAAACAACTTTGTATTAAATTACTCTCACTTGCTGCAACATAGCTTCTGAGAGAACTCTCTGCACCACCTGCACCCTGCCTCCTACCCCAGATCACAGACTGCTCCAGCTGCTGGGTTTACAGAACTGGTTACTCCCTTCAGGCTAGCAAAAGAAACCTCATTATTTCCAGCTAATGTGCAACTTCTTCAGCTTCTTTCTAAACACTCCTGGCAGTTCCCTCTCTCTCCTCCCAATTAACTGAGCTTTGGGTCCTTGAAACTGCCAGTTCCTTCAACTTCTCATTTCAAATAGTTAAGATTCAAAGTTTACTGGGACATCACCCCATTCCTGTTCTGCTCTTAATTCCAGGCTTTAGTTATTTAAAGAACAATTAGCATTTCAAATAATCTAAGGGGGAAAAAAAAGGCATTATTATTATCCCTGCTCTAAATTTCCTCCATCCAACCAGGAAAAACCATTCTGCAACACCTACTTTCTTTCCTTTCTTTTTCTTCTTTTTCTCTTTCTTGACTCCAAGAGAAAAGACTGGTTCCAAGGATTCTACTACATCAAGGTCCCAAATATCAATGACTGGGGTCATGTTACCCACTGCAACATAATTTCCTAAACAAAAAGCCAAATGCAACCACATTTATTGTATTATGAAACAGCATACTTGGCAACTCAGCTGCTCCTTATTTCTTTGGTTAAGTAAAACTTATGTGCCACAATCTTCTACTTGAACATATTTATGTTTCTAACTGTAAAGGAGCAATTGGAAAATATCAGCTGACAGTACATGTTGCCAGAAAAAAATTTACTTGCTCTCCTCCCCTCCAGTACAAGTAACTGTTCAAACAAGCTGTATAAAGTTGCATGTTTTGTTTGTTTTAAAGAAAAAACAAACCAAAACCAAACCACATCCCCTGTACTATGAAAAAACAAATCAGTTTCACAGGAAAACACAGGCAAAATGTTAATAAATATATAAATATATATATAAATTTTGCTGTGGTTTACATTTAATTAACTGCATTTCACATAAAGAGAATGAACAAAAGCATCCCTTTGTTTGCAAACAGAAAATAAAGCAGATTTTAGAGACTGGTCTGGTCCACTGACAATAACTCAACTGTTTGTAATAAAAGCAGTATTTTAGTAAAATCATTTGTTCCAGCAGCATCACTAAGATGACTGTATCACCAAGCAAAAATACCTGATATTCACATCTTGGTTATCCCAAGTCAGTATTATCTTGATATTAACATTGATTTTATTTCTTTGTACTGAAGGAAGAAATTATTTAGTACCAACAACATTACACTAACATGCTTTTCAATCATGCTTTTATCTGGACACTGACAGTATCCTTTTTAATTTACCTGTTGATTCATCTGGACTAGGATCAAAATTCAACCACTCCAGACTCAGAGGGTAAGCAGGCAAGATAATGTCATGATGTACATAAAATGAGTCTTCTTCATGATTATAAACTGAAAAACAATTAAAGTTATGCAAGACATCAACGAAGAAGGAAAACAAACAACCAAGAACAGGTAAAGGCAGTTGTGGCAAAAACTAAATTGTCAAGGAGATGTAGAAGGTAAATTCAGAGTCTTCAGAGTTTTACTGTAGAGGCCAGACCCTCTACAAATGTTGTACCTCACAGAATTACACAAAATAAACATTCTCCTGTTTACTTCGGATAAAGAAGTGACAAGTTCAGTCAAGGTTTGATACTTTTACTTTGTTTGTACGATCTCTTCATAATACATGCTCCATATCCAGCACTTTCTACATCAGGATACATTCATTTTACAGGATTCGCAATTAAAAAAAAAAATCCAGATGAAGCTGAAAGGGAAATGAAGGTAAAAAGACAAACTAGAGGAAGCTGAAGAAGTCAGAAGGAGTTATCTTTAGCAGATGGTAACTGAGATACAGGAAAAGTTTTGGTAAAGCAGCCATATACTAAACACACGATCCTGTAGCCAACTATTTTACTCCTTAAAATAATTTACCAATTGGACAGCAGAAAAAGCCCATTAATTATTTTAATAACACCTTATCACACACAAAATCACAGTGGCACTTTTAAGTGCATTTGACAGATCTTCAGATACTAACTGAAGTCTCCAGTTAACTAAGTTATCTTAGTAGTCAACTAAGACAAGGTTACTCAATTTTAGAAACTGCAGAAGCCTTTGCTATTATTTTGTAAGTTTATATTGGGTACAAACTTACAGTTAATAAAATTAGTAAACACCTCCAGATACAGAAAATGCCACATGCTGGTATCTGAGAGATGCTTTCAGACATTTTAGTCACATTGGCTGCTTAAAATGAAATACTTTGCTTACAGAAACATGGACCACAGCACAAGCAGCCAGAAACATTCCCAAAAAGAACCACAGTAAACAAAGATGATAATTTCAGCATGTTCAGTAGTATTCATCAGCTGCAACACAAAAATCTTTTACACAGCAAAATTAAACCTATTTCTAGAACAAGCAGTATCCAGGCACTATTACAGACTATCACTTTTAAACCATGATGCTAAAGGTGCTGGTCTTCTAATCCTAGCAGTGGAAAGCCCACTTAAAGAAGGAAGGAGAAAGCCAAAGAAAAAAAACCAAAACAAACCAATAAACCACTAGAGGATGATTGCAGGATATGGAAAGTAAGACTGGAACGAAGAGCATATATTCAGAGAATAAAAATGCCATCATATTTTCTAAAAGTTTCAAGAAATGAAATAAGGAAAGGAATTGCTATACAGCCTGAATGAGGCAATCTGATCCTTTAAATAATCCTTTAAATAAAAGTAACTCCACAGGAGTTACTCTAGTCCTGAAAAGTAGCTAAAGCACCATGACATGGAAAAGGACAAAACATAGAGCAGAAGAGGAGAAAAATCCTTCCCAAAACCAACCCACTCCCTCTTCAACACAGCCACATGGCACCTGCTAGGCAAGACATTCCCTATGTCCCCTGTAAAGAATAAACCCTATTTTACTCACCATGGACCTCCAAACTACAGCAGTCTTTATCAACTCTGCCACAAAGGACAAGATTGTCACTGGGTTTAATCAAAAAGTCCTCCTGTTCATACTGTTCCTAAACAGCAAAAAGGAGAGGACAAGGGGCTTTGTGCAAAGCACATAAAAGCATGAAACTACACATATTCAAAAGGTGGAATCAGAAATTATGAACCACAACTGAAAATACCCAAAATCCAACATCCTGATGCCCACCCACCTAAAACCATGTTATGGTGCTAAACAGAGAAAAGCAATAACCAGACTGGGTCCTGGGGAGAGTGACTACTCATTAAATTAGATTGAAAGGACTTCTATGTGAACATAGGGGGGTTTGTAAAGGTGTTTCATTATCAAATATGAAACCATATTTCAGGCTATCCTGATGCAGCTGATTGCTGAAAAGCAAATCATCACCAGGAGTCTACAAACCAAGGTGATTTCCCTTGTGCTCCTGCGCCTTGACCACTTATATAACAGCATTTTACTCAATAACAATGCTGCAGCTGTTCCTCACATCCAAGAAATATTTCCACTGTCTACTTCTTGGAAAACATTTCCCAAGAAGTACTGCCTACAGTACTACCAGGCATTCAGCTGTACCAGAGCAGATGTAACCTCTCATCTGATTTACCTGTTACTGAGGAATGGAAAGAACTTGGGAATTTTTGGTGTGAAAAATTAAGAACTGTACAGAAGTCAATATTCTTACATAGAGTACCATCCTTCCCATCGTCAACACATCCAAGACTTTTTGGACTTCTCAAAGTTTTTTGGTTTTTTTAATTCACTTAAAGTATACTTCAGTATTCGAATTTTATCAAGTCCTGCAATTCTCTGAATTAACTTAAGGTTACACAAGACTTAGTCTTCAACGGTTCCAGTAGTAAATACCAAATGACATTTGAAATGAAAATGCACATTCAAGAACTTACAGAATCTGGGGAACGAACTTAAGCATAGGAAGAAGATCTTGAGAAAAAGGTGTTCATTTTCTGTATATCTACAAACCCAGCTTCTGCAAAGTTGCTTCACATCTGACAGTGGGAACTAATACAGGCAGAAGCAGCCAATGACACACTTTATACATATATATATGTGTGTATACAGAACATTGATATATTTATATATCAAATACCTTCCTGAGTCCACCTCAGCCTGATTTCTTACACAAACTAGTGGAAGGTGAAAGAGTCTTGCAATCTGAAATTTTCTCATTTTGGCCACTAGTGGCCCAAGACTTGTTAATTCTTCAAGTGTTTCCTGTGTCTTACTAGGCAGGTGAAAAACCACTCTGTGTACAGAAGTGCATGGTTTAGTTAAGGAGCCAGTTCACCTGAACCTCCTACTTAAATGCAAAAAGCACAGAAAGAAGGGACTGAACAAAGCAACCTTAGAAGGAAAGAGCATCATCCAATCAAAAATCTGGCACACCTTTGAGAAAGGACTGCAAGCACTTACACATCCCAAGGCAGAGTGGAAAATTTAACTGCTTTTGAAGTTTATGCTGTTAAAGATACTTAACATTCTTTACGTACTCACAGTGGTTTTTAGAGTGATGTAAGGATCATTTTCATTGCTCCCATATACTGCCAGAGTAGCCAAAGAGTCTCCAAGTTTTAAATCACCTAGGTGGGAATTTCAGAACACTTTTTATATATGTCTGTAACAAGCAAAGTTAGAAACTCCAGTACCAATACCTATTACCTATACAGCAAAATATCTAATAATAATAGCCCAGGAGTGGGCTAAATGAACTTCCAAGTTCCAAACATAAGTACCTGAGTAAGATAAACTACTTAGTACTTTCAGGGACTTCTACTGCTCTGCTCCAGCACTACGGCAGCCAGAGTGACAGCCTTTCCAACATGCTCTTGGTCCTAATGTCAGCAAGGGTGACACTGAACTGCTTCCCTCACTAAATCACTTCCCAAGTTGGGACAAGCAAACAATTAAAACTGTGCATTTCCAGCATCTGAAACTTAACACAGTATAGCCTTAGGATATTAAAGTCTTAAGTACAAGTGGAAAGGTTCTTCACTTACACTACACATCTGCCACACAAATTTTTCTTACCCGTGTATTCCTCTTCATCGTAATTGTCCAAATCATATTCATCCAGTTCATGATCAGACAGCTCTTCTTTGCTTTGGGCAGACTTGGCACTGCTGCCAGGCACGGGTGCATTTGTGTCACCTGCTGTCTGGCCTTCATCACTGCCACCAGCACCATCCCTGTGGAAAGATACACAGCTCTGAGAAACTGTGGCAGACACACAGAACACTTCCAGGGGACTGCTGGAGAGACTTCAGCACACACTCCCAACTGCTTACATGGCTTTCAAGTCCTTATGCCAATACTTTTGAAATCCATTCACTCTTTCTAGAGCCTCTCCTAAAATACAAGGCATCTATAACTCTCAGGCTTTCAGAGAAAGTTTTCCCCTGAAAAGTTTTCATGACAAAAAGTGGCACAGATTTTCCTCAACAAGGTGAACTGTGTGTCCAAGTCCCTTTCTCTTACACATTTTCCATGGATACAATGCTCTCGACCTCACTTCTGTGTATTCACATGTGTCCATGTCATTCCTTCCTTTCTTTTCCCCACTCAGAGGCACGGTCATGTGTGAGAATTCTCACATTTCTTCAAGCTTTTTAAGACCTCGTTTCTTCATACTACCCATACTTAAGCGAAGTAAAAATAACATAGAATTCATTAGGTAAAATCACACTGTAGATTCTTCTTATGAGGTAAAATCTAGAAAATGCAGAACTTTGTGGCCTCAATTTTGCATGCAAGGAATTCAGGAAAAGGAAATGCACATTAAACACTGGCTGAGAAGACAACAGACACCCAAAGTGTCCCAGCGGAGCACAACCCAAAGAAACTCATCCCTGCTCAACACCCCATATTCCTGACCTTCTGCACGCAAAATTCCCAAGCAACAACGAGCCAAGGCAGTTCTCAGATACAGTTTCTAAATTAAATATCAGAAACTTAATTTTCCTAATTTGTACAGTAAAATAAATACTTCACATTAATAACATAACTAGAGACAAGTAATAAGAATTAAATAAACTAAATCAGAGTTTGATTTGTGATATCTGCAGAGAAAAAAGTGAGGTGTTGCAATAAATTCTACCAATTACAACAAATTATAAATAGATCAACTGTTTCAGATGGTCTTCATATTTCCATCCTGAATTTTTACAGAATACATAAAAAAAACAGCACCTCAAATCTTTCCATGCTTCTGAAATTGTAAGAGAAAGGAAATCACTCAGAAAACCAAAAGTTTACACATAGAAAGGGGAAACAAGTAACCCCACAGAAAACAGGAATGTTAATCAGTTAAGAAATTAACACAATATGAGAATCTTCCAAATGTTTAAGATTATTTTGTAACTGTTAAATAACCAAAACCAGAAAATAACATAATAAAATACATCCTGGGATGATACACTCTGTTCAGCAGTAGTGTCACTGATACATCCAACAGAAACGGGGTGGATAATATTCACCCAACAATAAAAACACTTTCTGCTACCTGTTGCATCTGTTCAACCACACACACTGTGGCACAACCACACACTCTACACAGCTGAAACACTCAGAAGCCTAAACCTATGAACAGATCTATCAGAAAACGGCCAGAAAATGGAATAAGACCTCAATTCCCATTTCTTCTAGCCAAAAGAGAGATATTTGTCTTCTATCATGTTTCCTAAATATATCACTTCTTATGTTAGTTCTGTAAATTTTTTTTTTTTTAAGCAGAGCAACAGAACTTAACACAACTACATAACTAAAGGCTCTCAGTGCTGAGGTGGTGATGTCTCCAGTCTCACTGTGAGTCACAAATACACCCCTGAGTAATGTTTTCCTTTTTTTACCAAAGCAGGAATACCACTCTAACCTCCACTGTGCCCTCCCGAGCTAGCCCTCTGTCCCACCCTCGGTATAACTTTTCCCCAGTCAGTTTGGGACTCGCAGCTCGGTTTGCCTCATGTCCAAAGGCAGCGCCTTAGTTCTCACTGGAGCGGAACAGGAGAGAGCGCCAGGCCCCGCAGTGCCCGTCCAGCCCGCACTGACAACTGCGGGGCCCACGGGAACGCAGCCGCGCTGTCCACGACGGCCGCAGCATCCACTGCACCCCCTGTTCCTCCGCTCGCCCCCGGGACGGCCGGTCCTCCCGCGCTGCCCTGGCACGGTGTCTCCGGGAGGGATTCCCGGTGTGCTGCCGCTCTCCGCTCCTCGCTGCTGTTCCCCGGGCCGGGCCTGAAGTCCCGGGGCTGCGCTTGCCCCGTGCCCGGGACGCCCCATGCGCGGCTCTCTGAGCGTGGGGCCGGGCCCGGCGGGCTGCAGCCGCGTCCCGAGCAGAGCCCGGGAGCGGCGGCGAGTCCCTCCCGCTGCCCCGCCTCACCCCAGCCTGTCCTGCGCCTCCTCGATGAGACCCTTCAGCTCCTCCTCGCTGAGCTGCACCTGCGGGGCGGACACAGAGGGGTGAGGGCGGTGGCGGCGGGGGGTGGCGGTCGGGGTCCCCTCGGCGCGACCCCAGCCCCGGCCCCGGCCCCACCTTGTCGGGTGTCTCCTTGGCCACGCCGCGCCGCACCCAGGCTGCGCAGGGCACGGGGCAGCTCATGGCGACACCGCCGCACGTGCGAGCGGCCGGGCGCGCGACAGTGACGTCACCAGAGGAGGGGCCGCCCGACACGGTGGGGACGGGGGCGGAGACTGCGGCGTGACGTCACCCCCGCGCGCCGGGGCAGTGGCGCGGGTACGGGCGCGCCCTGAGGGACGGGCGGTGTCACCTCAGAGGGACGGGGACGGTGGGAGTGCTCCGTCTCCGGGATTTGTGCAGAATCCCGGCATCAATTAAATTGGAATAAATCCTTTGAGATCACCCGGTACAACCTTCAAGTGCTCTGCTCCCCACACTGGGTCTCACGGCTTCCCTCAGGCACCGGGAGAAACCTGCCCTGCCACTGAAATATCCCGGCGGCAATCCACCGAAACGAGAAGTTTAGAAAGGCCTTTTTTTGTTATTGGTCCCTCCATTTTATCCAAGGAAAAGAAGCCAGCGCACAAAGGCCATAGGGAGGTGCAGGGAGTTGTGAGGGACTGGCGTCTCCACAGGAGCGGCTGCTTTCTGCTCCCCTACACGAGCTAACCCATTACATCAGAGGAAAGGGATTAAATGCCAGCTGGAAGGTACAGAAAGGTACTCTCTTACAAACGTGCAAGAAATCACCGCTGCTCCCATCACTGGAATCTTAATTCAGTGCGAAGTGCAGGGATGGGAAGCTGAGGAAAGGGAACGAGCGTTTCTCAACTCAGTAACCCAGCTGCAGCTTGGCAGATAAAATGGCCTCGTTATTCCACCTGCAACACCACTGTGGCATTTTCATTATTTCTTATCCTGATTCTTCCGTGGTTCTGGCATGAGAGAGAAATAAAAATCTGCAAAATGTTACTATCTCTTCACTTCCCTTCATTTCGCCAATACGTTGTGTTTTGTCTTAATGTCGACATAAACATACCAAGGCAGAAGTTGGATCCTCCTAGCTCTTTGTAGTAACCTGTGACATGGACATCCTAGTCCTACCTGTAATCCTGCATTTTGGCATGCTTGCCTTTTTGCTGGGCTATATTTGCTTTGCTCACCATCTTTTATTTAACAGTGTGCAAGAAATCCTTCTTGTTCTCCCATACAAGAATGAGCCACAGTTTCACCTTCAGTCTTCCTCCAGATTCTGAGGGAAGGTTTGTGCAAGTGGCTGCTACTCTCAAAGACAGGCAGAGGGGAGTGTTAGGCAGCCAAGAGGAAGAAAGCCGGGTTACTTTCCAGTGGCTGTGGTTCCTGGATATTCGGGGTTTTTTTTTCAGATGTATGCATTTACAGTGTGGTTTGCAGAACAAAGTGGAGCCAGACTTGTTTTTACTGAAGCCATACTCAGAGGGGGCACACAAGCTCTACGTTCTGTCCCACCATGTACGTAATCACAAGATATCAGAGCACTGTGGGGAGGCTGAACAGCAGAAGTACCCAAGAAAAGACAGCTGGAAAAGGAGGAAGGAAGGAAAATAGGCAGCAATTGTGCACAATCTATATTATAGCTTAGAGAACTGCAGTTAGTTGTAATGATTTTTATTGTGAGACCTAGTCCATAAATACTGGGCGATTCCAATACCTCTCTCTGTCATACACTTTCTGGGGATGTGCAACTGTTTGTTTTTGGGTTTTTTTTCAGAAGAAGGGCCATTCTATTAAATATATTAGTGTTCCACGGTGCCTTGGCAATCACAGAAATGTGGCTGAAAGTGAACTGCAGCCCAGAACACCCGCAACAAGGAATCACCAAGGATGACTTATGGGACATTACACACCAATAAAAAATTGTCTTCTTGGTATTCAGTGTCCAAAGATGGCTCAGCCATGTAGATGGGAAGGTTAGTAAATAAAGCAGATGTTAATTTCTTCATTTGGATGGAATTCTGCTGCCATTAGAAGAATTTTGGGACCAATCCACAGAGCTGTCCTAATTGGGAATGAGGCTGTACAGCTGATAGAAGTCTCTGAATCTTTGCTAGATGGAAAAAATGGCCATGAAGAAAGGTATGTGCAACTGCACACAAGCACTCAAGTGGCTCTCCCATGAAGAGCGTGAGGACCAAGCTCAGATCCTGTGGAAATAAGAGAATTGTCATCAGAGATTTTCATGACACAGCATGTTCTGGACTGGCCTTGAGCCTTTCCTAAAAATGATCTCCTGAAAGGTTTCAGCTCCACTCCCCTGGCCCCAGTCAGAGGTCAGATACAGCAGTGCCTAAATCTCTTAGGCCCATTTCTTAACCTCTGATGCGGAGAGCTGAGATTCTTTTTATCCCTGTGAACATCCATAAAGGAAGGCAAGACTTGACAATAGCAATTTTCATTTTCAGTTTAGTCACTGATTCTGGTGCCAGAAACTTCTGCCTGTCTGAAGTGAAAAGCACTGAAACATTGTCCCTGTTTCTGGATCTAAATTTGACCTATCCCTACTGCTTTTCACCAGAGGAGCAAGTGATGGATAAAAGCAAACTTCTGTTTTGGAATGCATATACCAGGTAAAAAAAGTGGGGGAAAAAAAAAAAATCAATGACTCCTTGAAAGGGAAGGTTCAGTTTCTTTTTTAGGGGACATGTCAAGGTGCCCAGAGAGCACAGAGTATTCTTCTTCACATGAAGTCAGATGGAGGAGAGGAGAGCTGGTTGATCAAGTGCTGTTGAAGTAACTGGTTCCAGCAGGCTCTCCAATAACTACTGGAAAACTTTAAAAGCTCCGGTGTCCAAGGCTCTGCAGAGACCTTGATATACCTTGAGTCATGAAACTCTCAGAGACACTGTAAATATCTCCAGTATGACAGCTGGGAGGTACTACAAGACCAGGAAAAGATTCATTGTGCAAATCATACAGCCTGTAGGCAAGAAGACAAAGGGAATTTCACTTGTTTCCGAAGTTATGCTGTAGGTTTACAGCTGTGGTTAAGCTGCTCTTCAGATGAAAAAGGAGGAAAGTGATCAATACACTGGCATCTCAGATGATTTTTTTTTCTATTTTATCAAATGATCTGCAAAATACCAGTGTTGCAGTCTCAGGGATGTTAAATAGCTAAAAGCAGGCAGTCAGTCAGTCAGTCAGTCAGTCAGGAACTTAAGAGTGAAACACCAGTGGCAGCCATCTAAGTCCTCAAGGTTACTTTTTGATTTTCTGTTTGCATTCCCTGTGTGTTTCTGTGAAACATAGAGCACAAACAGTGGCACAAAACCAAGGAAGTATCAGCTCTCAGTAGGGAAGCATCTTATCAAGGGAGATGACATTCCCTGTTTGCACACTGCTGCATAGCCTGGGGGGAAGAGCTCTTGAACTGATAACTAGGCAGAAAGTTTTCAGGTAGTTAAAAGAAGGTTGCTTTGGCTTTCTTTCATCCAGGACCTCCTTAAGGAGTTCTCTGGGAGAGCACAAATCTCTTCACTTTGAAAGATAAAACAGGTTTGTGCTAAGGTTTATTCTCCCAGATCTCACTTACTACTTTTGGTAGTCTTTGTTTAACTTCATGGAATAAATGAGGTCTATCACTTATTTTTTATCTACACCTAATAAGTGTGATCTCAGTGTGAAACAGATATATGTGCGAAAGACATTAAAGCTTCACTGGGATGCAGGAACTGCATTATCAGAGATGTGAGCTTATGAAGCAGCTGCTTCCCCACACTGTGCTGGAGAGTTTGGGAATGAGAATCCCATCATCCCTGCAACGACTACTGTCAGCTGGACACCTCAAAACACCCGAGGACTTGCACCTCTCCACCACCATGGGACCAAGGGGGGACATCAGGGCCAGTGTTTGTTTCAGAGGTGTCACATCTTTATCTCCTCTGTGTCAAAGTGTGTTGCTCAATGCTGGATACTTCAAGTACTTGTTATTCCAGGGGGACACTACAACTTCTTACACAAGCTGCTGGCTTGTAGAGCCAAGGGGGCTCCTAGGAAGGTGGCCAGGCTGTAGGGTTGTGCTGGGAACGGTGGCCTCCCTGCCACAAGGATATGTGCAGTTTTACATCTTCATAGCAAAGCTTAGAGACAGCCAGCCTGCACACTTACTCTGGAACATTTTCCATGAAAGACTCATCAGACAAAAATAAAAGCCACTGAGGAAATGTTCATTAAAATATAAGGCTCTGTTAACATAGAAAAATTTAGCTCCTACCACTACACACCTAGAAATGTATCTGTATATATACCTTGTGCAGATTTAAGAAAAAATATTTCTGTGTTTTAAATGTTACTTCTACATAGTCAAACTGAGACACACAATGACCTTTATGTTATGCACCTGCTTCTGCTGCTGATTCCATCAACAGATCTACATCAAATACTTCTGGCAGGACTTTAGCCTCAGGACAAAACCCGGGCTCCTCTAGGTGAGCTCTACTTTGTAGCAGGGCTACATCACTGTCCATTTCTGCCCTGTGGAAAAGGAAACACAGCAGTGGGCAAGACTGACCAAAACCTTAATTAGCCCAGTGAACGTGTGCCACAGCCTTCAGTCTCTACAGAAAACCTCAAGAACACAAATGGAAACGGACTGTAGAAAAAACATGAAGAGAACATAATTTACAGAGATCCCAGAAGAATGGTGTGAAGAGTCAACTCAAATGCCCAGAAGAACGGTTTTATATTGTTTCAGTATCCACAGTTGGGAAAGGGAGACAAATCATTCCAGTTTGCTACACCTGAAGGCTTGCTTTGTTTTCTTCCAGAAACTGGGGAGGCAGGCAAGGGCATCTACACCTCCTGCAGAATTTGGACAACTGCAGGGTTCCCTATGAGCTGCTTTTCAAAGTCCAGTCCTGGACAGCTGAGTTTGCAAAACCTAAAGGCACCTGAGAGGCACAGCTGGTCCGGGCAGTCACTCAGTCTGGTGTGAGTGGTGTCTCACTCCCACAGCTTATGTGCAATACATGAAAGGATGTCACCCTCTTTTGCCTCCTGAACCAACCTGTTCCTTAATAATCTGGAGAAAGATTCTAATTACAAAGAAAGAACTTGATTCCAAATACACTAAAACATACAAGACAGAATACACTGGAAATTAATTTAAGGAGTAAAAAAGTAAAAAAAAAAAAGAAAAAAAAAAGCTAAACCAAAAGTATTTTTAAAACCTGATTTTCACACTCATGCCAAGGTTAATCAAGTCCCTCTGTTTATACCTTACTTCCCTTTGAGATACCCATTTCCAACTTATTTGTATGCACTTGCAGTAACGCTGTATAATGGAGCAGGCTTCCAGCCTTTCGGATCTTCCCGTATCCAAACTCCCTGGCTATGATGCACTTGCAGATGCTTAATTTTAAGCATCATGGAGCCCCATTCCCAGGTGTTATGTGCCCATTTAATGGCAGACCAGCACCTGGAGAAAGGGTTTTGGGAACCAGCTCTGTATCGCTTCTTCACATGCACAGCAAGCATGCTGATAGCAGTGTGTGTGGGAAAACAGCACCAGGACTTCCAGATGTAAAATCCTGAACACATGTAGCTTCTGGGAGATGGTTCTTGGGAGAAGCCCAGTCCTGCTGCTGTCTGAAATACATCAAGAAACACCTTAAGGGGAGAAGAAACACAAAAACACTCACAGCAGCCATTTCCTAGGCTAGAAAACAATGGAATTTTTATTGAACAGAGATGGCTCATAAACACACTCAAAGGAGTTCCACCTGCTGTTCAGCAATATTCATTGCTATCTGATAATAACCTATGGGGGCAGCTGTATAAAACAGGAATAAAATACCAAATGGCTATATTCATTAATAACTTTGCCTTCCAAATACAGAACCGTAAGTATTTCAAGTCTGAAAATAGACCACGATTGTTAGCATTTAAACCGAACCTTTATGATAACAAATATACAAAAAAAGGCAGTCAATATATTAAACATTTAAATCTACAGCATACATTTCTCAGAGGTAAACATTGAGCAAACAAAGCCACTGATGATGTTCAGGAATCAGGTGAAAGTTTCAAGGTCAAGCTCCAAACACTGTAGCTTTTCTAAAGACGTACTGGTATTACACTTTTATCTAGTCCCTACATTGAAAACTATGTAGCATGAACATTTGAAAATATAACATTGGCTATCTGGCAGGGAACTGGGAGTTCCTTAAGTCCTCCTTGTGTTCATGTTGGAGCACCTGTGGAGACAGAGGGCAGTAGGAGTCAAGCACTTTGTTTTGCAACGCTGGGGTTTGAGTTCTGTTCTAGATGAGCGCAACAGGGTCCTCATACCAAACACGAATTCCAGCACTGACAAGAGAGTATTTGCCTGACAACCTGCATGAAGAATCAGCCTCGCAACTTGCATTAAACAGAATGGAACTTGCACACCTGCCTATTTACTGAAAGCCTGTGCTATTTCTACTGCACAGAAAAAGTCTCTTTCTGTAGCTGATCTAATGCCTGAGGTCGAAAGCTTAGGATACGTACGTACGCTCAAAAATAACGTGAAAAATCTACTATTGACAACTAATAAAAGTTCGTATTGCGATATTGCTCACAACATAAATGTACAATTTGCACAAAACATGGCTCTTCAACATGAATATTTTGCAAGCTACAATATATATATATGTATATATAATATGTATATTTTCTTTTCTTAAAGAATTATATGCCAGAGTGCATGCAAAGAATTTCAAAGCAGTAGCACAACAGGAGCAATCACTTGTTTACAGGTTACTGAGACCATTCAATACAGAAACAGTGGGATATTAGGTAACAGACAGGTAGGTAGATGTATGTACACACTGCTTCTTCACAGACCTTCCCATGTGACACCTGAATCTCAGACCCCTTTGAAAGACCAAACAGGGCTCTGAAGGTTCCCATGCTCTGACCATAAATCACTTCTGTTGGAGATGACAGCAAAGGAGGCACTTGTCCTTTAGCCAGGAGTAGAGGCAAGCAATCTTCTCCATAGCCAACATCTGTTCCAAATCCTGCTCCTGCATTTCTAAGCAGTGAGTGGTGAGCATCTATCCATCCAATGTTTTAGCTGGTCCCAAGCAGTCTCCTGCAGCCTTTACAGCTGGAAATCCAGGACTGAGAAGCTGGATCCCCTAAACAGCAGTGCACAGCACTGCCACCATTCTAGTCAGATATGTACAAGGAATGACATGTATCCTCTGGTTTAAAATTTACACAGAGTATATACAAATAAAGCTATTCTATCAAGGTGCAAGTTTATTATTCTCTGGTGTGTTCCAATGAAGATTTCTTAAAAAACCTTTATACAGACCCACCAGGAGAGTTTACACGAAGTTGACATTTTGTCAAGTTCATTATGTAGGCTTCCTTCTGCAAACTCCATAATGGAAACTCCTGTTACTTTCCCTTGGAGTTCTGCCTATGCACAGGGCTGGACTTGATAGACTACAGCCATGTCTAATATAATTTCCTTGATTTCAATACATTTTAGATGAAGTGGCACCATGTGTTTTGTTTTTTTCCAGGATGTCATCCATCTCTATGAAATGAGGCAGGACATGTAACTGGATGTCAAGGGGGTTGCACTTCATGTGCCCAGTCCAGCTTCCCTCACTTTTGATGGGACTGCGGTGTGTGAAGCTGGCACAGTTTGGCCGTATGGGTATGTCTGGAAGTCCTTGGTGCTACTTTACACTGGCTGATGACAGGCGATGCCCTCAAAAGACATACAAAATAAGCCCAAATGCAATTTACTAAACAGTTAACATCAGACTGATGCACTAAACAGATGGATATGGAATGCAATTTGTCTAAAATTAGAACGGTTGTTTTCTTAGGCAGGTCTAAATTCATAAAAATCTTTCCCATCCCACGCAGGCCTCATTCTGCAGCACGTAAATATATGATGCTTCTAATAAAAGTTGTTGGGAATGCAAAGCCTGTGATCAAGGAGCAGAAGGAAGGTCTGCCCTCTCCCATTTCTCTTCAGCAAAAACCTCAAGTAACATAAGTACATGTTTATGATCCCTGCTGAAGCAGAGGGGCTGTGTGCAATGACAGCAGGATTTGGCCTTCAGCCTTTATGGTGTACCAACCACAACTGTGCAGATGACTGGATGGGAAATTACATCTGCTAGTGCATTAAAAAACCATACAGCCTTGCAGTAACTCCCATTAAATATTCCCACTGACTTCAGGAGAGATACAGAGGAAGAGAGCAGTCTTTAGCAAGTGCATGTTCTGCTCCACTGGAGTTATGCTCCTCAAAAATTTTTCTGTAATACCATTCTCCTCCATTTTGTAACCTGATTATATTGAGGCATTCACAGCAGAGGCTTTGCACGTGTCCTCTCAAGCTAAGGGGAGCATTTCACAGTAGAAACAAAGATCTCATTAGTTTTTTTTTTCTTTTTCAGAGTAATGCAATAATAAAAAATCAACTTGCTGGTTTCACATGCTGCAGTGCCTTTATACAGCCTTAACAAAATGACATCTAGCAGTGACAAATGAATCGCAATCTCACTGGAGATTTTAAAAGGATCAGCATCAGACAGACATTAAATGGGGTTTAAGATTACCTAAGGTGCACTTGGAGAAGATACTGTGGGAGTGCTGCAGCAATTAAAAAAAGGATTCAAAAGAAATTAAATACAAACACACCCTTTAAAATAATGTTCAAGTTGTGGACACAGTGGAAAAAAGCAAACAAAGCTGCCACCTCAAATTATGGCTGAGCTCCTCTATTTTTCATACATTCCCTTCTACCTTGGTTCTGAGTGCCCTCAGTTAGTCTGTCCAGTGGAAGGGCTTGTGCTGGATCATTAACAGCACAAAACAGGCAATTTTCAAAAGCATCTAACACACTCAAGAGAATGACATATTTGAATAAGCTGCAGATGTCTATCTGTCCTTTTGAGAAAAAATATTTGATTCCAGAAACACTTGTATTTCTTAGCTATAATCTTTCTCCATTGAAAAACATCTGCCATCCTATTGTCCGTACTCTGACTCTGTTATTTTGTTTTTATCCACCATAAATGGGTAAGCAAAGGGGAACAAAGTTTCACCTGCATTGTTAATTATAGATGACCTCAAACATGCCTGTGAAGCCACAAACCAGTATTTAAGCCCCATCTGTGGGATGCAAGACAGGATCTCTGTACTTGTTGATGATGGCTATTGGGTTATGTGATCTTTCATTTCCTTCTCAATAAAAAGTGAAATGAAACCTTCACATAAAACCCCAACAAAAGATGGCAGCAAACAAAACCACTTTGCTAGAAAAAACACCCAAACCCAAATTCATAACAACCATAACAAATACAAAACAATCGTAACCATTCCTGGGTTTGTATTACACTAAATAGGAGTCTGCCTAAAATCTGCAAAAAATCAAGATCAGCACAATGGTTCAGCACATCTTATTTCTGGCACATCCTTTCCTCTTGTTTTCACTTTTCTTTCCTAGATTTCAGTTCCAAGACATCTCAGGGACAGGTGGGAATGGTTGTGAAGAGGGAGAAAGAAAGCAAAGAGCTGTCCCACAGACAGTGCTAGCTCTTCTGTCCTTTCAGGATGCTCACACTGGGATTTCCTAATTTTGGTGTTGCTTTCAATGATAAAGACACAAACTCAGCCCTTCAGAAGTGGATCACCCTCCATTTAAAGACTGTGACTGTGCTTTCTGACTACAGAGATGCATTTAGCCTGCAAAGACTTCAAAGGTGACACACAGTATGAAAGAGATGGAAAACAGACCTAATCCACAGACTAGAGAAATCAATGAAAAGGCTTCCAGCCATTTTAATGAGGCAAATTTCATCACACTTTCATGTTTTGGTTTGTGAATGATGTTATAGTAGAAGCCTAACTTGTATTTTTTCATAGAGCATTCATGTGTTTTTAACATGTAAATTACTTCTTGAACCCTGTATCAAATATTTATAAATGCTAAACTAGGGACAAAGTGAAACCCATTTGGGAAAGTGGAGCAGAGGAAGGTTTAGCTGCACTAATGGATATTGCATTAATGCTTAACGTCAAGGAAGGCTGACTGCCATTAACAAGAAATCTCATTACAAGCATGATTTCACGCCTCATAACATATGCTGTAGATCTATTTACTGTCCATCTCTCTCTTGAACATACACACAATGATAACTATAGACACAAAACCCAAAGTATTGCACACACTTCATCTTTTCTTCCCAATGAAAAAGTAACCAAACCAAACAAAAATAAAACAAGAAAAAACAAAACAAAATAAAACAAAAAAACCCTCAAAAAACCAAAAAACCCAGATCCCCCCAAAATCAGCCAACCAACACAACAGCCAGAAACAGAAAAAAACAGAAGTTCTCAGCATGGATGATTGGAATTCAATATTTTACAATCTCACTTCTGCCCTGAATGACTTAAGATGCTTTCCAGACTTTAACCTAATGAAAAGCCCACTCTGAGGACAACTAATGTACAAATAGCATTACAAGAAGCTTTCAGAGGAGTGGCACTGAAGGACTCTCTAGAAGCCCACCTGTCACTGGGGGTGGGGAGGGGAGGCTGAGAGAATGTGGTATTTCCTGTGGGTTTTAATTTTCCATCCTCTCTGTGGTAGATGGCAGAGCCAAGAGAGAATGGGGAAGAAGAGCACTGATCCTAACTTGGGGCTGAAAAGAGCAGAGATCCATTATTCAGCCTTCCCCATAATGCTGAAGAGATCAGTAGGAGGCATGTCCTGCACTGCAGAGAGTGGGATTTATTTATTTGGTGTCTGCATAATGCTCAGGCACCTCTGTTCCCCACTGGCACAGCACATATGGCTGCACAACAGCTGCAAGACTCCAGAGAAACAGGGACGGGAAGCAACCTACTGGTCAAAATGCACTGATGGGACTTAAATAGGTCAAGTTTTTCTAGTACTAACTGGAATTTAGCCAAGAACATGAGGTCAAAAAGCTCTGAGATACATTCCTATAGTCCATGTATTCTTCAGTGGATAAACATAACTCACAACTGAAGTAGAGACTGCATTCTACTGCATCCCCAAATGGCACAATTAGTCATTGGCTTAATAACTGCAAGGCAAAAATCAGTTCCCAAGGTATTGAACTGACAGGGTTAAGCAGAGTATTTGACCAGGAGACTGTTTGCATGCTGGGGAAGCAGCTTTCACTCTGATGAGGCTCCAGAGGCCTCATGTGCTCCTTCCTTTCTGCCCCAGTAAGGCACAACCAGCACTGGGCCACAGGGAGGTTTAGACAGTGCTGAAAGGCAAATCCCAGGCTGCAGATGTGCTGTGAGCTCTTCAAAAGCTATGCAGAACAGAGAGAACCTGACTTTGGAAAGGCTCATCTGAAAGCCTCTCACGCAGTAAGCAACAGGATATTCAATTTATCCACTGCTGGGAAGGAGAAAGGGTAAGGCTGGGCTCCCTTGAACCTGTAGCTTTAACAAGTCCAGATGTTTTGAAACATGTTCATCCATCCCTGCCAGAATAAGGTTTTGACCTTAATTAATTAAAATGACCTCCTAACACACTGGATTTTCCTGAAGTGACAGTCTCTATTTTTTTTGTTTCTGAGCATCTCCCTTTCCTTTTGTGGCATATTGTAAACCGTAACTTACTTTCAACTGGGTATTTCAGCAAGGCTTTTTCCCTGTCTTTGTTTGCTTTAAGAAGGCAGTAAGAAACAAGATTGCCTCTCACTGTGCTGGGCAAAGCCAAATAATGGAAGTTTTAATGATACCACAGCAGCGGAGATGATGGGGAGTAGAAAGACCAAAATTAAACAGCAGCAGTGGAGATATTTGTAAGGACAAGAAAGTGCCCCCAATTGCTTCAACTCCATGCCATATCTGAGCATGGGACCAAGCAAACCCTCTGTGTGAGCACTGAAGAGACTGGAGCCAACTGGGCTGGTTGGGAATGCCAAGAAAGTGATGGGAGATGGGGCTGCTTCTCCTCTTCCTGCTCTTAGACCCCCTTTGGATTCATGGAAACTTTTGGGGAGCAAATGAATTAGGCAACACTGAACACTATAGCTCTGGAATCAGAGGCAAAGATCTGAGGTTACACATTCAAATTCTTGTACCTAATCCTCTTCCCTAAGACCTCTTCATTAGTGTGCCATCCAGCACAGACAGAAACCTGTGCCTAAGCTAAGCACACCCATTAACACCGTGTCACCACCTCCCCAGGATGAAAGAACAAAACTGTCAGCCCAAAGAAAGGTGAAAAATGCTTTTCCAAAGGAAAAACAAACGAAGTTGCTCCTCTGGTACAATCAAGTGGACAGATTTAGCCAACTAAAAACATGCAAAGCACGATGTGTTTGTAGAATTTAACCTATCCAGCTCTCTTCTAAGTTGCTGCCATGTCTCCTGGGTGTTTTAGCGACAAGGAGTCCAAGTAAAGCACAAAACCCATTGTCTAATGAGACTCTTGACTTTGAGGTGGTGAGATACTACATTTTAAGTCCTGTGCAGGCATCCAAGATAAACACACTCTAGACCATTCATGGCTGTTCCATGCAGGAAGCTTGGACAGAGTTGAATGAATGACAGCTTAATGGAAACAAAAAGAAATGGAATGCCCTCCTCCTACCCCCACTGGGTTTGCTTCCCCAGCTCAAAGGTTCACTGAGGGCAGCTGACAAATTCCCATTAGTCTTTCTGCAGGTTTCCAGATTTTCTTTCTGCTTTGGGCACCACATGCATAATATTCTCAGCAGTGCTCTGACTGAAGTCACGGAGCATTGAGCCACAGCTGAAGACTTGGCTTTGCTGTTTTCTGCACTTGAAGGCCAGCTACAAATAGCAGGTCAGGGGCAATTGTACCGAGACGTGATAATCTGGTCAGAGTGGGCAGCCTCTGTTCTCACCCACTGAAGATAACAGGCCTTACCTCAAAATAAATAACAAGTTAAAAAAATAACATAATAATTTTGCTATAAATGTATGGGAGTACTGCAGGTTTGTTTGCTTGTAGGTTGACATGTAAAATTAGTAATGTTCTCATCTATGGGGTTTCAGATATTATCTGAGGGCTATTTCAAGGCTAACTTCCTGAAAACTAGTTTGTTGAATTTTAAGACAAATCCTAGGCAGCTTTTTTAGTTCTTAGAAATCTTAACATCTCTGTGCCAAAGGATGGGAAGCAACATCAGGCCCTTCATTTCTTCAAAGCACGTGCAGAGACTCACATGAAAGACACTTTGTCAAACAAACTAACTTAGTCTTTGGCTTTAGGTAACTCTCATTCACCAAAAAAAAAAAAAAAGACACACCCAAAACCAAAATAAAACAAACAAACAAACAAAATAAAACAAAAAACAACAACAACAAAAGACCCAAAACCCAGTGGCTTCAGAGGCAACTGTAGTGAATGCAGGTTTCAGGTCATCATTTTTCAGCAGTATTTTTAAGACAGAGCCACCTCCTGAGGGACCATGAATATGTACAACAGACTTCAGCCAGTTCTGTAGGTTCCCAGCTTCTCCCAGGATTTTACCCATAGACAGGAGCACTAGGAATGGCTGCTTTTTTCTAGGATGGCCTAATCCTTGCCTTGAGTATGTGAATGTGTTAGCTTTAGAAAACCCTACTTAAACAGGGTCCTGCACAGTCCCACAGACCTGGTGGCATTCCACACTGTAACAGAACCCTCCTCGGATTTTAGGCAGGTACAGCTGGGAAGAAAAAATGCCCTTTCCTTTTTACCACTGCACCACCTCAGAGCAGTTTATTTCAGTGCAAACTGACCACTTCCCTTTTTCTTTCTAACCTTTAAAGAGCAGCACACGTTGCTATGCTTTGAAACAAAACTAGAATTTACAAAAGCCCCCAGCACATCACACACCACAGCCCATCCAGGACTTGTGCAACGTTTGGTATGAAGCCAGTGGACATTCAGTGGAAAAAGGCTCAGTGTCCAAAGCAGCATGTGGAGGATTCAGCAAGCAGCTCTCATTAGTGCCAATAGGAGCCTGGCTACTAAACCTTCACACCTCTCGAAAGATGTTTCCTCTGTCTTTAATAGACATTTGCACAAATCTGCTCCGGAGCTGAAACCAAGCAGACAGAAATTTTAGCTGGGGAAAAAAACAGTCTTAGCCATTAAAAAGCTGGCCCTGTTCCAGAACAGAGAGCATCTGGCCTCCAGCTGTGTTTAGAGGACAGCAGGCCTAAGGAATAGATCAGGGGAAAATCAGAGAAACAAGTAGACAGTGCTGAAATTTATAATGAAAAGAATGCCAGCCTTCCCCTGTGATGTCCAAAACCTTTGCCCTCCTACATTCCCCATCCTTTTCTCTTCTCAACTCTTTAACCACTTATTGGAAAATCAACTATTCAAGACAACACAGATACCACTTCTGGGCTTGGGAAGGAATCCAGTAGGGCTCTAGAGTAAAAAAACTGGGAAGTGTGGAAACTGGCAGCACGTGAAGCGAAGTGGGAATGGGAGGAAATTCTGGAAACTAAGGGAGGACCATGTAGGGATATAAGGAAAGATTTGCCATGAGGCAGGGACAGGATGTCTGCAAGTCCTCAAATATTACAGCAGTGGATTAGTATAAAAATGACAGATGGAAAGGCACATTCACTCATTACAGGCTGGAAAATTATGATTAAAAAAGAAAATCCTAAGTTTTTCTAAGGATGTTGTACTTTTTTTCCATTTTACCAAGATTGGTGGCAATATTTGGCCTCAAAATTTGTAAATTATTGCAACTATGCAAAGAGTAAAGGAAGAGAAAGCTCTTTATTTTCTAAGATGATAACACCATGTCTCAAAAAAAATGCTAATAAAATGCTCTGTTGGAAAGAGCCTTATCTGATAGGGATGGTATTCATGGGCACCCACTGAAACTCACATTGCTTTTTAGATTAATTTGACAAGAGCCCTTCCCCCCAGCCCCAGATGGAATGAAGAATCCATGCATGAAGCCACATATATAATAAAGGCTGGAGATTATGAAACAGGCTAGAAGACACGATCAGAATTGCAATTGATGTTGATGAAGTGGGGAAATTGCCCTGATTAGAGCAGAACAAATTTAATAAAGAGAAATGGAAAGTGTTATACTTTGAAAGGTGTAGTAAATAAATGCACAAATAAAGATGGAACTCCAGGGAAGGAAACAATGAATCCCTCAGGAATTTTAAGACAGACTAGATCAAAGTCAGCCATGGGATGTTCTTGTAGGAAATATCTGGGGATATATCTTCTGATATGCTTTACATAAAAAAGCAATAACAACAACAGCAACAGTCTCTCTGCTTTGCTTGTTCATGTATAAAACTCCTGCAAAGTATGGAAATTTGGGGAAAACGGGAAGCCATGAGGGAAATGACAGCAAAAATCCTAGAAAACACTAACAAAGGAACTAGAACAGACTATACTAGTGATGCAAGGAGGATAATTCCTTTCATATACAGAATAACTTTCTAAAAAGATCTTGTAAGATCATTTGTTTTTCCTGTCAACCAGGACTTGAAGGAAAAGTGGCTTGATTTGCAATGAAGAAATTCTGAAGTCTCAGGAAAACCTTCTGATTATGAGAGTAGTGAAGATCATGGATCCCTGTGACTGTGTTTTTGAAGAGCCTGCAAGCTGCACATTGTCTGGCATGGTTCAGCTGGACCTCACCCAGCCTCACATCAGAAGAGGCAGACTAAAATCACCATTTCCAAGCTCTGGTTTGTGGATCCACAAAGGTTTGCTGGCTGCTACCAGCAGAAATGAATGCCAGGTTTACACAGGCTGGCTTTTCTGCTGGCAAAAGTCCTGGGGACCACTGGTCAAAAAATAATTGAAAGCTATGACTTTATTCTTAAGGTTTCCTTCAGCTATACATCTGTGATGTTTGGATTTCCAGCATTTCCAAGGGCAAAAGTTTTTCCTGTGTAAGTCCTGAGCTGCAGTCCCTTCCTGTAACAGCTCAGGGTGCCCAAACACAGTGACCACCCCATGTACAGCCACCAAAGGCCCTATTAAGCCCTTTACTGCTGGAAGAAACCTAGTGAACCTTATCACAGATACTCAGAAGAAGGACTAGCATGGAGCTACCAGTGTTTCCCTCCCATTTAATTTACTGATTATTGTTTGAAAACTTAGCTCTTTTAAACCATGAGGCTGCAGGGTGAGGCCTGCTCTTAGCTAGTAACTTTTGTCATAGAAGGATGTTTCCACAGATGTGAAGGCACACCAAGCAACAACAAGCACCCCTGTGTGTTGCTCTTGTATTAACTATGGTCTTGCTTCTCTATGATCACAACATTCACAGAGGAATAGCCATTACTTTAAAGTTCCAGACAACATCTTGTGTGAATACCTACTATGCAGAAAACAAGATCTAATTGACTGACATGCTGTGTCTCTGCAACATCAGTGGCAGTTCAGACATTTTGTCATTTGTTGCAGAAACTGTAGACACTTTAGAAGACCAAGCACAAAGGAGGATTTACACACCTCAATGTGTAAATAAAACAGCTTCCTACTCTGTTGATAGCTAAAGCCAAAACTGTGTTCTCTGAGCACATCAAAAGCTGGAAGTGGGAAGGGCACCTGATGTAGATGCTTCAACAAAAGAGGTTAACATGCAAACTTCTAAATTTCCTAGAATGTCACGCTAGAAAATAAATATATTAATGTCACTTTGCCATGGAGAAGGCAACATCTTTGCCTACTTTCTTACTGTGTTTTTCAGAGAGAGGGCATCCAGAATGCTGTGGCACGTAGCAGATTTGTCTTGCTAATAATATGCTGCAAAATAAACAAAGCTTTAACATTTAAATCACACCCCCCCACCCCACCCCACCCCAGCCCCACATTTGTAGATTACCTATACATTCTCAGGATACAGTGACAAATCATTCTATAGTACATATTTAATTATGATTTTAAAAAGTCTAACTCAGACACAATCTCTGGCTAGTAGCAAAATATCCACACATCACTAAAGTGAAGATCTGTTATTATCTCTCCACTGCAACAAATGGAAATCAGCACCTCGAGAAGGAGCTCCAGGGGTATCGTATCGCAGCCAATCGCACCAGATAAAAAAATAAGCTGATTTCACAAATGAAGTTTGACAAGAAGTAACATTGCATTTGTCTTGGCGAAACGAAGCACAACATTTCACAGGTACAGTTACCATGCAAACGCATGTTTGTTGAGTCTGTCATTGATTTCAACCCCAAATCACGAGTAGCATGCAGTTCTCCTGCCCCCTCAACTACTGTATTAGAGACAGTCTGGGTAATGTGCCTCTTTGGTGTAACCATAGCCTCTCAGGCAAGATTATACCACCCTAGGAAAGAATACAAGCAAAACTTGATCATATGTGTGTTTACACAATGTACATTTTACCATTTAAAAAACCAAAACATGTTACATAGATTCTCAAACACAACTCTGTTGAAAATGAAATTTTAAGCTTAAGAAATAGGTTTTAAACAACAAGGCCACCCCATTATTTTTTATGAACAGTTTAAAAAGTTCCCACCCCTAAAAATCTGCCAGTATATTTCCTCAACAGTCTTACCCACTCTCTAATACAGCTGATCTTTGCTGGATAGCAATAACAGTTCTTACATTTCTTAAATGCATGAGATAATGGACTCTGGGATAGATATAGTTCTTAACTGTGTAACACTGGAACAAATCTGACTTAAATGATTAATTGGTAAATTCAGGTGTTCCCCAGCACTACCCTTCAGGCAGGGACTTCTGCTGTTCACTGATGTGACTTCTGGCTTTTGTTGGCATCAAGCTCACCAAACAGGCTCGTGTTCAGAATGTGAGTACAAGAGCAATTCACCAGATACTCTGGTACCCAGCTTGCTCAAAACCAGGGAGGAACTTTGTTTTCTGTATTCTCTCATCCAGGTGGGGATGCAGCCCCAGTGCAGCACCTTTGGCCGAAACAGAACTATTTGGATGCGACGTAGAATTTTTTACATTTTCTTTTTTTGTAGTCATTTAAGCAACTGCAACAGCAGACTTAACTTGCAGGGTCCTTGATTAGAGGGTTACCATCTTCCTCGGCTTTACACAACGGAGCCCTTTGAAGAAGACAAATGAATTGACTGAATCCTTGTGGCCAACGTCCTCTGTAAGTCCTCTAGTACATTCTGACCAGATGTTTCTCCATTCTTGTCATACAACAACTGCTTGAAAGCTTCGTTTTCAATGAGGACCATCATATTTTTTAGAAAGTAGCCTTCACAATAGGCAGATAGTTCTGTGACGCCGAGGAACTACAAGAAGTGAAATTAGAGAAAGATAACCATTCGGATAGAACTCAGGCTGCAAATACAGTGCATAAGAACTGCACACAAACAAATACACAAGCTAAGCCCTTTAGACAGACACAGTCTAGAATGTGCTTACTTACAGTTATGAATGTGTGGAGAGGAAGGAGTTAATAAAACAGTATTTTATGCTGATGATTCTCATAGTCATTCCATGTTAAAAGACCCTGGGTGTTAGGGAAACCAAATCCCACAGGCTGGCGCTTTTCTCCCTTGGAAATTGATGGGAGTTTTACCACAGAGCTTACCAGACCCATGATTTCATGCTAGAAGTTACACCCTAAAACTACAGGTTTGGGAAAACATTACAGACCATGTTTCAAGAATGTTGTCCTTAGCAAGGATGGGGCATATGACTGCAGAAAGCTGTCATGCAGAACTTCATGCTTTGAGGAGAAATGGAAATAATCAGCCATTGAAAAAAGTCAGCAGAGGTGGATTTCCCAGAATTGGACACTTTAAGATTCAGCTGGGCAGGGTGCTGGGCCATCTTGTCTTGACTGCATTTTTGCAAAGAAAGGTTGGACCAAATGATCCTTGAAGTCCCTTTCAAGCTGGTATTCTGCAATTCTATGACTACAATTTTAAAAATGGAAAGCCCATAGAGATATTAATTATCTCAGTACTCCCTAGTCACCTTTTATTTGTAAATATGACCAAATCCACATTACAGAATCATAGAATGCACTGAGTTGGAAAGGACTCACAAGGATCAGAGTCCAACTCCTGGCCCTGCAAGGGACCATCCACCAAACTGTAGCTTTCTCTCAATCCTGATGACAAAGGCTGTGCTCCACATGTCTCTGGGCCAATGTGCTCACACATCCCCCTCTGGAAAGGCAGGGGAGGTCCTGCAGGTGCAGATGAGCTTGCAAAGCACCAGGGTCAAGAACAGTGTCCCTGACCTTGGTTCTAACTAGATGATATTTAAGGGTCCCTTCCAACCCAGCTGATTCCAGAAGTCAAAGATTCAGGCACAGCCAGGTTGGCTGTTGCTGCAATGCCCTACCCACAGCAGTGCCAACACGACTCTGGCTGTAAAACCCACCCAACTACCTAATTCCCACTGCTTCCACTGGGAGGTGCAGGCACAAATACCTTGCAGGCTGGGGCTCTTACAGGCAAACCAGGAGCTGGATTTAGCCACTGGGTTTGTTAAGTCCCAGCATGTAAGAATTTTCTTCAATCAGGATGTAAATAACAGCCCCATTTCACAATTCAAAGAAAACATGATTTTAAAGCAAAATTATTATTTTCACTGACAGCAATACAAATAGAGAAGTTCACACATGAGCTAGAAGACAAATCAAGTATTTTTCAAATGATTCCTGCACTGTAATTTTTTTCCTCTTACATTAAATGGACCTGCAGATATACCTCATTGCTTATTTTTATAGGTGGACCTTTGTGCTATTTCAAACATTGATTGCAAGTTATCTGTACATGAAGACCTAACATTACTATTCTCTGTAGGAAATACCTGATGATGGGAATAGAGGTCAGATTTGCAGGGGTTTGGAGCAATCTGCTCTGTTCAATCTAACCTCCATGTCTCAATGCATCAGTTTATCTTTTGTATAGACCATGCAAGTTAGAGAAAAACTCTCTTAAAGAAATGCTTGAAGAATATTTCACTGCACTTACATTTGTGCGTCATTTCCATCTTCCAAGTGAAAATCTAACTACTACACATGAGGAGGGAAAAAACTGAAACTAATCAATGTGGTAACCACCTCCACCAATGCGTGTAAATAGGTTTTCTAGGACAAGAAATGTCACGCTTTTGTGTCTAATGACTTAGGCAACCTCACAAGCTAAGTATATAATTTGATTCCAATAAGAAACTCTCCAAGACATAAAATTCTCATTACCATCCTTGCAGGGCTCTGAGCCATTGCACTTCCACAACGTGGCATTTTTATATATTGACAAGGTGTCACTGGCATTGAGTGTATCACCCCACTGGGCTTCAGGCAGGAAGAAACAGGTAATGGAAATGGGAAAATGCATCTTGGAAGGTGAAAGCAGAGATGCCTACTTCACTTAGTGATTCCTGTAGAATCAGCTCAGCAGTTTGTGTTGCCATGAATAAGGGATAGATCTCCTGCACAGTGGTACACTCAAATTGAGTTTGAACAGCTCAGGGAAGGGGCTGAGAAGCTGCCACCTTGGACTTAGACTACCTAATTTTTGATTGTCACTATACCAGGAACCTATTAATCAGTCAGTCCCAGTAAATGAATGACGAATCTTAAACATGCAACAAATGAGATATACATACATATATATATCTGTATCTATTTTTTATAAAACTGACCTACAAGGATGATGGCGGACACACAACATACAAGCATATGCAGTTATTTTTACCTTGGCATGATTATAAATATCCACGCAGTTTTCTGTATTAATGCTTTTTGCACAAATGATCTCACAGTGTCGTTGTAAAGCTTCAAGCTGGAAAAATTTAGCAGCAGAGAGAAGCTAAAAAAAAAACAAAAGGCATGGAAAAAATAGTCAAAAACTGCTGAGTGATACAGAATCAGAGCTTGCTTCTTTACTGTTTCATTATATTTTTTTCTCTGCCCCTTCTTCAGTTAGCATGAAAGTACTGACAAAAAAGTCAGAATGAGAAGATTGCTTGGTTGTTTTAACCCTCTGCAGTCCCATCTAAATCACACAATGGGAATCTCTACACAGAGAGAACACCAAAGGCTGCTCAGGTCCACATGTTGACTTTGGAATGGGACAAGGAGAAAAAGGAAAGAGCGGCTTGAAGAATATTCTGTAACTTTGCAAACACGATTCTCCAATAAGGGACCTGCAAATACATCCCAAAGCCCAAAGTTCTGGTTCAACTTTCAACTGTTCCCCAAGATCTTATTGAAACAGAGCACCTGGGCTGGATGTTGGGAAGTCAGCAGAAAGATGAGGATCAAGTGTGTACAGGAATTCAAACCAAACAATGATGACCATCCTGGGCAGTCTTAATCTAGAGAGACAATAATCCTCAAATCTGCTACCCTCAGCAGGCTCAAGGGAACAGAATCAGATCTCCATATGCTCCTTGTCCTTGTTTGTGAGCAGCTGTAAGGGGATATCCAGGCCAGAAGCACTGTCTGCAGACTGTGTTGCTCCAAGGAAAGAGTGCAGAAAGCTGGGAACCAGCTTTGTGAGGCAATGCCTCGCTAGCATTCATGTGAGTGTCACACGTCTGTCACCGCTCTGCCACAGCTCTCCTGACACCAGCACTGACCTCCCTCTTTGGCCCTGCATCCCCACCGTGGCTGTACTGCCCACCCTGGCACTGCCTTGGCATCTCTGCATGCCTGTGAGGTGAAAATGGCTTGAATTTTGAGTTCTCCAACTGATTTCAGCAGTGTTAAGATTTCCTCTGTTGCCCTTTTTCTGTCCTTTTACAGTAGGGAAAAGTAATTTCATTTTCTGTCTTTTGATGGTAGGTCATGTCTCTGGCTCTCCGCTCTGCCTTAGAAAGCAGGTTGGAGTTCTTCATTGCTTGACACCTTGCTGTAACCCAGCCAGACCTTAGGCTGAGCTGTTCACGTGTTTAAATAGCACTTACTCAGGTATTCAGGCTTTTACACAGCTCTTATTATTTGGGACTCATAACAAAAAGCTAACCTGTGCATCCCAAAGGGGCTCTTATGCTGCACGGGGGAAGAAACAAAACCATAAAACTTCCATGACATTATTCTGACTTCTCCTATGCAGTCTGCTCAAGATCTACTTTAATCCCATAAATAAATCCAAGTGCTGGAAATCTACAGTGCTGATGTGATAGCAGCCAGCTGGCCCCAATTATGAGTTGCAGCAAAGATTTCTGTGGAGTATTTCTGGTGCTTCTTGTTATCATATTTGTAATAACGCAAGTTACTAAATGCAGTTTTGAAAGATAAAGCCAAATCCTATTCCAGCTGCCTCTGTGGCTCAAGCAGTCATGTGCTGGTTTGTAATTACTTTAAGCTGTGAGGAACCATGGCCAGATCTGTTATCAAGAGATCAATCAATCAGTCATACATTCTGGAGTCCCAGAAGTTTTGAGATGTCACAAAAGTAGAGCAAGCTGCCAGCTGAAATGCAGCACAAGCTTTTTAGCAGCCTAGGTGATAACACACACATCTCTATAAAGCCACTGCACTGCCTAGTCTAAGATTGTCTATTTCAGAAAAGGTTAGAAATTCAGGAGGTCTTTCAAAACTCTGAGTGAAACAGAGAATTAGTGAACTTTTCCTATACAGCTCAGGAAGTCAATGTGGATATGCTTACTTAAAAATCCACTGCTTCCACTAGAGAGGGGTAATTTCAGTCCTGACCAGTTCCATCCTCTGGCTGCCAGACTGTAGTGTTACAAGGACAGAACAATACAGGCAACAGTGGAACAGTGACAGGACACTAGGAAATGGAAAGTAGCTGCACCAGGGGAAGTGCAAATTGGCCATAAGGAACAGGCTCTCCACTGAGAGGGTGGTCAGCCACTGAACAGGCTCCCCAGGGAAATGCTCATGGCACCAAGCCTGCCTGAGTTCAAGGCACATCTGCATGACGCTCTGAGTGATGTGGTTTAGCTTTACACAGCCCTGCAAGGAGCAGGGAGTTGGACTTGATGATCCTTATGGGTCTCTTCCAAGATGAGATATTTTATGACCCTGTGATGGTGGTGGCAGACACTGATGGTTACCAGCTGTTTAGGTAGCTCTGAATTCAGTATTTACTGACCTGCATTCTTTTTGGCTGCTTGAAAACTCCTTGAATGACTATCAAGAATTTGCTCAAACACCTCTTAGTTCTGTATATCTGGAGTGGTTTTGCTGATCATAGCTGACTGTGATGGCACACAGTATTTGGAAGGGAATGACTCAATGTCCCTAAGGTTGTGGTTGCATGGCTGCACTGAAGGTTCAGTCAGCTCCAGCTGGCTTTGGTTTGGCTTTTGCAAAAGGCTACCACAGCACCTGGACGTTTTACATCCAGTGAGAAAGGGGCAAAGAAGTCTATGTATCTCAGAGAGTAGATTATGGCTATATTAATAAAATTTGAGAGTCACATGCTTGAAATTGAACTGAACTGTGTCTCCAGTGGACTTCTCTCATGGTTAAAGCCCAGCACATGCCCCTCTCCCATGTGAGGAACCAAATTGGATGTTTTTAATGCTGCTGAGATAGGGAGGATGGAACACTGAGTTGCTGGAAATTGGTTCCAGACTTTGGTAACACCAGCTTTGCCTCTAAGGAGGTATTTGAAAAGTCTCCCAGTCTCCTGCAGAACTGCAGAGAGCCTGGGCACCCCAGGTGAAGCACTGCTGGCTCTTACAGGAGTGCTCAGGTCTTGCCCAATGGCCATGTGCCCTCAGGTGAATGGTACACAGATCAGTCAGTATCGCTCCCACTGCAATTAAATAAATGTCTCTTACCTCCATAATTTCATTGTTTTTAATCAGGAGTGACTCTGCACCTCCATAATAAAGATACTGCATAACCAGCTGTAATAAAAGAAAGGGAGTGTTTATAAAAACCAATCCAAGACACAGAGGAACAGGAGACAACACAGACAATTCCCAAGGCTCTCCTAACACCACCATGGATTTGTAGGTAAAAATGGCTCAAGCCTCCTGATTCTCCCTCTCTCTGCAAAGCTCAGTGTTTCCTTCTCATAGGTTGTCTAATGTCTCAACCCTCACCCTCAAATTGTCTGGACTTCCTGGTGAGCTCCAAACAGTTTGCAGGAAACTGAGTAATTAATTTTGAATTTTCAGTGTATTTCCCAGTCTGCAAAGTACATCACTGATGCACAATATATACAAACCCAGTATACATAATAGTTATTCCCTTATTCCTTTCCTGGCAAAGGCCACCTTCATCCAGCTGTGTGTGGGCATGCATGGATGATAAGAAAGAGGTGGAGGAGGCTTTGCACTGTAACACAATCCAGCTAAGATCCCTCTGTGGGGAGCACAGTTACTGTAGGCAGCTGGGAATTATGCGCAGCAGGAACGGTCGATACACGGAGCTCCAGCCTAAAGCAAGGGAAACATATCCATGTACATGCTACAGGTACAGAGAGCAAGCTCTGCCTTTTCATGGCAAAGAAACTGATTGGAGAGCACTGCTAAGGAAGGGAGTGAAGCGTGTCTCTTCCAAACCTGTCCATTAAATACAGGAAGAGCCAACTAGAGAAAGAAATGCCTTATGCTGACAGGCAGCACGCTGTGTGCACAGCCCATGTCAGTGAAATGCATGTTGCTGCACCTGCTGGGGCACATTTTAATCAATAGCACTCTGCAGTGCTTGAACAGAGATGAAGCCTGTGCTTGTGAAACCGCTGCTCTGCTTTATCACATACATAGGTACTAATTTGGACAGAGCATGCGTGGTGTTTCTCTTACAAGTTCCACTCAAATTCAGTGCGAGGACCGTACCTGAAAGATGGGGTACTTCACATAGTTGATCTCAATACAAGTACTATCAGATGAGGGCTTGCTAGACAGCAGTGCTTTAAACCTAAATAAAAAGGAGAAAAACTGAAATACCAGCCCAATTATCTCTGTGGAAAAATGCAGCAAAAGCACTAAAGAAGTGCAGTAGAATGACAGCATCAACTCTTCCAAAAACAGTATACTGAAATGAACGTATTTGTTGTCAAAAAGCATCAAGATTTAGACACTAACATGAAGCTCAAACCAAAAGGAAGAAGCCTCTCTCTAGAAGATTTCAATTTGAAATTTTTGAAAAATGCATCTAATGTAACAATGGAATAAAATGTACATCCAAAATTCAGATTCTGTAATGACACATATTACAGAACCAAAATCTTTTCTTGAAGGCAACGTGATCTTTTACGAAGATTTGCAACATTTAAAACCTGAACATTTTCCTTTTTTGAAGGCAATACATTTTGGCTTATGTTCATTATGATGGTTTAAGAAATGTTTTGGAACAAAATATTAAAAAAACTGCACTAGGACTTCTAATGCTCCTATGCACAATCAGGGTAATTGTGTAAGAAGAGGCAGGAGAGAAAATTGGATAGGTAGCTGCTCTCTGATTATCAAAACCTGAAATTCAGACACAACATTCAGGATAAAAAAACCTGCATATTTTTAGTTAATAATTGCAGACTTATGTGAGATATATACATATGTAACAGTCTACTTCTCAAAACCAGGTATTCCCATTGATCAGAAGGTGAAAATGGGAAATGTGCTGACAGAAACTCCTGCCCTTGTACTTCCTCTCTTTGATAATTCATCTGACCTCCCTGCAGTATTCAAAGCTAGGCTTATCTATCAAGACCACCCATTCACTGGATGGTAATCTTTTCCATATCATGACTGCATCTTGTTAATTAAAATACAGGTAACAATTTATTTGCTTTCATTATTGCCAAACTCTATTATGAACGCAATTTAGTAGGCTTAAAGCTGCAGTCTGGAACATATTTGTACATCTACCAAGAGGCTCTAAACCCCAATATCCATTTCTTAATGGAAGGCAGGGTCAGGAACTGCAGTTACTTTATGCAAATCTCTTTACTCTGTGCTGTGGGTTGGCAGCACAACTATAGCATCAATTCCCGTATCGCTTAAACTATGCAAACCCAGTGCTGTGTCCTTGCCACATCTTGAAATAAACAGTTATGGAGGGCCAGCAAGCCTTGTTTAAAAGCACACCTTGAATTATACAGCTGCATACAAATAACATTTGTGAGCAGCTCTTGGTTGGGTTGAGCTGGGTAGCCCACATTCAGCCTTCTGAGCACAGGAAACAGACTATAAATATTGCCTTTGGATACAGTATGGTATGCTTCATAGCTATTTAATTTTATTTAAAAGTTGCCAAATGCTGTCAATGAATTGTGTGATAGTAGGTTGTTTTCCCTGGAGAGTGCAGAAACTGATGCAAGGCAGGATTTAACCACCCACAAGATAAATTATTAAGAATCAAAATATCACAACTCCTGTATGGTTGAGAACTGGGTGCAGTGACAAGCACCACACCAATGTGCCTCAGTGGAATGATGTCAGATACATGGCCAGAAGCATGGATCATTCACTGGATGAAAATCTATTGACAGGAGCACTTGTTAAATGTCTGGCAGATGAACCAGAAACAAGCTGTGGGGATGTTCTGATTAAGAAAAACTGGGAAGATTGGGCCACTAGCCCTCAAAAAAACTGGAACAGCAAAACAAACAAAAAAACCCCACAAATCCACAAAATCAAATTCTATTTTTATTAAAAACCAGAGATGTATTCCTTTTTTACCTTGGTGATGCAGTAAATAGCAACACTCGATGTGCATAAAAGGGTCTTCCTTCCACCAGAAATGTGACATCTGACATCTCTTTATTGTTAAGAAAATGGGGATCTAGAATCACAAAAAGAAGGAAACAAAAAGGCCAATAACTTTAATTTGGAAGAGGTCAGGAATGTACTGAATATTTCCCTGTTTTGACATAAGAAAGCAACAGAATAGAAGGATATTGTTTTTAGTCAGTAAAGCCCATAAAGTTATTTTGGACAGCCTGAGACAACCACATGGAGATGAGACAAAAGGAATTCAAAGCAGTGAAGTCTGTGAGGACCTTTGCTGAAATGACAGCCAGCCATCCCCGCCGTGTGATGCTGGCACAGCCTCCCAGCTCCACCACCCAGAGCAAACCGCAGCTCAGCAGATGCTGGGGGGCCCTACACTCATTTATGCTCCATTAGGCCACTCTCCCTGTGTGAGGAAGTCTCTGTCAAGAGGAAGAGGGTCCTGGAAAATTGCTTGTGTGTTCTCTCAGTCCCCTGAAAGCAGCCTGGGCTCTGCTGACCAAGCTGGGAGGTGCAGCATCATCTGCAGCCAGCCAGGGTGGTAAGGCTTGGATCCCAGCCTAATTAGCAACACAGACAAATCTTTGCAGATTTATGGCCCCACTCTAGCACACCTGATGACCCTCCTGATGTCAGCAGAAGTTTTAGGTCAGGCTAAGTTTGGGGCCCTTCCTTCTTCTAATTCTGTCTTTTAAACTGAGATTTTTCTGACTTGCGGCCCCGTTGAGCACCTGGCCAGCAGCAGCCTTCCCACAGCTCTCCCTGGAGAGCCAGGCAGGATCTTCCAGCCACACTTACCCAGGCGGGAGGTCTGCTTGCGCTTAATTTCCACGAGCTTTGGAATTGGGTAGGGTCCATAGCAATGAGTGAAAATGACAGAGAGCTGCTGGCTGATCACCTCGTTCTACGCAAAAGGAAACAAACATATACAACGTAAAATCAGTATGCAAAGGACATGCTACGTTGTTCTCAACAGCTGCCTGGTTTGAAGGTGAAAAATGTGATTGCTGGAGCTTTATTAAAAATAAGAGCTTATGATAATTAGCATTTGTTAGAAACTGTAGTTCTCATTTACTTGATTGCTATATCTCCTGTACAAATAATTTTAAGCAAAGAAGTCTTCTCCCTGGATGACAAGTCTTCTTTGTCTAAAAAATTCCATAGCCCGGTCCCCGCTGCAAAAACAAAGTTCCTTTACAACAGTGATTTCATTTTATTTGCAGACTTACTGTACTGGAAAATGACTTTTTTTTTTTTTTTGCTCTTTAGAAAATGGTCACTGGTCACATCTTAGAAAACCCAAGCTACAGACAGATGCAGCTGCACACGTTTTTAAGTACAGCAGTCTCACAAACAGACCCTTCCCCTACAGAGTGACTGAGGCACCAGAGCCAGCCACTCATTTAATCCCAAATGCTTCATTAACGTGCTCTTACACCTCTGGCACCAGTGTGGGCACCGCTGTGCTGTGGAAACCACCAGACCCTCATAAAACCAGGTCTGGTCCCTGGCCTTAACCCTTTCTGCCCCAACTCTGGGGGCAAGGCAGCCACAGGATGCTTTCCTAAGCACCTTGAGTATTTATATGCATAAGATGCAAAGGTAGTGAAATGGATTCAATGCCTAACTACCTAAGTCCCAGACAAAAGCGGGATTTAAAAGCCTTGGCAAATTTTATCCCACACTTTGCTGATAACCAGAGCAAGTCTAGACAAGTTCAGTAGTGCCACACTGTTAATTCATTGTAACATCTTTTAATACTCTGTTGACTGGTGAGTCTCTCCACACCAGGAAACTGTGAAATGGCAAGACACTTAGACATAAGAGGGTCAAAGGCCAAGGAAACGAGCAGATCAGGGACAAAAACCAGTATCATAGTATAAAACTTTGAGGTGTGTAGTTGTTACACTAAAAATATCTCCAGGCTTTAGAAGCAGATATCGAAGGTTTCCTTGCTCTGAGCACATTTCAGAAACGCTCCTTAAATCCCACGAGCAACAAGGAGGAGTGGCAGAGATGCTGTAATGACTCTTACTGAATCTAATCAAACAGGGTGGGAAGGGGTAGAGCTGTTCCCTCACAGGCACATGCTGATGTCAAAGGAAATTACACGCACTCGCCCGCAGGCAGGAGCTGGCTCCTATTACTACGTCAGATGTAGCACTGAAAGAAACACTGAGATAAGAGAAACTCTCCTACTGAGAGACTCCATTTAGCAGGCACAGGGCCCAGCCCTCAGAGACAAGGAGGGCGGCTCACCCCAGGAGCATCTCACTGTTCAGCATCCTCCCGCCAGAGCTCTGCAAAGGGAGCAAACCATGGGCTAAAGAGAAAAGGAAGATTTAAGGCCAGATTTAAAGAAGGAAGTGACTCAGCTGCTGGGAGGGCTGGGAGGGGAAGCTTTAGATAGACAGGGCAGAAAGAGCAATTTCTTCTCTGCTCGGAAAGGCTGTGCCGAAGTGGCAGGGCTGACTGAGTCAGCCAGGGAGGAGCGCGTCTGGGGGGATGCTGATTACCAGCAGGCAGCTCCCAGTTGGATCTGGCAGATGCTAGAAGTCAGAAAATACAAGGGAAGATGGAGACAATTCCATGGTTAGAGCAGAGGCTAGCTTCTGGAGAGGAGAAACAATGCTCCCCTTTACCTGCAATGTATAAAAGCGAAGTGCACTGAAGAGGAGAGCTCCTGGAAGCCCCCTCCCCAGTCTGCCGTGGTGCATGGGTCCTGTCTGTGTCAATGAGGTTTTAGTGGCTTCCATGAACTCACCAGTCCCAGCCACAGCTGTGCCTACGCAATGGCTTGTTAAAAACACACACATGCATCAGCAGACAATTAATCTCCTCCTTCCAGGGTGTCTGTGGGAACGTGCTGGTGGAAAATCTGGGTATTGGCTTCCCAGTGCCTTGTTGGGAGCTGGAGGCCCAACTCACCAGACCAAACCACAGCACCATGGACCAGGAGGACATCCAGCTGCACCGAGACCAGGGAAGGACAGGCCAAACTCAGCCACCCAAGTGCAAAAAGGAGATCCCTACTAGTAAATCCAACCAAAGAACCAGTTGTGCCTGCAGACAATCCCATGGGAGCCTGCCTGCACTGCCAACTGCTAGCTCCCTGGGTCACCAACTCTGTGGTGTGCAGATACAAGCCCATTAAAAAAACACTTTGCCCATGTCATGGGCCCACAAGCCTGTGAAAAAAACGGTGTAAACTAAGCTCTAATTAGCTCAAAATGTGATATATTCACATGAGAAATGCTTAAAAAGCCCCAAGACATGGAACAGAGATGGGACAAAGAGAAAAGAGACCTTAGGATGGACACATCAAAGAAAGAAGGGCCATCAGACAGTGGCTTCAGACTTCCAATGCAGAACGCTGACCTCATTTGGCAAAGAGGAGGCTGGAGACCTTTGGCTTCTATTGATAACATTAAATACTTACATCTCATGCCATCCAAAGGCCAAAAACTGTGCTCAGCAAGAAAGCTGAAGCATGTGCTTGTCTAGAGCCATTGCTAACAAACAGCAGCAAGGGATTGGTAAATTATTACAGCACACCAAGTTTGCTTCCCACACCCCCAGCACATAGCCAAGCTCACAGGGCAGTGGCCCTGAATCTACTCCCCACAGTGCCTCTGCTGACTTTTACCAATAAGCCAGGCAGAAACAGGAGAAGAAAAAGGATGCTTTATCTTTAACTGGATAGCTGGGGGAAAAAATTGGCTTTTTATAAGCCAAATCCTGCTCTTGGAGGGCTTGGGCTGCCTGTTAAGTAACTGGAACAACTGCAGAAGTCCATGGGGTGCAAGCATTGCTCTGGAAGACAGGAGGACACATTTAGCCTATTCAAGCTTCACCTTCACACAGTGCCCACACTGAGGTGCTCAGAAGCTCCAATTTAAGCACCAAGATGGATAATTCTTCCCTGTTTATCCTTTCATCCTTTCAGCCTAACTGTGAGAGCCCAGCTGTAAGAGCTCACTGCAGCAGTTGTGGGTGGCAAGATTAATACTGGAGGAGCAAATCAAAGTTTGTTTTCTTGCTACAGTTTGATGTTGGAAAACATTGTGCCAGGATGTGTGAGGCTGACACCTGGAGCGAGGCCAGCCTCCTTTTAGACACGGGCGTTCATTTGCACTCAAAGGGAGCCGACGCACATCTTCTTCTGTGGGAGGGGGAAGAAAGCTTGGCACAGCATATAATAAAAATATTTACCTAGCCATGGGGTAGTTTACAGATAGGCAAGAGGGAACAGGGAACAACAGCAAGTCTTCTGAGGGAGATGGTGCTTCCAGCAGAGAGCTGGTTGGTGAGCAAGCAACTTTGCTTTGTAGATACAAGCGGTCCCCTGACTTAAAAGCATTCTTCAGCAAAGATCTAAAGGAATTCCCCAGTCCTGCTGAATGCACTTGGATTCTGAAGGGAATTCATAAATTCTTTTGAAGCAAAGCTGGAGGCTTTCAAGTTGTTGGACCAGAGATGCCTCATCGATTGATCTGAGAAGAGGTGAAGATCCGGGTGGGAAGTGCAGGGATATTTTTTCCTGACTGTCCATCTGACAGAGGTCTGTGGCAGGATTCAGGGAAGTCTCCTCCAGGCTTCAGCACATACCCCGGGAGAGCTTGCTCCATTCCAGGTTACACAGATCAATGCAGCACAGCCATTCTGGGATGTGTTCCTACAAGGTACTGGACACAACTGGGAAATACATAGCCAATATTCTCCAGTACCTGTGCAAGACACGTGTCTATGCCCCAAACTCTGCAGGGTAAAATGTGTGTTGCAGACTGCTCAAACCCCACTGCTTAGTTCTTTCCAGTCTACAGACACCCTACCACCTCCACATGGCTGCCCTCTATAGTGGTAACAAGTCAGGCTTCTTTTCTTCACCTCTGAAATCCCAAGCAGTATTTTGGAGTTTTCTTCTACTGATGCTATCATCACCAGCTCAGCTCCATTAATGTTGTTTTACTCAAAGTCTGCCAGGCCCCCAAATTCCTCTACCACATAGCCCAAAAACCAAAAGTCCACCACATTAGGCAGAAAAAGCAACGCTTATTCCTCTGGGCTCGGTGTCTTTGTGTTAATACACATCTCCCCAGCAAACTGAGAAACCACACTGCTCAGAGAACAGGGGCACTGGCAAAGATATCTTCTCTCTCTGGTCCTGAGGATGCTGTGGGGACCCATTTCTCTGTTAAATGCAGAGTGGCAGAAGTGCTGTTTCCAGTCACTAATCTCACATGCAGTCCCCAGTTTCTGTTCCAGCAGTGGTAGTCTCAGGATACCCCAATCCCATTGAGGACTCGTCCATGACATGCTCGAATACGCTTGAATTAGTCCTCTATGCTCCCCTTTCCCAGAAAAAGATGATAAAGAGTGAAGTAACAGAGAGGGCTGTCCCCCATCCCTGAACACCCAAACTCTGAGACCTTCTTTGCCATCTCAGAACTGTCTCCACCTTTGCACAGGTGTCCCGCTACCGTCTTCTTGCATAATTCCCTTTCACCAAATGCCTCAAAACTAAATAAATGCCACTTCAGATGGTCACTCCTAGATGGTAAAGCAGCATACACGTAATTAATATTAGTCAACAATTGGAAAGGGAGGGAAGCCCCAGAGGTTGGAGCTACAGTTAGAGGCAGTGAACTGCGCAACAAAATGGGTTTTGTTAGTGCTGGGCTCGAGCCCCTCCACTGGAAGCACAAATGGAAAAGAATTAATCACAGGTAAGGCACAAACGGACCCTTCCGTTGCTTCTGGGAAAGGTGCCAAGCCTGCTTTTCAAAAGGCTCTTTATATCACAGCTGTGCATTGTATGTAGAAAGCTCAGATCCACGGGCACAGTCCAATCCCTGGGTGAGAGCCCAGAAAAGGGCAGGTGTCACATCCAAGGCATTTATTTATTGTAAATGAAGAAACGGCCCCTGCCTCTGGCAGGGGAACATTTTAGAAGGTAGCAGAGGGCAGGAACAAAACCAAACCTGTGTTAGTAAGTGCCAAGCTGAACGTGTGTTATGAAACCACAGAATGGGGTTAGCAGTGCGTTATTAGCATGCCACTCGGTACCTGGCGCTCGTATCTGACGCGCAGAATGCAGGATGTACATGTGTGGATAACCTGGGTCCGGCTGACTCGGAACTGTTCAGACACAGAAGTGCTACAAGTGACAATGGGCAATGCTACAGATCACCGCAGTCGCTGGGGAACAGTGAAAACTGACTGAACGTCACGGCAAGTCCCAGCCAAAAGATGGATCACCATGTGCTGGCTGGGCTCTGGGTGGCACATAGAAGGGCATTAGCCATTCCATAGAATCCATAAGCAGACTCTTCAGCACCCTGGGATGTCTTCAGGGTTATTTTTAAGGCACGTTTTGGTGCATCTGTCTCCTCTGTGGAAACTGCATTTTTCTTCAGCTGAAGTATTTCAGTCATCAGCCAAAATGTTCCATTTTCAGGTGTTGATTTTTTCAAGAAAGGTAAAATATTATGTGAGAAATAAATATCCTAGTGAAACCTTTCATTACAATAAAACCTCAGTGTTCTGTTGAAAAGCAATTCAACAGAACAAAGAGGAGTCTTTCCTGATAGTCTCCAGGTAAGAGAAACACACACAGCAATCCCCCAGAGGAAGACTTTCCCTTGGGATGTGATTATGACAGAGTGCCTGTTATGTAGGGTTCACCTCTGCTCTCTACCCTTAGCCCTTCCTGCAGAACAGGGCAGTCTAGCTTCACATAACAAAATACAGCTTCACACAAGCACATCTAAAACATTAATTTCAGCCCACCATGAAGCAACACAAAAAACTGGAATTTTCTAGCTGCTTTGTCTTCCAGTTCCACTTTCTAGGTCACATGCAGACCCTAAGGAAATACTGATCTTTGCTGACCACCATGCCTGGACTTAGTAGAACAGACAGATGAGTTCAGAGTCTGTTGACATTCTTTGAGAAACCTCTCCCAACATTTGTTTTAGAAGAATCAAATCCAGAAAAACACCAGCAATATAGAAACATCAAGCTCATCTCAAGCTTCAGCTTCTGAAAGTTTTCTTGAAACACAACAGGCAGATGTTTCAATCTTTCCTGCTGCCTTCTGTTTGAGGGAGATATGAAAATACTTTTTCAGTAGTTACTGCATCTGTGACAGAGGCTATTTCTGTAAGGATATATTTTTAAAGCTTTCCTTTTAAAAGATTTTGGTTTCCAAGTGGAGAAGTTACTGCTGAAAGAGTACTTTAGCTTTTAAACCATATAGGCTAGATTTCTCAAGATAACCCACATGCCTGAATCTTTTTGGAATTTTAAAACTGGTTATTGTTCTGAATTGCTATTTGTTCTTGATAACTGTCAACACCAGACTGAGGGCTGATATCCAAACAGCTCAGCTTTCCAAAAGAGCCAGCGCACTCCTGCACATTTCTTCAGCTGCCTGTAGGTGAATTTGTAAAGGCTGGAAAGCTGCAGGAATTTTAAATCCTGAGGAAACATCTTTACAAAGTAGTTTCCTGCATCTTTCAACAAGCCTGGCTGCCCAACACCTCACTAATGGGCTAAATATTAAAATAAACTAAATATAATAAACATGGTGTCACTGACAGAAACAGATGGAAAGGATGAAGAGAGAGCTGCAGAATGCAATGAAGGTAGGGCAGTGAAGGATTGCTCCTTCTCAAGCTGATTTAGTCTTAGACAATACACTAGCAGGAACTTAGGACTTAAAGTCCTAAGCCAAGTTTTCCTGGTGTGAAGCACCTCTAGGAGCTTCAGACAATGCTTCAGCACATGTGCTCAATGCACATGTGGACTCACACGTGCACTTCAGCAATGCATAGCCACACAGGATCCAAAGAAATGGCAAGGAGCTCCTTACCTGTCCTACAGGGGAAAGAGAGAAAGTTGTAAGAGAGATTATTTGGAATTAAAAGATTGTGCATTTTCTCCAAAAAACAGGCCAAGGACAAGCTGATGTAAATTGCTGTAGGCGGAAAAAGCAGTGGATGAAACTGGCTCACGACCTCATAGAACTGGCAACAATGCTGGCTCATCTGTGTGGATGGAGCTGGTGATTTAATGACAATCCAGTCTTTACTCCAGAGCCCTGGAGTGGAAATCTAAACCAAACTGCCTCCAAAGGCCAGATGTGTTTAACTTCCAAGGTTGTGGGTTTGTGTCTCTCTCTTTTCAGGTTGTGGAAATATCAATATCAAACTCAACAGCTCCAGGATTTCTGTAGACAGAGGACACAGACTGAACATTCAGCGTATTATCCTTAAGAGACTCTCCAAAAAAACACAAGAGCTGATCTGTGAGCTTCACCCCAGGCACTACAAGCCCAAGGACCTGCATGCAGCCCCCACACAGCTCTTTTAAAAGCCTCTATTTGAAGGGGGGGCGGGGGTACTCCTCAAGCAAATATGGTCCTGTGACATGGGGCAAGTGGGCAATCCAGCTCAGTCAAGCTCAGGCAATGCAAACATCAACCTCAGCTGGAAGGAAAGCTTTCAGTCAGTTTGGGGCAGTTTTCCCAAGCCATGAAGAGGACAGTACAGATACCAACAGGCAGGAATTCAGTTGTATCTTCCTATCATTCTTCCATAACAAGACCTCTAGCATCATTTTAATTTTGAGGGACTCAACTCTGCCCTACACAGCAGCTAAAGTTTACCTCAGGGCTACTCACTTCCAGAAGTGACACTCTGGCTTCTGCCTCACACAGCCCTGTCCAAACCACTTCTAGCAGGTTACATTTGTGTGCTTGTCTTTCAAAGAGATTGAATCCATCCTTAAATGGCAGTGCCTTTCCTACCAGTGTCTCAAAACCATCATGTGTCCATCGACATTTTTAGTGTCAAAGTTTTTCCAGTTTGGGTTTTGCTTGCTTTCAGGACGGGTGACTTAAACCGAGCTCTCAATGTCTTTGCCACAGATGTTGCTTTTTCCAGAGTACCTTGAGCCTGGATTTTAATTTGGTAAAGACCCAAACTCACTGTAGGACAGCAGGAACCACGGAGGGAGCGACTGTTCTCTCTGTTCTCACAGTTCTGCCTCAGCAGCATGGAAGTGCTGCTACTTCCCCACTCCCCATGCAATTCTCAATTCCTGCAGCCAGTGTAAGACAGTTAAAGGAATGAAAGGAAATGAAAGAGCTCCATCCCACTGGAAGCCACCAGGAGCTGGGTATCAAACCTTCATCTGTGCTTTTGGAAGACTTCCTCCAGGGCTTCAGCGCAGCAGTGAGCAACCCATGTGCAACCTATACACTGTTCTCCCCCACTTACTTCACAGCTTGAAGAAAGACAATAAACCCAGGGACATCAGCTCAGCCAGTTTTGCCTGACTGGCCAATTTTTGTTGCTGTTCTGTGTTACAGCATCAGGACTTCTACAAGTTTTGTTTTTGTTTCTACTGTCAGTATCCTGGCACACAGATGGGAATGGAGTGCCACCCAGCCACCCTACAGGTCACCAGCATCAGTGCTGGCAGAGCTCCCACTTATACCCTCACATCTGTGGCATTTTATAAACCATCTGTAAGACAAAAGGGATTCCTCATATCTGACATTGTTCTTGTAGGTGTTGGTTACATTTTCTTTAATATTTTCATATCTATAGCATTTGGCATTTTTTTTTTGCATGGCTTGGGAGCCTGCAAGAACATTTTTACAACAGTGCAAAATAGAAGGTGGAGGCAGAAAGTTTGCTTCCTACCCTGAGACCCGTCCTTATGTTTCCATGTGATTTTGGGGGAGCTTCTCTGGTCAAATTACTCAAAACTAAAAACTGCTGTTTGGCTTATCCAGGTTATCTCAGCCTCTGAGACTGGGACTGTCACTCCATGAGACATTGAAAATCTGCCTGTTTAATTACCTCAGTTTCCCTGTTGGTGAAGGGAGGATAAGATCTTCTTCTATGTCTCAACTCATTAATATTAGTAAATTGTTCTGAGATTATGGGATAGCTGGAACTATTTATAGGAACACAAAATGCCATTTCTACTAGGTGCAAGTTGCCATGCAATTAAAATATACTGAGCATCACAATATGTAGCAAATGGGACATCTTGTTTTACATCAGCCAAGAACTGCTAAGTGGCTCTCTGCTTCCTAGTTGCTTATTTTATACTTTTTGCCCTGAAAAACTCATTAAGGAAATGTACTGGGCCAGACTGTGATGTTTAGCAAGAGTCATAATCTCTCGAAGTTTCCAGCCCACAGGGAAAAGGATGCCCGTGTGGGCAAATCAAGCTCCTCTCTCCACAGCTCTACAAAATGCAGAGCTTTTCAGTTTGCTGTCAAGAGAGAGGGATGTGAACCACAGTAATGGCCCTTCTGCACCTCTTAAAGGAGATTTCCATTCCGTGGGTATACACAAAAATCTCTGCTCTCAGCCCTTCCAGAGAAGGGGAACAGAAGATCCTTTAAATCTCAGCTTTCCTCAGCTGCCTTCTATGGAGTGACCAGGGAGAACTTTTATTGGCTCATTCTCCTAAAAATGAATTTATGTAGATTCCTTCCAAAGGGTTGCATAGTCTCTTTTCTCATTTCTGTCTGGGAGAGCTTTGTAAGAGGCCATTTGGACAAGACCACCACAATAATTCATAACATTTGCAGACAATTTGTAAACCCTTACAGTGTCCCAGAATGATTAATTATTTTTTCTAAGACTATGAAACACTGTGTGAGTGTGTGTTTGTGAATATGCATGAAGACAGGCAGTTCCCCCAGGCCCAGGGGCAGGCATAAAGATCAGCACAGACTTTTTCTTTGGCATTTAGGGGTTTTTGCCCCTCCATATTTTAGGTTTCTAAGTGAACCCAAAGCAGAAGGTAGCAGTCTTATTTTTTTCCCAAGTCTCCTACAACAGTCTCTGGAAGACCTAGATGTACCAAAGGTATAATCCTATGTAAATGATTTATTCTAATGATGATTGCTGGCCTTGGCTTCAGCCACCCAGGAGAAAAGCAATTAAAGTCACCCATCATCCTAGATTACAAGGGCTAAACTTATTCTCTGTTAAAGTTTTCAATATGATTAATTTCATACAAACTTTCAAACCAAACAGGACTTTGCTGGTAGTTTCTAGATGAACATACATTAACCCAAATGAGTACAGAACAAGGAATATACAAATCTTAGGACTTGGAAAAATTTCCTAACACCTATCTCAAAATATTCTCCATAAATACCCATCCAATACAAAATAACTGCAAAGGCAAAGCTCTTGGGAGCAAAAATCAGAACAATGCTGGAACAAATATGCAGGAATTGCTCAGGACTCTAGTCCAAGCCTGCTTTTGCAGCAAGATACAAGAAATAAACCCATGTAGGCTATCATTAGCTATACCAAGTTTGGTATATTTAGTATTGAGTATATCAGAACCTCTCCTCTTTTCACATTCTTTAGGCTATTGCTAAAAATTATTTGCTCCTTGCTGTTACACATAGAGCTGGGTGTTAAAAGTTACTTTCAGTTTAACAATTAGAAGGCCACACCAACATGTACTGTGGAGCATGAGGAAACAGAACACCAATCAAATAATTTCGATGTTTTTCATCACCATAAGCATTTTCCGGTAACAGTAGATGGAGGCTGGGCATTGGGAGTGACTAACTCTCAAGGGAACAAGTAGAGAAGAGACTATTGGTTATAACAAGTTTAAAATTCTTCACTAGGTAAGATATTTTCCTCTCCTTGCCAGGCCCATGATCACCCCTTTTGCCATTATACTTGCATACTTAATGGCACCTCTTTGGAAAGGTTTTGTTAGTCTGATTTGCTTGGCTAAAAAAAAAAGCCAGACAAAAGAATAAATCCGGGGAAGCTGCAAGTGCAAACATGCACACAGAAAATTTGAAAAAATTATCCTGTTCTATGCTTGTAGAAACCAGTCTCCTCACAAGGTTGAGAGTCCAAATCCCACATGAAGGGAAGAGAAAGTCGTGACAAGCTAAAGAAATTCAAAGTAAACATGAATATTAGCTTTGTTGTATGTTTCTATAAAACAAGCTGGGTGAAATTACTCTTTGGGTTGGTTTGGTTATCAACATCTCTCGCCACACTGACATGACCCTTTTGACTTTAATTTCACCACTATGTACCAGCTTCTTTTGTCTCTCCAGCTTACTGTTAGCACCTCTTATTAGGCTGTTCTAGTAGGAGCAGTGATTAGCCTGTTTATAACCCATGCTTCCACAGTGAAAAAAACTGAGATACCTAATAGAGATAATAATAATCCTGTGCAGTCTAAACAACCTTTGGGAGAGCTGCTCAAAAATAATATCGCAAACTTTAGTGTCTTACAGGATGTGAATAAGGCTGATTTCCTTTAAAACACATTATTTATCCTACCTTGCTGGCCTTCAGTATCTCAAACATCAGAGGCAATCCTTGTGTGATAAGCTCCTCGGTGTACTCCTCTTCCTGAATGGACTTGAACTCCTTTAGCAAGCACTGGATGAGGGGCCGTCGGTGCTGCTGGAAGGACGTGCGCAGGGACTCCAGCCACGTGTGCAGCGTCCAGGGAACACCTGCAGACAGAAGACACAGCTCATTCCCAGCTCCAGGGAAGGATGTGCCCTTCTGCCTTTACTGATGTTAAGATTTTAAGCAGAAGCTGCCAAATCATTCAAGAAATCAAATTCCTATTTATCCCTAATTGAGAAGGCTGATGGTTATCAGTACATCCCAGAGCTAATGCACAGAGGCTTTCCTCCAAATGCTAAGAGAAGATTGTGGTCTCTCTGCTCATCTAGCCTTCAGCTTCTCTGCTGAGACTACCAATTTGTGGTAATTGCTGTGGTGTTCTGCGTTGCAAAAGCCTTTTGGAAACTAGATTTACACTAGCTCATTTGTTTGAATATGGCCCTGGAGAGCCATTAAATGGTGAAAAAACCTGATTTTGGTCACTACCTACCTGGATTCAAATCGGTGGTCTTCAGATTAAAACTTGCTTTAAGTGATACCCCATGTCCTCTCCTGATCATTAGTATTTTCCCTAAAGAGCACTGGGCCAGTTAAGCAAATCAGCCCTTTCATGCAGCTTGTCATGACAGAACCCCTCTCCAGCCAGCTAAAGGGAACTGCTCCCATGCACTGAGTGAGAAAGCACAGGGAGCTGATGTACCTCTGCAGGCATGAGGCTGGATGTGACCTACTTTCTGCTCTTACAGAACAAAGCGGAAAGAAACACAAGCCTGGTGTTTGGCAAATGAAGGTTTTTCCTTCCATGTCAGAAAATGCTCAATGCTTGGAGAGCACCCCTGCCACTCTCCTCTCATTCGTCTCCAGATCTCTGCCTGCACAGCCCACTGCACACTCTGACCCATACCCCGTGTCCCCTGGGCTGGAGCACTGTCCCAGGCAGAGGCACACCAGGCACTTGGGTCTCTTTCTCTGTGAACAGATGACTGGGGATGGTAAATACACAGTCCAGATCGATTTCCATCTGCGCCACACAACCACCCTCTCCACAGGCAGAAGCAACTTAACAGTGGGCTGGTATGATTCAAGTCCCTCACTGGCAGAGCAGGCACACCAAGCAGTCAGTTCTCTGCTCCTGCCTTCGGAGTCTCAGAAAATAAAGTTTTTTTAAGGGTGGACTGCTTTACAGCAGAGTGCAAAAGAGAAGCAGCTGGAGGTTGCCCATGACAGCTGAACACTGCCCCAGAGCCTAACCTACACTCTGCCATGCAGCAGTGGAGATGGCTCCCAGTGGAAACCACCGTGTCCTGCAGAAAAAAGCCACTGGCCCCTGGACAGGGTGTGGTGTGGAGCTGCAATGGGCTGGGAACCTGTCAGATCTCCCACCACCTTCTATTCCGAAAGAGCTGAGGAAGATGTGGCCGTGGTCAGTTTAAGCAACAGCCCCTCAAGAGGGACACGTTCTAACAGTGGTCCTTTCCCGCATGAAGAAGAGGAAGGAGCCCAGGACTGACCTATGCTCCGGATGTCGATGGTGACGTCCACGTAGCCGTGCTCGGCACTGTGGTACATGGCCTCCTTCAGGGCCTTCAGCTTGGCCTTGCTGTTGCGGCTGGCACAGAGAGGAGCTGCCGCCGAGTCGGGCAAGTCCGTGCCCTCGGCCAGGATCTCCTCCAGGGACAGGATATCGCTCTTCTCCTTCTCTGGCTGAGCAAGCAGCTTGCGGAAAACATTCCTGTCAATCACAGCGTGGCAGAGAGAGAGGGCAGGAAAGGAGAGGAAAAGGAGAGCAGAGTCAGTGGCCAGGCTGTCACTGCACTGGGCTTACTTGCTGCGATGTGGCAAGTTAGGACACCTACCCAAGAAATTACTCCAGCTAAATGGCAGAGCCAGCTGAGAGCAGACCCAAGGCAAGCACAGCTCCTGCTAACCCACCTGCACTGCCTGGGACACATCTGCAAGTCACTGCTGTCATGACAGGAACCGCACAGATGCCGCATGAGTGGCGGCATCTTGTGGGAACAGAGACTCGTGAGCTAAACGCGGCTCAAGACTTCTTCAGCAACCAAGGAAGGCCAAGGTGCTTCTGGACAAGCTCTTGGGACTCCTACCATGGCAACCACGTGAGAAGGGAGCTGCCTGGAGCTACTGAAAGCACCGCCACTCGATTCACACTGAAAGCACTTTGGGAAAGCTAGAGCAGCTAGACATTCAACAAGGCCAGTCAGGGCAGGTTCAAGCAGAGCCAGGACTACTCTACAAAGCCACTGATCCAGCTGGGCCTTCGAGTAACAAAGCCCAAACTCAGAGACTTTGTGCCCTCAGGTTCACACCAGCATAACCTCATCAACCTCAACAGTTTCCCTTGGTTTTGCAGCTGTGAGAAGAGAAACTAGGCTGGCTCCCAGCCCACCCTCCTTGTATCCCAGTGTTCCCCTGCTCCCGCTTAAACCACAGCATGGTGTGTCCCAAACAAACTTAGGGCAGAGAGGGAAGGAAGAAGGTGTGTGTGAGAGTTATACAGGCAGGAACACAAGAGTCAGAGTCCATGACGTGGACAGCCAGCAGCCAAGCCATGGAGAGCCCCAGGTTCTCCTTGGGCCTGCAGCTCCCATTCACACTGGTTGAATGTGAGACTTCAATGCCCAAAGTGTCCCGTCTGTGCCAGGGATCCCTGGCAGGCTCCAGAGGGGCAGAGCTGTTGAACCCGCCCTGACGTGTTGTTAGACTGGCAGCTCATCTCTAAGCAAACACACGGTAGGTACTGTCTCTAACCTGTATCTATGTTCCTCTGGATGGCTACAATCAGAAAAGTAGGAACGTGAAGATCATGATACTAATTCATTGCACTGCAGTCAACTCCTGAGCGTTGCAAGGTCATGCATGCCAGGTGCTCATCTCAGTAGTTCTTTTTTTGTTTGTTTTTTTAAATTTGCAGCATACAAACAACATTAAGACACACAGGACTTTACAGTAAACATAGATGCAGAAACTCTATTCAACAAAATTAAGGCTGCAGCACTACAGACACAATTCAGTCAAACCTGAGAAAAATATTAAGAAATTCAGAAGGAATGTTTTTGACATTCCTTTCTACTGCCACATCAGCTGCCATTTAACAACCACTGCATTGAACACACCACAAGAAGTCCCCTTCCTTCTTTTTTTTTTTACATCAGAAATCAAAACGCAGCTTGTACCACACCAGCTGATTCAATTCACATGCTAGCAGAAAGCCTTACATCTCTGCTCAGCTGGTGGCATGTTTAATAGTTCATGCAGAAATTTCACCCATCTGCTCAAACTGGATGCCCAGGCAAAAAAGTAGCACTTGAAGGATGCCACTAGACTTGTTCCCACTCTACCTGTGTCCATGTGCAGCAGCCTGACTGAAAGAGTTCATGTCACCTTGTGGAGTCATGGAAATGCCATTCCTGTACATTGTTCCTATCATGGGGTCAGCTCCTCGCTCCAACAGCAAACTCACCAGTTCAAAATTTCCTGCAAGGCAAGAGATGCATTTTTACTCTTTTGAAAATCCAGCTCACTTAAACTACAGATCCCAGCCTAGGAATTGTTACAGTGGGAGAAGAAAAAGTCCTTACCAGCAGCTGCTGCGAGCTGTAAAGGAGTTTCAGAGTAATTTTCCTCTCCATGCTCTAAGGAACCTTCTACCTTTGCTCCAGCATCCAGCAATAGCTAGAAAGAAAATTCACCATTTAGAGCAACTGGGGGTATGACAGTCTTCAGAGTTCATGAACAGTGACAAATGAGAATCTAATGCTTCTTATTATCTGCAAACCAGATACAATGGAGACGCGTGACATGCAAATTCTGCCCATTGTTTCACAGAGGCAAATTAATTCCTTTTTTCGCTCATTTTACGCTGCCAAACACCAGAAGCACCAGCGTCCAACTTCAGAGCCAAAAAAGTGTAACCCAGTGTTTTTGAATGGGGAATGGGGTAAGGTCAGTGTTAGGAAGTAATGCACTGGAGATGGAAGAAAGTTAGCCCGACAAGCATCCTTCCTTCATGGTCTTCTAGAAACCTAGCACCATCCAAAATTAGATCAGATTTCAATTGTCTCCATCTTTTACATGAAGACATGGCCAAAAGAAAGGTAATTCTTAAGAACCAATTGCAGCAATGAGTCCAAAAGCTGTGGTCTCCATCGGGGACACTTCCACACAAGTAGTAACAATGCTGAAAACAAAAGTGGCCAAGGAGAGTGGGATGGAGCCTCTGCTCCAGTCCCCTCTTGGCCATTTCTGTCTTAAGGCCTTCAAAGTTTTGGTGCTTGAGTGTGTCACAGACACGGCTGTTTTGTAGAATAAACCTTCTCAGCTTTTGAGATGCCAAAGCACAGAACCAGCACATCCCACATGACACCTGGATGGGTTAAGGAGAGTGAGGGATTCTCCCCCTCTGGAGCAGCACGAGGGCTGTTGTCCACCTCTCTCCCACCAAGGCAGCGGTTTTGTGTTTGCTAGAACATTACAGTGTAAGAAAGTGCAATGAATGAATAAACAGACATATAAAACAAGTGGTCAGGAAGGAGCACAAGGAGTTGTCAGACTTTCTTTGGTGCAACTTTGCTTTAAAATTGTCCTGTTTAAGCCTCATATTGGTTAAGGTTTGAACACCATATTCATTTTTTAAGTCTATCATGTATCAGTACACTCTTGAAGAAGCAGAAGTAACCAATATGAGTATGACAAGAGGATGCTGGTTTGAGATGGATGTAATTAGAACTGAAGAGGAGGAAAAAAAAAATGAGATGCAGGTAGGGAAATACAATAATACCTGAACTACAGGAATATGTCCATGCAACACAGCAAATGTCAGAGCTGTCCAATGGCGGGTCTCAGGGTGGACGGATGGGTATTTATGAGCAGTACTGACAACCTATAAACAAATTAAAGTTATTTTTTTAAAGAGCTGTATGTAACAAAATTCAACCTGCCTGAAATCCAGGCATGTGAGGAAGTAAGTGAAATAGAAAACCTGGGAAAGGTGCTTTATAAAATGATTTGCTTCGTTTTTTTCCTGCAAAATTTTCTCAATATTAGAACTGTTCATGCTGATATGACAGCTTGATTTGAGTTCTTACCAAATGAAGTCTTTTACCAACTACTGTAGCTCCATCTAAACCACTGGCCACCAGATTCTTTTGCACAAGGGCAAAACATCCACAGCTGGTTACAACAGCACACACTGAGGAAGTAAGGATGGATCAGGACACTTACAGCTGAGGACTACTCCCACCAACTTCACCAGACCAGGTACCAACAGCCCTGGGTCTTGGGATTGCTCCAGGCCCAGCCAAATTTCTTTGCACTTAAATCAGTACTTTTGTCACTGCTGTCATGAAAGACACATCACAAGCCCTACCCTGGAGCTGGCAGGCATTCTTCCAGGCTCCTCCTCTCTCACCAGATGGAAAAAAAAAGGTCTGAGAAGTGATGGGGCAAAGTGTGACTTCAGAAGTGTTAAAGAAAATCTCCCTTTTGCTGCCTTCTCCTGTCTGAGTTGAGCTAAAAGTGCTGACAGTTAAAAGAGATGCAAACTATATCCTTAGAAAACAAAATGCTGTTCTTCAGATTGCTCCTTCCATTTTCTATGCCTTAATGCCTGGTGCCTCCAATGTAGACATTGGGGAAGATGAATAACCATCCTTTGCTTCAGTTTCCCTGTCTTAAAGATGGGGGTATTAATATTGATGAGGCTCACAGAGCTGGTAGAATCTAATGAACATTTGCAATCCAAGGCTGCACACTCAGATGGAGTGTGACACTAAAATTCAAAATCTTGTTATTGATCTTCAGAGGAGGACTAAAATCAGAGTAAAAGCTGCACCATCTCTCTGTCTCACCAGCCAGCTCTGCTTTCACTACCTTGTCTCAAGTACGTTTATCCATACAGGGGAGCAGGGCCAGTCATTAAATACTTGGTTCCATCAGCAGCTCGCATTTCCAAGCACCACATGCAGCGTAGAAGCAGGCCCAAAGACAGGGATGAGGGCAAAATCTGAAGACCCCATGCAGATCTGCACCCACAGCTTGCCAGATCTGCACCAGCACCTGGCTGTTACCACCCAGATTTGCCACAGAGAGCTCAAAGGACACCACAAGGAGTGTGCTGCCCTGTGACACAGGGCTCCTTAGGGCTGAGTTTGGTCAGAAGGAAGAGGATTGAGCAGCTCAAGCCTTGCGGTTTGGGATGTGGAGCAAGGGCAGCAGAGGGTAAGTATGGGGCAGGACCATGGCTCAGTGAATGCATCCAGCTCCTCCTCAAGCATGGCTCCCACCACTGTTTGGGGCAGTCCATGGAAAGCGGCAAAGAAAATGAAGTAATTTTAACTCCTTTGCTCCTTTTTGTTTTGCTGGGGTTTTTTTCTGGGTTTTGTTTTTTGTTTTTCTTTAAATTCAGAGTTCTCTCCAACACAGCATTCACAAAAGACCTGTGGCTGGGTAAGCTTTTAAGGATGAGACTGGCTGAGCAGCTACAGGTCCCACAGAGTACAGAGCAAACTGCAGCTTCTCAGCACATCTGGAAATGAGTTGGTTTTCACTAAGGATGGGCAATCAAAAAGGGAGGTGCCCATCATCGGAGGCTACTTTTGGAAACATATTTGCAAAGTGAAAGGGAGAAAATTATGCAGGCACCTGACAGAATATTTTTTTTGTTCATGGTTGATTTGCCTTTTTTTGCCATAATTGCCCAATTTGCACAGTTGGTTATGGTGTGCACAAATCATCTTATAATTGCATGCCATAATTACTCACAGATCTTGTCCAAAAGTGTTTTCATTTGATTTTAGAGCAAACACTCTACAGCAATGAACTGGGGAGGTTCACATTCCTCACTGGAGCTGTTCTCTCATATGTCAGCAGTTTCAGGAAGACAAAACTGTTTAAATTTGCATTTGATTCAAGCCTGGAAGATTACTGGAGCAATCGGGAGGACTGCTCCTAATGAAAACTCATCCTAGGAACCAAACAATGCCACCTCACATCTGAGCCACAAGGCAGGGATAAGGAAGAGATCATCAGCCTCCCTGCACATCCAGTCTTTGGTCTGACTAGGGTGTTGAGATACTGCCAGCTGTGAGGGTGGTGTGCTTGCCTGTGAGGAACTGAAATCACCAGCTGATTTCACGACATGGTAGTAACACTGTCTCCTACAGGTGACACCCACTTCTGCTTGTTAAATTAGACTTCCAAAAAGTGCAAAACATCTGTCTGAAGCAGTGACTCCAATTTATCAGCTCGCTCAAGTCCAAACAGAACAGATGGAACACAGATAAGTGAAGCAGACAGCTTAATTCACTCATGACCTCAACAAATTGAAACTGGAATCATTAACAAATAACTCTTCCACAGATTTTCAAATGGCTCTTTAAAAATGTACATACCTGCATTGCACCGAGTTGGACAACAATCTGTTTGGTGGACAGATTGTCCGAGTTTGTGATGTGCATTCATCAATGAGACATTTATATTCTGGAAGCTTCAAGCTCCTCATCCAACAGTTTTTAGCCCAAGGCACTTTGTAAAACAAAACAATGGAACCTATATGGCACTTGTGTGCTGGGGATGCTCACTTGGAACATCCACATGCACAGAAATGCTGAGCTTTGGCAGGTTACCAGATGGGTGTTTCTTTTACCTTCTTCATTTAAAGTCAGCTGAGATTCAGTGAGTCCTTCTAGCAGCATCAGAGCTTTGCTCAGGGCCAATGGTCACTAATGCCTGTATTCATTTGCAGTGTGCAAACACAGCTAAACCACTGTTACCTGTGGGTTAAATCCAATGACTGGAGCCCTTCTGTGCAGTGAATCCCAGTGTTAACCTAATGCCATTTGATTTCATTGTTCATTTCAAGAGGTCCCAATCCCAGATAAGACAGATTTTTTTTCTTTTTAATTCTTGCGATTCTCGCTCCGCTACAGTTCCAGGGGGTAGTTTAAGATGCAAACAAACAACAGAAAAAAAATACAACCAACAAAAAGTCCTCACCTCAGCATTCAGATCTGCTCCAGCATCTAGCAGCATCTGCACCATAGCCTCATCACCCCTGACACAAGCATACATCAGTGGAGTCATGCCCTAGTCATTTTTTGGAGTTAAAAAACAAAGGAATTGACAAATTTAACACAGAACTCTCTTTGATTTTTAAAAACAATTATTTAAGTATATATATCATCAAGACTAACAGCATGTATTTAATGAAATCCATTACCTCTGCTACAAACATGCCCCTCAGAGTACCAAAAGTCAAACACTTTTATAAAAATCTCCGTTTTTGTTGTCACTTGTGCTTACTGCTTGTATTTTTCATGTTGTCTTCAGCATGGTGAGTGAAACTAGGCTTGCCAGCCTCACCTCCATCATATACTAAACTGAGCACCTTTGTCTTTGGGGCCCCAGCAGAGACATGTTTTCACCAGAGCAACCATTATTGCCACTGGTATTTTAGAAAGACAAGAATTCTATTCAGTTTTCTATAATCAGAGTGTCTTAAAATCTAACTTTTCAATTACTGAGAAAGCCTTTAAAACATCTCAAGCTCCTTTTAAGATCAGTCAGATTTGAGCACAGCTTTTTCAACATGGATACTGTAAGAGGCTGGCAATGTCAAGACTTTGTATAGTCCTCCCTGCAAACATGGACTTAATTTTAAATGAAATGCCAGACAGCTTTGTTGCAAGTTGCTGGCTCTAGGAAAACATGGCCCTGCTTGGAGAAAAAGTAGATTAAGTGACCCTTCACTACAGAATCACCACAATGCAATTTGTATTAATCTGAAATACCTGCTACGCCTGATCACCATTTCGCTCAAGGAAAGTACTGCTGTGGCTGTGGTAATGAGTCCAGATGAAACCATGAACAAAATTATTAAACCTATTACAAATTATAACAGCAAAAGCTGCTTATTAAGTACAGTAGGGGGTGTTGACCAACAGCCACCAGTTTTTTTGCAGTAAATCTCCTGAATTTCAGGCAGCTACCTCCGATGCATGTTTACAGCCTGCCTCGAGGTCCCCCAGTAAATCTGCCGTCAGACCACAGTCCATTTGCTCTTTAACCCAAGTACTACTATGAAGGGAAGTTATTTTCAGAGAAACTGGAGGTACCTGTCCTGGCCAGCCACTTCCTAACAGGAGCCTAGCACCACTGTTTTTGCTGAACTACCCCAGTTTTCCTGTTTGCCTCAAGGGCTAAAGGTAGTGGGCGCTTATGTATGGAAGGGCTGCTCCTGTAGAGACAAACTAAATTAGGGTTTGTCCCTGCAAGGTCCTTAAATCCTTCCTGAAAGACACTGAGCATTTCACAAGATCCAATCTGCAGTGAATTTGTGGAATAGGCATTTGGGGCCATTCATGCCATTATTGAGAAAGAACTTCACCCTAAGCAATGAGAATTCTTGGGTGACTTGAAGCTATTTGCAAAGAGAATTTGAAAGGACTTCAGCCACAGCCAGTGGCAAAATATTTCCTCTGGCAGTCAGTAAACACTATAGGAATAAACAGGACCATGTGAATTACAAAAAAATTGTGCCTGGGCCTTGGAACACAAGGACGGGGTAGCGGTTTAAAATTAAATACAGGCTCCTCCAACTGGTTTTTCAGTTTCTGTAAGTGGCATCACTGGATAATTAAGTCAAGTGTTCAGTGAGTACGAGGGGTCTAATCAGATCTGTAGAAAAGAATCTGAAAACCCAGTGCCGGGGCTCCCCCTGCAAGACACAGCTCGTGGGCAGCCACAGCTGAGGAATCCTGCAGCAACGTCCAGAGCAAAAGCTCAGCCTGGGAATCACACAAGATGTTCTGACCCTGCTGCAGCTGAAGGAGGACTTAACACCCACTAAAAGGGGCCCAGAATGTCATGCTGCAGTGTCAGGGTTTTAAAGTGTTAATGAGGATTTTAACCTCCCCTTCCCTTGCACTGTTGTCCCTGTTGCTTTTGCCTCTGCCAGTCTCTGCCCCAGGCTTGCCCCACAGCTCAGCCTTGTGCTGCAGCACCACTCACCCTCAACTCTGCATGTGGGAGGAATGGATTTTTAATGAGCCCATCATTAGTGTTCAAAGCACACACAGGAACACAGTAACAATGTGTATAATCAACACAAAGGGCATTTGGCTTTTGGCAAAATACAAAATTACTGTCTTTCTTTCAGCTTTGCATGACTTAGGGCTCTGTCCCGAAAGACGAAAGACGTGGGATCCTGCAAGATGTGGGACATTTGATCCAACGAAACATTTAAGCACAGGTTTAACTTTCACTCAAATAGGATGTAAAAGCATGTGTTCAGAGTTAAGCATATTATTAGGTACTTTGATGAATCGAGCCAGAATGCTCCCGGTTTTCAACCTGGAGGACAGAGGAAATACGTTGTGAGAAGTTTCCAGGTTCAGACTAACTTAAAATAACAATAATTTAAAAAAGTATACTGTATGAACCTTGGAATGAGCAGTCTGATACTATTTTTCTTGCAGAAAGCATTGCCCTCTTCTAAAGCTTTTCTCAGATGAATCCATAATACTGATTCAAAATAACTCACATTTCTGAAACAGCTTCCATCTCAGAAGACCTAAACCTATGAACAGTCCAGCTCTTGTCCCACATCACCACCAGAGAGGTGGCAGCCACCTGGCTCCTGTCAAAAATGATCCCACAGCTCTGGGAACACACAGTGACAAACTTGCATCGGGGCACCAGAAAGGTCAGGGGACTCTGTTTCAAAAGGAAAGGTTAGTATCCATCAACATTTCCCTCTGGGAAGGGGGAACCACCTTGGTGAGCATCACAGTCCAGCAGACAGATGCCAGTAGGCAGCTGCAGAGGGCAGCTTTAGCACAACCACCAGCCTCACAGAGGAGTAACTCCAAGGAAATTTAGGCTCTTCAACTGGTGGATGTTGACCAGCGGAGGGGTAACTGTGGAGATGCTTTCCCTCTGCAAGGTCCATTCAAACTGGACTGAAATCCATTAAAGAGCACCAGCAATTAACCATTTACTGACAGGCTGAGTGATGCATGTGGTGACAGATCCCAGAGCTGTGTGCAGTGGAAGGCTGCTCACCTCACAAAGCCCTGTCTCATAGCACTGTGTGAGGCACTGAAGCGGTTTTAAGTATTCAGCTCAACATTAAGCTCTCTTGAGATCTTCCTCTGCCTTCACTCAACTCAGTTCACTGTGAAGATTTCGGGGGATGCAGTTGCCCTCACGCTGAGTTACCTCAGTACTGGCAAATCAATACAACTCGAGATGACCTCAGCTAACGCAGATGTTCACCTGGCAGTAAGGTCCTGTCTACGTAAAGCTGAAAAAAGCTGAGGCTCATTCCCTGCGACAAAACAAGCAGACAAAACTCTCCCATTTCACAGCTGCTCCTGTAAATGTCTATCCCATTACCTGCTCGCTCATGCTGTTGATCCCATCCGGCCCCAGCAAGGATATGGCTTGCTTAACCAGATCCGTCCGGCCGCAGTTGAGCATCCGAAAACCCAGGTCTTGCTTGAACTTGGCCTCGGTGGCAACTGCATCCAGCTTCCGAGAGGCACAGAAACAGTCGTCAATCCTGCGGGGGTGAGAAAGCAACTCCCTCAGAGGACAACCAGAGGACAGACCTCCCTAGGAAAATAATACTGTGCCCTGGTTTTGAAGGATTTAGGTCATGCACGCATCCATTCTCCTTTGACCTGCATGTGCGAGGGAAATGCTGAATGGGAAATGATAATGCAAGCTAATGGGAGATTGCCCTTGGTCTATCTTTCATGGGACAAGTTATACATTTCAATAAGAACTGGGGGAAAAAAGCACAGCTTTCATTTGATTTTGTTTCCCTGTTTAAGCAATGTAAATTCTCACCACATGTTTTCTGTCTGCATGGCAAGGTCATCCAGTTCCCCTGATCCCTGAAAACTTTCAGTGACTTCAGTAAGCTTTGAACTTACATCAAATGGATGTATAATCGTTGACAGTATACTGAAGAGAAAATAATGTCACTCCAAAAACCTTCAAGGATCTTACCAGCATAGTCCCAGTAACAGGGAAGCCTTTTTGGAGCAGAAAGTGGAAGTCACAGAATCCCAGGCTGGCTGAGGTTGAGAGGAACCTCTGGAGGGCACCTGGTCCAAGTAGGACCACATGTACATAAGACCACCATGCAACTGGGGACCAAGCAACCTTGCCAGGTAGTCATGGCATGACACCACAAATCCTTGCTGGCTGTGTCTAACAGACAAGATGTCATTCTTTTAAGATCCTATTCAAAAGATCTTCAAACTGTGAACTGATATCCATTTCAAATGAAAGAAGGGCTAGGAGTTATTTAGCCAAGATGTGAATCTACAGCTCCGGAGAGAGCCAGAAAATTCAAATCTAATGTTTATCCAAGTTGGTTTCATCTTGTTAAAAGACAGGTTTGCTTTTCTTTCATGCTGAGGAGTGTCTGGGGCAGAGGGTGGAGTCCAAATCCACAGCGCTTTTGGTGTGAACTTGGATAAAGGACTGTTTGGAAAAGCACTGCTTTAAATCTGCAAAAATGCTAGGTCAGAAAATGAGGGGCTACTTATGAAGGAAAAACAAAATAGAGATCAAAAGTGAAAAAGTCAAGCATACATCAAATATTTGGTTTTGATTTCATATGTAAAAAACAGCAGCAAATCAAAAGGAAAATAGGAATGGCACATCACCATAATTTAAATTTCTTCTTCAAAGTGCTTTATCAGACCTTTATAAAATATATAACACTGCTTAATATTTAACAGCACTGTGCAACAAATATGCTGTTTATATAGAAGCAGTGGTATGTAGCAATAGCTGCTGCTCTTCCTCTTTCAACAGCGGAAGGAAAGTGAAATGCAAAACACAATGTGTTTTGATCAAAGCTTCTACAGGTTTGAAACTGGCATCTGATCCCAGACTTGCTCTCTGCTGTGCTGGGTCAGAACCAGTCTGGAGGGCAACAGATGTTTTCTTGATGTTCATTCTACTGCTCAGTTTGGGTTTTGACTGATAAAAAAGTTCATATCCTAAGAATGCAAAAAAGGCATGCTTGGAGTATCACTGCTCAGGGGAACAAGGATGACGTTCCATCACCACAGGATGCTGCAAGATTAATGCACAACACTCAATAAACACACTGCAAGAGCATTAACAGATTCTGCACCAGCAACGTGCCCACAGCAAAGAGGGAGAAAGCAGCACACAGCAAGGCTGGGTTTTCTGCAGTAGTTTCTGACTGACTTGAAGCAAAGAGCAAAAGCAGCACAGATACATGCAGGACTGAGCTCACTGACACCGAGATCTATGGGAGCAATCAAGGCTAAATACATTCACACCACATGGCACAATTCTGACACAAGAGCTACAGCAACATTTGGTGCTTGTTACCCTCATAGGATGAGATGCTGGAGGATCATCTGTGCCCTCCTTTATGGCATGGCAGAGATAAAGCATGCTCAGAAGTTAGGTGCTAGGGGTTTTGGTGCATGGAGGAGAGACCTCCCAGCTGCAGATGGCATTCCCAGATGATTCTTGGCTGGAAACAAGGTGGTTCCACAGAAAAGTGCAGCTATGGAAAGATCTAGATATCCTCTGCAGAGGTGTCTGTGCTATGAATCATTGCCTGTGTTAAGTCACTGCTTCATCATTTGCACTGAGGTATGTAACATAGACTGAATAAAATGGGTCAAACTCTGACAGAGCTCCACTGACGTCAGCCCAGCTCAGTGCATGCAAAATGATAGTTGATCATCTCCTCTTTGAAAAAAAAGCCAGACTTTGACCTGGGTTGCACACCCACAGAGGGAGGAAAGAGGACCAAGGACCTATCTCACCTAGCCTGTATGGGCTCCCTAGATCTCTGCTCTGGCATGGGTTCAAAAACTCCATGAACTGCCCCTGGTCTCCTGAAAGTGTGCCAGTCCACCTGCTTACTACAGTCAAGGAAGCAGAGCCATAAATTCCTGCTGATATTTAGTATCAGCAAATCAGTACTCCTCAATCAGCTGGGGGGATAAGTGTCTTGGTCCAAGGGCTCCAGGGTGCTACAGCTGTAAAAACAGGGCAGCCCTGACACGGATGCTGAGGAGTGCCTCGACTGCACGGCGGGAACACACCAGCACTGACAAAGTCTGATCTAAAGTTCCACAAAACAAGAAAACACAACTTAGTACCACTACCAGTGGGCCTTTTTATACCCCAAACAGGACCACTGTGAGTTACAGCCCCAATCTAGGGACATGGCAAAGGAAACTATGCAACAAAATTTGATACTGCCTGTGCCACCCACTGTCAGATGTTGACTAATAAACTGGATAGGGATCAAACTGGTGAGTTTATTAGAATAGGAGCATGACACAAAGGAAATGAGCAGAGCATGAGGAGAGAAAGCAACATCTCGAAAAGCCAGAGAGATGAATGAGTTTAGGAAAAAGAGATTTAACATGTACTGATAAAAAGGAGTGAAGAGACATCAAAAAATGATCAGGAACTACAAGTACAAATAGAAGAGCACAGCATCACTTTTAACACTGGAGAAGGCCAGCTGGGAAGACGGCACGGCAGACAGACTGAGCTGTCGCATTTAAAAATGAACACTGGAAAATTAAAAAAAAACTCGAACCCATCAAAAATCAAACCTAAGCCAACACAGCACTGCATTGTCTCCTTCTTACCATTCAATGCATAATACTGATTCCAAAAAGCAGCTGAGGGTGTCTGCTCCATTTTACACTGTGTAAGGGGACACTGCTCCATCATGGACACCATCCAGAATCACAAACACTGAGGAATGTAAGATAAAAAAGGGGAAGGGAACAGACTCCCAGGCTTGACTCGCTCAAGACTCTTTTACTTTGGACTGGAGCAAACATACTGACAAGCTCAGAAGAGGTGGGAAAGGGATGGGAAAAAGCTTGAAACATAAGGCTGACAGGGAACAGTGAAGTCAGCTAAATATACAGGGTCACTTTTCAGAGTTGTGAAGCTGTTCCTGCTAAGCAAGGGAAGAGAGCATACGCGCACACAGAGCTGGAACCCTCCCCAGCTGCACTGTCAGTGCGGGGCCCTCTTGCCAAAAAGTCTTTGTGATCTTTCCAAGTGCACAGAAGGCTGACACCAGCCCAACAGCAGGATGTTCCCTCCAAGGCCACCCTGGTTTGTTGCCAGTCTGCCAGCCATCAGCATTCACACAGGCCATCCTTTCCTCAAGAGCTCGCCCTGCAGAAAAGGTGCATTTCCATCAAAGGGGCTGGGAAGGCTGATGGGAGGAACAGAAGATCATGGAGAGCCAATGCTCTTCTGCTCCTCTTCTACCCAAGGACAGTCTCAGGGTGGCAGGACATCACCACACTGGATGCTGGCTGGGTCAGGCAAACTTTGAGGTCTCCCAGAGATGATGGAGTGAAAAAGGTAGGACTGACCAACGTCCTGTGAGACTGATGACCCCTCTCTAAAGACAGAGTCCATTCTGAACCTCCCTACTCAGCAACCCTGTGGGGCTGGGCAGGCTGCTTGGCACCACCACCATCACTGCATAATGCTGCTATTCCCAGAACTGAGAAATAACATGTTTGAATTCATAATACACACTGAACATAGTCCTTGTGCTCAACAGCAAATTCACCCCTCTAATTCAGGGGTTCAATCACACAGCCTGTCAACTCCCTCCCTTCCCTAGTGTTAATAAAGCAAACAATTGCTTTTATAAATAAAAGGAAAATTAGAAACAAGTGAAATAATCTCAATTTTACATTTGCAGTAAAATTGTGACCACGTTTTTTAACTTACAATGCAATACAATTTTCTCCAAGTCCTCTTTTAATTCCTGACAGATACTGCCTCTACAGCTGTTATCTTCAAGATCATTATAGTGTTGCCACTGCACATGATTAAATGGACTGAGGCTTTATATGGGGAATGCCATGGTAACGATAATTATTTGCAAATGGTCACTGTCAAACACTGTATGGTGACCATGACACTCCATCATACTCTGAAGTACTCAAACCTCTGAAAGGAATCAAAGATAATCTTCTTCATTTGTAATGGGTCCTAGCAGTACAGTAAACTGTTTTTCTTTTCTCAAACTCACATTATAAAAACATAATGCAGCACTTCTACAGCAGCGCTTTAAACACAAGGGACATCGGTTTTTTTTCATTTTCACTCTGACTGGCTAAGAGAGAATCTGTGCAGATCTTTAATAAGTTACTCATGGGCTGAATCCATTTGGGAAAACGAATGATTCAAAGGCAAAGCGTTTCCATCGTAACAGGTAGACGCAGCTGATTCAAAAGAATGGGAGTGCGGTCTGTGATGAGCAGCAGGACAAACGCTCCCCTTGGCTCGAATGAACAGATCACCACACCGATAGCCAAGCATCAGAACCTTGTTTGCCCACCTGGGACTCCATCACCAGCCCTTCCATCTGAAAGAATGATAATCTGCTAATTAAGTCCATCTTTTCATTTTGTAGAATTTATCCAGTTTGTCCTAAATATGAATGAGGTCTTGAGTCAGAAATTATAGTTCAGCTGGTTGGAAGCCTGGAAGGAGTCACATTTTAGCCAGCAATATACATGCATTTGCAATGCTGAATTTGTTGGGGTCATGGATCACCGTTTTGATCTGGGCTGCACAGCCCATAGCACAAAAGGGTCTTGTTCCTTGCCTGGGGCTCTTCAGTGAGACTACAGACACAAACAGCAAGAGTGGGAGCAGCAGACAATTTGATTTAAATTTGTGAGCACTCTTTGTTCCAACATGGTGCTTTAAAAAGGAATATAATGCTGATATTAATAGAACCGCAATATAAATACTATATTGAGACAATTATTTGCATTTTCAGTTTTGGAGAGAGGAAAATGTAAGCACAAACATGTTGATCAAAGTGATGAAGAGCACTACTTTTTATTGCAGAAATAGAATATATCCATTTACTTTAATCAGGAGCTAAATTCAGGCAAGAAAAAAAAATACTCCGGATGTTTATTATCCAATATCTTACTCTTATCAAGGGTCTGAGAATAAATTGGTTACAAATACTGGAAAATACATTAAAAAAGTGATGTGACTATCAAATCAAGACCCAAATCTGTATTTCAAAACAGTCTAAATACTCCAGTTCTGTGTATATAGGTCAGGAACCATGCTCAAAATTAAATCTGAGCTCAGACTTTGAACAAGGCCACAGTGCCATAGGAAAGTTTCGGTACAGACTCATCTTTCATATGAACAGATAGCACAAGTCTTCACTAATGAGGGGGAAACGGTGTGTTATCTGTATCCTGATTATTGTGTTCAGAAATGTAATATAGGGACATGTAATTTGTTCAGGGATGCAATAAAAGGGACAGAGCAGAGGAGACAGCAGTAAGTGATGCTGTTTGCAATGGGAAAAAGAAGGCTGGATCCTAAAGCCCATAAAAATGCAAGTATATTCTGCCCTGAAAGTGGAGGAAAACATGAGGCCCAGGTCCACCCCTTCAATGTTTTTATTACTGCTGTCTTCAAGCAGACAGTTGGCAGGACAGGTTGAGATTCACCTCAGAAAACCATGCTCTAAGTAATAAAATCTCCTTCATCTGCTGGCACCATCTGCCCCAAGGGACTGCTGGATTTTGTCAAGTAGGTTGTTTGCTACTGCTCACATTTTTGTATCTAATTACAGCAATAGCCATGGCTGGTGTTAAAAGATTAGTGAAAATTTGTAGGAAGAACAAGGACATTCAAGAAGCTAGGCAAACACCAACCATTCCTACTTGAAGGTGGTTGTATCTAATTAAATAACAGAATTTCTTGGCAATTTTATACTCTCTATCTTTCTCCAGAAACTCAGCCCCTTACCCAAAAGATTTTAAGAGAGAAGGAAGAGCAGTGGAAATAATTTTTCTATCTTCTAATCTCTATTTATTTAAGTACATTTATATTTTCATACTCAAATATAAGCACAAGATTTCCATAAATAAAACATTAAATGCAGCTCTTCTGCTTTCACTTTCAAGTTAGAAATGCACACGTGTGGTATAGTAGTGGGATGGTAGAGAGACTGCTCTGAAACAATGAAACAAATCCTCCCTTACTGCATTTTCCCCTTTCCATGGTTTTAAGAAAGCTCTCTAGAATGAGCCAAGGATGCTCAAATAGTATTTGCTTTTGAGATTGATAATCCAATTTTCCTACAGAGCCTTCTTTAAGAGGTATGGTCCCAGACAGCAAAACAGACTTAAGTATTCTCAGGACAAGGCTAATTGGAAATCTGGACTGATTTTCCAAGGCTCTCAGACCCTGCAATTAAAGACAGATTTTCCAAGGCTCTCAGACCCTGCATTTGCCTGGAGACCTTTCTGGATCACAGCTGCAAATGCAGCTCTGAGTGCTGGGTGAGCCTGCAAAGGGCAGCAGCTGAGGGAGCACATGGGACTGGAGGTTAATAAAACTGGTCCAGTGCTGCAGCAAGGCTTGGATACATCTACACCTCCCACCCAAACTTACTCACGACTTGCTAATACTCACACACTCCTATGTCCATGCTGACCTTTAAATAGTGTATTTTTCATTCCAAAATGTTTACTCCTGATCTATTTCTGGAGAAGAGCCACAGGTTCCCTCAGCACACACTTTGCTCAGCTAAATGAGCCCCTTTCTTCATGTTTACCTCCATGAGAACATTTTGTTAAAAAAACAGATCACCCCAGCCCATTTCTTTCTACCTGGTCCAAAGGGAATATTTTTTTGACCAGGACACAGCATTTGTGATTCCACATCACTTCCTACCACTTTCATGTGGCACCAATACTTTTTTGTTTCTACTGGAAATACCTCTCCCAACACAGCCTCAAAATGCATTTGCTTTTTTCATGGTTGAGGAAAAATCCACTTTTGTGGTTTACAATCATTCTGAGATTGAATACTGCCCCGCAGCCTTTACCACCACCTTTCCAACATTCTGGTCTCAACATAGTATATATTAGGATGCATATATAGTGTGTATGTTACATATAAACTGCAGTTTGTGTATACTTATTTAAAAAACACATGTGCCTTCCATTTGTGGAGAACTGCACTTCCATTTGTGGAAAACTGCATTTAATCCCATTTATTTTGTCCCAGCCCTCAAGGTCATCCACTTTTTCCTGGATGATATCCCAAACTTCCTCTGTCAGGACAATGCCTCTCAGCATCATGGCATCAGCAAATTTTAACTTCATGAGCACACTGCTAAGATTTGTGCCAAAACCCTTTCTGAAAATTAAAAAATACCAGTTTTTAAGGATGAGAGCTGAAGGTCCCTGCTTGCAACCCCATCTCAGCCAACCCAGCCATTGCCACCTCTCTCAAAGCCTGCCCCTGCTCACTTTCCAATTTCCTTACTAACCCCCATCTTCTTGTCTTAAGAGATCCCTGCATGGACTGTATCAAATCTTCACTCAAGTCCAAAGAGATGAAATTCTACTGAATTTCCTTGGGGTAGAAAATCAGTTATCTTATCAAAAAAGTTATTAGATTAGCCTGGCAAGATCTATCTTTAGAAAATCTGTGTCACATTTTATCCCATTTTTCCCTCAACAACATGTCTTTAATCAGTCTTTGTTTGAAAAAACATTCAGAAGCCTTGCACTAGCAGCCTGGAATTTTCCTTGGATCATTTCTCATCCTTTTCAAATGCTGGGCATTACTATTATTAATCCTTAGAGTTATGGCATCACTCCAGGCTTTGTTAAAAATACTTCCCTCTGACCCTCTGATTTTGTGAGGCAGCTTTTTCTCATCGTTGGGATAGAGGTTATCTGCTCATCCTGATTTGAGTGCATTAAGATGCGTAATTTTTTCTTTTATTATTGTTTTCCCATTTTCATAACCTTGTTGCTATTTTTTGTTTTTCCAATAGGATTTTCTTCCCCCAAAAAACAGGAAAAGTATTCACTTAAGATCCTGGGTGATGGCCTCTGTTGGCATGGATGCACCTCAACTGACTATATCCAGCTGCCTCAGGTGGCCCAAAGGGCCTAGGCATAGGTGAGGCCTTATTTAAGTGTGCTGTCCCACTATGAAAATATCCTGGACACAGCTTGGGTTTCCATCTCAGTGAGCTGTTGTGCACCCAGCACTCTACCCATCTGTGAAATCTATCTCTTTGCAAAAGGTGGTCTGGAGGAAGGTGAACCCCTACATCCCTGCTCATCTCCCAAAGCTGGCAAGAAGGAAGAAACTTGCTGGCACATCTGCTGCTGTAAAATGAAAAGAGAACAGGAAGGAGACAGGCAGATCCTGACTGACTCCAGCTTCCCTCACTCCTCTACTCAGAGGCAGAGCAGCTCCTCTTTCAGAAGAGGAAATCATTGCAAGAAATTAAGGTGACGGTTTTTTTTAAACAGCTCAGAAAAAGGGCAAAAGAGAGGAATGAAAGGCAGGAAGAAGCAGGGATGATTTACAAAGCCACAGAATAGGAACCTCGCTGCTGGAGTATGTGATTGTGCTGGCAAGTGTCACATGGATTTGTGGGGAGACCTCCATGCTGTAGTTCAGATAAGAAGCTGAACATCTGGGTTTTATCCAAACTGATCCTGAACTTCACAGCCTTTGAGATCCTGCCAACTCTCTCTCTCCCCATATGCATGTTTTTCCAGTGTAGAAGCTGATTTTGCTTTATGCACTTGCCATGACAGGTTGTGAACCAACACCGTGGAATGATGCAGTATCACCTGGGCCCATGGGAACTTTTGGGTTCAGGTCTCTGTGTTTTAGGGTCTAAATAAGACTGCTACAAAAAGCCTAGAAATTGAACCATTTTCAAGGTTCTACTTAATAAACCTTTCCCATAGAAGTCACAAAATTTATCAAGCTAACTGCATTTAAAATCCTCCAGCTTCCATCCGTCATGCAGCTTACTTGAAAAGCCATCCCCTGCAAAGTTGTTGTATTCCCTCCCCCAGTGTTAGAATTGATGGAATTGATGCTCCTTGAGGAGTCAAGAGTTGGAAAGGCACCCTCCCTAATGGGGAGGAGTGAAGGGCTGGTGTTTGGCTTATGAAAATCAGAAGTGCTGAGGGTCTGCTGAATACAAATAAAAAATTACAGGCTGCAAAGTTCCAAATTAACATCCTGATGACTCACATTATTCTTCAGAAAAGCTCAGTCTTCCCTTTGATCTCAGGATTACAGGCAGCCAGGGTCTTATTTGCAGCTACTCAAAGAACCTGCTGCACTACACCAGCACAGGCACAGACCTCAAAATAAAACCCAAGGTACACGAACACTCATCTGCCAGCACAGTAGAGAGATTATCATTTTGGGACATCAATAGATGAATCTAGCCCCTGCAGTCAAATACAGGCACACTGCAAAGGCTGGTCTCTCTGAATCTAGAATTTGTCTCAGGAATAGTTTTCCCTTTTCATTCTCTTCTGACTAATCTCAGGCTGTGCTCTTGAGGCTCGTTCCCACTTTTAAGACAAGCAGGACAACAACAATCATTTGTATTTTTTATGAAAAGAATTCTTGCTGGCAACTTTAAACTATGTGCTGGTTCACTCTCCATAATTAATACATTCTTCTGCAGTATAGTTCAACTCTCCACAAGTACAAATAATTCTGAAACTTCCTAATAAAAACTAAAATTGTGTAACAGTTGATGAGATTTTTATATATATGTGTATACACTGTCAAAATAAAATTTTAGGTCACATATTGTGGGGCTTTTTTAATCCACAGGTATTTTATTGTATCTACCTTAATTTTTAGGACAGAGCACATACAATAGAAACATTACTGCCTCATTTGCAATCCTACCTAAATACTTGGAGAGCTATTAAATTAATTGTGCCTTTTAAGAACCAAGTGCCAGGCCTTCAGACTGTGTGTAGTACCTGTAAGTTCTGACATTTCAGTAGGGACACAATCTAGCACTTCTGGAAATGAGGGCCATGGTGGGCACCCAAAAGGGAAGCAATTACAGGCAAGATTTGAAATCTGAAATGCTCATGATCTGGCTTTTGAAATTCCATATATTTCATCAATTAAATATTGAATAGCTGTGACTATAAAAAGCCTATGTTGATCTGGAAGTAAAGTATTATACTCTCTGGTGAAAGAGCATGTCAAGGCCACAGACAACAGAAGGCAGCTGCTCTCATGCAGGCTGTCACAAATAATCATGTAAATCAGCCCTCTTCTTTCTGTGTTGCAGGAAAGAATGCATCTACTGCTGTATCAAGAGGCAGACTGCTGAGAACTGGGGTTTTGGTACAAATTTGTGAAGTAATAGCAGTGAATCATTTCTGCTTTGGCAAATTCAGAATGCCTTTTCATACGAACATCAAACCCCAACATATTCTTGACTCCAGACCAGTCCAAGAACGTACTTTTATCCAAGTACATAATAATAAGGCAAAACAGACACTAAAAACATATCCTGGCAATAAATACTTTAAGACTTCATTAGAAAACCAAAAGGTCACATGTGATACAGGAAAAAGTCAAATTATCTAGGCTGACATTTACAAGTAATTTGAACTGACATTAGCATGAAAAATACAATTTTACTGTAAGAAGTAGTCTTACCTCTAAGTTTAAATGTGCCCTTTAAGCATTAATGCTGAAAACAAAGCCCTGAAAAATATCTGCAGCCGTGCCAATTACATCTCAGTATTTTAGAGCAAAGCAAAGTGAATCAGACAATTAGCAGAAGGCTTCAGCCCCCCATTAGCAAGCAGACCCTAATAGGAAGAGGGAATAAAAAAACAGAACACCACCGTGTAAGCTCTGATAAGCAGATTAGGGGCTCAATACAGCTGGGAGATAGTCAGGCACCCATTACCATGCAACCAGCTTATGCACAGATGCGAGCAAATACCGGGAGCTGATTTTGCAACGCACACAGCGAGAGCCGGAGCATCCCTGCGCCTCCCCAGGCAACAACAGAGCCCCGTGCCCGCCCGCCCGCTGCTCCCCAGCAAAGGGAGACACGTTCTGCACAAAGCAGCCCATCTGCATCCCGTGGATCAGCATTCCCTGGACTTACTTTAACTGTCGAGGCTCGCAGTCAACTCCCGGCAGCAGGAGCCTGGCCGCCTGCCGTACGTCATCGCTGTCCACCGAGAAACTGCGCCGGTGCCCCGCGTGAGCCACCGCCACCCGAATCCACTCCATCAGCGGAGGCAGCACGATGAACGGCCTGGGGAGCACACAAACATCAGTGCCAAGGCACACCAGCATCACGGTAACAGGTAGAGAGAGGCAGGGAGCAGGGGGGTGCGGGTGTGTGCGTGTGCATACATGTGTGAGAATATAAATATATACAGAGAGGAGGGAGCAAGGATAACGAAAGAACGGGAGAGCAAACCAGCTCAGCAATTTTCAAATAGGTCTAAATCAAGATGTCTCATCCTGTCTCCAGGGCAGGACTATTTGGAGGGTGAGATTTATGAGCCATGCTCATCCATGGGGCTCTGTGAGGTCAGTGCACCCAACTGGCAAGCCCTCCTCCCATCCCTCAGAGTGTAATCCCAAAAAGAGGACAGGAGTCTGGCACAGGACCACGTCCTGCTCTGGCTGACACGCTGGCCTGGGTTTGCTCCCTCATCTCTTCACAACAGGGATGCGAGAACAGACCTGGGCAGAGAGAGGGGATGCCCCAACACTGAGATGGAGAGGATGGAGAGGGAATGCCCCAGGAAGTCTCCAGCATCTCCCGCCGATGCAATGGGCACCTTGTGCTCAGTGCTGCAAGTGGGGACTTTGCAGCCAATGTGAAGGTCAGCTGTGAGCAAGGCCAGAAATCAGAAACCAGACTGCTTGGTCTCACTTTCACGGTATCAAACTGCTACACCTTTGGGTGCCAGCTGTTCTGCCAACTGTGCAAAAACATACAAAACTGGCCCCAAAAGTGAATGCTGGGATTCTGAGCCATGCCCCCATATCAGAGAATTGGTCCTTCACTCCTGGACAGCCCCATGTCCCAGCAAGAGCTGCCCAAGCTGTAGATGAAGCATGCAGCACACAGTTCACTCCATCTATGCTAAGAATTATTTGGGAACCAAGAGAAAGATGCCAAACCATGAGTAAAAACCCATAGCTTCAAGTCCTGTTTCAGAGGAAAACTAAGACAATAACTGCAGCTGAACACATTGAAGGTCACTGAAAGTCTCTTGCTTGCCTTTCCTTCTGTGGTCCCTTTTCATGGAGGAAGGGAAGAAGTCTGCATTAGGTGCAGAGTAGGCAAATATTTTACATTTTAAATGCACAACTTTACCTCAAAAGGATCTACCCTGAGAAAAATTATTTAAGAATATGTTGACTCTGGAATATCCTTTTCCTATTTATAGCTCTTTATGCATTTATTTCCCTTTTTGAGGACTTGGCTTTACATAGCTCTGACATTAATATTCTTGAGGGGGGATGAGATACTTCAGAAGTGCCGAAGGACAGAGAAGCCCTGAGGCCACTAACTCTCCCTAGGACACTGGGTTCCCAAATCTCACAGGCACGTAAATGAACAACCTCTTTTTGAAATATGACATCTTTGGCCGAGTTGCCACTTCCATCATTTTTTCTATTCCAACATATCACCATCACCTCAAGACCAGGCTGCATTTGTTTCCAAGGCTTTTGCTCCCCCCAGACCTGCCAGGGCCACAGAAGGAGGGAGATAAGGACAGAAGATCATCTCCCACAGCTCACGAGAAACAATTTCCTAACCCAGCTCATTTGTCATGAGGGTGGTGGGAGCCAGAGCAGGGAAAGGGAGGAAGCAGGGGTGTATTTGTTCCTGGAAGGTGACTGCTTCCCAAGGGATCTTCAGAGCAGAAGGGACCCTCTTTTGAGGCATGATATACCTGGGAACAAGTTATCAGTGGGAGTTTTTTCATCACTTGCTGAGCAAAGAGCAGAAAAGGAGCTGCAAATCACACTGCAAAACTGCATGTAGTTACACAGATAACTTGGTTCTAGGGAATACAATTAAAGGAAAACTCAGTTCGAGGTTATGTTTTGCATGAGTGAACACAGTTTGGATGAGAGAAATGAAGACAGGCTTGTACAGGGCCTTCCTGTAACATCTGCTGGGCAAACAGAAAAGCAGAGGGCTGTGGCTGAACAGGGGGCTCAGAGGTTCACACTTTCCTCCTCTAGTGCAGGACAGAAACTCATCCAGCACAAAATCTGCCCCACACATTAAGGAGCAGAGAAAATGAAAATATTTACAGGAACTCAGATAACTGCACTATAAAACTGCTGCTTTTTTTTTTTTTTTTCCCAGTCTTGCAAATTTCAACAGAGAAATAGAAATGAGCATGGATATTTGGTGCAATAAATCCCAAGAGGGAAGAGAATCAGTGCTCTGCAGAAGCGGGAAAATTTTCTATAAAGTCCAATTTCAGTTCCTAGATGAGGATATAGAGCTTGCTCACAACATATTACATTCCTTTTTCCAAGGAAAAGGGAAAAAAAAAATCATCACTGCCTATCTCAGCATGTCAGGAAATTTGTATTTTGAGAAGAAAACCAAATATGGCTGTGTGCAATAGGTTAAAAATACTCTTTGAGAATCTGTGCACCATGTGAAGGGTTGGGTTTTTTCTTTTAAATACTGTTTATGTGCCAAAGAGGAAAGAGGAACACAGAGTTATAAGGGTGTGATAATCCACAAGACAATGTGACATCAGCAAGAAATATTTCACTTTTCAAACAGCACTGTGTGAAAATGGGTTAGCCAAATGCATCACATCACTGGCATATACACTGATTTATCTCTGGTACAAAGGCAGGTACAAACCAGGAGAATTCAGTAATTTTGTGTTTGAGAGCAGACACAGCAGATAAGTCACCTAGTTACAAGATTTGGAAGCACATGCCTTAATTAAACTAGTCTAACCATGGTGCTGGGCTTGATTCTTCCTGAAGGATATGGGAAATCAGGAGCAGCTCAGCTGCTGCACAAGCACCTTACCTGGGCTGCAGGTGAGTGAGTGCTCTGACCTCCTCCTCCTCCAGCTTTTCTCTGTACCTGTGCTTAACTTTAAATGCACGCTTCTATCCTCTAATTCCGTACGGTTTAAAGTTAAGTACAGACTTCAGTTTTTTGGTTTTTGGTTTTTTTTTTTTTTTTAAAAAAAAAAAAAGATGTTTTTTGGCACAGACTTGTATTTTCCTGAGCTCACATCTAAATGGAAAAACATGCCAGATCAGGATGCAGGGAGAGGCCTCTGCACAGAGAAACTCCCATCCCACACACAAGAGCTGGAAGGTGGGGGAGGGCTGGGGGAGGCCAACACAGAGCAGATCCCCAAAGGGTTGGACCTTTTGGGCCCTGTCCCCCTGCCCTCGGCAAGGGGGCAGCTGGCTGCCCTTGGGACATGCCTTCTCCTACGTCATCAGAAAAGGCAATTATGTGCCTTTATTACTATGCTGGTGCCCCACCAACCCTCACAACTCTGGTTCCTCCTCCCAGGCAGCATCCTTCTGTTCCCTCCTGCCACCCAGCACTCCTCACATCTATTTTTGGACAGCTCAAGGTCCCATAAACTCCTATGCCTTGAAGACATCTGCAGGTAGCAACACCCTGCTGGCCCTGCCTCACAAGGGACAATTCCTCACTGTCCTGGCTGTCAAACATCCTTCTCCCCACTGCCTTCACACTCAGCAGCTCCCTGCCAGCACCCGCCCTCCAGAGTGGGGCAAACAAATCCTCCCTACGCCATCAGACCTCAAAGTTATTTCAGTTTTGTGGGGCTGATGTCTCTGGAGCACTCAATTACAGAATGACTCATCAGAAAAGCAGATGTTATTGGGGGGGGAACCTAAATGTAACCAAATGAGGGGTTCCCTAAAGCCTGCACTCCCTCCAGAGCCACACACAGCCTTCCTGGGCTGCCCACTGCCCCCCCTCCCTCGCTTGCTGGCACACAGAGATATTAAAACTCTTGTCATGCATATGCAATAACTCAGGCTTTTCCATTATTATTTGCAGTAGTAGTAGTACTGTTATTGTTATTGTTGTTATGGTAGCAGTCTACCTGTATATAAACAGGAGAAATTGTCAGGTGAAAGACCATGAGAAATTGTGCACCATAAAATGCAATAGGATGCTTCATTATTTTTGCATGGGTCTGTGAGAAGATAGATGAAGCTCCTGTCTGGACACCACCTGCTGCAATGCTGGATTTGCAAAGCACTAGGGCCAGCACTCTGACAAATTCCAACTCCTAATAATCCCTGGCCCTGGTTTTTCACAGGCCCTACCATCACTGCAGGGTGCAGAATCCCTGCTGGCTGCTGACCAGCTTCACAGTCCACCTTCTGTCCAGAGCAGGACCACTATAAACAACCACTCTCTCCTGGATTTCCAGCAGCTGGAGTTCTTCCTCTCTGCTGCTCCCTCTCCCCTACAAGTATTAAGAACTCTCATCACCTCTGAATGCTCCTCACACAGGCTCACAAACCCTGGATGGGGCACCAGCCCCCTGTTCCCAGCACAGCCTACTGGGAGTGTGCTCCAGGTCCCAGAGCTCATCAGTACACATGAGATTTCCAGACAATCACAGTGCTCCAAGGGAAAAAATTACCATTTCAAGTGCAGCACAACATCCTCTTTACTTCCAGGGGCACTTCACCCCGCTCTTCTGCAGAGCACTCTTCCACTGCTCTACCTATGGAGCCCTTGCCCCACCACATGCACTCACTGACTGCCTGCATTAATCAAACCTCAGGGAGAGGACTGGCTTGACAGCCACAATGAGAAGAGAGAAATTCCCAAGGCATAATCCTACTCGGATGTGAATTCCCACAGCTGTCTCCCTTTGTCCCTCCCTCGGCATCCCCAGCTGTGGAGTGGACACAGCTGAAGGACCCAACTCTGCATTAAACTTGGTACAATTGCTACAATTGCTCCAAATGACGTGTTTGCAGGATTCCTTTGGTTGCTGAGGAGGGTGGTGGTGGTGTAGGTGTGGAGTTTCTTCTCTCGCTCCAGCCAAGGATTGCTGACTGCCAACCTCTGTGGCAATGACAGGCAGATTGGTACACAGAGGTTGCTGCTGTTTAAATTTGCAAAAGCTACCAAGTAAGAGTTAAAGGTGCTTCTCAGCAGCATAACGCTGCACTTTTACACAAAAAAGCCTTTCTAGATAAAGATAGGAAGATGTTTTTTCTTGCAGATGTGAGTCAGCAACTTTAACATTGTAAAAAGCTCTTTATATTGGTTTATGTTTTCTCGGGTGGCTTTTAAAGAAAATCCCAATAAATTAATTGAAAAGCATCCTAAGTTCTGACAAGTTTTCATTTGGAACATATGATGAAAATATATATGCAATGTTAATCCATTTTTAGCATTATTGAAAGACAGAAAAGCATGGTTTTTTTTCCGATGTCGAGAATGCATTTCAGATGGGTTTCTGGGCTGCAAAACTCATTTATATTTACACCATAAGCTACTTGTCTTCAGAGGGAGCAAATATTTTTTGATGCCCTCAAAAAGCTGCCAGTCCCAATCCTTCTCAGAAACTCAGCAGTGCCAGCTGATGCTCCATGTGAGTTCATGCAGCTACTCTGTGCTAGGCAGCTGCTCTGCCACCCCTGAACCCAGCTAAGGGTGGCCCAAGTAGCAAGTTCTGCATCTTGTTCAGGATGAAGGATCCAATTTCCCTGCTCTCACATGAGCCTCATGAGACCTGCCTAGGCAGAGGAAGGGTTTATCCTTAGGCTTTTGTGTACCAAGACATTGGTGCTCCAGAGTCCACACACGGGTATCTGCAAATCATGGGTTTTGAACCCACATCCAGGGCTGGAATGAGCTGCCCCTGTTGCCTCTCCTGCATTAAAAACATTAATGTCTGAGACTTGAAACGCATCTGAGTTAAAGTGATGACTCAGCCAGCAACCACAACAGGCAAATATTTCACTGGCAGTTTTGACATCAGATTTGACACGACTGGCAATGGCATAAATCCCTGAGGACACCCAGCATTCAAAGTGCAGCACAGAACAACCTGGATACCATGCACTTCTCACAGGGCTGCATGCAGTCTCCTCTACTTAGAAAATCCTATAGCCATCCCACAGACAGCAGAAGTCCAGCTTGATAAATCAGATGTAGAATACAGACCCAGTCCAGCAAGGATATTGCTGTGTAACAGCTACAAATAATGCCTGAACTATTTCTTGTAACATGTGCCACCTCACACGCTGCAGGCAGCTCCAATAACACTGCTGAAGGGATTTCTAGAAAGTGGGAAGTTTGATATTTAGCATGCAAATCCAGAGGATTTAGGTAAGGATGCACTGGGATTTCTTTTCAGTGGTTCCAAATGAAATCAACTCTGCCCTCAATTTTTACTTCAGCAAGGCTACAGCTTTACTATATGAAGTTTCCAATCAAACAGTGGATGAAAAATAGATAGGGTTACACGGTGCTATGGCACACTGGCACACCAAGCATGTGTAATCCCTTCTGCATATAGAGGTTCATTCAGGTTTCACTGCAGGATTCCCATATTCCCTGTGCTTTGCCTGTTTTTCATTAGCATTCCTCACCACTCTCTTCTGGTCTTTGCTGGAGACTGCCCTACCCAGGGAGTTTGTACCACATAATAATTTAAATCAGGGACACTTTTCCCCTAGTTCTCTTACTGAAATTTTTCTATAGGTATAATCTGTACTACACACATGGCTGTAGCAGTTACAAAAATACTCTGAAAGAGTTCAAATTACTAAAAAAATTCTTTTAATAGCATGGAACACTCCTCTCATTAGAGGAGCTGCATTCCATTAATTAGCCAGCTACACCAATAGTTACCCAAAGCATGAAACAAAACTGAGGTTACCCAAACTCTTTCCATTAATGATGAATGACCACAGTCTACAATTTGCAGGTGTATCCATGTGCAGGGAACATACATCTTTTTGTGTCTGTGTGTCCATGTAAGCATGCAAGGCAGGCAGAAAGATTAAAAGCAAGCAGTAACAGCCCATGGGAGTTTCCTAAGGGACTGCTCCCCATATAAGGAATAATAGTTAAGGAAAAGTGAAAAGAAGGTTAAAACCAGACACATATCCATCAACTCAATTAAGACTGGAGGAGAAAAGCTAACAGCTGCCAGGTGGTACAAGGAGCAAATGCTCCTCCAAGGTGGAGCAGCAGAGGAAGCACTGGAGAAGGCTGCCTGTGAATCAATGGGTGGTTCTGGGCTGGCTGAGCTGCTGAGCCACAGCTTCTCAAGGAGTTGTTAATAGGGAACATGGCAACTTAGGAAGTAATGAGGACTTTGTCAATACAGCTGTGGATAAAAGTGGGTAAGGAACCACTTAAGGAAAAACAACATCACACAAATCTGCAGCTACAGATTCTGCGCTTTCCGGTGCTTAAGAAATTACTTGCAATAATTTTGGAAGCATTATAGGGCCTGACAAGCCAAACATAACCACGGGACAGATCTTTTTATTAAGCTAGAAGCAGCAAGCAAGAAAGAAATCTTGACAATAGTACCCTCATCTACAGTTCGTTTTCTTTTTTTAATTCCCAGGAAAGCAAAAGAATCACAGACCTAAATAATCCACAGCCTCCTGCAGGTGGGAGCACCGGAGGAGCACTGCTTTTGTAGCAACACCCAGCACATGGGGATATTTATCATGAGGATAAATGGCCCCAGCACATCCCAGCTGGGTGCAATAGGGAAAGGGGGACCCCACAAAGAGGTCCACCCTCTCCCTGTACCTCCATGTCTGCCAAAATAGCCATCTACGTGGTATCCAGGGTGAGCAGAACTGGCTTGTGTTGGTGAGAAAAAATCAGAGAGTCTCTGCCAAAGTGGTCAGATTGAAGGAATATGAGTTTGGGGTGGGAGGGGATCACACATCCATCTTATGGTTGGGTTTGTCAGCCTTTAGGAAGTGGGGAGTATTTTTCAGGTTTTCTGAGCAATTCTGGCCACTCTCCACTCTTCCCCCTCCCATGAAAGCAGCCCCACCTGCACCAAGAGTTTCACTATATAGTCATTTTTCCCTTTTATTTTCTGTAAAGATAAATACTATTAAAAACATACTGCATTCTCATTTCTCTACCTCCATGAAGAGCAAACACTGAGAAACACTCCCTAGAAACGAAGTGCCAGATTTATTCAAAGGTAAAAATCCCTTTTTATGTGTCCCCCAAGGCTCTGAGGGAGGTACTGCTTTCTGAGCTGGAAAGTGCTAAGCCAGGCAGCAATGCCACCATACTGGATTCCCCTCCCACATCCAGCCTCTGCAGAAGCACATGTACAGCCTTTGCAGCCTGGCCTTGTTCAGAGCCAAAATCCAGGTGGGCTGGAGATGAGTGGGAAGAATGGGATGGCCTCACGGTGCCACCAAGCCCTGCAAATGCTGGGAGAACCCTTTGGCTGCACCCCACAGCCCTCGCCTCCATGGGCTTGCACTGTCAGGGAGGAGGGGCCAAGACAGTAGCCAGGTTGGCTTCACAAAGAGCCAAGGACAACCTCTATTTCATGAAAATACTGCCTGCAGCCAGATCCACACTGTCCTGGCTTCTCTGCACCAGCAGGGACACAGAGAGGCCAAGGATGGGGAAAGATGCCTAGACCTCCTTGCTTCCTTCTGGCCTTCTTACCGAACAAAAACAATTGCTGCAGCTGGAGAGCAAATACAGCAACAGATACAACACAAACCCCGCAAATATTCTGCATATAGAAGTGTCACGTTTAACAAACCCATCTCCCTGCAATGCATAAAACCCCATCATGGAAACGGAAGCCACCAAAGATAAGTCATGGACCACAAAGCATGACTGCCTGTAAAAAAACAAAACATGGGAGCTGGGTAGGAAGGCTCCTCAGAGCACTAGAGAGAAGTCAGCCTCACTGCTCTCCTTTCTGAGCAGCACAGGGTGGTTACATCCAGCTGGTGAAACTCCAGAGCTCAGCTCCATGGAAATATCCGGGCTCACACTCAGCCCTGCACTGCTCCCACTCCAGCACTAATGCATGTTTGATTAGGCAGGAGGAGATGTGTCTGCTCGTTCCAGAGGTGACCACAGGCTCCTGGCAGTAACACCGAGTACTTGCTCTGGGGCTCGCCGCAGTCCTTCACTGCCCTGCCAAGGGAAGGCGTCCTGCCAGACAGAGCGCTCAAAATAAAGCGAGGAACAATCGTTTTACATCATCAGTATGTCGAGTGCTCTAACAAAGAGGATGTGTGTTAAGGCAACCTCAGAGAAAGCAAAACTTATTAAAGCAAATGCTGAAAGTGATTTTTCAAATATCCCTGCCCTTTTCACTCCTGTACAGGGAAGCCTGAGGAAATCTTACAAAGCCAGAGGCTCAGCTTTATTCACCCCTATATTTCCTCTGGTTCCAGTGGCATTATTCCCACAGATGGGAACTACAGATCAGGTGAGGGTATATTCTAATTTTTTAAAATTTTTTTTGTGCATACTAACCACTCTTGGATGTGAGTTAGGCCTTCCACAATAGTAAGACTAGATGACAAATCATGAAATCAAAAACAATTAAAAAAAAAAAGAGAGAAAATTCTGGATTCTTGTCATTTCCCTTCTGTTTTTTTTCAAACTTTGGAAATAACAGAACAAAAAGTGACAAACATGCTCACAGAGCGACCCAAACTTGAAAAGAAACAAAATGCCATCCAAAGGCAAATGGCAAAATTCCCAGTAACATCATTAATGCCAGAATTTCATCTTGTATGCTCTTCTGCAACTAATAAAAAAACTATTTCAATTAAGATATCATATTATATACCATTTACAACTACACACACAATGAGACCCTTCAATGCTGCTTTTGAGATGCAGACCTCATCCCGCAACAATAGCCAAGCCCCAGATGTACAGATCAGAGTCTGGCTCACATGTACACTGCCATACATACTCTGGGTGTAAATGTGGAGCCCAGCCTGACAAACCAGCTTGCATTTGCATCACCACAATACCCAGCCTATGAATTCATATCCAGCACCTTCTAAGCACCAGCCTCACCTCCCATCTCTGTACTGGGGACGCCTGGTTTAGGGCTGGTAGGAGTGTGGCAGGGAAGCAGCAGAGTGTGCCCCAGCACACTGCTGGAGACATGTTTTAAAAGAGGGTTTGCTGGGCTTTTGATGGGAGATGGATTTATTTTCTTGGTCAGCAATCTGTCCCCTGTGCTGAGCACCCTGCCTGCCACCTTCAGAGGCATTATCCTTCTCACCTTACATCAGACCCTGAGTGAGGACAGGGCCACAGGTGCACCTCCCCAGCCCTGCCCATCCCTGGGGCAGGGACAAGAGCAGCACAGCTGGCACTTACCACATCCCTGGCCAGGGCAGCCCCGAGGTCACCCCTGTGCCCCGTTACTCTGTGTGGCTGGAGCCCAGCATCCTTAATGACTTCTCCCCTCTACACACTACTCTATTCATTTTCCGCTTCCCCAATCACAGCTGTTGAGCCCTATTAACGCGTAGGGGAAAAAAAACACATTTAAACCCAAACCTGCTAGGCCAGAAATAGAAGTTCTCATTTTCTTTTCCAAAACACAGAATAGCTGAGCAACAACGAAAGGAAAAGAAAATCTCTCCCAAGTGCACATCTGGAACCAATTTGCTGTCTGTAGCCACTGGGTGTCACTTTTGATATATATTGGTTCAGCCATGCAGCAGTTCGGGGAGAGAAGCAGATTTCAAGGAGGCGATCCCAAACCCAAGCAGACTGCTCCGCAGCCTCTCGCACACAGGCTGTAATTAGCAATTAGCCAGCCAGGCTGATTTATTAACACAACATCCTCACCACAGCACCCAGCACTGTGCAGGGGCTCTTACCTCTCAGTCTGCAGCGTGACTTTGGAAGGCTCCACGTTGGGGTTTTCCCACTCCATCTGTGGACAGTGCATGAAGTAGCAAAGGGTGTAGAGGGCCTCCGGCTCCCAGTAGAAGGATCCCTGCTTCTGGTGCATCGGCGTCCCGTTGCCGTGCTGCTTGGCATTCAGGGGCTGCAGGTGGTGCATCGCCCGAGACACCAGGTCACCTGGAAAAAAGCAAGAGCCAGGTGAATGCCAGGCTGTTCAGCTGCCTCTCCTGAGTTGCAAACTGAAAGGCATGCTGGCTTGGTCCACCCTGCCACTTAACCTCACATGTGCAAAGAATCGAGGTAGGACGGGATCCTGGGTGTTACTCATCACCAGGCTGAACTTTTCCTGGTGGTTTATGTGGTGTGGTGTGACGTACCCAGGCTGCAGACAAGCCCACAAAGGCCTGCAGGATATGTGGTGTGGGAAACATCAGGCTGGCCCATCTCAGCACCACCAAGAGAGCTGGGCCAGGATCACAGTTACCTACTTAGCAGCCTTTGGAGGATGCTAAAACCCCACAGCCCCCCAGAATGATCGTGTGAGGTGGCACCAAAAGCTGCATGCTCCTGGTCAGAGGGACAGTGAAACCCAGCCCCTTGGAATGAGGAAAGAGGCAGTCAGGTAACACACAAAGCAATGCAGGAGGATGTGAATGAGCATGTAGGTGAAAAAAAAAGGGGGAAAAAATAGATGTCTTTGCTAAAAGCCAACATATAAAACGTGCAACCAAAATCAATTTTATGAGTCCAGGCTAGGCCTGGAAAACTTCATGTTAGCAGAAAAGCAAAACTTATTAAATAGGCTCACCTGGCCCCCCAAGTTTCCAGAGCACTGAAAATGGACAAAGAGGAAGATGCTCATCGTCACCCCTGCACTAATATAGTTTGGGGCACTCCATCACAAGGCAGATATAGGAATCCAGCCACAACATGTGGACTGGGATCAGCAAAGCCAGCAAATGAGATTACCAGGCAAACACATGGGCAAGCAGCAGTGCAGTCTCTTAGCACAACACTGATTGTAACTAATTAACTAAAGCATCTCCCTCCAAGGCAGTGGATTTTATGTCTATTGACTAGTGACCACTCTATCAAAGGCAGGGAAACAATTGTGTTTTAAACTGCCTTTTTTCACATGTTCAAATCATTTTGAAAGTGCTTTTGGGGGAAATAATGATCTCGAATCAAATCAGTTGGTTTGTTTTAAATGAAAATCTGAGCAAGAGCCCTTTGGGTCATTCTTAAGCTATACAAAAGCCAGTGATGAGAAAAAGAGGACATAATTTTCCACTGTTAAGAAGAAGTCACGCACTTTCTCTTACTTGCTTTTCCCAAGTGACCACTGAGCACTGAAACTTGGAAGGAAAAGTTTAAGATGTACTCCAAGGTAGAAGCATAAAACCAATTGCAGGGGATAAATAATGAACTCCTGGACAAACTTAAAAACACTCTGACTGTGTGCATGGCTGAACTACGGGTTTTTGCGAAGTCCCACCTTTGAACACAACACATCACCTCTCTCCAGCCTGACTCATACAGAAAATGCTGCTGCTGCAGTGATAATGGATACCAGGGAGAACAGAAATGTCACACTTAAAAATCTCAGCCCAGTCCTCCAAAAACGTAGCCATAAAACCATGAAGAGAAGAAAACCACTGGCATGACGAAACTGCAAAGTCCATGATTTCAGGGTTTCAACACAAATTTTTGCTTCACTCTGCAGTATTCTTCTGATTCAAAGCTTTCATTTAAAAATAGCTTCTGTCTTTTCCCTCTGCCAGGAAATTGCCATGATAGGACCAATCTTGCAGCTTTGCATGCTCATAATTTCCAAGAGAAACTATGCATGTGGAAAGTATGCAGGACCAGGTCTGCAGAAGAAACAGATGTGCCACTGAGATGACTCCCCACTCCTGCACAAGGCTATCTGCAGGCAACCAGAAGCAGCAGCAAAGTTTGGGACCTCTTTCACTCAGCCCACTCTAGACACAGCAGATGTGCACTGCCAAGTCTAGCACAGGCCAATTTAATTGCTAGCAACCTTACTGATAGTAAATTCCTCCTTTTTTCTCCAGAAGGCAAAAAAATTACATAGAAATGGTGGCTGCAACATCCAGCTTTAGCAATAATAGCAAAGGCAGAGAAAAGGGAGACACACACACACTAAATTCAGCCTTTTCAGACACAAGCCATTACAGCAGTGAAGAACATGGGTAAAGTTTAGCACACAGCCAGTCTTATTTCTGTGGATTGAGACAGCAGGCACTAAAGAATGCCTCTGACTTCTGTCACAAACGATGAATAAAAATTAAGACTTTGGCCCAGATTCTGACAGCAGCATTACTTCATCCCACTCCTCCCTGAGTGCCGGGGTGATGTGACCCCAATGACACGCCCAGGACCAGAGGAAGCTGCACAGTGAGTGAGAAGGGAAAGCAGCAGCAAGAATGACGTGGGCAGGAGAGGCAGCTAAGCATCACTGCTGATGCAAGGCTGGAGGAACTCAAGCCTTGCTGAAAGGCAAAGCTCCAATCCGTACCAATATGACCAGGAGCTCATCCTTGTATGCTGTGTTTCCTCTACTGCTTCCAAAAATACCCAAAACAATTCATACCATTAAAGCTGAACTAATGTTTTTTATATTTAAGTCTCATTTAATTACATTATACCAAGAACTGATTGCTTAGGTCTTTCTTTTGCATTTGTTATGCTTTCTCTAGTCACATTTGAAATAATTTCTATATTAACAATTATTGTATCATTTCTTCACCAGTAAGTTGACTGATTTCTTCGGGTCAACTCAAAGCCTAAAAGATCAATACCTATAAAACACTGAGCTTCACAGAGAACAGTAAGCAAGCATAAAAAGCCCCATTATACTGGTACCCGATGGGCAGAGTTGTGGAGGCAGGACAGGAATCACTGCTCTGTTTTATTCCACAGCGTCACCTTGAACAATCCGATACATGCCCTAGTGCCCTTTGCCTCCTTCAGCCGCATCCAGTTACAGCAACAATTCTCCAGGGCAGAGACCGTGCCTTTGCATATCTGTTCTCCAGGATCAGTGCCAAGAAGGCCAAGAAGAAGCTGACAGGCACATGCACACACTGCATGGCAGCACTTAGGCAAACTCTAAAATGTCACACAGCGCAACATCTGGTTCTAGGGGTGTGTGTGTTGTCTTGAATCCCTACCAGGTTTTGTTCCTTCTATTGTTCCTTGCCATTATGCTTTTGCTTCTCCATTTCCCTCCTTAGAATGTACCAAGGGTTGAGACTCTTTGATTCCAAGGCACCCCAAAGCCCACAGATTTGAAATCAGCTTCATGATGGGACTCACTGGTCTGCTCTCCAGCAATCAGCCAACTCCAGCCTCATCTGGGAAACCCAAACTACACATGATGCTGCCCTTGACAGCTGTAAAAGCTGTGTTGTATCTAAACAATGAGGGCAACCTTGAATTTATGGCCAAGCACAGAGAGATAAGCCCCCTTCACAAGTCTGTGCTACCCCTTCATCAGTGTCAGCCACCTCTGCTCTTCAGGGCTGCGCTCATCACAGCAAAGCTCTGCAAGGGCAGGTTACCTGCTCCCAGCACTGCTGCCTTTTCTGCTTCTTTTTTGGCCCTGAAAATATGTCTCGGCTGTATCAGCTGAACACATCTGAAAGGCCAATAAATTCCTCAGTGCATCATTTCCAGAAAGAACACATCTAAAATAAAATTCCCAGCAGCTGCATTGACCTTGTAACTCCATGAATGAGGTTCCTGATGGCTGTGGCATCATGACCCAAGGGGTTTGGCAGAGATCCCTGCCTTGCCCTTCACTGATCAAATTTTCACCCTGTACCACCACCTGAAGAACAGACTGGGGAGCTGATCTGCCTGACAAGAGAGCTTGCCAATTTTATATTGTTTTAAAATTAAACTCAATGAAAACTTCCGTAATTTATGCAACATAAGCCAAGTGAGCCAACGCACAAACTGTTTTGCAGGCACAGCCAGGGAGACGAAAACATCACGTTGCGCAGGGTAAACACAAGAAAAAAGAAAAAGAACAGCGAAGTGGGGGGACATTTCAGGACATTTTTGTTGCCAAAGCTGGGAAGCCACAACTAGAGGACAGGCTCCCAGAGGGCAGCGAAGGCAGCAGCAAGCCCCAGGCTGACACTGCCTTGCAGCCCTGATTCCGGATGCGGAAAGGCTCCAGGAATGCGGCTCCACAGTGGAGCTTCTCAGCCCAGAGGAGAAAGGCCGTGCCTTACACACCAGCTACCAAAAACCCACGAAACCACCTCTGCACCACAGTGTGTGCAGAGCTGCCACTGCAGCTGCCAGCATCTCACCCTTCCCGTAACTAAACCGGGCTCCCCCATCACTGCTGCTGTCAGTTCAGCATGGTCGGTGAGCACAGGGTCCACATACATTTGATTTAAAGATTGAAAATATTACGTAATGCGCATGCTGTGACACGGGCCTGGTTTAAGGCAACACTGAATATTTAGGGAACAGCTTCACTGACTTCAAGCCACAGATATGATGTGACAGGCAAAGTAAAGCTGCTCCCATCTGCATGGGGGTGCACTACAACATACAACATGCAAGTGGGCAGCTTCAGCCTGAGCCCTCTCTGCAGTGACCATTGAAGGCTATTTTTTTTCAAATTGTGTTTGGCTTCAGTAAAAACTATTATCACTGCTTTTACTATGTTAGAGCCTGGTGTTTAAAGAATAACACATCTGTTTCCAATTTTGTACTGGGGGAGCAGAAGAAGGCAAAAAATAAGGAAGAGAAAGAAAATGACAGATACCCAATGCCCACGTCTGAGAAGCTTCCTGTGGGGTTTTCTGATCTATCATGATGGACCTGATGATGCTATCCTGCCTGCCTAGGAGCAGGCTAACTATTTTCAGACCAAGCAACTGCCAGAGGCAAAAGTGTATGACACATGTGTATGTGTACACAGAGCTGAGTGTGCGCCTGCAGAGCCACAGCCCCGGGGTGAACGACACGGACAGATCCTTACGCAGCTGCTCCTTACCACACCTACCTCATGCTTTTCTTTTTCTAAAAGCATGTTCTAAAACTACCTGAACAACTTAGCAATGATGTCTTTGCACACTGAAACTAAGCCACTCAGTTCTTTGACCTGCGTCTTTCCTTCAAAACCCAGGGGAGAAAGAGGAGCACCTGCTTCCACAGCAGCTGCCTTCCCACCTGGTGCCCTGCTGGGGCACTCTGTGAAGCAGCAGGAGACCACGTTTTTAGCACAACAGCATTGTGCAGGCAGCACCCATCAGTTTGATAACACTACTCTGCTACTCTGGTCATCCTTCCAGCTGTCCTTGACTCCTACATGTGTAGTTTGCACTTGGGAATCATGCCCTGCACTGGCAGCATTACTGATTTGCTGAGCTTCCTGGGTGAATAATTCCTCCTGCTAAGAGCAGGCCAGAGCCATAGGCAGGAGATGTGTATGTCTTTCAGAGCCCTTAACAACCTCCTGTGTCCCGTCCAGACCATGAACAGGAGGAGTATGCATCAGGGAGCTGCCTTCTAGATGCCAGCTTCATGTCATGGTCAGCAGATTCCCCCTCACAAGCATGTGAGCCAGGTGCAAAACTCATTTTCTTGACCTAGATTCATTTCACACTTCAATACAAAAGTCTTGGATCTACGGTTTTGCTCACAACCAGCTCTGGGGAGACTGTATTAAAACCATGAATTTATAACCCTGACAATAAACCACGGTCTATTTAATGAGACTGCTAGCTGGTAGCCACAGCCATTCTGCATCCTTCCCAAAGTGTAGCTAGGTCTCTTTCCCCTTCTACCTCCTGTTGCCTCTGGTTTCTGCACCAAAGTGACAAATTGGTGCAGTCTGCCCCAGTACACACCTGTCAGCACATCACTGCAGGTGAACATGAGCAGTTGAGCTGTGTCTCCCCTACCAGGTCACCCTCAGCCACCCAAGCCATCCCTACGCTCTTGACTCCAGCTGCACTGTTCCTCCACGTTCCTCTGCCTCCAGCAGTACATCAATCTCCACATTTCAAAAGTCAGCTGAGCCAAAGCTGCTCGAGCAAAACCTGTCCTCAAATGATTTATTGTGAGGTTTTCTCTTGTCAACTCAACACTATTCATATACACCAGGAAAGCAGTGTGCACAGAGATAGGGTGGCTGCACACTAGAAAGTGTGCAGTGTGTTTCACGGCGTGCACGCTTTTAGCACGAAGTATCTTCAAACATAAAAAAGCTAAATTGTTCTTGGCACACAGTCTATTCCAGATTTTATTCCAGCTGCCTCAGGCTGTGGGTGTGCTTGGGGTGCCATAACCCACAGTTAGTGGAGCATCCAAAATGCAACAAATTCATCATTGAGCTCACCTTGCAGAAACCTCCCCAGTTCTGCCATCTCTGCTGTCCCACTCTGTGTCCCCACCTGCTACCACAGGCAACCTTTTCTTCTCCTAAAAGCCATTCATCTCTTCTGCACAAGAGCAAAAGAAGGAACTGTGGTCCCAGATTCAGAATTAAGAAGACAGAACCAGGATGCAAGCAGCCCATTTCCTGGCAGTGGCTTCCCTGTGGCCTCCCACAGATCATTTGATCTTTTCATCTTCACTTAGCCCCACCATCACAAGAACCTTCTATTTATATTACGCAGTAAGTGTTTGCATGCAATTTAGTGCTTGCAAAGCCTTTGAAGACTGATAAATCAGGGATTGGATATATCCCATAAAAAAGCCACAATAATAATTAAACCCTCTCAAGTTCACATACCTATTATAACAACACTCACACGTTCAGACTCTCCAATCCAACATGGCAAGCATGATGTTTGTGTCTGATTCCCCTTAAGCCACATCAACTTCAAACAAAACAAGCTTTGACTCAGATGAGCTATTCATGTGCCTAATGCAGAGCCTTCACTCAGTGGAACATCACTGCTTTATGGACCACCATTCTGGGATTTTCTCTGGCCTGACATAGACCCACATCCTCCAATGGAATTTAGGAGCACCCATGGTTGAGCAGGCCAGCTAAGAGCGCTCACCCTGACCTGAGCAATCACCTGCACTCTGCACAGCAGGGATGAGGAGGCCTGCAAGGAAAGGAAAATGCCATTTTGTTCTGAGTTCTGTGGGAGTTCACATCGGTGTACTGGGGAAGGCTGGTGGAAGGTTGGAGCTCCAGCTCCCCCCAACCACCACAGCAATGCCTTTTGCCTTTAAGCATCAAACCTATGTGGGCTTAAACATGGGAGGTAGAAGCCCTGAAGGAACAAAGCCACCCTGGGCTTGTCCCCAAGAAAGGCAAAGGTGGCTGAGTCTCACCCATGGAGGCAGCCAGGGAGCCCCCAGAGGAGCACTGAGGACCCAGACAAGCAACAAGACAAGCTGCCTTTGTTACCCAAGACAGAAATCCACCCCCTTGGTCAATAGGGCAGTCAAAGGGAAGATAAAGCCCAAGTAGGGTGTAAGCTGGTATTTTCAACTTATCCGCCCTCACGCTTCATCTCACCTGAAATATAAATGTATTGTTTTATGGCTGATGACAGTGGTAACCCCTCAGGGGGAAGGGAAGAAAAGCAGGATGTTGTTTGGGACTATTAAGTAACCCACAACCTTTCCTGTGCACAGATGCAGAGTGCAGTGAATGGAGGCTGGGGTCCATCACTCAGAGAGGGCAGCAAGAAGAATGTAGTAGCAGCTCGGGAAGGCTGCAACCAGGCAGCCCTTAACAGAGGCAAGAAAATCCGTACCATTTAATCACTGCATTCATCTCCCTTCTGTTCTCTGCTGGGGGGTGGGCTTCTCTGCTGAGGAGCATCCCAACAGCTTCTAACTTTTACACACCAACTGGATGATGTGTGGCTATCAGCAAGGAGGAGCTGCAAATCAGACACCCAAAAAGCGGGTGAGTGCGGACCTGGAGACCTTGGGCAATAACCCAGCAGAGGGAGGGCCCCTGAAAACCAGGAAAACATCACTGTGTCTGGAGAGGTGATACACAGGCTGCCAATCTATGGCCAAACACTATGCAGAAGGGAGAACTTCCATCTCAATGGCAAGTTTTGGCTAGTGCCTCTGCTTAGCTCAGCACTGTGCTCCATGAACCAAACTGTTCACAGGGAATAAGCTTGGTCTTACTCTACAGTGCTGCTTAATCTGAGAAATACATCTGACAAACAGGGCTTTTGTCCTGGCAATAAATTAGCAGAGCACTTACAACAACACTACTTCAGATGCCACCCTTCCAGCAAGCACCTTTACCCTGGCATTTGATTCTAAGCCTAGGTTTAACCTCTTATTTAGAGCACATAAATCAATTTGTACAGCTCCTGCAGTGCTCCTTCCTGTTGGCTGCAGAGGATTGAAAATAGATGAAAAGGCAAAGGAGGGGATGCAGACTTTCATCATCTCCTCAGCTGGGGCTACGAGGAGAAATGAAAAACAGTATCAGTATGTGCAATCACATTCCTACTTACACTCGAGCAGTAACCCTTCCTTTCATCCCTAAAAAGGTGCCAAGATTTACTGGGAGGCTTTTATTTTGGAAATATATACATTCAGCACTGCATATGCAAAGAGAGGATGATGTGTAATGAAAAGAGGGGATGGAGGGTGGCATTTTTCCAATGGCAAAATGCAAAACCTTGCTGAGACCTGAGTGGTGACAGGGAGAAAATACCAGCCTGAACATCACATCTGGGGACTGCTCTAAATTAAACACCATTCAAAAGCAAAAAACTTCTGATATCAGCAGTGTTAAATCACATCTTCAGATTATCAGTTTAAAATAAAAATGATTATTCATTGTGGTTAACACTCAGAGTGATACCAGTACCAGTCACTGCGGTTTGCACAATTCTGGGTGGCAGACTGCTCACCCAGGAAAGCCACAGCAGACTGGCCATCTTTGCACACAAAACAAGCCCCAAACAGTTTTTTGCTCTAACCTGAAGACATACACTAAGAGACACTTTGGATGACATCCTAAGCCATGGTTTACCTCCCTGTGCTGAGACACACACCTTCTGCAGCCCTACAAACACACTCAGCACAGGGTGGTTGTCCCACATCAGACACCAACACCTTGACAGTCTTTACCCCAAGGCAGTGAAGGATAAGCATTTCTTGGTGCCAGGATTGGTGCCCAGTGCACCTTAAGGCTCTGCTCTACCTTCTCACCACTTTTGTGCACACTCAAGAGAAAGAGTGTACATGCTCTTCACCCCAAAAAACAGCAACGACCTTCAGTTATGAGCCTCATTCCTTCTGCATTTGGTCTCCAAGCCAGCAGGGGTATTTTTAGATGGATGATGAATAGGTGTCTTGGAGCATTATGCAGTCAAATATAACATAAATATTTGTGGATTGCAAATATGCATATAAAGAAGTTAGGAAAAATATTCAAAGGTCAAAATGCAGTATATCTTGGGATCTCTCCACAGCAAAAGCTCTCCCTAATGTTCCTGTCTTTTTCTATTCATTCTACTTATTTTTTCTCATCTGAAAGGGGAAGAAATGAAAGAACAATTAGAAATCTAGGAGAATCCCCAAAACTTTCTGAAAAAACCTAAACAGATCCCCTCCATTTCTCCTCTAGGTCTGGTCTAGAAATGCAGGAAACTTCAAGGAAAAAAACTGTGGCGAAAAAAAGGGAAAAAAAAAAATTCCTGTGAAATATTTTCTCTAAGACTCAACAGTGAAATACTGTCAGGCTACTGTTTAAAATCCTATTATTTTTGCTGTGCTTCAGTTCTTCCCAATGTTCTCTATATAATAAGCATTTCAAATGAAATTACATTATTTTAAAACACACTGTAGTAGGCAATTACAACCGCTGAATACTAAATGCCAATATAACATAGACCAGATTTATTGTTGTTCCTTAACTTTCTGCCATGTTCATTGTATTTTAATGAATAAGGTTTCACATTAATTTTTAAGCCTTTGCCTTGGAATCACGCATTACTGCTGTAATTGTGGTGCAGAATTAGGTGTCTATTTACATTCTCCTCCTAAGTCCTGGAGATGAAACCTCCCTTTTGTTTTTCTCCTAAGTCAGCAAAATCACCTCTTCCTATTTTCTGGAGAGCGCCCCGTGGCCAGTGGCACTGCCTCACCTGGCCACTGCCAGCCAGGCCATGTCCCAGCGAGGACCAGTGCCTGCTGCCTGCTGAGCCTGGAGATGAGAGCAGAAGCACCAGGCAAGCAGGATTTGGCAGGACCAGAGCAGCATCCATGAGTCCAGTTGCACCTGTCTGACTAGGAGGACTCCTCAATGGCAGGCAGCATCACCAGACAGTGCTGACCTCCCCCCTTTCCCCAATTTTCTCCTATCTTCTGTCACACCCAGGGAGATCCAGTTTACCCACGTTGTCTTTCCTAATACACTGACAATATATGAAAAAACAAAGGATGCAGACACATGAAGGCCATCATGGGTAGGGCAGGGTAAAGGTACCACACGATAAAAGGGTTTTCACCCTGTCAATCTCTTCTTCCCCTAGGACAGACTGTAAAGGAACTAAGAAGATGTGTGCTGAAATACAGGTGCAGGGCAGAACACAGGTCTCATTTGCAAGCTGTTGTCTTCCATGGGGCAGATTAGATTCCCTGGTCTCAAAGCCTCCAGCAGCTCAGCAGCTGGTCACATTCCTCTATGCAAGCATTCTGGGTAGAACTGAGAGCAGGGGAAGCCTTTCCTCCACATGCAGACACTTGTTAATTCCAGTTATTCTGTGTACTTACAATACTTTAATTATTAATGTCAATAAACTATAGGAAATCTCATTCAATTAGAATAGCTTTTTTAAAATTTTTTTTTTCTGAGATAAAATTAAATTGCTTCATTGCAAGATCAGTCTTTGCCCTTGTTTTTGTGCTCTTTTGAAGAGAACAGAAATGAAATTATGGCTCCTGGGATACTGCAAGCTGATGGGACAATGCAGACACACGCCTGGGGACTGCTCGCTCTGCTGCTCCACAAGCCGAGCTTCTGCCCTTGTCATTAACTTCTGCTTGCCATCTCCTCCTCCTCCTGATCCTCTTCTCAAGTGCTATCCTCTTAATTCCCTCCTATCCAGAGAGTCTCCCACATCACCTTTATTCAGCCCTACAAAAGCAGGAGCTTTTCCCTATTTGATCCTTCCCTCATATCTCACTTTCTCCATGGCAATGCTTACCATATCCTCTTTCTTCTCCACAATGTCCATCCCCCTCACACCACCAGGGCAACAATAAATCATCCTTTGCCTTTTGCCTTCATCATCCCCAGGTGTTCCCCCCACCTTCTCCCCACTGCTCTGCATTTCTGCCCCACGCTGTGGTTCCCCACCCACCCTCCATGGCAGAGGTTTTGCTGTGACCTCTGGCTCACAGCCACTGCTGATGCCAGAGACAGACACACCAGCACTGAACAAAGAGCAAACCTACTTGTATCCCCTCTCTGCTCTATTTTCCTCCCACTTCATCATTTTTCCTCCAAACACAGAGGGTTTTGCCCACCAACATGCTGCAACTCCTTCCACATTTCACAGCTTGGTTTTGAACTCTGCACCGACACTGCTCCACAGCACAGATTTCTACCCAGCTGAGCATATCAAGCCTTGCAAGCTTTGCCAGTTACTGCTCCTCCCACTGCTGCTTCCCTGACATGCATCTGCTTGCAGCAGCCAGGGAGGATCCCTCGAGTTGGCCACAGGGCTTTTTGGAGGGCTACCAGCCCGCTGGATGTGCCAGCCTCTCCGACAGCTGCATCCAGCTCCCACTGACATGCTCTGTTCTTCCAACTGGCCACCCTGAAGAGTGTTTTGCCTGCATTTGCAGTCAACAGATGTACAGAAAGCAAACCCTACCAACCATTTGAATCTAAGGCAGGACACTTAGAGGCGATAAGAGTTCAACCTGTAAAATGGGATGGGGTGCTCCTTCTAAGAAGTCTGTCTTTTTGGGTTGAGTACAAAGGTCCAAAAAAGTCCAGAATAAAAACTCCACCCACCCTGAAATACCCACAAATTACTATTTATTAAACCCCAACTATATGAAGTGTAAGAAAGAGAGCTGTATCATGCATAATTTAGTTGGCATACAGACAACACTGTTGTGTGTTTCATGCGCGTGAAATAAATGAGCATAAATTACTTCATTTAAATAACACTGAACACCTGATTCCAGAGATGGAACAACACTAAGGCTCTTGGCTTGTTGACACTGCACCAGAGCAAATTAAAATTAGCAAGCTGAAAACAGAAATTCATCTTGTGTCTTGTAGACAAACATCCTTGGTGCACCCAACACGGCCCATGAACAGGAGGAAACTGAACCATGATGGAGCTACAGGAAGTGCCGAAAAATGAACAGGAGTTCTTTATGATGCTGGTAACACACAATGCATTAATAAGAACAGCAGTAGGTTGGGTAGCCTGTATCTTCATGGATTTGAGTATTTTTCATTTCTCCCCCAAAATTTCATAACAGACCTCAGGAAAACTTGACAGTATTTCTCACAAACCTCAGAAAAAAACCCACTTTTTTTGCCTGAATGGGTCTGCTTTCCCACACATAGCTTCCAGTATCTAGCCAGACTACCAACATGTGATTGGAATGCTTCTCTCTTAAGAAAAAAGAAGTTTAAACAAAGCACTTCTGGTAACTTTATCTCCATGTCACATAAGGATGCATACAGCCTTTGCCTCCTACCATTTACTAGTGCAAAAAGCCAAGTTTTCTGATTTTGACAAATGTCACAGATTCCCATATTTCTCAAAAAGTGCTTTGATTAATAGCAAACAATTTATCTTTCAGGAGTTAATCCATCTGGTGCAGGTTTGAGTTGTAGGGCCAGAGAAGGAAAGGCAGGTAAAAGATCTTCTCTGACAGAGGACAAAGTAGCTCTGCCTTAAACATGTGACAGTATTTCCTTTAATTATTGCAGCCTTCAGCTTTCTGCCTGCCCATGATAAAACAGACATCTCATGAAATGAGACAGGACACCAATACAACAGACACTTGCAAATCTGGCCAGGCTGAGAGGTGCTCTCAAATACATCATAGGGAAGATGGACTAAAGCATCTTTCACCTTTAAAACTGAGAGCAGTGTATGCAAACAAGCCACAGGCATTTCCACGAGTTTGCACAACACTTCTTTCCTCCTGTATCTTCAGCTCCTGAACTAACAATGGAGCATGAACACAGCTACATCTGCCCAACATCTCCTTCAACATTACACAGCCCCCTCATCTCTCCTGCGCAGAACCAGGCAATGCACTTGGCTTTGCTTTACTTCAAGGAAAGAAATCCAAACACTCTTGACTGCCTGGTACTCACTGAGTTCAGCGATGCTCCCCACACGTGTGGCAAGTAGAGACTGCTCGATGGTCCTCAGCTCTGACTGGCTGAACATCTGCACCTCCCCGGGCTTGTTTGACCTTTGCTGATCCTTGTGAAGGTTCAAGCTGTCTGGCAGGCACAGAACACCTGCAGTGGATAAAAAAACAAAGGAGAAGACCAATGTAATTTCAGCCAGCATGGTAACTTTGCCATCACCACCACATAGCTCTGGGGACATTCCAAGACACAGCCTACATGTCCATAGCTCGAAGACAACCAGCATCTGTAACACAATGTCACAGATGACTCATGCAGAAGTGGCCCCTGTTAGCCCTTCTGAATATCTTCAAGCTGATTACAATGTCACTTCGGGAGAATTCTTACAGAAAAACCTAGGAGGATTGCTCAAAGAGGATTTCAAAGAAGACTCCAAGACACTACTTCAAGCCTATAAAAAATTATTAGAAAACGGTATCTAATGGTATCTCAGAATTCCTAAAGATTTGCTTTAAAATCACATATGAGACAACACATTTACAAGTTTTTCCTGCAAGGGTATTTCACTGTCAGTTGCCAAAACAAGGGACAGCATCAAGATGCTGTAAGTGTCATTGATGGCTGATTGAATTCCTTTTGTAAATACAGCCCCCAGCCATTGAACTGCTTGGGCTCCAAAAGCCCATTATGCAGAAGCCCTCAGAGCAGTGAATTTTTATGGTGCAGGGCAAAAGTAAAGCTACTGACATAAAATGATTTACATATACATTCATTCAGGCACAAAAGTCACTTTCTGCCATGACATGTAAACCCTCAGGAATAGATGGAGGGCATCTATTTATTCACCAAAATCATTGTCAAGCTAAAAATCAGAACATATTTACAAGAGCAAACACTGCATTACCAGCCTTGGGCAACAGCTACATTGGTCCAGCTTGGAGAGCAAGTTCTCCTCCCTTCCCAGGCTCTGTGCAGTCAGCTATGGCTGTGCTTTTCACAGCAACACCTTTCCAATCACTCTGGGACATACACAGGGGGAGAGCCACGGGAGGCAGTGGAATTGTACCTCTTTATGATGCCTAAATATCTCCAGATATTACCTTTGAAAACAAGCCAGAGTAGGAAATGTGTGGCAGTGTGCCTCAGGGATGACAAAGAGTTAACACTGTCCCACCCCAAACCCCTTCTGAAGAGCGGCCCAGGTGTTCTGATTGGGTTTGAGTCCCTGGGGGGTTCTCCCTTGGTGTGCTTCTAATGGTTCCTGACCCTGAACTCCACCCTCAAAGGTGGAGACCCTCGGGGGGTTCTGTCCCTCAAAAACCCCTGCTGTGCCTCTGCTCAGGGCGCTCTCTGTTCTGTATCCGAGTTTGTGCCCATGCTGAATAAATGGTTTCATGAACCGGGAGCCCATGTCATTGGTGTTTGATGCTGGTCCCCAGAATCCTGCTGCTTCCCTGGACGAGATCCTGAGGTTGCAGACTGCAACAGAAATGTATTTTTTCCGTTAGTTTTTACTACTCCTTCCTTGCTTTAAATACAGAGTGTAGGTTCTGCCTTATAGGCCAAGCAGCCTTTGCCAAATCCATTAAGGAAGAGGTACAAATTTAATATTTTTCTTCAAGGGAAGAACTTGCTTAGTTTCCAGCTCAGTAAATATATGACATCTAACTCTACCCACCAGTAATTCTGTCAGTAGACTGATAGAACTGTCAAGTGCTTTGGAGCACTGCAAGGCCAAGAAATGCACCTGAAAGGAGATGCTTCTCAGACATCTTGTTAGCTTCACCCAACTGCCTTGGACTCCCTTCCTCACATCCATCTCCTCCCTGCAACCGAGTCTGCCACTTATATTTGTAGCACAGACCTAAAAACATCTATCCTGGGAGGAGAGAGGTGACTCAGGTTCAATGACCCTATTCCAAAGAAAAGAGAAGAAGTATACACTAGGAAAACCAAGACCTAAAGGTCTTGTCCACTATGGCCATGAGACAGCAACCTAAACCAGGATCATCCTCTGCACACAGCAGCGGCACCAGAACAAAATCCCCAAAAGCCTGTTCCAATCTTGGAGTTGGAGGAGCAGGAACAGATGTCATTCCCAGCTTCTGGCCCTGATCCCAGGCTTGTAACAACCCCATGAATGTGTAGAAGGTCATGAAAGAGTAACACAACTCATAAGCAAGTGCCCTGGAGAGAAAGAGCAGGACACCTGACAAAGCCCTGGGGAGGGAAGAATTCAAAGCCGAGAGGTAAGGAATGAAAAGTGACAAGAGCTTATCAAACAAGCTCTTCAAATTTTCCTGCCATCACTCAGTGGCTGACTCTCATAAACACTTGGTGCACTGATCAACATTTATATTCTGTGGATGTACAGAGCTCGAGAAGTACAACACCTGCATTTAAAATGCAGGCTTGCCTGCACAGTTTAGTAAGTATTTGCTCTCATTTTTTTTTAGATTCTTCTTTATCATTTTAATGGATAGAAATTAAGACAAAATTGGAAGAGTCTTCCCTGCAGAAAACAGATGTAAAAATGATCTAATATTCTAAGAGATTTCTAACAACAAGAAATAGAGCACAAGGATCTTTATGGCACCTTTAAAAAATGAACTGGATAATTTTTCTACAAAAACACACCTTATGTGTGGAGAAAAAAAATACTGTTTTAAGATAACTTTACAAATAAAATTCAAAAGGTTCAAAATGATAATTATGTACAGAAGATAATTCTCAAAATGATTTATGCAGTGGGATATAAAAATTTATTCTCTACTTTGCCTATAACTGTTCCCACAGTCAGGCCTTTTCCTTACAAACATCCCTGATGATTAATTACTCTGGTCTTTAGTGAGGGGAGCATATTCTTAGGCTCTTGGAGAGAAAAGCACCAATGAAATGCAAAATGAGCCATTGTTGGAAAACTTAACAAATTATAGGATGTGTCATGCCAAAGGGTTACACTTGGGTTGGAGATTAGCAGAGACACACAATAGCCATCATCATCTTCAAAATTATAATTGACCACATCAAGTGACCAATGGAGTGACGGAAGATTTGTTTGTAACTCATAATTTTGCTGGATCAAATCTGGTTTTCACAAGCATGGAGAAAAGGAGTTTTATGGTTTGGGCATATATCTCAGCCAATTTTCTAGCTTCAACTGTTTACCCCAAAAATCTTAGAGCAACTAAAATGCTTTTTAGAAGAAAAACCTATTCTCTTTTTATCAGTGTTTGATGTGAAACTCAATTTTTCTGATGAAAGGCTACAGTAGGGAAGAAGAGACCATACCAAACTGAAGGGAAGGGGGGTGAAAAAAACACTTTGTGATGATAAGTAGTTTTTTTTTATAGACAGAAACATCTAAAAAGCCACCATCATCTTTGACTGGTTTGGCTACAGTTCAACTTCCTTATTTTAATTCTCTGCCAACTGGTATTATTCACTTGCTTTTTCAGCCTTATTGTGTTGAACTTGAGAAACAAGTGAGGACCTCAAGTTTCTGAAGGCCTGAAAACCAGGAGCTTTTCCCTGTTCCCTTTCTGGCTGTCACTGCCAATTCTATCTGTCATTCCACACCAAAGACTTCTGTGCAGTATCTTCAGAAATGAACTGTGGTACCTGTCTTTTCTCTGAACTAGCACTGTTCTTTGTCCTTCCTTTCTGCATGGTTACTCAACCCTGTGTGCTTCTTTGCCCCTTATTTTATCCCTCTTCCTCCCTGCGATTCACTGGAGTGGAAATGAAGCATCCCGGGCCAGACTCCGTCGGTACATCCCTGTCTGCTCTGTGCCACCCAGACACACACCAACTGCTGGGAAGTGCTGGAGCAAGGCAGGATAACCAAAGCACTCCAGTGTATTTGGATTTTTTTCACCTCTTTTGGTGCTTCCCCTTGCCTCTGTACCCTCCCTGGGGCATGGATCTACCTAGGATTGCATGGACACATCCAGAACGGGCCATACCCAACGTTGCTGTGTTCACCCTTGACCTCAGAGTACCCTGCAATCTATAGGTAAAAGACTGAAGAGAAATTTATACATTTTAAGATCAGCAGGATGCTGAAGAAAGTCACAATGATAAGCTCCTCCTAATGTTCCCCCCACCACCACCAAATCTCTAGAGAAAAAGCAACATCATAGAGAAAATCTGATGCAAAATTAATACATTTCATGTTTTCCTGCCTTCTGGGTTCACCTAAAGCACAAGCCAGAGCTCAGTCCCTAAGGACTTAAAAATCCCAGAGTACTGCACAAAATGACAAAACCTCATGCCCATACCTCAACTATTGCTGAATTTATATATATGTGCATTGCCTATATTCATATGTCTGCGACATCTAATGTCACCCACATTTCAAGTTCTTCTCCTCCTCTCTCTCCTTTAGTAATCAAATTCCATGCTCTAAGCAAAACAAATTTCCAAAGATATTAAATTAATAAAAATGCCCACTGAACAATGTGATTCGAATTGACCCATGGCTGAGGAATCTAGCAGAAACCTAATACAAATGTGTTTGTTTTCACTAAAAATATAACTGCTGTAAACACCGTAAGATTTTTTTTTTTCACATTTCACCATTCATTCATTTGGAAAGATTGTCAGACTTCTTTATACCAATTTAGAGTCTGAACAGAAGCATGAATGCTTTGCTGCTCTCTTGTTATTTTTATTTAAGTGCTCCTACTTTCAAGATAAAGTAATTCAAATAATCTTTGACCTCCCTCTTTATCTATTACATCTTAAGCAAATGTATATATCTGGAAAAGAGCTTATACTCCCAACTGCAAGGAACAGCTGGATGCTACTAAGAATTTATAGAATTTAAGTGTGCAGGATAGATATAAGGAAAATTGCTGTACAAAATTAGTCTGAAAATGGTAGTTAACCCTGAGCTGTCCCCAGTACATGATGTTGCATATTACACTGCTCAAGTAAATGCCATCCTTACCCAGGAGGACTGCCTCCAGGAGCAGGAAATCCCCTCAGTCATCACAATTTGTAAATTTTATTACATGGGAACACAGGACTAGAAAGTCTTTGAGTCCAGTCTCCTGCTCTCATAAATAATCATGTGAAGTTCAAGAGCTCACAAAACATCCAATAAAAAAAAACCAAACAAAACAAAACCCTTTTCTTCTACAAGCTCATGTACAAAAATACTTTCCAGCACCAGAGAACATTTTGAGATCTACAATATAAAGGTCTATGGGAAAAAAATAAAAGGGTCAAAGGTATGGCCAGCTGCCTTTGCAGCAGCAAAATACTTGACTAGGTGCAAACCCATCACAGTTGGTATTCCAGCATGCAGAAAAACTCTCTTGACCCCATACTCTGCAGCTGTGGCAACCATGAGTACATGAGAAGGAGACCATCCAGATGCTCAGCAGATTTTGAGGGATTATATGGGATCAGCAGCACCCTGAGCTCAGCACCCTGACAGGTGCCCAAGAGCTGGTGAATGTAAAGTGACAGTCAAAGCTCACACCTGGAAAGAAACCCTATGGTCTCCATTGTTTTAAACAACCTGTGGCATCACTCCCAGGCTCAGCCCGTCCACCTGGTGGGCAAGGGAGATGGAAAACACTCTCCTTACAGGAACGAGACCACAGGGAAAACTTTAAAGCTAATCATATCAGCCACTGCTTTCAGCTAACAGACGACCTGGAAACCATTCAAGGCAAGAAGAGCAAAGTGTCTTCTTTCCACACATTCCAGCCCGGTTAAATAACGAGGAGTGGCTTTGCATGGAGAAAATGCAAAGCACTTGGGAAAGCTAGGTGGTGAGATCAAGTTTCCACAATTGGAGTCTTACAGCAGGCAGAGCAGCCCAAAGGAGGAAGGGTGGAGCAGGCACAGGAATCAGGAGACTAAAGGGACAGCCTTGGTGTGTCTGTCACACCCAGTATCCAAAGGCATGAAAAGGCATTACAAAGCTCCATACCTCACATCAAGACACTGGTATTATGTAGGTGCGGTAATATTCATGTCTCATACATAGAGAAAGTGAAAGTAAAGCACAGGAGAGTATAGTAAGGTGAAATAAAGAGTGTCAGAGAAAACCATAAAGAGTGTCAGGAAAGGACCATAAGGCCTTTAGTTATCCATTTTAACCAAAGGAGATCACCCTTTCTCTCCTGGAAAAAACAGGAGAAAAGCCAATGAATAATGCTTAAAAATTATAGAACTGAGAGCCTAACTGAATCACCCAAAGCAGAGAGCACCTTTGTGAGATACCAGAGCAGATGCTACAGGAAGACAAGGTAATAGAATTATATTTACAAAATGCGACTGTGGTATCTTTTCTTGTAACAAAGTTTCATAGCACAGTTCTACTTAACTGGGATGTCCTCCCTATTAGGATCCCTCTAAAGGCAATAGCTTTTGCCTAATGATAATGAGTGGCAATCACTGCTGCTTAAAATGGCATACAAGTAACAACAATTCAACTAAATTAGGATATATTCTGCTAGCACCAAGCAGTTAAGTGGAGCACAACCAAGCGGAACGCAGGATGGATTTGATTGTTCAGGCTATATATTACAAAACAAAGAAGAATCAGAAAATTAAATTCCCCTAAACATAGAAACTGAGCTCCCAAATCACCAACTACAGCTTTACATTTATTTTTATTAAGATATAGAGAAAAGAAAATCTTTAGTCTTGCCAAAATGAATTGCTAAACTTCAAAATCCTCAAAACCACCACAAAAACAACTACAAAAAGTGAACATGGAGCAAGCCAGCCCATGAGAGAAGAAATGGAGATCCATCTCCTCCTATTTATCCGCAAAGTCTCGCCCCAGTTTCCTACAGTGGTCTTTGTGGTAGTGCTGGAGATACTGTTTTCTGGCATGCATCCATGGGCTGGACAGCCAACACATGGGGTGACAGCACAGAGAGGGGCAGACAATGCCACAGTGAGGGCACTGATGTGCTCCCTGTGATTTTCACTACTGCTCTCTCCCTGTTGGCCACAAAGGGGCATTTGATCAACTTTGCAACAGGAAAATCGCACGACAGCACACTGCTCAGTCACGCTGTTCCACTGTCACAGTGACCATAAAAGTTTCAGTGAGAGTTGTGATTTTTTTGGCAGGGAGATGTTAGAGCTGACATAGTGCATTAATTTCATGTTGAACACCCATCATCTTGAGATTACCCTGATCTAAGCTATGCTGCCCTAGAACTCACGATGTATGGGAAAAAAGGTTTTGTCTTACTCCTTGATAGGAGACATTCAGATACAAAAAAAAAGGGAAAACAATTAAAAATGCCAGTACCATCTTCCTTCTCTTGCTACATGCAAATAAATATAACACATACAGCCCTCAGTGTGGCGACCCAAGAAGAAGCTGAGAGGTCACAGGGAATCTGATGGAAGAAAAGATCACAGTGAACGTGTTGGCAGTATCAGCAAGTGAGAAAGTTCAGAGAAATGCAGATTTGATGGCACCCAGTTAAACCATGAGGGTGCCTCTTGCAGCAAGCCCTAAGACACATACTCAAGGAGGAAAGGATGTGCACTGGTAGAAATGTGATTCTAGACATGCACATGAGTACTAACTCATGCAATGGGTTTGGCTAGAAACAAGCACAAGCTCCTCTTAGACTGAGAGTTCAAAGAAGGTCTAAGCCTTTGAGTCACCAAAAATGACTAAGAATACGTTAATGGGCTTTATTTTACGGAAAAAGACCCGTCAGCTGATAACAGCAGAATGAGAGAGGATTCAGTGATTCATAGCTTCTAATACACTTTCCCAGACTCTGTAATTTCCTTCATTCACTACCTGGACCCCTGAAATGTCCAGCCCAGACTGAAGCCTTCTCCTTCAGAACCATGATATTGGGCACAGCCCGAGAGCCCTGCTCCTGACCTCTCCTGACCCATCCCTGTCTCCTCTGCTTGACACACAAGGCACCAAAAGCTCTTTGGGCACTATAATATATGAGCAGTGGGCTTCTTGTAACGATGCTGGTTTGGGCTTCTTGAGAAGAGAGACTGAGTATCAAACTGCAAATCAGTAACCCCACACAAGTACATGATCTTCTGGTTTTGGGAGACCTACAATCCAAACAGGCTCATGTTCCAGGTACTGCAGCTATAGTAAAGCAGCACAAAATGCCTGGCCCAAAAGAGCATATATTCCATTGCTTTCTCTGTGTGCCACCATCCTTTTGGCACGGGCACCATGCGTCAGATGCCTTCAAGGGTCAGGCACATCATTTCAAAAACACCCACGTGCTTCCATTTCTGAGCAGTTGCACTAATACTCTACAATACACCTGCCACTTGGTAAAAACCTTAAAAAACACCTCCTCCATTTGCTTCAATATTTGCAAAGATTAGTATGCTTTTTACAGGAGAAAGAGTTGTTTGCCAAAAATCCCTCCTTTCACTTCAGAACACCATCAGCTTATACAAAACTGTGTAAATAATATACAGCAGAGCAGGCACACGGTGCTGAGACTGAGCATGGGGCATCCCCATTGTAGGTACCAACTGCACCCTTCCTATTTCTCAGGTGGAAGTAGCTGAAAATGGGATTGAGGGGAGTGTGACAAAGCGTCAGTGGTCTATGGAGCAATCACTTGCACTTAGGAGCCAGGCAGGTATGCAAAACAAAAGCTGATGGAAACCCAATGTGTACAACAGGAATAAGGATGGTTTGCAATTCAAACTGATGAAAACACCTGACCATACAAGGGTGAGGTGACTGATTGATGGGAGAATGACACCACTTCCTGTAGAGCTGGGTGCTTGCTGTTTGCTTTTTAAGTCACCTTCCACAAATGTCAAAACCTTGGACTGTGGCCCAGGCAATGCTACTGTAATATCACAAAGCTGATAAAATCATCACCATCCCTCAATTCAAACAACTAAACCATCTGCCCTTAAGGTTTCTGGGAAGGCACTAGCTATGTGTTTTAATGAAATAAATAAAAAATAAATAAAATTAGTTAAGTCTGCAGCTGGTAAGGCATCAACCCGAAAACACATGATATATATGGGCTGCAAGGAAACCCCTTAGCCTAAGGATACATGTGAACAAAAATTACACTGCTGCTGCATGTTGCCATGCCTCAGCAAGAAAATGCAGGCAGCTCTGACAGAACACTCACTGACTTGGGGTCAGGGTGTTAGCCCCCCAACGTTACCCAACCCAAGTTTTGGGTAAACTGGAGTGTGTGAAGCCCACAGAAGAGGGTAAATAATTAGGATTTCCTTTTGACTGCTTGCACAGATGACTATCAGATTAACCACTCCACACCCTCAGCACCAAAGCCCATGATTAATGAAAGTAAAGAATGATAAGATGGTTTAGAAATACAAGCTGCTATTTACTGGCTTTAGGGCAGTATCCCATCACTCCAAGAACTGACTATACTCCCTCCCACCCTGGGAGGATGTACTAAGCAAACAGATTATCACAGCAGGATAAAAACCACCTACACACGGAAGTTTACGGTACAGGATTATGGCAATCTCCTGAACTGCCTACAAGCCCTCAGCAGGACGTGCCCACAGTCTCTGTGTGGTTTGGTACATCACTTGGGGTATCCCTAGCAGGTGAGATACCCCCACCTGTAAACACCTGAGGCTCAGGGACTGATAGCCTTGACCTGCATGGGACCAGGGTACCCATCCTCCCTCAGGAAAGGAGAAATCTTCAGCATGTGCATCAATGGGGTTTTGCCATGTATTTAAAGCCAAACACTCACCTAAAACTTTCACTGACTGGAAACCCTGGATGCCAGCCAGATGACAGTCCTTTCTAAAACTAACCTTTACATTCTTCCAAAATTCCTCTTGGCTTACTAAATAGAAATTGCCTGTTAATAGCACATATTTTACCATTCAGACCTTAGATACATAGACACCCACAACAATAAATCAGTTCTGAACAGTAAAGGTTAACCTATATACATATATATATATGGCAAAATCATTACAGACAATGAAAAAATTTACAGGAAGAGAGGTTAGACTATGCTGCTAGCACACATTTATGATCACTTGCCCTTCAGATTGCCTGGCTGAACCCATTTCAAATAATTCAGGTCTTATAGAGCTGATAGACACACTCTTCCCTACCCAGCTATAATACAAACTAACTATGCTCATGTGCATGTGCTCATTACATGGCTACCAGTTTATCTGAAAAAGACTTAAGTTTATTTTGCAGACATCTAGTAGTTCTTTTTAATCCATGCAGAATATGCATTAGTACATTCTGGATTTTACATGAAGTTACATACTTTTATTCCTAAATTATCGAATACGTTATTAGAAAATTATGCCCTCTATTACTTTTCCCAGAGAGAAATGGCTGCACATTTACTCTCAGAGTGGTTAAAGGTCAAATGCAGTTTTCATTTATGCATAATCTGAAGATTTGAACCTTTGCATTATTAATCTTCTCCTCTGCTTCACCTAGGAACACACAGATCAACACAGACCAACAAACACCAAAAACCCTGTGGTACAGGAATATGACCATTTCTATGTCAGAGCCTTCTCCAGAGCACTGAGCAGGCAGTAGCTAATGAATAAACACGCTCAGTGTTTTATCATTGTGGTTCAGTGTGGTTTCCAGCATGACTTTCACGTGACTGCATCTTATCCATCCCTCTGCTTTGAATAAATGCCATTCTCTCTGGGCTCCCATCTTCCCACTGGTGCCCTTGCAGGGACTGAGACAAATCCTCAGCAGTGCCTTGGCCGTCCTGTGGAGCTGCTTCACCTCCAAGCACAGCTCCACCAAATACTAAAGCCCCAAAACCAGGCTGAGGAACAAACCACAGAGCAGTTCTGCCCCCACAGCCTTGGTTTTAGAAACAGCTGAGACAACTATGCTGAAATGAAAATGAAAAAACCAAACAAAAAAAACCCCACACCACACACAAAAAAACCCACCACCAAAAAAAAAAAGAAAAAAAAAAGTAAAAAAAAAAAAGTCTTTTTAAATCATCTGGGGGAAACTGACTGCCCTAGAAAAAGCTAAATACTGCTGGACCATATCAGAAGCAACTGAAATCGGGGACGTGTAACAATACAGCAGGTAGCTGTAACTGCCTTGCCAGCTACATCACATCTGCTGATTTCATCTAGCCTTTTCACTTTTAAGCAGACTGAAAGAAACCAAACAGTGTTTGGAAACTTCCAGGCAGGGCTTCAGTGGGTCACCATTATATAACTGAGTGGCTGACTTAGCAGCACTATATGCAATGCAGGACAGAAACTGAATATAACACTTCAAAATTGATTCAAGGCAAAATCTCAAGATAGGAAAGATCCCAAAATTAACTGTTAAGCCAGTAACAAACTTAATTTCCTTCACTCACTTGCAATCCTCAAACAGATGTGTGTTTGTGGCATCATGCTGGTGGTTTCAGCTCCTAAACTAACTGAAGTTGTACCTACTCCAATCACATTCTCTATGGATAGACACAACAAAATGCTCCCTAGTTTAGATTTCTTAATCCTAACAATTGTATGAATCACAGGGAATTATAAGAGAATTATGAAGTTCATTTTATTTGGGAAAGGCACGGATTCAATGAGAACTACTGTTCTGCAGCATAAAAGCACACCATGAAATTTAATTGCAATGCACAACACTACAAGACTTACAAGCAAGTTTTCATTGCCTCAGCTGCACATCAGAAGGAAAAGGAGCAAAAATACATTAAATTTACAGTCTGAGAAAAAAATTAATTTGTAATTAATTATTTTAATTCTATTCTAGTGAAAGGGCAGAACCCTGCAGTTTAAATCATTTGCAGATTTGTGGTCTCCAGCCATGAGAGGACAACACACTACCATTGACCCTAGCCACAGGGACTGCTACACAAGGCCAAGAGTGATCCATAAGCTTCATTAAGAGATTTAAATAGAGTTCATATACATATATATATATATGCAAATACAATGTGAAATCAAAGCAGGCATTTGTATCCACCAGACTTCCCAGAGAGTACAGACTGTTGAAAAATTGTCGCTTACTTTGAGCTTATTTGACCAGAAATATGTAACCAGGGAAGTAATTCTTGCTGCTAAGAGATGGAGTAGGAGTTAGACTTGGCTGTGCAGAGAGATGCTTGGAGAGCCTCCACACACACCCCTCTTGCTGGGTCTTTGCTGGAGCCAACAGACAACACACAAACGAGTTACCATGCTCTGTCCCCTGTTTATCTGTGCTTCCATTCCACCTCAAAATTTAACAGGCTACAGGATCTGATTCTTCTCCTCAAAGCATTTCGAGCAAGGGCTAAGCTACAGTACAGTGCTAAGGATGCTGCCACCCAGGCATCTGACAGCTTCTGAATACACTGCCCAGAGCACCAACCCATCAGCAAGAAAATACCGTATTAAGTAAATCAATTCCATTTCTCTTACTGCTGTGGTCTTTCAAATGAAGTTTTAAATGCACTCAGAGTCAAAAATTTACTAACTAGTCTATGCACAGGCAAAGCTAAACTCTTCCTTTTTGAATGGGAAACTGTAATTTTCTCTTGCACCATTACAGAAAATAAGTTACACAGATGCAACATGTGAAAGATATGTTGCACATGGGTCATCTTTTCTGATGCGAGTTTTGCATAATGAGAAAGTTCTTTTGTCCAAATTCTTCATGTTAATCATGTCTCTAAATGACTAACAATGGATATAGTGGACACTAGAAATGGTTTGTTGTGTAAGACAGTTGCTTCTAACCCTGGCAGATGTGGAAGCAACCTCCCTCCTCCCAATTCAGGCAGTAGAAGGGTATGGTACTTTACTTGTAATATTCCAAAATAGCATGTCACCATAAGCATGGCTGCTGTGGGCGAAGTCTTCAGTATGAGAACTGAAAAACTGCACTTAATTCAGAGGAATTTTGACAAAAAATGGTGAGCATCTTTTCTTTTTCCACACAGAAATTGTTCTTGGTATTTCCACAGCACAGGAAAGCACTGAAACTTTTTCACTTCATATATCTAAAGCTCCTTCCTTGGGCAGTTTCATCTTTGGTCAGCACTGAGGTGGTATGCCTTGTCCACTAAGCTTAGCTATGGAATTTGGCACATTTCTATTTGGTTTCTGAAATCAATTATGTGAACACACCACCTGTACTGCCTTATGACCATGGGCTCTCTCCCCACTCTGCTTAGGCAGCCACTACTTGAAACTTTGAATTCCGAACAAACTTTATGGTTAACAGACAGGAAAAAACCTCCAACTCAAGTGATTTAAAGCAATGAGTGTAACCATCATGGGGAAAGCAGTTTGAAAGCCTTCAAAACCAGTGCTCAAAATAACAAACATTGGGAATACAGGTTTTACCCTATACTGAACCCCATGAAGATTAAAAATTCTACCAGTTCATGTTTAAGGATCCCCAAGTAACCTTGACTTTGCCCTGATCACAGTGGGAACAACTGGAAATTTTGAGACAAGTTTTTCTTCTTCAGAAAAAGCTGGAAAGAGTAACTGAGGAACTGTCCTTTGGGTTTGGTTATGGATTGATTATAAAGCTGTCACCCAGAAATTCCACCACCAGAATTCTTAAGCTGAAAAATGTTTCAGAAGATATTTGATTCACAAAGGGCAAGTCCAGCAGCATGGCTCTGCCCAGCACACTCTGAGATAGGGAAACAAGATGCAGATGTAGACACCAACTGCCATGAACTCATTTTTCAGGATCCATAGCCATGGATCCAATTCACAATTTGAATTGTTCATACAACAAATAATACGTTCTGGGTTAAACACATCGTGACAGGGGGTGAAGTAAAATATGACTGCTATAGACAGTGCTTGAAAACCTCAGAAAACAAGCAAAATATTCTTGTGATGACTTCAGAATCATGGGAAATATGCAGGATGAAGCAATGGCTTTCATGTGCCATAAAAGTATGATTAAAATGTCCTTAGGCACATAACTCAAGAGTCAGCACAGACCAATATGATGTAGAAAAGAGAGATAAGGAGCTCGTGAACTGTGGTTTACCGACAGGACATACAAGATTAATGCAAGCAGCAGCAGAGAAGGAAAACAATAAAACCATAAATGATGGGAAATAATCCTTAGACTCCACATGCTTTTGGGGAATGAACTGACAGCTGAGTGTGCGATAACATTCACGTGACCTACCACTCTCTTACCTTCGTAAGTTAACAGCAACTTACTGGGGCGTGTGGCAGCAACAAACAAAACACCAGTCTGCACTTCATTTTAACTGTGCAGCACACCTTAATTTAGGTACTTCAAATGGAGATTGACCAAGAAACCACTCTGAAGCAAGCAAGGAGAGAGATTCAAAATATGCAATACTACCATGGAGACAGATTGTACATCCTAAGGACAGCCAGAACATGCAGATGTTCTTTGGATGAAGGCAACAGTCAGGACAACAACCAAGGAAACGTCTTATCCAAAGACCAGAAAGCTATTAATAGAGATGTACTGCATCCAGCTCTGGGGTCCTCAACACACAAAAGACATGGACCTGTAGAAACAGGTCCAGAGGAGGTCACAGATGACAAGAGGGCTGGAGCACTTCTAAGAAAACAGAGAGTCGACATTGTACAACCTGCAGAAGAGAAGGCTCTGGTGAGACAAGGAGAGTTGATTTAGGTTAGACACAAGGATAAAATTTGTTTATAGTCAGGGAGGTAAAACACCGGCACAGGTTTCCCAGAGAAATGGTGGATGTCACATCCCTGGAAACATTCAGGGTCAGATTGGATTCAAAGGATTCTGATTGAGTTGAAGATGTCTGCTTATTGCAGGGGGTATGAATAGATGGCCTTTAAAGGTTCCTTCCAGCCCAAACCATTTTGTGAATCTAGACTGGGTGGAAACACGTTTTTATCAGCTTTCAGCTGGATAATGGCAGCTTATCTACTGACCATGAAGCCTTCAGGCCCTGCCAAGCCCCAATTTGTGCAGCCCAACACCTCAGCCACACAAGCCCCTGCAAGCACCTAAGCCACCACATTTCCCCCCGAACTAAGATCACCATGGTGACCCACCTTGCAGTCCAGGTGCAAAATACTTGACTGGTAACAACTAAATTGTTTGGCTGATACCCTGTTTTGGTATTGAACGCAGATTCACACAGGACACACTGGAAAAGCTGCTGCTAAGCCGGGCAGACCCTGGAGTTTTGGCTGTGGAAGGTGACTCCCACAGGCCTGCAAGCTGCCTGCTGTGCTGGAACTCGGCTGGTGACAAACACCAGTGGCTGTCTGTGGAAATCCTGTTCCAGCGACAGCTCCCCACCAGTGCGGCCGGGCCTGTGCCAACACCTGCTCTTTATTCAATTCCCTCCATTAGTTATTTTTGGCTGCTGACCAAATCTCCACATGCCACAGCCTACAGCCAGGGATGTGTGAGGGTGGCCAGGGAACAGCAGGGAGGCTGATGACACAGCCACCCCACCGCTAGCCCAAGAGAAGGGAAAGCAGCACTGCCCTGAGCTGGGCTGGCTCCTCATCACTGCAGGAGGGCTCTGCAGCCACCCCAGCCTGTGAGAGCCACCTGTCCCCCTGAGGGACTGACGTGACATCCGTAGGTGCCGTGTGGTTTGCGGGCTGCAGGCAGGCAGGGAAACGGGCTCGGTTTTCAGCTTGCAGCTGCACGTGTGGGTGAGCATCCTCCGGCTTAGGGGAGCCACCAGCACAAAGCAGCCCGCAGGTTTGTAAAGCACATCCATGGGTTTGCTTTAGCACTGCAAACTGAGTGCTGCTGCAAATGACTCCCATAAAATGAGATACATTGCTGTAATAAAGGAAACAATATTTACCAAGATACTTAGAACTCTTATTTTCAATATATATCTTCAAAGCAATTAACTAATATTAGAGCATTCATTTTCCTCAGGCCTCCATGACTCCAGTGGGTATGGTTAGACCTCTCAGTTTACACAATTAAAGTGTACTACTTCAAATCTGCTGCCTTGAACAGAAGCAGAGGTATCAGTACCTGCAACAAAACCAGAGCTCAGAGGTCTTAATCCACGAGCCAAACCCTGCCTGGCCTCCAAAAATACTAATGCACATTCCTGTTTATCCCCATGTAAAACTAGGGATACCATGGAAGCTTGTTTCAGTGACAGAAAGCACCCTGAGAAGCACTGTGCCACGTAAGCAGCTCCCTCAGTAGGTTTTATCAACAAACCAATTCTCAAAAGAAACTCTGAAAACTAAAATGGGAGCTTCATGGTGGTTCATTTAAACATGGGCAAATAACTTGGCCTCAGCAGCAGAACGGCAGATGCTCTGTTTTTTAGGGGCACTTCAAAGATTACTTGGCTATCCAGAGGTGAAAATTAAAATTAAGTGCTCTTAAAATAAAATGCTCCCCTCGCCCAGCACTGTAACTTTAATAAATCCAGATGTCTAATATTTCAATTCTTAAACTATGCCTTGTAAAAAAAAAAAAAAAAAAAAAAAGAAAAAAAAAAGAGAAAAAAAGAAAAAAAAAGAAAAAAGCAAGGACAAAAGCATGCTTTATATTCATTAAAGAGCTCACCAAACTGTACAGCCTACCCAGGAGAGTGAAAGCAAAGGGGGGAAAGTACAGACACTTCAAATCATACAGAGCAAATATTCAAGGGCAGTGAAATGTTACAAAGTAGCTTAGTTGAACTGTTTAACAGTCTCAAAGATACTTTAAAACATTTCATTACTGGGAAAACCAAATGTCAAAAAGCCCTAAAACTGGCCTAAAAATAAATAATTTTTTTTACGAGTAAAACCGGAGTTCTTTCATTTGCTGCTTTATTTTCACAGCTTTCCACACACGCTCTGCTCTAGTCATGTTGTCAAACTTATCTCCTCAAACAAAAAAAAGCCAGAAATTACATTCTCCTGCATGTCAGAGGAGTTCTCAAGACAACACAGGAATCCGAGAGCTGGGGCTTTAGGAAAACCATCAAACAGGCAGAGAACTTTACTGACCACATCAGATATGGTTCTTAACTGGATCCTCACTGGTATCTCAGCCATTCAGTCTGAGATTTTTAGTAGCACCTTTCATAGATTTATAGGCAATAAATCTATCAAAGCCTTCTGCTTCTCTTTCATCTTTCTTGGGGGTGGGGGAGGGGAAGATACAGAAGAATGCCAAAGAAAAGCTTGTGTTGTCTGCTAGGGGAAGCGAAGAGTGAAAATAATTCATTGCTACAGCGAGGAATCCATATTGACAGAGTTTATAAAAATATGGAGTAAATCACATATAATTCATGCAAAAGTCTCAAAACTAGAGACCATTCCTTGAAAGTTGTTTCATGATCTTATCATTACTTCTTAAATCAATCCAACACATCGAGCTTTAGTGGTATGAAAACAGAAGAGAGCCCTGCAGGTTTGGGGACAGAGGCAGAAGCTGGAGCAGGTCCCACCACCCCTCACCGCTGGAGCTGCTTGGTGGGACTGGAGAGCCCAAGTGCTTTGCAGAGCCCCTATCTATGACATGCTTTAAATGCAAACATGCCACAAGGGACTTAAAAGAAATTAGTAATTGTATAAACCATGGTGATTTTAAATACAATTTCAGAATTTTCGCTTGGGTGTCACAGCATTTCCTTGCTTTCAGCTCTTCCTAAAAATGCAAATGCATCACCCTTTCATTCTTAAGAGAAGTTTAACAAAAACGCCGAGAGACAGTGACAAATTACTTTAGCACAACCACGGATTCAGCAGAATATTCTAAAGCAGATGAAGCCTGCAAGGAAACAGCTTTCAGACAAGGCAAAACAAATACTGATTTTATCATCAGCACAATAAAGATTAGCAATGGTGGGACGTTTTTATTTGTCAACTCACCTGCTTTTTGGCCTTTTAAAATCCTACCATAAAAAAAAAAAAAAGATACTAGCTCAAGTTCTCCATCACTACAGTGAAAAAAGAGAAGTAACAGCAACAAAGTCACTGAGATGACCACTGAGCAAAACACTTGGGAAAATCTGGTCCCCTGTTTCTATTTTTGGCTATAACCAGAGCTCATTAGCAGCTTGCTAATCACTTACTTCCAAAATCCCAATGGGAAGAAGGGGATGCCAAGAGAGCCATCCAGAAGGTGTGCAACCCATCCAAACAAGAGGCAGAACACACTTATCTCTGCAAAGCCTTTGTTTAACCACCTCAGCTGAAAACAAATGCAAAAGACAAGTATTTACGAAGTAATTTAATCTAAAATTCATCTGGGGTTTGTCAGTCTTTGCTGGAAACAACATTTGGCAGCCATACCAGCCTCAGTGATGGGTACTCACAAAGGGCTGGCAAGATTTAATGTAGTTTGCTGGTAATTTTTTCAAAAATGCTTTTCTCTGTCATTTTATGTAAACTTTGCATCAAGTTCCATAAACTTTTATTTAGTGAACTCAAAAGAACCAATCTTAACAAAAAACACGGAAGAAAAATATCCATGAAAATCTGAAAGAGGAAGGGAGTGAACAGTTTGACCTGAAAGCTCATGTGTTGACCAGATTTGCACTGTAAGGCTAATCACTGAGGAAAGCACCAAATGGCAAAATTCACTCATCATAAACTTCAGAGATTTCAAGAAAGCACTTGACAGACTCCATCACTATTCACTCTGGAACATCTTGAAGTGTTAGGCTTGCCAACAAAAATAATTACGTCATCAAGCCTTTATACCAAGCTGCAGCTTGAAAACTTGGGTATTTAAGTACAGGGTTCAACACAAAGGCTGGTGTCAGATCAGCAAGAAATCACACACTTCTATAGCTGGGCACTGCAACTGACTGTACTAAGAAAACAAACATAAATGTAACAATATAAGGTTTAAAAACAGTTCTCTTTAAAATCTGGCCACTGCAGCTGTCCCCAAGTCCTCCAAGTGCACTCTACCCAACACACAATAAAGACCAACAGCTGGTCCAGCACTGAAAGATGGTGAAGTTAGCAGGCTGCTGCAGAGAGAAAAGTGTAATTAGAACACAATTTCCACCTTAGAAGTGATCCAGTTTATACAGTAATTGTGTGTGATTCACAGTCAACTGGGATAATTGCACCAACTGAGAAGAGGGCATTTCTGCTTATCATCTTAAATGGGATTCACTAATTAAAAAAAATGATCTATGCCTCAAGCTCTTGAAGACTACAAGTCTTCAATTCAAAATGTTATTCCTGCCTTGATATACAGACAGGAAAGCTGTAAATCCATGAATGGTACCAACAGATCAATGCTGTTAGAAGCAAGTGTATCAGAAAAACCTGGATATAGCATAAAATGAATTGATAAAGACGTACAAGGATTTACCCCAAAGGCTGTCTCTTATCTGTTGGGTTACCCAGAAAAGAGGGTGGAAACATTTGGCAAGTGCAGTGGGGATTAAGCAGAAGGGAGCGGGGGAAGCCTGGAAAAAGTGGAAATTACACTGGAAGTTCTGCAAGCACAGGTGGCTTTTTGAAGTAGTTCCTTCTAATCTTCAGCTACACAAGCAGATAAAAAGCTGCATCATTAGATCCTGGCCACAGCAATACAGAAACACTGAAAAGCTGCAGTTTTGCTCATGTAATGGAATCTACCCTTGGGGCTCTCTGCTGGTCAGGCTTTGCCAGCTGACAGCCACACCAGCAGGACCTGGCACCACCAGCACAGATCCAGCCCGCCCTACGCCCGTCCCCAGCAACCACGGGCGGCCACTGTGCCACACAACCCTTGGAAACAATACCCATGAAAAACTGCCCACAGTCAAGTACATGGGGGAATGGCAATAAATCTGTCCCCCCATGTAACTGATCTTCACCCAAAGAGAAAGGTTTTATGGAGCTGCAGAAGAGATGAGGCACTTACCAACTAGAAATGAGATGTGATGTGAAGGGATTCCTTTTGTTCTTACGATTTTTATGTTTTTATAAATACTTTGCACACACGTACAATCTGTCTTTACTGTAAGGTCACAAAATAGGAAGGTTTATTTTAAAAAAAGACTGATTTTTTTAAAGCAATGTACATCCCCCTAAATGGTAAAAGAAGTCTATACCTTATAATATACTGCATCTACTAAACAATCCACTACTGTTTAAGTGACCAGTGTGAGCATGACCTGGACTAAAATTAAACTTCACAGCCCGGTATTACATGGCTGACAAAAACTGCACATATTTTAAGATATGCATTAAATACAAACCAAAGAATCCTAAAAATTTGAGAAAAGCCATACACATGCAAGAAAATTATTGTATTTATCAATATATATGTAGCAAAATAAAGAAACAAATCAGTACTTCTGCGTTGATAATTCACAAAAGTTACAGGAAATTCCACACACAGCTCAATCAGAAACCATAACATAGAAAAAAGTTAGTTACTATATGCCCAAACCACACCAAAGGAAAATTAAAGTCTCAAAGTCATGTATTTCAGAATTAAGAATTGCCAGATTAAATTTACTACTGCAATCATCATTTTGTTCTCTTGTGCATGCACCCTGCCACACATGGTTTCATTCCACTGCCAGGTTTTGGTTTTGTTGTTTTTGGGGCTTTTCCACAAAACTGATAGAGACCTGCAAAAACTACTGTAAATTTGGAAGAAAAGCAGAAATAACAGGAGATTACAGTGATTAGTCCCTCATTCTAGAGAAAAACAATAACAAAGAAAGAAAAAGTAACCAAAACACCCGCTGTGTTTCTTTGTCCTCCTGTCACCAAGATAGATGGCTTCACGTGGATGTGTTTGCAATGTGCACTTAGCCACCCTTTCTCTGGCTGAACAGCTACAGAGTGGTACCTTCTCCTGGGACAAAAAATAAAAAGCTGTAACAGATTTTCCATCTGTAACAGGTAATATTCCAGGCAATCTGGAAACACAGGACAAATCTGCTTTTGTGAAATACTGCTCTGCAAGGCCAGAGTTTTTGTTCACCTGATTTCTTTTCCTGTTCGACTGTAGGACAGTCAAACACACAGTAAAACCCAAAAGAGGAAGCATCTGAAACTACATCTCACACTTTATTTGCTCAGCTTTAAAACTGTATCCCCTCATTAGAGAACCACCTCATTAAACAGCCCATCTGGGTCACTGTGCAGCTTCTCTGCTCTAACAGGCAGCACAAAACCCCGGAGAATTCAGGGACTGCTGATGTCCAAGAGCTTTTTCTTTGCTGCACTGAGCAAAGATTTGTCTGCCGTCTCTAAGGACCCTGACGCCAAGAGGTTGGGAGCCTTCAGTTTGTTCTCTCCATCATTAAATCGCCAAGGGGAAGCACTGTCTTTCACTATCAGCATCATTAGCACTTCCTGGTGACTGTGAATTCAGTTCCTTGAATCATCTCTCACAGCTCTACTGCTACAATCCTCCGAAGGAGCTTGCTGACTCCTTCTAATTCCAGGTAAAAATGTTTGCATTACTAAGTTATTTAAGAGGATCTTTACCTAGCACAGAGAGCATGTGTTTCAAAGGTGAGGTTCACCAACAGAACAGGATTATGTGCATTACAGCAGTGTAGCCATCTTTTTTTTTAACACCTGAAGAACTACTGTGTGTCCATACATCCCAAATCTCACTTGAGGTCAGAAGCAGGGGTGACTAAATCTAGACTGACATTTGTGTTTTCAATGGCAATTCTTCAGCTATTTAATGATCCTCTTTGACCTTCCCACATGATCACTTGCATGAACTTCACTTTGCTAAAACAGCTACTGAATAAATTGAGAAAATCTGAGAAGGTGCAAGACAAGACAAAATGTCCTAGTGGCACTTCTCTCCCTGAATGCCACTAACACTGAAAACAGGACCCTACTTGTAGTTCCAAAGGCAAAAGACATTAAAGTGCCCTTCTGAACACCTTCCACATATTTCCATTTATAGTTGCAAGCTCAGGAATTCTCAGCTAATATTGACAACAGACCAAGTGAACATTTAGGGTTTCATAACCTTCAGAAGGTAAATGCTTCCAGACCAAAAGGAGGTTTCAAGATTGCTTGCACCACAATAGACCTTTATGGATGTATTTAGAGCATGCACGTAGTAAACAAAAAGCCCCAGATGTCAGACAAACTGTTCATGGAAGTTCTGAAATAAAGAGGAGATCCTGGAGTTCACAGTTTCGCAGTGAAACAGCAGCTGGATACTGCCACAATGCTGGCACATGTGCTTCAGGACATCAAAAAACCCAAACCTGACACCAACAGCTTTGAAAGCAGGAACAAAACAACACCTTGCTTAAGTAGACAAGGAAGCAAAACTTAAAAACTCCAGCGTGAGATTCAAAGCATCTTAATAAAGCAGCATGCACACATGTAAAAGCAGGACGTTCTAAACCTTAGAAAACACCTCTTTCAAAACTCTTTATTTTGTTTTCTAGAACACGTACTTGGACCCTCATGTCTTATGCCACCCTACTTTGTTTTGCTGTTTTCTATCTCATTCAGAGAGAACAAAAGGAACATGAGTGGTTCAGACTGGAGAAAACTACCCACATCACTGGTCTCTCTGCCCCTCAGCTGTGCACAAATGGGAATATCCAAGATGTTCTCCATCCCTCCCTTCCTCCCAGACCACGTCCTCTTCTGGCTCCAGATGTGTCCAACCAGCATTTCTTCATCTGCTCATGGTGGCTCCTGGATGGGGATGGAGACATCCATCCATGCAAAACAACCAGGCCGTGGAACCATCATGGGCTGGGGAGTGGGCAGCCCAGCCGGGCCATCGACAGCTCTGCAGGGGGCTGGCATTTTTGGGAAGGTGCTGTGAAAGTACCAGGGCAGCTGGCACAGGGAAGGGACTTCTGCCTGTGCCTTGAACTTCTCAGCAGGTATCCACCATGTCAGCTGTGACCACCTGTATTCAGGGGCCCAAAGTCATCTTCATTGGACCTGGCATGACCCTAGGGTAACAGCTGGCTCATGGTACATGTGCTTCATGAGTTACCCAGAAGTATGAAATTCTTTAAATCAGGCCAAATCCTCCAAGTTGAGTGGTGTTTTTCTCAGTCCACAGAATACTGAGAAGGCCGTTCATTAGCTGCAGCCTTCACCCATTAGCTTTGTAATCTGCAAAGGCAAAATACTGCTGAGCACTCACATTAGCAGGGAGTCTTAATGAGAGTAAGTGCTGGGAGCGTGCCTCAAGAAAACCAATTTCCTAGCTTAATTTGGCCAAGGTGAACCTGACAAGAAGAAATTGCAGTTGTACTTAGCCTGTTGTACATACAAGCTTAGGGCAGGTGGAGGCTGCTGGCTTCAAACCTGGGGCTGCTGCGTTTACAAGGAGTCAACTCCAGGAGACATCACATGTTTTCCAGCAGATTAGGGTTACTCATCCCTCAGAAGGAGGTCAGGGAAAGACAAGATGTACTACAAAGCACAATCCCACACCTGACACACTCCTAGAGCTGGTATGCAATAGGGGCATCTTCCTAGAACACAACTTACAGAAATGGGCTTCTCCTAATGCTTATAAAATTCCAGTCAACTAGAAAACAGTTCTACATTTCAACCTCTCTTCTCTCCCAAACCAAAATAATTAATCTGACAACAGACATAATTTGCCTTCATGCCTGCAGTTAAGCATGGGGCTTCTACTGGCACAGATATCTCAGTTCCAGATAACACAAAGTTTAAAGATCTGGTAATTTTAGCATAAAAATGCATCTGATGCAAGACTAAGAAATTGTGGTGCCGGCTTTTAAGGAATATAGTCCTGAATTCCTAAACACTACCTGTCACATATATTTCCGTCATCCTTTCTTTTTTCTTCATGTACAGAAAAATAACTTGAATTATCAGGAAATCTGTTTTCCATGCAAACACAAGACAGGTTCACTCATTTAACAAAGAATGGCTTTCAGAGTATTCTGCTTATCAAGAGACATGGATTCTATTCTCAACTTGAATAAGCCCTAAACTTCCAAAATTAACCTATGAGGAGCACAGAGTCTTCCACCCTGAAAACACATGCATATGTATATCTTTGCTTAATTGAACTGTTATTCATACATATAGATGTTTGCAGAGCTGAGGCCTCTACCTCTTTGTATTCAAGTTGCTTGACAAGTAAAATGCAAATGAGGTGATGTGCTGCAAATGCAAATCATGTATTATTGATAAAAAGTTACCATTCAGCACCAGGATATAAAGAGAAAATACTGAAGCCTATACTGAAAGAAAGGAGTTTGAAAATTAGAGAATTTTTTCATCTTTTACATTTTCTATTTATTTCCGCCTCTTAAACATTTTTCTCTTTGTTATCCCTCAAAATGGAGCACCTTGCCTTGTTTGCCAACTTCAGACTGCAGACAGACGCTGAGACACTATTCTGCCTATCAAGATGTGCTTTTCTCTACATTATATTAAAAAATTCCTACAGAAGGTACTGAAACAGGGCAATGGTGAAGAGGTGAGAGAGGCAGGAGAGACTGCTAAGCTCAAAAGCTCTGTTGTGTTCGGCCACATATTTTTCTCATTTGTTTAGTCTGAAATTCCTCCTTCAGCAACTCTGGATTTGTTACTTTTTCAGAAGGCATCGAGAACATCTGGACTCCATATGGCTCACACCTACTCTTTGCCAAATGAAGCTATATTCTGTTTTCTAAACCCTTTATTTCTCCCAGCATTGCCACCGATGGGGTTTTAAATATCTCCACAACTAACTACAACGTAACCTCAGAATCACTCAGCTTGTTGACACAAATTCCACAGTACTGCATTAACTGTGTCTGGGTTTGCCAGCATGTTTTCCCTTATCTTCTTCACTTTTTTCAAGATTATGATAATACAAAGGAACGCATACTGAGAAGGCAGTTCAGCAGTTATGCCACTTGTGCTCAAAAAATCTGCCTGACCAAGATAAAGGAGGGAGACAGCTCATCCTGATGGGCCTTGCAGAAAAAATTGCTTCTGGATAGAGTTAAATTTTTTCCTTGCTCTTTTCTCTTCCAGCTCTTCATGGAGCTACCTTGAGTCTTCTTTCAAGAGGTTAATGGTTTTCTGAAACTCGAATACTGGGGAGCATGTCATAACCTTGTTGAAGTATTTCCATCTCCCTTGGCTAAAAAAAACCAAGAAATACAGATCTTTTTTTCCTCCTCCCTGCTAGACATTTCTGCATCACAGCACTGTACAGGTCTTTCTCAATATCCACTGCTGCTGGGACTGCAGCTACTGCAGTTGGGGCTGAACTCAGCTTTCTACCAGTCAAACACACTGATCCAGAGATTTGTACCACCTTGAACCTTGACACAGGGTTGTTTTGCTGCTCCTTGCTCTTTAGGAGGGTTGCAGAAACGCCCTGCTGATTATTTGGATGCTGTTCCAAATCCAAATAGGATCTGAAATATTGCCTCCATTCTAGAATAATTGGATATCTGTATCTTTTTCCTGTTGTACACCAAGTTGATTCAGAGGTGTTAATCTTAAAAATAATTGCCAATCTGTATTTTTTCCTGCTGGCTACAGGTTTGATTGAGAGGTGTTAATCTCAGCAAGGGATCTACTCAGGTTCTTTATACTGAAGGAAATACCAATCCCTGGATCCCAAAACTACTACAATGCATCTGTCAGTGTTAGAGACGTCATGCTTTTCCCTGAGCTATTACATTTTGCTTTGTCATTAACAAATGTCACCTCAGTATTCAGGCATTAGCCTGAAATGGGAAAGACAGGTCTACTTCTACCAACTCCTCTAGGGGTCTGAGACAAAGAAGCTGTGAGAAGGCCCAACCTCCAATCTTCTCCCACCCCGTATCTGCCCACAAGATAGTGGGCTTGCAAGGAGAGGAGACAGTCTTTCTGAATGCAAGAGATGTCCCTACCATAATGTAACCACCAGCAGCAGAACCTTATGGATAATGTAATAAAATCTGTGATAGTCACACCACCCCTGAGGTCCAGTTGGTATACAGGCTATTTTCAGTGCTATTGGTGAGACACTGGAACAGGTTGCCCAGAAGAAATGTGGATGTCCCATCCCTGAATGTGTTCAAGGCCAAGTTGGATGGGGCTCCGAGCAACCTGGTCTGGTGGAAGGTGCCCCTGCCCATGGCAGCTGTGCCAGAACTAGATGATCTTTGATGTCCCTTCCAATCCAAACCATTCAGACTCCCCAATTACAGGTCAAAACTCCAGCTATTTAACCCCACATCCCAAACATGTACAGTTCAAATAAAAATCACTTGTGCTCCAGGTGTGAATTTGCTAATCCTCACAAAAATCTCTCTGCTGCTAAGGACACATTTAAATTCTGCAGTAATTTTGGCATGAATTTCCTGATGTACAGAAGATTCTACCTTCCTTTTCTTCCAGGCCAAACATCCTTAGTGCTATTAAGCTCCTTGCTGATTAAGATAACAGTGCTTCAAGAGGTGTTTACAGACAAGACTATATATTTATAGCAAGTTGTTTACACAGAGGTGTAGCTGTTCCACTGCATGGCACAAGCATTCACATCTCCCTGGGCATTGTGCAGCTCTCCACATGGTTATAGCAATGGCAGTGCAGCCTTCACAGTGCCAGAGAGGTCACCCTGGAGGTGAACCAGGAGAGTAATGCATGCTGTCACTGTCACATCAACATTCCTACGTGTCACCAGAGCAAAAGCTGGGATGGTGTCAGCAGCTTTTTTTCTTCCCAACTCTATCACACACCAAATGTGGGACTCACGCTGCATGGCCAGGTGCACAGGCAAGTGAGGTTGTGCTCCCCCCTCCACTGCAGATGATTCCTCTTGCTCTTGTCTTATCCAGTGAGCAGCCCAACAAGCTCCTGCAGGGCTGCCCACAGCATTAAACTTCTACAGAATGGAGCCCTTGCTCCAAACCTCCGCTGACTCTTTGTCATGTACACTGCTTGCCAGATGCTGCACAAGAAACTTCTTTACCTCCACCGCTTTCAGCATCCACAGTCTCGTCACCTGTGCTCCTGGGGCTCAGATCCACTAGGTGCTGAGCAATCAGGCTGCCATCCAGGGAGACCCTTAAGGTGCCTCCTTGAACCCCCCCGTTGCTGTTTGCACCATGAGTTTGAAGCTTTGCCAGGTCAAGGCTGCAGCTCTGACACTTCATGACCGGCCACGCACACACAGGTGATGCACACTTCTCTCTCTCTCACAGGCACACACTCATCCCCATCCCTCCAAAGCACAAAGCAAAACACAGAACTGTACACAAACACCCCCGAGAGGAGGAACCACACGTGGCAGATGCTACTGCATTGCTTAATGCATCATTTAAAGCCTTTTGGGGACTGTACCGCCGTGATGAGTAATTTGGCCAGAATATTGCCCAGAGACCATACTGGGTGGATTAGGGCACTCTGAAGGTCACTAGCTGGGTTAAAAGCAAGAAAACTCTGCAGAAGAGTAAGCTCTGCAGAGCATACCATCAGCATTTTTATCAGCAATGAAAATGAGAGAGAAATAGGCTGTGTAATCCAGAAACATTTATTTCTTTCTTTCACTGCTGAGCCTCCCTGTGTATAGCCTGTGTATAAAACATGCTGCAGGTCTGTTGGAAAGCAGAGGCTGGCAGAACACTGCCTATTTGTATCCACACTCAACCCCAGCTTCAACTGCTCTGCCACTTGAGCTGGGTACAAATTCAAACCCAAGGAGATGAGCAATCACACACCACATCTCCACCACAACCACCTTTTCCTGCCCCACAGCAATGCAAATTCCACATCTGTAAATGAGATGAGACAATCTTAACTTGTTTTTTATCAAAAGGAGTCACAGGTCAACAGGGATCGCGACTGCTCAAGTGCCACCTTGATTTACACAGCTGTAGATTCTGGCCACTTATGAACCCATGCAGAGAGGCAAGTTCATGAATTATGAACAAATACAGTGTGCCAAAACACATCAATCATCATCAGCCATGGACAAGCAAAGCGTAATGTTGACATTTGCACAAAACTTCTACAAACAATCAATTGGATTCCATGGCTGACTGCAAAAGGAGGTGTCTGGTTTGTGTTATTTAATATAAGACCTCTCACTGAATGAGAAATACTGAAAGACTTTAAAATAAAACCGATGGAGAGTCAGAGCTCTAGTCAAAAGTCAGACAAATGGTTTCTGACCACTAGAGAAAATGGATTGATTCACCAGCTAATTCTTTTCTTCAAAGTCTGCACTGTCATGCCAAGGAAATGCAAAGAAAAGGCTGTAAACACAAATGTAGGTAACAAATGTTTTACATGGATACAACAAGGCTGCAGAAATTACACAAGTAGCCAATGTCATATCTAAAAGTAGCAGGACTAATAACATTTAATGAGCTTAATGAGTTTTGATGAAAAACTTGCTTATTGGCATGTCTTCTTTAAATTACTATTGTCAGCTACTTGGCACTGTTTAGCCTCATTTAGGACTACTGATCTTAGCATTAAGACAGCTTGCAAAATGATCTAGCCTCATGTGTTTTGTACTACAAACTGCAGAGCTTCCAGCACTCTCTCAGGCAGGAACAAGCATTTCCTGAAAGCGTGTTTTGGGCAGAGTACATTGAAAGAAGAGGAAACTTCTGTGGTTTTCTTTCTCAACTGACACACAGAAAGGACTTCCTTGTGTTTGAGATGAAAAGAGAAGACACACTTTCCAGTTAGCCAAGCAGCCTTTGCTGTAAACACAAGGTGAATGCAGCTCTTGCTCTGGAGGCTGTACTGTTACCAATCAGTTTTCCTTGAAGACTTTTTAAAAGAAGCTGCCATTTATTTTGTCATTTATTTGGAAGTTTTACGAGGCGCCTTCAATCTGCCACCACAGCACGGGGCCGATGGAAAAGCAAATGCAAATCAGTTCTGCAAGCTACCACCTTGGCAAGGTGCATGGTTTCCACCAGCCAGCAGAGCATCCCCAAACCACCCTGACCCTCAGCAGGGTGCTGTGCTGCTGTCAGAGCCACCAAGTGCATGGATGTAAAGCTGTGTGAGCACACAGATAAGATAAGACAGCATCTGCAATATTTGCTCTTCAGCCAGCAGTGCTCTTCCCTTCTGCCTCATACACATCAAACTGGGCACTAATTCAGCCAAGCACAGAAGTATGCGCTTATATTTCAGATAGTAAACACTGATATTAGTCACAACACAAGAATTGTTGTTATTGTCAAGGGGAGGTACAGGATTAAATGCAAGTGCTTTACTGGATTGATGTTTTGATCTCTTTTTACTTGTATCTAATCCTATGTCTGAGCCAGACGTTAAGACCCTAAACATGGAGAGTAAAAACACTCTTCGGTGACCTGAAGATATACCACACACAAAAACAAGCATGTGAGAAAAGGGTTAACTATCTATGTAACATTGGATACAACTTCAGGTTTCACTTCACGCTTGTGCCAGATTAAGAGCAACTCCAAAATAAAAAAAATCCTAAACTCCCAGATCTTCTCCCTCTCCCTGGGAAAAAATGAAAAAGGTGGAGAGGAGGTAAGGCAAGGGATGTGCACCTGCTGGGCAGAGCTGAACAACTGGCTGGTGTTTCTGAGGTGGGGGTGAGGCTCTGGGAACGTCACAGTTTTCCAGTTCCACTTTGTGGCAGCAGTGGGACCAGTCATGCCCCACTCATCAATCTCCTGCCCCAGTTCTAGGCTCTGCCAGGACTCTCCTCTCACAGGCTGCACAGCAAATGCAAGATGCCAACAGCATCTCCCAGACTTTTCTTTTCCTGGGATGTGGGACCTGGTCATGTCAATGCCTGTGAAAACAGCAGCTGCCCTTTGTCACAATGCTGACTGCCAAAAGAAAAGCTCTGGGTCAAGATCTTTAACTTGAAGGTGAAGGAAAACTTTGGTTTAGCAGTTAAACCATAGATATCCATGGCTGCTGCAAGTAGGAGAGGGAAAGAAACAAGTTCTGTGGGACTCAGAGGGCAGCTCTTCACTAAACCGAACTCAAGACAGCAAGTAATTAGCGCATTTCAAGGTCAATACAATGCAATTGATTTTCCTCTCACTTACCAAAGTAAAGTGGGAATAATTACATCACAGCTGATGTAAACATTAGCATAAAACTGGTTTAAGTCAGAAAAGCACTGGGTTGAATGTGTTACTATACTGAAAAGCTGATTTCAAAAAAACAGTCCTTATTTACTTGTAACTATGTCTATCAATAGTACCATCAATAAAATTTCCATGATTATCTGTTCATTCTAACACCATTGCCCAGATTCAGATTGTAATAGAAAGCATTTTCAAGTCAAAATTCAAAGGTCCATAAAAATCCACCAGCTTCCTTCTTATGTGCCACAAGTTCTACTTCTGCAGAGCACTCAGGCTGAAGGCATATCCAGCATGCTGAGTGATCTTCAAACATGAACACCATCATCCTCTCCACCTCTGTGCTTCTCCCTCAACAGAAATGGAAGTGCTTCTTCTATCTTCTCTGAGGATAGCCACAGAAATGCTTCTGTGCATGAAAAGAGGATTTTTTTTTCTGATTAAGGCACAGCCTCACCAACACTGATATCACATAAAGCAAGAGCTGCTGTTCCCTACTAACTGTAAGTACAGGTCCTATGCCACATCCAAAACAAATTGGTGGCTTAAATTTTATATATAAAAGGCAAGTCCCAGACAGGACCCAGTGCTTGTCTTTTGCTGTGTGCTCATGAAGGGTGATGCCCCACACCGTATTCTGATAAGCTCAGAGCTACCCTGGGGCCCTGCAGCAAGGGGTGTGGAAAGGGACTGCAACAGTGACTTGTCCTGCAGGACTGCCAAAGCCTGGGTTTAACAGCCAGTCCCCACCTCCAAAGCAGCAGAGGAATTCCTTAAACTATCCCAGAATAAAATCCCAGAAGAAAAACTTCTTGATGTACTTTTAAAAGGAGATGGCAGATTTTCCTGACTCCTGCTGAGCGGAGCTGGGGCATCTCTGTTGTCTGATACCCAAAGCAAGGGGCCATCTGCTCTGTGCAAACAACATCCTGCCTCTTACAGCTTGGATTTATCCTGCTGGAAATTTACACAGAAGTGCTGCTGTGAAAAGTTTAAGCCCACAGTTGCCATGAGAAAGATTTCTTCTCCAGAGGTTTCTAAAGCTAGCTGCTATTTTCTCCAAGCATACAGACAATAGATGATCACAATACTTCTTATGATCACTTTATCATTAATGTTTAAGTCAACCTATCCAATGAGTCCTGAAGAAGACAGAACACAAAGCTTGAGCTCTCTATTTGGGTCAAGTTTCTCTCAGTTTAAACTGACATACGTAAAAGCATAACAATACTATCAAACGCAGATCCAAAGCTTAGCAAAACATTTGATTCTCACACCAATTATTATCCCTCAGTAAGCTAACATCTGTGAGATCACTCCTGGGCCTTTTAATTTAGCATGTCTTCTAATTAAAGAAAGATTAACTGTACTTCCAATAATTGCTCCTCCTACTTCTGCCAGGCTCAAGCTTCTGTCTTCCTCCCGAGCTCTGAGGGAGGGGAGCAGCCTGAAAACACATCCACCACAGTCCCTCTGCCACCTGCAGGGCACAGCCCAAGGCACCTGCTCCACCACAGACGTGCTTTCCCTGGAGAACACCTTCTTCTGAGTAAGAGACTCTCCCTGTGGTAGGACAAAAGCTGGATAAAACCATCTCCAGATTCAGGCTTCAACCCTGCTGCTTCCCACAGAGCTGGTGATAAAAAAAATCCACTTCCTCCTTCCAAAGCTGTGATCAAGTGCCTGAACTTAAATGGGACAAATCCTGGTGCTTGTGCTGAAGATTGAACAGGGAGTCTTGGATCACCCCACAACCATCTACTCAAGCCCATCCCTACCCTTATCCAAAGGGACATGCCATCCAACTCTGCTCACCACCCACAGTGCTTTCCTGTGACTCCCTGGACGTTTCCCCAGCACTCCCTGACCCTGTAGCTCAGTTTCCACATAGATCTTTCAGGCACCGTCTTCCCACTAAAAATACCAGGGGGTTGCATACCTGTGACCTGAACTGATCAGAAAAATCCACCTAAAACCCCTCCCTCATGCCCCCAAACCCAGCCATGCTGGCAGATGGTCAGCAAACCACATGCACACAAACACAGACCCACAGCTGCTCAAGGATAATAACAAGGCTCCCATATGCAAAAAACAGAGCTAGGAGAGATCCATCCAGATCTCATTTATCTCGACAAGGGAAAGCACCTGGTGTTAAATGAGTTTCAGGAGTGGTACAGAGAAGTCCAGCCATCCCCTGAGCCTGGCATAAATCCCACCCCCGCTAACTTCCCACAGGAATGGATTTTCTGTCCCCTCCCCACCACGCCATCCCTTGTAGACTACGCTAAGGGAGGTGGAACCAACAGAGACCAGCCATGAGAGGGGTCTGCTGAAATTTCCACTAACAGAAACATCCTATAAAAGAGCAATCCCTTTGATACACACCTTGGGGGACACAAGCTTTACACACAAACTTTCCAGATCAGTCTCTCCCACAAAGTGTAAATATTCAAGTTTATCTGCCTGCCAGTGTGATCTCTCATAGGTGGTGTGCACAAAAAAAGGAGTGCTACTCCATCTGAGGGATGAGGGTTCACTGTCCATCTATCTGCCTGCAGCACAGAGTTGACTGACAGACAGACAGACAGGCAGCCAGCACAGGCACCTCCATACGCAACAGCCTCAGTGCCTGCAGATGATACCCACCCTCCTGCTTCTGATGGATGATCAGGCTTTTCCTCACACTGCCCAAGGGCCAGGAACACATCTGCAAGGCTCAGCCTGCACCCATGCAGCTTTGTGCAGTCCTTCTTCCCTCTCTGCTCCACTACAAGGTTGTTCCTCAGTCCTCTGGGAAAGTTATGACCTCACCAAGAAGCGCATAGAGTTGGGAAGAATCCGGCAAGGGGATGTTGGGAAACCTTTTAATTACAAACAAGGAGCTGGAGCCTGCATGCTGGGAACAGCTGTGTGCCCAGACAGGCCTTCATGCTGAGGTGGTGTGAGTGCAGCAGCTCCTGCAGTTCCCAGTGTGGGATTTCAGCAGGCCAAACCTGCTGCACTCTAACCCACAAGACCATGCACACACTGGGCTCAGCCTGTGGCAGTGCTTGGCCCCATCCCTGGCATCCCCTCACTGTGGGGACACCAGGCTTCCTTGGACCCAAAGTATGAGATGGTCCTCTAGCTCCCCATCAGTGGAGGTCCCTAATTCCCATCAGCAGAGCACAATCAAATTCCACTGCCAAACTCTACTTTTGATCAGAGCTTCTGATGCACTGTTTTCTGAGACAAGCAGTAAGAAACTAAAATCAAAACATATTCAGAACTTTCTCCACATACTGCTTTCTATGAAAGCCCAGGTATGGTAGCTGTCCGAGAAGAAGGGATGTGAAAAGGTAACTCCACCCTGTGCTGTATCGAGTTGGAGATCAGTACAGATCACCGAACTCCACCAACAGCAATAGACCTTATTCCCATGAAAGCACATCAAGATGAGAGATACATCCATTCCCCTCAAGAGAATTTGATATGGGATAATTTTTTAATTTCTCCCCTAAAAGACTCTTGCTCACTCTCATTTAAAATCGAAGAACCACTTCATCAAACACTGCTTCTCCTCTACAGACAAATTTTGCAGAAAGCAGAGGGGGGTTCATGTCAGATCTGCTGCAGACTTTGAGTGTGATACTGGTACTCTCACTGGCCACAGGTCTCACATTTGCAACACCATGAAATAGCACCTTCTCCCCACCACCCACCACTCTTTTTCCCTTCCCATTTTATCTGAAGCTCAGATGCACTGACTTCAGTGTCACATACTTCATGGGCCAGGAAAATGCCCTGTCACAGCAGCAACAAAGGTGGGCTGTGACTCACTCCTGCCCCGCGTGGAACAAGATTTAATTCCTGCTCTTCTTCCTTCTCCACCCATCATTTCAAAAAGTCTCTCCATATAATACATGAGGCTCAGTACAGCCCTGCTGCTGGCAGGGCCAGTCCTGAAGCACACAATACCTTGGCTCACAGACGATGCTCTGTGAAGACAAGTTTCTCCGCGACACTTTAAAATCCGTCTTTCTGGGTGGTTCCCTGAAAGCTCAAGTATGAGCCTTTCTTATGTGGGAAAATGGGGCTCCTTCTATGCAGACAGCCCCTAACTAGGGCATTTTAATTAAGGGCTCAAGCGTGTTCCAGCTTGTACAGTAACAGCTTGTAAAACAGTCCCATATAACACCCACTCACGTACCTATCCCGGTGCAACAGTGGGACAGGGACAAGGAGGTTCTGCACCACTCTAGCTCCCCACCAAGCCCTTCTTCTGCATCACCCTGCCAAAATGGAGGGGTGTAGGGGGCAGAGCTGGGAGTGGGTGGGCCCTGTCTGAAAAGCTGTTCCATCCCAGGGGCTGTCCTGTGCTGCCACAGCCTGCCTGAGCAGAGGGGAGACCCTGGGAACCCCCTGCTCTTCCTTCACCTCTGCCACAGCTCTCCAGCACCTTCAGTCCTGCTTTGCACGTAGTGATGGCTTGGGAGAGGGGCATGCCCACAAAAGACTCCTGCACAGACCCACCTTGCTCCTGGCACAAAGGGGAGGCAGTCGGGATGCTCCCAGGACCACCAGCAACACCACACCATTCCCATGACCCGGCATATCCCAGTGCCTGACAGGCCTGCGTTTGTAACAATCCTCTCAGCACCCCACTCTGCAGGGACTACTGAACTTCTAGAAAAATAAAAAATAAAAAATCATCCAATCTAAAAAATAGGTATTATCAAGGAATACAACTTCTCTATTGCTTTTTTTAACAAACAAACCAACCAACCCCCAAAATATTGTGCAATGACAGGTTTAAGTGTCACACTTAACATTTAAGGTATTTGAGACTGTTTGGAGGAAAGGTTTTACCCCACAGGCACAGAATTTGGAAGGGTGGGCAAGCCTTCATTCTACACCCAAGTGTTGCTGCAAACAGCATCACCTGCATTCAGGGTATCACCTGCACCAGTGCTAGCCAATACTGAGGTCAGTAACCTACTTATTTTTTAGAAAGAAGGGAAGAGCAGCAAGGGGAAAAAGAAAAAGGTTCATCTTACCTTATGACTACTTGCACAGAGCTTGGGAATTTCATCACACACATGTAAAAGTCAGTGAATTTATATTTACAGGACAATTTTCATCTTCTCACTCTGCTCAAAGCGGAATGACTCCTCCTATCCCTTAGCAACTCCTACTCATCAAGACCTAAATCAACCTGTCTGATTTTTCTTTTCCTTTTCTTTTTTTAACTTTTTCTTTTTTTAACTTTTTCTTTTCCCTGGTCTTGGAAGTTTGAACAAAGAGACAAAAGGAGAGAGCTGACAGAACAACTAAATATGGAAACATGCAACCTCGCTAATCAACATGAAAAGCTCTCAGACATGAAGAAGTTCTGACAAGGGGATTTGTACAGACTCCAGTATATTGCTTCAGACACCCTGTGTATTTGTCTTATCTGCCTGAGTGGTCTCAGGGGGCCCACACTCCACATGAACACCAAGGTGCCACTCCTGGCCATGCCTCCTGCACTCCCTCATCTTCCATAGCTGGACTTCCCTGGCAGCACATTTTCCCTGGCACTAAAGCACCAGGACAAAATGTGGCAACCCCAATCACTGCCTATTTCTCCACATGACCTTTTTTTTTTCACCTGTTTGAACTTTCAGTCTAGGAGAAAAGCATGGATTATAAAGCTTTACAGCGGAAATCTATCCCTTAACTGTGGTAATCTCCTGCTCAGCCTTACTTGCTCTTACCCATAGCTGGACTAAAACATAACTGCATAAAGATCCAAAATCCTGAACCAGGACAAGGGCAAAGGCCACTATAGTTGCTTCGGTGAAGCTGAGCTAAACACAGCCTTTTATTCTGTGTTATAACATTGCTTTGTCATTCACCAGTGGTGAGTAATGATGCTGCTGCTTCCCTCAGAAACTTGTCCCAGACTGAAAATTGTGAAATTGCAAAATCCTTTCTATTCTAAACTGCCTGAATATAGCCAAGTTTCCCTGTGAGGTTCAATCCATTAGCTGATTAAAAGCTATAGATCACGCTGTCTTGGACACATTCAGGCCATTACGAACAAGACCTGTCAGAAAAGCTTCTGGCACAACTGGTATCTTTGAAATTGCTAGGGCTCCAGTTAATAAAACTTCACATTCGATTCTTTTCCAATCCTGCAATACCAACAGGCTAGGAAATTTATGGTATTCTTTGAAATTACACGTTTAGAAGTGAGTTACAGGTACAGAAACTTTAATTCCCAAATAACAACAAAAATGGTACCCAAAAAGAATACCCAAGATGTTCTTGCATGCCAGAGGACAAACTGCTTATGAGAACTGTAAAACAAAATTTTTAAAAAAATCACTGATTAAGTCCAGTGCCAACTTTTAGATTTGCTTCCGACAAAGGGAAACTTTGAAGTTTCTCCACAGACAACTTTTTTTCACATCCATCTATTTTTCCCCATCACACCTAAAAAACATCAAACACCCCTCTAACCATACTATTGCTCTTGAAAGCCATCAACTTCCCAGAGCAGGATTTTAAATTTTAAAAAATCCCAAATCAGGATAAATAAGAGCTTTTCAAGGTTTGCAAACAAATGCTGCCTGATGATCAGCAGCACCTGGTTTTGAGTGTCACCATGTGTGTGGAGCTCCTTCCAACTCACCCCACTCCATATGCAAAGAGAGCCAGGCCCTGGGACTTCCATCATGCTTAAAATTCAGCTGTACCCCCAAGGATGGGGTGGGAACCTGCACTTGTCTGGGAGGCCCCACCTCTCCTGTGCTAGCACCAAAATACCACTACCTGTAGCCAAATTAGGCAAGCAAATTCAGAGAATGCAAACGAGCTTTGAACACCCCCAAGCTTACTGTGTTGTCACTTCTGACATCAGTTCTGTCTTGACAGAGAGACAAGAAGACCACTGTGCCTGTGCCTCCTCAGCCCAGGTAAATTCCCCCTCATTTCTGCCAAGGGAGAACTCATCCTTATAAAAGCACTCTAAAAATGCACCTGGACATGCTGCTGTCTTTTGTCTGTGTCAAGGCAAGCCCTCTATTACAGGAGATTTACAACACTTCCCAAAGACTCAGCAAACCTTCTCACTTCTTTTAAAATTCGTACAATAAATAAGTCAAGATCTTTCATCTGCACATTACAAGGACAATTAAGCACTTGCCTCATAGAGCAGCAAACCTAAATCTTGTCCAACTGCTGCCTGCACATTATTTACCTAAATATTTACCCTTTAATGCTTCATATGATCTTCAATGAGGTTCACAATGGTTCCCAGTGTGTTAAGCATTCATGGCCATGAAACAAATCATTTATGCAAATATTTTTAGCTCAGTTTATATTTGCCAGGTAGCTGCTGTGTTGCAATCCCAAACTCACCAAGGCAAAGAAGACCCTGTAATTATTTATTACTCCTCCTTCACCTGCCATTCTGTATGAATGGTACCCTGTGAGTATTTGCAAGTGTTCTGCAACCTTCTGAATAATTTCATTGTAGAATGTAGAAAAGCAGCTTTTCAGAGTGACAGGGAGTAATTTATAACCTGCATTGTCTGGTAAATTATTTAAGTGCAACTCCACACACATATCAATGTTCTTCACATAGTATTATTTTTGTATGTATGCTTATTGTTAAAACATCCTCCACTTTGAAAAGAGAAAAAAATACAGGGAAAAAAATGTAATTATAGCGACATTCACTTTAGCAAAAAATTCTTATCACACAAAAAGCTCTGGGTTTTACCACCCCATTTAATGAATAGCTAACAACAAAGTCATCAGATGTTGTCTGTTTTGAACATCCAAGAATTTAAATAATAGTAGCCATCCCAACTGGCATATCACAATCAAAATATCTAAAACTGTTTCTTTTCTGATGAAACTCTGAGGACGAAGAATAGTGCTTCTCCAGGAAAGGGGCTTCGAGCTACAGAATATGAACAGTATTCATTTACCTTAGAAAAGGGAAGGACTTTCAGAGCAATGAGAAGGGTGGTTTAAAACTCCTCACTTCCTGTGAACTTTCTATCTGCACCAGAGATTCACAGTTCAGTTGATGACAACCAGCATTTGCAGAGACCGCACAGGTAATACACTATAAAGTGCCACTATAAAGACATCAGAAATTACTGTGCAAAGCGCTGGGAAGCAAAGCAACCATTCAAGTAAATACTACAGGAAACAGGTCAGGTAACATCTGACTACCACAGACTTTGAAGGAGAATACTGAGTTTACTGGATCATGCAATGTTTTATTGTTTAGACTGTTTCCCCCGCCCCCCCATCCCCATTTGTCCATGATTTTTATGCATGAATACTGTGATACACTTGCTAATAAACTGCTGTCATCTGTAACTGGAAAGAAAACAGAGCATTTATCTCAAAAGGAAACAAGTGATCAGAATATTCCTAGAAGCCTTGACCTTCAAAAGTAAGAGCTTGATTCCTTAGGGCAGCAAAACTGTGAAATAAGGACATAAGAAATTAATAGAATGGCAACTTGACTGACAGTCTATAAAAGACAGTTTTCAAGACTCAAGAGCTACTTGAGTCAACCAAATAGAACTCATACATATCTAAAACACTAGTGTTACCAAAAAAAACCCCAAATCTGTGCCACCTGCACTTGGAACAAAAGATCAGCTAACTAAAGGAAACACTTTGACGAGGAGAAGAATAATCAAAGGTCTAGACCTGTGAGAGATGGGTGAAGTGATCAGATTTGCTCTGAGGTCAGCAAACACATCAAAGGTTGCCACAAATAGAAACAAACCAATTTGTTCTCCACAATGACAGTGCGCAGAACAGAAACTTATGGACTCAAACTGCAGCAAGGAAGATCTAATTTAGGCATTAGGGAAGGCTTTTTTCCAGTGGTAAAGATAACCCTGGGCAGGTTTGCTGAGAGAGCCTGGGGAATTTCCCGTGTTAGACTTTTACAAACTGAATACGCAAATTCTGCCAAATGTGGCAAAGACAGTCTAGCGGGTGTAAGGAGGTAGACTCCTGAAATAATTCCTCAAGCTATTCTTATGAGTGTATGACAGATTCCTGGACTGAGAAATGGTAAATGTCACTACCAAGAACAAAAAAGTTCCTCCTGCTTGTGGGCAAGGACAGGAAGAAGGACAATGCTGACTGAAGTTGGGAGGAACATGATTTGCCTTCCAAACTCTCGTTGGCTGGTATTGCTTAAGCTCAAAATGGCAAATCAATGGCTCTGTTATCACATAAATGTGATAAACATAAATGGTTAACCCATAATATATATGCACTGCTTGTTTAGTGCTAAACAACGACAAATCATTGGTGAAAGAATACAAACAAGGTTTTAACACATACACCAACAACGTGGACCCTCATGCCTCGGGACCCAAAGCACATCAACCAGCCTCCCACTCAGGACAGTGACATCCCCACTTTACACAGCGAGGTGAGGCAGCCAGAGCTTGGTTTTCCATCTCCAGTCATGTCATGGTGACAGGAGGTACAGACACCCCAGACAAAGTGCTCACGATTTTCCCATCCTTCCAGCACTATTTTAACTGCCATGAGATTTCCAGCTCATATATACCCACTGACTTCTTAATGACTACCTGAGGTCACAGAGCATCTTACCCAAACTGAAGAACAGCAGGGACTCCAGAGGACTGAGAAGTAACTCATTGGAGGAAAGCGTGGGTCTGAAATTATCTGACAGAGGTGTCTGCCAGGAGCTCAGCAGGCTCTGGAACTGCATTAGCTTCCAGATCCATATGTCTGTCTCTTTGTTTTTTCCACTAAAAATGGGTGTTTAGAAGATTAGAAAGCCATCATTGATGCACATGGGAACTGAGGATATTTCTTTTTGACAACGAGACAATATGACCAATTTTCAGCTACCTCTGTCTGTCCTCTGTTTTGTACTAGAGGACATTGATTAAAAAAAAACAAAGAAAAAACAAAGAAAAAACAAAGAAAAAACAAAGAAAAAAAAAGAAAAATAATTTGGCATGTAGATGCATTTATAAACATCAAGTAACATTTCACCCAAATGTAATCCTAAAATCACAAGTACACTTCCAGGTGAAAGGAATGACAGCACAGTTACCTTTGCAGTAGCATCTGCTCCAAGCACTTGCTTGCATTGTTTGCTGTCCCCAGGGAACAAGACAATACTGCTTCAGTGCAAACAGAGGCTTGGGGAAGGAGATAACATCCTAAACCATCCTTTCTCAGGCTCTCTGAAGAGCTAGTACAGGTATGGTAAAAAAACTACTGAAACTCCTTGACAGCGGTCAAAAAGAAATTTGTTTGTGGAGCCTCATTTCCAAGTTTATGAATTATGTTGGTCTAAAAGAAGCAAAAATCACTCCTTGCATACTAGCAACACCCAAAAAAAGGCTTCTGAAAGCCCACCATCATCAGCAGCCAAGGACACTCACTGCTAAATGTGGCTTCCTGCTTATGAGGACTTTTTAGCTGATCCAAGGTAGGAGTCTTGTCAGGAGGAGCATTATGTACACTGTGCTGAAGAAACAGAACCAGTGCATTAGGTTTGTCAAAGGGAGAAGGGCTTGGCAGCATGCAATGCATGCCTTGTGCAGTGATGCTCAGCTCAGGGCTTTTCCTGGGAGATATCACTTGCACTGGGTACCACTTTCCTACATGGTGCTGAACAGGGACTTTGGCAGGATCCTTGTTCTTGGATTTTTTTATTTGTTCTTTCACCAACAAGCTCTCATTCAGCCAGTCCACCCAAGTCCTTGCATGCAACATGACCACCATCCTTCTAGGCAAGCAGCTTTCAGGTTGGCATTTCACTCCTCAACACCACCTTTCAGCAGTAGGCTCTCAAATGAGGACAGGTTTCTGCCCCGTCTTTAATCCCTGAAGGCTTCATCTCTGATGTCTTTATTTATAAGCAGGCCCATTAAATCTTCAGATTAGCCATCTGAGCATATCTTCAATACATTTCAATTGCTAGATGGCTCACAGAGCTGTTATTTTCCTATCTGTTTTAGCTGCAGGAGTTATCTGGCAACATATTTATCTCAAACCTCCTCCAATCTAGTAAGATTTTACTCTGTGCTGCATTTAGTATGATACAGCCACAAATTAAGGATTTCTCTTAGATTTCTTCTTCTCACCCAAAGGATCACTCCTGCCCACATGGTAAGAGATATTTTCCTGTAAAACCACTGAATATGGATACACCAATACTATCCTTCAGGGCAGGTCCCAAAGTTTCCAAGCTACTTAAGAAGGAGCAGCTGTTCATTAGAATTTTTTTCCAGGAAAAATACCTTCTCAAGCTGAGAATCAGATTTAGTTTACCTCTTTGGGATCTCTCTTTGCCTGCTAAGTCGGAAGCTTTACAGGCACAACTAGCAGCAGGGAAACAACATGGGACACAACAAACTGTATGGAACACATTCTCTATTTCTCTCCCATTTTCCTCCCTTCCCCACCCCAATACACCTCTTACCACCTCCTTGGAAGTGATGGGGTGGTAGACGATGAGGGAGGCATCCTGAATATCAGAATTTAATATAATGCTCCTGAGACAAAAACATCTCAGCAAAATGGCTCAGCTTAAGCATCATTAATTATTTAGAGAAGTGCCAAAAATATTCCAGTTAGACTTAGTTCTGTTATCCCCATACTGCTGCCTTTGCTGAGGAATTTCCAGAACTCTGTATTTCCTGTACCTGAAATCTTAAAAGTTTTCTACAGGAAAATGAATAACAGAAAAAAAACCAAAAACTACCCAAGTACCTGTTTGAATACTGAAACTCTGGACCACCTACAAAGATGTGGCACTTTGTGCCCTGGGGCTTTTCACTTCTTCTCAGTTGCGAGCATACACTGAATCCAAGAAATTTATGTACAAGTTTGTGTTTTCCATCTTTCTTGCTCATCTCCTTAAGGATGCTGCTGTTACATGTGCCAGTTTTAGATATCCACCCAGCGTTAAAATGAGAGAATATGCTGACAGCTAATTTAATTTAAGTTTTCATCATCCTCTCTGATGGAGTGGATCAAGTCTTCAAGTCTGCTTTGCAGAACAGAATGTGGTGACTCCTGAACCTATTCCTACCCCCACATAAAGGCTACATTTTAACTATGGCAAGATTATTACTAAGCCCACTGCTACCAATTCAAAACTAAAGGAAATATACTGAAGAAAGCATCTCTGAAGTACAGGATATGATATAATCATCATGGCATTTTTCTGAATGACAATTCAATTGTCTCTATCCTAGAGATACACAAGCTTTGCTCAGGTCAATCAGTCTGTTATCAAACATAATACAGCTATTTGGAGTACCAATTAGCAATGAAGATTAGGTGAGTATCAGTTTAGCTTTTTACGTATTTACATATAATTAATTTTCATGCAAAACATTACTGGATAAAAAGATAGTCTTTATGAATGCCTCCTTTTTATTGTCTTGCAGAACACTGCGCCTTGCTTTTCACTCATCTAACATAGATTTACTGAGTGCTCAGGCAAGCCTTGGCTTATTTTGAATGCAACTATTTATGTTAAATGTTCATTTGAAGAGGTATCCTACCAAACCTACAGATTCAAAGCAGGTCAACTAATGTACAGGCCAGAATCAGATGACACTGATTTTTCATGGGCTTTCCTCAGTGATTTTCTTGGCTACCCTTGCAAAACAGAAAATATCACCAACACACACAAGATCCCAGACCCTAATAAAACACAACAATGCAACGGGTCTTACATTAAGAAGCTGCAAAGCTAAGAACAGGCCAAAAGAGAATCAATAATTTATTAAATCAACAGCATAAGCTACAAGGAGAAGGTCTGTTGAGTATTGCACTTGCACTGAACATTAAGAAATTGCATCCCAACTTTAACAGGGTTTTTCTGCAATGTCACACACTAAACCACTACCAGCAAGAGAGTGGCAACATGATCCATGGCACATCTTACTGCAAATTCTGAAGTCTGGACAATATTACCCATCCTCAAGAACTTTAACTGTAGTAAGGTAAGGCCAGGTACTTCAACAGTACCTAAATTCTCAAAAAGAATAGCCTAACATCACCATTCTCTAAAGCTCTTCCCTTCAGACATCATCTATTTATACACACTTGGGGATCAGCTCTAGAAAGTAAATTACCAGTTTCTGCTTGCCACAGCAGGGGGGCAAGAAAAGATGACTGAAAGCACGCTCTGATTTAAAAACCTGTATTTTCCTGTCTTAACACAGGAAATTGAAGGAGAAAAACACACAGCCATCAGCACACCCATCCTGCCCCCGTTCCCACATTCCCCAGCTGGGGCCCTCCAGCTCCTGCCCCACAGGGTGCCCAGGCAGGATGGCTCTGTTCCACCCTGCAGACAGGACCTTCCTGAGACAACAGCATCATTCCTGACCAATTCTCTGGTGCTTGGTCCTGGGCTATCAATGTCCTCTTGAGAGAAAATGCCTTTACAAACTCCTCCAGCCAGTTTAATGCCTTTGGGATCAGTTCTTTGGCTACAGACCACACCAGCTCCCCTTTGCACCTCAACCCTGCCACGTGTGCCAGAAAAGCTGTCCCCACAGCCTCTTTAATAAGAACAAGCAATGACTCACTGAATTAAAGCACCCTTACTCCTGGTGGTTACAAATTTAGCACACAACTGCTAAGGTTTTGGCTGAGCTTCAGCCTGCCCTTGGTTTTCAACCAGTCTTGCAGAGAAACATCCCACCCTGAAGGGGAAAGGATGTTTCACCCCACATCACCCTTGTGGGCGAGTGGAGGGAAAGGCAATAGGAGGAGGCTCCACACAATCCCTGGGGCTCAGTGCAAAGGCTGGCCAGGCTGATGGGGGAAGGAAAGGAAAAAAACACCCCCTCCCCTCATTCACCAGCTGGGTCCCCAGGGCTGCCTGCAGCCACAAAAATCACTACTCTGTCCCCACAGCCTCAGCCCTGCAAGTGCCATGGGTGCAATGGCCCCAGAGCCCTTCAGCCCCACGGACCAAGGCCCTGCCCTGTGGCAGGATCCCTGGCTCCCGTGCCATGGTGCTCAGCTGCTCTGCTCCTCCAGGCAAACATTTCTGTTTCCTCATCGCACCCAAATCTCCCCCGCAGTCACTTCCCCGGCAAATGTGATCAGAGCCACACATTTTCTCACATCCTCTAAATAAAGAGTGGGGTTTTCATATCCACAGTCACTCTCCTATACGTTTGTTTATCCAACTATTTACATTGGCAAGCGATCACCCTTGTAACCATTACAAACTAACCACTGGCGAGACCAAACCAGCATGTTGTCCTGCAAAGGGCCACGGCCCACTAGTCCTGCTGCAATAACTGGCTTTTTGCACATTCTCATTTAAGCTGACATTTCTCCCCAGCAGTTTCATTATCCCGGCTGTCAGCCAGCAAGTCCGACCCCCTTGGGAAAAGTCTGCCTTCTTGATTGCCTCGTTTCTTTGACCCTTGGCAGGTCTGGTCCTGTTTGCATTCAGCCTCCCCCAGGACATGTAAAACTAAGGGGGGAGCAGGGAGGTGGGGGGTAACTCCACAAGAGGTTTCTAACAAGTTTCATCACTGCTTGATGGGTGCGGGCAGCGCTGCTGCAGGGCAGGCTGTGGGCAGAAGCAGGTGCGTGGGGCTGAGAGGCATCTGTGCTCCTCACTAATGGTCTGCAGGCACCTCCAAGGTGACCCATTAACGACTGGCAGGGTGCAGTCATGAGTGTAGGACAAAGAGAACCACACACACCCAGCAAGGCAGGGTACTGAGCCTGCACTTGGAAAGAAACCTCAGAAATTAGATATTTGCTGGCTTAATAGTAGTGGGACCGGTAGATAAATGTCTTTTTACACATTTACAGACATTTTCCTCAGTGCTACCACTGACTGTACACGTGCCTGAATTTCCCTGACTAAATGGCCAAAACAGTCACTGATGTGGTTGTTGGAAGCCTATGAGGAGCTGAATGTGTGCTGGGTTTTAAATAACACCCAGCTTGTGCTATCTACTAAATTACCGGGGTGCTTTTTCACAGACCCATTTTGCCAGTCCTGCTCTTTGTCTCAGCAACGCTCCAATCAACTGAGAAATCAAGAAAGTTAGCTCTGGGATTGAGGAATTGCTTAGGCAAATGGAAAACTGGAAAGTGACATGAAAATCAACCAGAAAAAGGACCTGAAATTCTCCTTTGATCACTCTTTTGATACTATGATGCTAAGAGGCTTATTTTGTACCTTGGAAGGTTGAACTTTTTTCCTCGTGCCTTTTGAGAAGCAAAGCATAAGCAGCAAAACAAAGAGCCTCAAAACCAGGTATGAAATGTCACCAGGAAAACATGGCACAGTTATGCACAGATAAGCAAAAAGAAAATACCAGTGATAACAGGTATGTTTGGCAGTGAGGGCACTGTTCTCAAACTGCAAAGAAAAGCAATTAGAACTATATAATAGCCTTACTACTTTCAAAGTTTTTTTGGTTTTTTTTTCTTCTTTTGAAATGGGGGCAAATTTTACCAATATTCAAAACAAATTTTTGTAATACTTGTAATGCTTTCCCACTGGAAAGAGGGCAGCTTGCTCTCCATCAGCGTGTACCCAACAGGTTTCTGCTGATGCATGCAGCACCCACGATGCATCTTGCTCTCATCTAGAGAAGAGGCAAGAGAGTTTTTTCCCCCTAGATAATCTGAGTCTCACTTGGGAAGCCCATGTATTATTCACTAAAAACTTTTAACATCCGTTAAATTATTACTTAATGTCAACGTTTAATATTCCGCACAAGAAGAGATCTGTTTTGCTGCCCTTCAGAATAAACGTTTGCAGTAAAATCTCTCTAAGCACAGGTCACCCCCCCCGTGAAGAGGAAGTGTGAGCCAGCTGGGCAGGGACCTGCATTCCCCACTGTTTTCCACTATCAGCTTTAATTTTACTGTTTCAACTCATCCCTCAATGCCTGCGGTCATAAAGAACGTCCTTGACACGACATACCAATAGTGAGACTGGCTGGGGCACTCTGGGTTTAACTTTTCTTCAGAGAGGAAGGGGGACACCTCTAAAATGCCAAAGAAAGGTTGGGGAACCCCATCTTTCAGCCTGAATTACCAGCTGGAGTGAGTCATCTCCCCAGTTTCACATCCACCATCACAGCCCTGAGGTCAGCAATGCCGTGGGTTTTACACACAAGGATGCGAAACACGTCAGCGTTGGAGTTTCCTGGGGCACTGAGCCTGTTCCTGCTATACACAATAAGGGAGCAGCAGCTATGGTACCCTCTGGAAGGGAAGAACAGCCCAGTCCTCAGCAGTTTCTGCTCCCCACAGCTGTGGTTACAGGAGACATGTCTAAGCAGCTTGGTACTGACCTCCCCCTACTTCTTTTTAAAGTCCTCATGCTGCCAAAATTGAAGACTTTCAGCTACTTGGTGGTTCTTAGGATCTCTGCTCCTTTTCTTATTTTGTGGAGAACACGGAGATATAGCATCCTTGCCTGAAGCACTCCTTTCAAAGAAGAAGCAGAAAAAATGCCTCTATCTCCCTAGAGAAGGACTTAACTGAGTGTCTCACTGCAAGCATCCTACAAGGTGATGCTGACAATGGTGTCTGCAGTTAATGCAGCTGCAAAAGCTTATATATATATATATATATATCAGCATAGGTACCCAGCTGGAAACAGTCAAGAGGCATCAATACCAAACTCCCCAATGCTGGCACTAAAATTTATGGCTGAACTACCTCCCGATTATCAGCATGTACATGCTGCCTGAGATGGGAGTATTTGCCATCACCTCCCAGTCAACAACTCTTGCTCCTGCAAAAGTAGTACACTCAGAGTAGGACCTACACAGCAAATTTTCACTATCTACTGCACCCTTGATAGTGTCTATAAATTACTTAGAGAAACCAGCTGTAAAATTGCTGAATTGCTGATGACATGAAACTGAAAGGAGTAGTAAATACAAAGCAAGTACAAGAGAGATCCAGAGGGATTCAGATCACTTATGTAACTAGGCCAATACACTGAAAATTAAATTTATTGCAGAGCAAATGTAAACTATTGCTCAGTTATTGGAAAAGTGCAGAAGCAAAATAACTGCACTTCTGAACTGAAGCACAAGAGAACAGGACCGTGAAATAGCAGCAGACACCTATCAAAAATCTCTCTTGAAGGAAGAAAGCTAATCCAGCAGAGCCACTGCTGTGCTGGGATCTGCGGTAACTGGGAACAAGCACAGCCCTGGCAAGGGGTTGAGCAATTTGCTGATCACACTCTGCTCAGAGACTATAGGGCAGCTATGAGGGCAGGCTGCACAAGGAGGCTGCAAATAGAAAACATCCCTTCTTAGCAGGCAGAACTGCTGTTAGATTTGAGCCCAGCCAAGGGCAAAGCGAGCTGCTGGGAACGGGATGAGAAGCTCTCAGACCCGCCAGCCACGACTGCAACAGCCAGCGGGGAACCCCAGGCACCTGAGCCCAATAAAAGCTCTGAAGTGGGAAATGCACTGAGGCCAGGAAATGCACAAAGGGGTTGTGGATATAAATATATATGATATAAATTATGGCTTTCCCAGATTATCCAAGCAAGGACTCATTTGCCTCAAAGAGGCACGCAACATCTGTGTGTTACTTCATACATCTGTTAAACCCAGGAGAATTCAGGGAGAACGGGAGCACCACGGAGCAGCCGGGTGATGCCATCAGGGGCAGCTCCACCACAGCCGTGACACCACTCAGGCAATGCTGGGACAGGGACATCGGCAGCTGAGGGAGCAAAGCAAGGGCGCCTCTGCCTGCCCCAGGCACCAGGAGGCCAGCAGCAAGGGCTGCCCCAGCAGGGATAGCCACTGCCCAGCAGGATGGGCAAAAGGGAGAAGCTAGCAAACAAATGTGGTCTAATCCCTGCATGACATTTTTCCAAGGCTTTGCACTTCACCTCCTTTGTGCAGATCCTGGGGAGGACAGGGAGGAGGCGTGCCTGCCACCAGGCACCAGCTCCTTACTCCCGCAAATATCTCACCTGGGCCAGGCAACCTATTTCCTCTTAATCTCACTCCTGAAAATATCTGAGCTATTTTGGACATAATTCCTTCCCATTCCAAAATAAATAAAATACGCAAAAGCATCACTTTGGCTGACCTTCTTGGGAAATTTCAGTGCAGAGATTTATGAATTGGCAACCTGCAAACAGATTATGAAGTCCCAAAGTGCAAGAAGTCAGTCAAAGGACTTTGCAGAGTTTGCAACCTGCACTGCACACTCCATTTTAAAATTACAGAGGCAGAGACAGGGTCCCCACTATGGAATACGTAAGAAGTGTCTAGTGGATAAAGAGAAGTTTATGCTTCACTTTAACACAGCAGGTCACTGGGTTGATATTTCTGCCTCCAGCAGTGAGCAATACCTGACACAGCAAAAGGGGACAAAAAAAGTCCTGCCAGATCCTGAGCAATCCTGTGTAAGTGCTGCCAGCCCTCACAGGGCACCCAAGGATGTTCAAGCTTCTTTGGCCATTTAGGACCAAGGCACCCAGGCCACTGTGCAATGCGACAAACTGTCTCTCCTCATCCCCAGACAAGCAGCTATGTCCTGAAAGATAAGACTTGCTTAGTTCTGCTTTCATATGAAAAACAGTATCTGACATAAATTACATAATCTCTATAAATACATGTATAAATAACTAAGTAGTTTTGATGCTTGTCTTGACAGCACCTAGTAAACATGAAAGGAGAGAGGAAACTTAAGGAAAAGTTTAATTTTTAACTGGAAAACACAGAATGGTCTCAAAAAGTAAAACCATCACAATAAAGAACAATATTGAAAAGGTAATAAAAAATGTTATTAGACACAGTTTCAGGAGAATAGAAAATGAAAAAATTAACAGCATTGATAAGCCAAATCTCCCACTTAACGTGAAACATTATTGTTTATAAATCAGTACCAAATTTCACCATGATTTCCTCCAGAAAAGTTCATGTTTTTATATTTCTGATTTTTTCTCATAAATACAATATAGTTCACTGACTGCATGAGCTCAATCATTGCCTCTCCATCCACACAGAAATTCTCCTAAATGTTTTTCCTCACTGGGCCCCTCAACAGCAGCCTGCTATCCCAGGACAGGGAGTCCCACACCCCCTCACTCCCCTGGGGTCCCTTCTGAACCCATGACCACCCTCACTCCTGTCTGAGGGAGAGAACAAGGCTTCCAAAACGTCGAGGCTCTCCAAAATGAATGAAAATTGACAGTGAGACCGAGGGTCAGAAGGAGCCAGCAGGCTCGCTGCCTCTCATCCGCCCGCAGCACGGGGGATGGGAGGGGGCTGGACAGAGCCTGGGGACACAGGGACAAATAGGGGACATAGGGGGCTTGTCAAGGAGAGATTTAGGATTTCTGTGCTTGGGTAACACAGGCACACACAAATTCATTGAGAAAGCTTCTTTTAATGACTAATCACAAATTACTCATTTTCCATCTGAGTCTCTGCTGGGTTTTTTTTCCCCCTCTGCCTGATTTTAGCTCATCATTCCACCACGCACCAAGGCTTCTTTTCTAGGATCCTGCTGAATCACAGTGCTAAATTGGGAAGTCTCCCAAAATGTGTTTTCCCTTACAATGCCTATTGCAGGATTTCTACCAGCAGCACCCAGTGGTGAAAAACAACCCAGTAAGAAAATAAACTAACTGATGGGTCTGGTTTTTTTTTCCTTCTCCTCCCATCCTGATGAGATTTCAAAACAGACATCAGTTCATGAATAAAGAAAGGTTGTTTTGCTTTTGTTTCCAAGACAATGAAGCATTGTATATTTTTAGTGCTAAGGAAAATAGATACGGAAGAAAAGGAATGAAAGCAGCATGGGTGCTGTAATTTCCATTTTCCTGAGCTCCATCATCTCCAGACTGTGTTTCACAAAAGGAAAAACTGGGTCTTCCTGGGTGTCAAAACATGTAATTTTAAGCTATACTGAAGTCAGTGGCACAAAGGCACATACTTAAGATTGAACAGCCTCTGAAAGACCTTCACTCAGTCCAGGGCTTCCTTTTGATGGGAAAAAATCAAAAGCAAAGAACTACCATAGGACCATGAGCTACAGCAGCAGATGGGGACTTAAAAGCTCTGCAGAGGAGTAATAAAAAGATGGTAGGAGAGGGTTAACATCTGTAGCAAGGCTTGAAATGTAGCAATCAGAATAACTGCATTTGGATGAGAAATGCTAAAGATTAAGAGCTTGCCTTCTACAGCAGTGATCGGGTAATTGAGTCTTGGTTCTTTGCAGCTTACAATGAAGCTGAAGAGAAAGGCGAGATGGATGGTAATTGGCACAGGTATGAAGTCTGGGTGCAGCTGTGAGCACACCGGGTCAATAGTGATAAACACACCAATCTATATGGTTTCTGACACGAGGTGCTCTCCCTCTTATGTTTGCTGAAGCTGAATTACTGCCATCTCTCACCCATTCATTCTCTTCCCAGAAGCAGCAGCATGGAGAGGAACACCTTTGTCTAAACAAGGCTGGTTTGTTCAAACATGCATGGCTACACATCCCTAAAAACACGTTCCTCAGGAAAACCCAAACTGACCCCAAAGCACTGGACAAGCTCACAACTCTCCCAGAACCAAACTGGTTTTAGCGTGTCAGGTATCAACAAAATGAAGTCTACCCAACAAGCAAATGCGTATTTTGGATAATAGTAAACACCTTTTCGAGTCAGATGTCTACTCAGAAACTATCCTTACCAAAAGCCTGATCTTACCAGAGTTTAGTACACCTAGCTTCAAGTGAAGGCAACACCTGGTTCCAGACCTGTATAAGACCTCTTTAGCTTATTCATTCAGATGACAGCACGTGTGTGGAGCTGCATGTACAGAAAAAGAAGAAATGCTCAAGAAAGTTTAAATGAAATCATTCATTTCTCTCTATCACTAGCATTTTCCTCACCATTGACCAAGTTAATATCTCACTATCTATTTATATCCATGGCACCCAAGGATTCATTCCAGAGACATCAGAAGTAACTTCCACCTCTTGCAAACAACTCACACTTCTCTGCTGACTACCAGGTCATTCCAGCTTGAAGGGTTTTAAATACACAGCTCCTGACCTGAAACTAATGCCTCAAGCTCTAGCTGCCACTGGAAACATCTCCTTCAGTGCTTTGGGTTCATTTTACCATTTAAAAACTCACTTTGAAATTATCTCAGCTTACGAAGAATGAAGAGTTACATTTCTGGGCAAATGTCACCTGGGCCATGTCTCAGGAAAGGAGGTACTGAGCTCCCACTGCCACTGGCAGGACTCCAGCATGCACCTCAAATCCAGAAGGTGCTCAAGATCCTAAATACCAGGATCTGGATTTAAAATAAATTCTAGCCCTGGGCCACCCATGGTGGTCCCCACTGGCTGTGTCCCACAACAGGCAACCCCTGCCTCCAGAAGCCTGCAGCATCCACAATGGAGGCCCTGTGGCCCCTCCTGAAGCAATCTTCATCTTTTTCCCATTCATTCCACCTATTTTTTCCCCCTGCTGCTTCATTCATCACTATTTATATCCCAACTGACTGGAAATAATTGATCCCTGCCCGCTCTGAAACTGTTCTTTATGTACTTGTAGATATTGTGTCTCCTCAGTCGAATCTTTGCACAGAGCTCATCCTCAGCCTTTTTTATTACACATTTTCTGCTTCCAAATATTTTTACGGTTTCTTTTGTTGATCCCCTCTGACTATTTTCTAGAATATCCATTTAGATTAACAATAGTACCCAAAAGTTAATACAGTACAGGAAGCAGCACTGGAAGCAAAGCATAATAAATTACCCTGCTTTGCATCTGACATGCCTGCTGCTCAGTAGAGACCAGTGACTTTGAATGCCAATTCCATGGGAACTGGGAGAGGTCTGGTTTTCAAAAAGCACAATTTGTCACTTCCCAGAAGCACAGGGTGGATTTTTTTTTCTCAAAAAAAAGTATCCAGTATCAAGGATCACTTCTGAAATAATAGAAAAAAAAACCCATCTGGTTATTTTAAGCAGACTTCTCACAGCTGGAGATGGAGGTTCAAGCCTCAGTCCTCTCTCTGAGGACCAAGACTTGAGTTTGTACAGCAGGTTGTTAGTCTTAAAACAATAAATGTATTTCATGTCTTTGATTACCAGCTACTGCTGCTTCTCACTTAATAAGGATTTGGGAGAAAAAGGGAGTCGGTAACAAATGCAGCTATGTACATCAAGGAGATAAAGCTATGTTTTGGTATTTCAAGCAAGAGTTTAAATAGCACATGAATCCTTCTGTCAGCTGTCTCCACCTGCATGAATTTAGCACTGACATATGGGGGGAAAATGGGTCCATGGATACCCATCTCTTTGGGTGATGTGGTAAAAGAAAGCTTCTGCTCAGGTCTGGTCCTGAGCACACCCAAGACAGTCTTGACAGCCTCTCCAGGCTGAGACCAAGGTAAAATCCACTCAGCAATAACAGCATGGGCAGAGAAGTCCTGCCATATCCGCCTATATATTTTCCTTATGACCTGGAGGACCCACTCAAATGAAGTGGATGACACTCCAGTACCTCTTGGATCAGTTACTCTTTGGGCAAAGCTTATGTTTTAGAGGAAACTGTGGCAACAGCATTAGGATGCTAAGGTTAATTATTTAAATAAAAGACTGTTTAAACCTCATCTATAACAAAATGTGAAATGCATTCACATTTAACATGTTCTCCAACACTTTTCCCAATGTGCCTGGCTAAAGCTTCTTTGACATGCATAACCAAGTACATGGGGTCAGGGGCTCAGATCAGCCAACCACAGCGTTTTTTATTTCATCTGCCAGCCACCCTCTTCCCCTCTAATGTGTGACTGGCTGAAAAAGTCCAGTGTATATATTTTTAAACCATAATTCTTTTTATTTGCTGTCAGCTTTCTGAGCCTCTGGAGCACACATGCTTCATATTTTTGAGATCTTTTGCACAGCCACAGCATGTTAAAAATTGATGTGGGTGGTGGGGGTGGACTTTTACAAAAGGAAGAAAATTAAATGAGCACAGGAATTCTTCTGAAATTGCAGGGCAGTAGCTGGGACTTTAGAGGGAGTAAGGAAAGAGTCCCTGAAACACTAGCAATAAAATCACAGAAGCTGGCAATAGTGTCACTGTTCTAGATAATCACAAGCACCAGCTCAGTGAATTAGTGGGCTACAATCATCATCAGCAAACACCACTGAAAAAGAAAAAAACACATAGATTATGTACCAAAAGCAGCATGTTTTCAGTGCCTCTTCTTCTGTCAAAAAATGAAGCAGGTTTAAAATCCACAGTCAAAGGGAGACTTTGTGGTCACATTTTCAATCACACCAGTTCTGTTCCAACACCATTCAAGCTGATGTGAAACAGAACAATGTCAATCTCTTCCATCTGTTTAGCTATTTCTTCTTAGTCTGAATTCCCAAGTTCTCCCTTGAGAGGCCAGGAATAACTGGTTAATCAAAAACACGCAATGGTTTGGGATTAAAAAAAACACTAACCAATTTATTTTTTGGGGGGGGGGCTCTAGCATTCCTGCTTGCAATCCACACTAACCCCAGCTTTAGTTACATGATGGCATCACCTTGCTTTGGGTGGCTGAAGAACTTGCATTTTCTTGTTCATACTCAAGTTACCAGCTGATATTCTAGAAATAAAAAAAGTATTTAAACCTTTCCTACACGATGCTTTTAAACCACAACTGTACAAAAAGTTACATCATTAGATAAGCAGTGCCCATGGTCCCAACTAACCAATGCTTTCCACTGAAAAATTCTGCTTTTTGTTTTGGTTTGGTTTTGCAGGCCAGTATTTAACTAATAGCTCATTGCTTTATTCTTGCTTTTGAGAAAGTTGTCTTAAGTAACCAGATTAATAATGTTGCAACTCTAATTTTAATTTTCATGGGAAAATTATTTACATGCTTCCATTGTTGAAAACTGATGGAAGATACGAACCAGCGTCTCTTTCAGAGCTGCTGAATATGCAGAACCTCAACAGAACTGGTCTATTTGATTATGTATCAATTTATGTTTATGTAAAACTTAATGTGAATGTATCTTTACCTTAAAGACAATAATCTGTTCTTTGCATACACACTTCATTCTGTTATTGAATGCCTCGCTAATGAATAATCGCAGTAATTAATTTTTATAAAAATGTTCAGGAAAACTCTCAGGCTATTTTTAAACCAGACGATTTTACCACAGAAAAATGCTGCAAAGAGAACTGCTCAGCTTTACAAATTGCTATTAAATGCCTTGTAAAGCAATGGAACAGCTAACTCCCTGTCCACCCTTTCGAGCAATCTATTTCTGTAACCTCCACATCCTTCATGCAAAAGAAAGCAACCTATTCCTACAGGAGGAAAAGGAGAGGATTTTATAAGATACTTCAAGAGTCTCTATCCATTCAACATCCATGAAAACCTTATTATTTATGATTCCTCCTTCAAGGAAGGACGTTTCTGGAAATATAATATCTAAAGTACTGTTTTAGAAGAAAAACAACCAACAGACTACTTAGGACCACTAAAGCAGCTTTACACACAAAACTCACATTGTTTTCATTCAGTTACAACTCAAGGAAATTTTCATGTTGGGAAAGAGCCCCACAACCACACAAGTACTACTGACAGCCAGATGTGCAAAAGCTAATTCTTTGAAAAGATCAGATTCTCTAGAAGTAGCAGCATGAAAAAATAAAGTATGGGAAATCCTTTCCTAGGGGAAGAGAAAAAATAAATAATTGACAGACAGCTGCAAAGCTGAATCTAGTTGTTTTTTCATAAAGTCCTGTTTTAAATTGTTTTTCAGATTGTAAACAAAATACACACTTAGAAAATGTATTGAATTAAAATGACATTTTTTAAGATAGCAAAAGGCAATTATTAGATTTTTTAAAAAATACTTAGATGCATAAATGAAAATTTCTGTGAGCTACAAATGTTCTAGCCCAAACTTTTAAGATGGGCTTTTTTTTTTTTTTTTTTTTTTGGTGCTGACAGATTCTTTTACTCTCTCTCCTCATCAGGCCATGCTTTTCCTTCTACCTTCTTGCTTAAGACTCCCCTCACAGAGCTAATGTGCAAGTGGCAGCCAACACCCTGCTACATGGACTTATAAAGGGTGACTGACATAAATGAGCCAAAAGCCATTCAGGCCTGCAGCATTATTCCCTGGTCCTTCATGCCTTCCCTTGCCTGCCTCTCATCCCCATTTTCTGTGCTCCAGACTTCTCTTTTAGTAAGCCCTGACAGTACCACCAGCCACCTTTAACTCCATCATGGTACCTCCAAAATCGACACCCAGATGGGACAGACCCAAGTTATCATTCAGTTTTCTGTCTCTCAACAGCGCCCAAGGACAAAGGGAGAAATGAAGATGAGCTCAACAGGCAGACACACTGGATTAGCTTCAAGTACTGCACACTTGCAGGTTTTTCCATGCAATTCCTGATGGACTGGCTGGTGCCTGAGCTCTGCATCTTCCTAACAACACCTCCCTCCTTCAAAGGGTTGTTCTGCAGCTGAGAATAACACTTTCTACGATGAAAAGCACTACATGCTTGATGAAGGTCAATGTTACTCTGCCCATGGCGAGCAAGCCATTTGCATGACCTTTCTCCAAAGTACCAGAAACAGAGTGATTTCTTGGGGCCTTGCAGGTCTTAGACACCATATGTTAAACTCCACCTTTCCTGGTGTCATGGAGTTACTTTACCTTTAAGGAAAGTTGGAGTTGCTGGGGACTGCCTGGAGTCTTTTCTCCTGACCAATTATCGGTCATTGCTGAGAATTGACAGCAGTTTTAGCCATTGAAAAGTGAGATCAACTTGTGAACCCCACCTTAAAGTGTAAAACCAGAACTCTCTTGTTCTCTTCGTTTCTTGGCTGTGAAAGGTAGCAGAGCTCCGGCTGGCCTCCGGTTCCCTGCCCAGGCCATGCGGCCGGGCGGGGGCCGGGCTGGGCCTGCCGTTCTCCCGGCCAGGAGATGGGGCCTGCGGGGGCTTGCCCCGAGCCAAGCCGGGCCAGGCCGGTTCCTGGCTTAGCTGCAGGTTTTGCTGTGATGGAATTTACCAGAAACTGCCGAGTAAAGGAGGAGAGGGGGTCTTGGGCCTGCTGCAAGCAGGGACACCGACCACACTCTCTAGAGCAGCTATGAAGAACTTTCCATCGCAGACAGCTCCAGCTCCTGTTCAGCAGAGATCACCGAACCATCTACAAAAGCTTGGGCAGGATTTTAACTCTTTCTTATCCAGATGAGACTTGTGGATTAATCTTTTTATCCAGAGAGAGAAAAGGAGAGTGATCAACATGAAAAGAGACTTTATAAACTACCAGTGACAAGAAAAAAAGAAGCTTCAAGAAAGGTAGAGAATTAAGAAGATGCTTTAATTAAGCTGAAATATCTTTCTGTTAGAACTATGGAGATGGACAATGAAGTCCTGAAAAGAACTCCTTTAATTCATGACAGAGTATGGGGAGGAATAGAGTGTTCAAAGTGTAAATTTGAGAAAAAAGTAGAGTAATTGTGGTATAGTGAAGTGCTGGGAGATTTTGAAGCCTTGAGAGGCAGTGAGAAAACTGTTTTCTAGTGAAGCTCACAGAAACAGATGAAGAAGACTTTTTGCCTTTGAATAACTTATCCTTAAAAATGCTATCCCCAAACTCATGACCCATAACACATTTCAAAGTGATGTGGAATGGGAGGGGTGGGCTCTGATAACAGCAGCTCTGGGCAGCTGATATCAGGGAAACGGAAAACTATAAAAAAAATAGTTTTCCTGTGAGAAACTCCATAAATTAACAGAAAGAAACTTCTGTTTCTCTACAGAGACTGATGAAAAGACTGTAGAAGGAATTGGGACTGTTTAAACCATCAAAATTCTAAAGTTTTTGTCTCTGTTGTCATGTGAACAAAGGAATGGTGGGCAGTAAGAAAAGAAAAGGTTTTTTCTGGAAGTTTATTCTGGTGTTCTTATTCTTGTAGTTTGTCAATAAACTTTCTTTATTCCTTTTAAGTTTTATGCCTGGTTTGCTCTTGTTTTAATCCATATCTCACAGCAAGAAATAAGTAATTTTTGTTTTCCCCTTTTGTTAATTACTGGTTTAAAACCACGACACCTGGGCTCCAAAAAGTAGACTGAGCACCAGTTTGGCACACATACCATTCCTGAACCCATTCTTGGTGCCTGCAACCCATTAGAAGGCCATCACAGGCAGAGAAGCAGCTTGTGTGAGCAGAGCTATGTTTGCATCTGCAAGGCAAGGTAAGACCAGTAATAGGTGTGGAAAACGGGACACGTGCTTATTTTGGGGTGGTACAAACTCTTCTGTGCATGCTACAAACATTAGTGGGACTGCAGTTTTCCCATAGCTGGCTCAAGTCATCCTCCCCTCCGCACATGCAGAGCAAATACCAGCTGCCACCCTGCACCACCACCAGCACACACACGCATTCCTCTTCAAAGCGCTGCCCAAACACTCACCCATTAATCCTGACAGCACTTCTGAGAAGCAGACACCTCTGTTATCCCCAAATTACTGACTGGGAAACCAAGGGATGGAACTGGAGGCTTGAATATGCAAGGGGACTGAAGGGCACTAAGGGCAGCGTTCAGCTACCCCAAATTCCCAGGTAGGTGTGTATGTAGACATGGGGATGCAAGGACCACAATTCTGAATGAGCAGCCCCCAATCTCAGCCTTGTGCTCAGGACCAAACAGCTGTCCTCCTCTCCACACCATCAAGCTGCAAAAAGTAACACAAAGCCAGGCCTCTGCTGGACAGCCACAACAAGGCACCAAGATCAAACAACCAGGTGAGCAGACACCTGTCTGAACTCATACCAGTAAATACAGGTTGCACATCTTCAGAATTTTAACCAAAGTGAAAATGTGAAAGCTCTTCCCATGGCCTGAACAATTCACCTACGCTGGCCAAAACAGTTGAATTACATATTTATTTGCAGAGCAGGAACACAGGTTCTTTTTCCTGCTCTTTCAATTTAACACACTCGACTGGACAGCCCTTGAGCAAAGTGACCTAAATTTGAAGTTGGAATTGCCTCGAGCCAGGTGTTGGACTAGATGCTCCCCAGCAGTCTGTTCAAGCCCCTGTCCTTTTCTGGCTCTCTCCACCATGGCACTAGAGCACTTCTGGCACTGGTGATTTGCAAGGCTCAGAGGGCAGTGCTACAAACCATGCAAATGTCCATAGCCCACATCACCCTTCTCATCCTGAACCCCCTTTAACCCACTATAGGGACCCACCCATGCATACCCGTATAGGGGAGAAACCACATCTGAAGGCAATCCAGCCCTTCTGAGGCTTGTCTTAAACCACCACCAGGTGAAAAGCTAGTAAAATGATGTATTTTGGAGAACAGAACACAGGCCACAAACACAGAAAGATGGAATAGCTTCAGGCAAAACAGCTCACAAGCGGGCAGCAAACTGAAGAGCATTCAGCTAGAAGGAAGGCAAACGGAGCCAGTGCTGAGAAGGGGGAACAAGAAGAAGACAGAAGGGGAGTGAAGGGAAAGGAATGAAGGAAGCTGTGGAGAAGAGTGAGGATTTTCCCTGGTCACTCAACAGAATGAGCCAGATTGGCAACTGGTGCAAACTGGTCAGACGTGTCTCCATCTGCAGAGCTGGGCGTGCTGGGGACGGGTGAAACTCAACTATTGGTGATGTGGCTCTGGGGAGGAAAGCTGTTGGGGCACCTGCTGCTTTGCCAAGCATGCACACCCAGATGCTGACAATGCTGACTGTGGAACATCCAGTGCCATTTTCTCACCTTTCTTATTCAACAGTTTCTACAAGTATTTAAGTGCTTGCATTCAGAAGCCTGTGATGAGCACAATACATGAGTTTTTACAGAAAAGAAATGAGAAAGAAATTACATGGATGATTTTTCTGATCTAACCTTTGCCCAGGCTGTGCTCCTCACTGCTGGCACACACAAATCTGGTGCACCCAAAGCTTGAAGATCTACTGCAACAAGCTTCCTCTAGTCCTGAACTAGTTTAGTATTTCCAGTCTCTGTGCCTAGTGACACGCAAAGTACTTGTCCTCTCATATGGCACATAACACGGCAGGCAGCCGCTCCTTAAATCACTGTACTTAAATACAGCTGATGTGGAACAACTCCTATCCTGTAAAATGTTATCATGAAAGAACTACCAGAGCCTTTTAGTACAATTCCAGAAAGGATAGAGCTCCTTCTTCCTTCATACACTAATTGCACTGAAATTGCATCCAATGAGTCCATGCATATTTAATCAGGTCTGGGGCTGCTGAACACACCGATATTGCATGGAGTGCTATCAGCCAGAGCCATAAATTATTAACTTTGCCAACTAAACTTCTGCTGAATAATTTTAGGTTGGCAGTGCGTTGTTTGACTGAGGCAAAGCTTGCTTTGTGTATCCCCTTATCATTAATATTCTTCCTGTGTTTCCTACGGCACCAAAGTGCTGGGAAGGGTCACTGCTCAGCTCGAGACAAGGCCCCCAGGGAGGATGTGGTGCCTCAGACAGACTGTATTATATGCCATTGCTGAATATTTTCCTAAGCAAAGCACCTCCTCTCAGGTCATGTCTAATCTCATCACTAATTATACCTCTTTGTTAAGGCCAAAGAACATATCTGGTAGTCATCTTTATTAGGCAAAGATTAATAAATAGACATGATCCTGCTTTTCAGCCTTCCAAGTAACACGTAAAGCACAGCTAAGCGCTAGGAAAAAAACACAGGGAACAGATCCAATGAAAGAATCTTTGCCTTCACAAGGCTTTGTTCATTAAGTAAAATGAGGCTGTTGAGAGCTCTGCTCTGGGTACTCTCCACAGGCTCACGACCCACAGCCTATGGCTGAGCACATCAGCTTTGTCACCACCTTCACTGTCCCCTTCCTGAGCAGCCCCATCATTTCCCCCCACTCGTTTCCAGCCCGCCACTGCCACCCCACCAAAGAGCACCCCAGTTCTGTGGGCAGCCAGCAGGTGTTCCCAGGAGGGGTGCCAGCACTGGCTGCTGCCAGGGGTGCACACCAGGGCAGCCTCACGCTGCTGCTGCTGGGCAGTGGGGCTGCCTGGGGCACAGAGCACATCCTGCCTGAGCCGTGCTCCGCGGGAATAGCAATGGATCTCTGCTGACCCGTGCAAGAGCTACTCTAATGGACAGCAAATAAAATCCACAACAAGCAGCCTTGTGTGGGTAGAAGGGGTGCTACCCACAGCTTGCTGCTGCTGAGAAGTAAAATTGCCAAGCTCTTATTCCTAGCTTTCACACACCTTTTATTAGGGAGTAGTGGGGTTAAAGCCATCAACTCCAGCTGAATCAAAATTTATTCCAGGTTGCTAACCCACAACTAGATGCATTTCGAGACTCTCAGAATTAATGCACTGTAGACATATAAACTATCTTTATCCAACTTTAATTATTATTAATGCTAATTACTCCCCATCATGAAGTGCTCCCCATGGAAGATGCAAAACATAGCCTTAGCTGTCAGTCTGCACAACAGCTGGTGGAGCTGAGAGAGGCAGGCATCTATTTATCAGGGCTTTTTCCTGACAGGGAGGCAGCTTACAGTACGGGTCATACCTCACATTACAAATCAGCAAACCCCCAAGAAAAAAAAAAAAAAAAAATGGAAATTTTGAACCAAGGAACAAAGCACAGATTATATGCAGACCAGTATTTGCTATTCATCAAGCAATATGTAGCAGCTCACAGTTGTTATATCTCCCTCTATATAGGCACTCTTTCCCAAAAAGTGAAGGTAATCAGTGCTAGCAGCTCTGTTAAGTACCACACAAAAGCCATGCCCAACCTGCTGTTCAGTGAGCTGAACTCGGTGGAAGTCCCATGGAAACTGGCACCCTGGACCATAATCCCATCACTAGATTTACACATTTGTGTCCCAATTCAAGGAAACCAGCAAAAGGAACCATCCCAGCTCAGCTAATGCAGATCTCCTGCCCCAGGCAGCCCAGCAATAGTAACTTACAGGAAAATTTAACTGGTTTGAAGTCATGCTTTGGGTTAACTCGATGTAACCTGGGGTAGGAACCAGCTCCCACCTGGACACCCAAACAAATCCATTGACCTTGGTGGAAGTCTCACACCAGAAGCCCACCAGCCCAACCCTGGCCCTGAGTAAATCCCATGTATGGGACTGCTCCAGCCAAGCTACTGCCACCCCAGCCCACCCCATCTGCAGGTAACAGCAGAGGTTTGCTATGCAAGAAGAGCATAGATCCACATTTCTGGCACCTAGGAGCAGAAGAAAGGAATCCTATTGATTAGAGCTGTTGAGCAGGCTCATGCCATGATCTCTTTTTCTCTCAGTGGTAGCCATTCATTGGCTCTCCCCCAAGAGTCAAAGGAGGAAACGAATCTTATTTGTCACTCACAAGATCAAAGTGTCAAAGGATGCTGGCACAGCAATTTGGGTGTAGAGTGGTGGAAATGCTCCCAGCAGCAGCCTGAGAGCCAAGTGTCCTGAGCACATAAAGCGGGTTCTTTCCCTTCTGGACCTCTCTGCAGCAATTTGGGATGGAAACAAGGTCTTAGGGTTGGACAAGGAGGATGGGTGGGTGGGAAGAAAAGCTGCTGAAGGAAGGGACATGAAGCCATAAACTTGCAGTGTCACCAACCCACTGTTGTCCTGAAACTTATATGGATTAAGACCTCCAGTTTCAGCTGAAGTGTTTCTCCAGCTGTTTCCTGCATCTGAGATGTCACCCTGTTATGAGTTGCAATGGCACCTCAGCAAACACTCTGAAATAAAGAGATCTCCCTGTGACAGGATCCAGTGACAGCCCTGTGTCCTTGCTGGCAGCCACTGCTCACGGCTTCCCCTCCGTGTGCAGCACCAAGCGCAGCACATCCCCAGCATCTGTGTGCTGTGACACAAATCATGAATGCACAAGTACTGCTGCACCAGAGGCTGGATTTTGTCAAGTCATCACTGAACACAGACCGGGCAATTTGCACCACTAGGTAGTACCATATTTTCCACAAGCAAAACGTTCACAAACGCACAGTCAGAACAAAATACAGCATTTTCAGTTAAGGAAGGCTGAAGGCCAAAGCACAGGCAGGAGCTGCTGGAGGGGTGAGCAGTGGAAAAGCGTTTGGAAGCAGAGGGACACCAGAAAGGGGGCTTGGTGAGAAAGCCAAGAAGAGCCATAATGGCAGAAAAGACAGTAGCTGAAGACCCACACCATACTGATACTGTGATGCTGTGAAATACAGCATCAAATCACCCTTGGATGGAAGAAGGGGAGGGTTTGAGACAGCTGCAAGTAAGAAGCACAGAAACTGAGCTGAAGCAATCAAAGTACTGTTGGAGTAATTTTCTAATACAACTGTGCCACTGAAGCGCCTCCCATCTGAGGCACGTAGTGAGAAGCCAGCCCAAGCCCACTCGTGGTTCATGAGGTCACCAGAAGCAGCAGCACAATTACATCCTTTTGTTGGAGCTACTTATTACTGAAGCACACCACACCATGTTTTCTCTTGGCTCACAAGTACTGGCATTTTAAGAGCCCTACAAACACACTGCTACTTTAACAACTTTTCAGGAAAAAAACCAAACAAAACAGGAGAGAGAGAAGGACCATTCTGCCCACCTCATAAGCTTGTCCCCAAAATGTCCATTTATGACACAGAGCCCAGTTTCCGTTCTCTTACACCAATTTCCTTGGAGTGCCATGGGGTGTAAGTACATCGCAGCATTACAGTTTCACAGCTGTACTCCTTTCAGTTTTTTATCAGAGGGATCTGCTGCTTCAGTAGCCAAAGGCTAAGCCTGATGAATGCAATGATTTTAGTCCTGAATTAAAGATACTGGGCAGATAGGACATTAAGTACCACAGTGACCACCAAGACTGACCCTCATGGTCCCATACAGGAGCAGCAGTCAGGATCCATTCAAAAGTCTTTGGAATAGAAGAAAAGAAAACACTACAAAGGCAAGGAGGAACACCTGGACACAGGGGCTTAAAGGGATAGGGGGCAATTGCAGCAAGTTCCTGCCCAGCACAGCAGGCACATCTCCTCTGTGACTACCCCACTTTCCCAGGTGTCCTGGCATAATAAATGTGAGCCTCTCCAAGTGGAGCCAAAGACAATGGTTCATGCAGCATGGAGCTATCACTAAGGTTAAATTTACAGACACCCTGAGTTGTGCAGGAGTGCTGATCTGCTGGAGGACAGGAAGGCTCCACAGAGGGCAAGCTGGATAGGCGGGGCACAACCACGCCCAGAACATGTGAGTGCATCGTAGGAGATGCAGCAGAGTGACATGACACGCCTCCTAAGCTGCTGCTTCGTTTTGAAATAGGTATTTACCTCCACTAAGCACAGTACAATCCCCCCAAAAAAATCAGATTTTTGGATCCCCCAAAAAGAGTAAGTGGGAGGATGGGGGAGCAGAGAGGTCAATTTATAACAGCTTAGAAAGGGGACAGAGGGAAGTTAGATTGGCAGTGACAACATAAAATGCTGCATAAACATATACAAATAGCTCCTTTCTAAAATGAAAGAAATATATGCTTTGCTCATGGCCACAAAAAGCTCTGCACTCAGCATATTTATGGTCTGTGTGTTAGTTTTCCACATTAAGATGACTGCCAGTGCCTTCCAGGGCTCTGAAAACTTAAACTCTCACTGGAACCCAGCTTCTGCTGATTTATGTTTGCATCATCTAACCTCTGTGAACCTACATTGGTATAAATGACTAAACTGCTCTGAAATAGGATTATATCACTTCTAGCATGAGCAGTGTGTGTAAATATTGGACTTAAGCTTCCAGAGCAATCTAGCCAGAAAAAAATAAACCCACGTTTAGCCAGCTGGAAGTGGAAACAACATGTGCTTTTTTTCCCTTTTTAATGATGCAAAGAATTTACTGTCACAGTTTGCTAAATTGGCATAAATACATGTGTTGCTATACACATTTTAATGCATGAACGTGTATTTACTGTGCTTTTATATAAGAACATTAGGGATGCTTATGACCACCCATACCTGCATCTTCAGAACCCTTGCGATGCCCCCAGCCATTTTATACAAAAACCAACTTCTGCCAAATAGGAAAAAAAAAAATAAAGAAAAAAGAAAAAATAATAACTATTTCATCTTTCAGTGCAAAAAAAAGATTTATTTGCAATCAATTCCAAGTATATCAGCCTGCTGAATGCAAGTCTGTATAAAGTCTATTTTTTGGAACTCAAAGTTTTATCTGGCTCCTGCAGTAGTTCTTGATCTATTGGTTGTCCTTGGTTCTGCAAGGAGAAAGGGTTTGCCAATGGCCACAGAATGCTCCTCGGAGATTAGACCTCTGGGGTTCATCTGATTCATTGCCTGACTTCTGCCAAGCCACGTCCTCTCCATGTGTCCATCAAAAACCACTTCACTGTGGTCTTTCACAGAGGCCTTTCCTGCAGAGCTGCAGCACGGCAGACATTCTCAGCTCTCCATACCTGGGTCCTTCTCTCTTGACCTCTAATTGACTTTCCTAGCTGGGCATGGCTGTGCTCATCTCCAGAACCATCACATTCCACACTGGGATGGAGAGAGCAGTTGGCTGCGTACCTTCCCCTCCTGCACTATTTTGGTAAGCTTGCTGGGACACTTCTGTATCAAGCAGAGAGCACACTATATATGGGAGCATCTACCAATGCATTCAAGTCTTCCAACCCGTAAGGAGCAACCTGATCCTATCCCACAGCATCAACAGCCAGTAATTGTAACTTCTGTCACAACAGCTGACAGACTAAAGCACAAGTAACAGCACACCACGCAATGGGATCCCCCAGCAGGTGCTTTCCCCTGCCAGTTGTTGCAGGAAGGGCAGGAATGTTTCCCCGGCGCACTGCCGGTGAGAGAATACTTCCCATCACCCCCAAGAATGAAGCCTGCAGCACGGCGTTGGATGTCAAGCTCAAATAGTTTATTTCAGGGTGGAGTATTAGGTCCCACTCCTTCCTACACAAGTAACCCTGCAGCATCCTCAAGTGCGGGCCCCAAGCTCCAAATTAAATCAACAAGAGCTTTCCCACTGACATACCTGGGAGCTGGCTCGGGCCACAAGTGACCACAAATGTCCACCCTAGAGGCTGGAAGAGCAGGTGGACATTTGGTAGGTCAGTGATGATTACCCAGGATCAAGCATTAACTCAACACACAGAGACCCCCTTCCACACGTATCCAAAACACGCTTTGCTTGTTTTGACAACTGAGGTTCAGTTTCAATCACTGATAACAAGGAGGTAAATGCAATACAGCATATTAAGTAAAAATGGAACAATCTTTTCTTCAGATCCACTCTTGGTAAATTTTTCCTGCAAAGTGGAAAGAGGCTAATTTTCACTTCATGTGGGAATTAAAAAGGCATTGCATATTAACACTTTTATTCTATTTTCTTGCCAAAGCTGCCATTCCTCATAAGCTGTATTAAACCCTAGGCTCCAAGCCTGAGAAGATGGTGCTGCTCAGTGCTGTGAAAACAATAAGACTGTGCGTGTGGCTGAGCAGCATCCCCTGCCCTGCTGGAGCTAAGTAAATTATAACCTTCACTACTTTCAGAGGAACAGTCCCAGCTGCAGAGAAATTATTCTTTCAAATGACAATATAAAATGATACAGTCCAGCTGCCCAATTTCATTCCCAGAGAGATTTTCTCTTGGGATGCAATCTGGTTCGAAGTAGAGGGAGTTATCTGAACACTGCATCAGAATACAGAGGATAGAGCTGTCAGCAGTGGTTTCAGCCTCTTCAATATACGTGAAAACACTCACACATAATTATTGAAAAGGAAGGGAGTCACCTCAAATGCTTTTCGATGTCCCTGAAAGGCTCACTGAATGAATAAACGTTCTTTCATTGTTTCAGCTGTTGCCACTGCAGTAGGCTCCAAGGGCAGGATTTAAACTCAGGAGGAAGGAGGGGAGCATCCCATCAAAAGGAAGATACAATGTCATTTCCAGTGGACACTTCGAGCCTTGAGGAACTCAAAGCGGGTGCTCCATCACCACAATGTCCTGCAAGATGTAGTCACCAAGCCTGCTTATGGCTCAAAACATTAAGAGTGCTCTGTGACTTCATCGGGCCTCAGCATCCCAGGAAAATCTTCAAACTGTCCTACAAAAACCTTCAGTCTAACCAGGATGACAGTCCTATGCTTTGCTTGAGAGGTAAGATCAAGGAGCTTAGAAAGATGGTAACAGAAATATTCATGGTAATTGCAGAAAATGTTGGAAAGCAATATAGCGTGGAGACTGGCTGAAGGAGCCAGTCCCAAGCACCAGGTCAACCTAAAAGAGTCTCAAGGTGCAGGATAAAAGCTGCCCAGCAAGAAAGTCCATCTTGCTGCAGAAGAAAAACCCACAGCTGATTTGAAGAACTTTGGATGGTGTTGATGGAGGCTTTTGTTTATTTGTTTTTTGGGGGTTTTGGGGTGTTAAAAGAGACTAAACAGAAAGTCTCAGCAGCTGGTTGCCTCACATAGTTGAAGGTTACCTTGTGGTACCAGGGAGAAAGCAATTGTCCCTCTTGCTCCTGTGCACCAGCAAATTCACTGCCAGCAGGCTGGATAGGCAATTCTGGCAAAAGGGGCTGATAACAGAGAAGGACACAAGTCAACTAGCTGATGACATCACACTCCCTTGTTTACACATTCATCACACTGCTTTTTCAGTCAAAAACCTCCTCACAGTCAGTGGGTTTTGCTGGAATAATTGGATAACTGCAAACCAACAAAGCAACAGTGTTACAGGTATTTACTAATGTCTTCAATGGTATTTCGTACAAAACATTTTGCAATATCATAGATGAATATGGAAGAAAAATCCCACACTATCAACCTATATTTACAGGAGCTTCTTAGAAGCACCATTTCCTTTTAGTTTCCAGCATAAGACCCAAACCACGGGTCTGGGCTGCTGTATAGGGTGAATAAAACCACAGTAACCCGGATTCAATTCAGAAGCCTACTAACTGAGTTAATCCATGCTTGTTTTTCTTGAGTTACCCTGTTGGAAATTACTACTTGGGCTTGTGGTAACTCTTTTCCAAGAAGAACTCAGCCATCACTTAATCTTCACCAGCTCTGGACACCTAGGAACAGGAGATGTGACCTCTGCAGGATCCAAGCACACAGGAACAACTGGAGGGGCCATAAGGCACACGTTCTCAGCAAACGCACCTGACATACAAGATCATTTGAAAAGAGAAGAGCAAGTCTTTGCAGGTAGCCTGGCCATAACCCTTGAAAGCCCTACCTTCTGGGCTTAGCACTTGTCTATCCATGCCATGGGTGAGTAGATAAGAGGACCTTTTACCTTTTTTGCTTTGTGAGCATAGCAGCGGGAAAAAAAAAAAAAAAAAAAGCAGCAAAGCTTCCCTTGTTAGGTCATTGATGCAATGCAGCCAACAAGAATTAACCCATCCATGACAGCAGTGGGCACGGCTTCTGAAGAGTCTGTTAAAGCTGGGAGTGCACCCGAGCATCAAAGCAATGGGGGTGACCCCTCAGCCAAGAAACAAGATATCAAACATCACTTCCTCTTCCACTTTCCCAGGTGCTTCAAAACATGGCAGATAATTAAGAAAAATACCACTGCCAAAGTGATTTTAGTTTTAAGCTGATTCCTTGGAAGAAGAACCTGCAATAAGTTTAAGCGTGACTTCCAGCCAAAGCTTGCTCCCATTGGCATAACCAACATCAAGAAAGAAATCCAGGTCCTTTCTCATGCTGCCTCAAGTACAACCCATCTTATTTTAGCCCAGCACACAGGAATGCTAAGCAGGTCCACTTAAGAATGCATTATTTGCTCTTGGTCATATTCTCTTGTAGTCCTGGAAGGCAAATAACATTTGCTTTCTGCAGCACATCAAACTGAATACTCACATTTGATTAGCTAGTTATGGGAGGTATCCTCAGGCTTTCTCTGCTCTTCTGCATTTTAATAATCTCTTTTTAATTTCTGTCTGATAGTTATTTTCACCCCAAGTGTATTAGTATCTCTACACACCTATTCTAATTCCAGTACTGCAAGGAGCTGCCCATCCTTCTTCACTGTCCTGGTCTTTCTGCACTTTCCATCTCACAGTTGCTGCTGCCATGTGAAAAACATGCCCAGTTTGCCATCTTCAGATAACTGGGTATTATAGTCCTTACTCTTGCTCAGGCTGCTTGTTAATGCATAGAAAACTCCACAGAGACACTGTCAATATTCCTGCACACAGTACAGCCACGTCTCAAGATTTTTCACAGCTTGAGCATAGATCTGCTCAAATTATGTAACCAATCCATTAGTCCCATATAAAAAGCAATTTTTAAATCTTAATTTTCTGCAGAATGAAAAATATAATGCTAACCTTGAAATAAAATTATTATTTGTACTTTAATTTTTTAAGTATGTGAGTTTTCCTTTCAGATTTTGCTTTAAGCCCCTGCTAGCACATGCAATTACTTCAAGCATTCTTGTTAGACCAGAGGAAAGTAAACTGCATTTATCCCCTGCAGAGTCAATTCTGCACACCAACAATAAACACCCTAAGCCCGCTTCTTTTAATATGCAAAACCCTGACCTCAGATGTATATGGAAGGTTGCTGCTGGCTTTAATGAGGACAGGAGCATATTTAAGGGCAAAATTTGGAATAGAGTCTGGTTTTCCTCAATATTTCATATAACCACTCCACCAGATTCCTAAGAGCCTTTTTACCCAGGCTTCTGTAATGAGCTCTCGTGAGCTACACCTTCCAGTAAACCCCTTTCCCTCCTGACTCTGAATTTCAGAAACCTTAATTTAACTCTGCATATAAGCAGCAGCTCCAGAGACCATTTCAAATCCCACATATTCCTGTGATGCCGCTTCACAGTGCGTTGCTTTTTCACAGCCTTTGCTCATCCCTTTGCTGCAGCACACTGAAACAATCCCAGCCAGATGTTCAGCTCCCCAAGGGTCAGGCACATAGGAAGCTTTAGGGCACATACCAAAACCATGGGTAAAGCAGGGATTTGGGGCAGCAGCACATGACACTGCTCTTGGGAAACAATGGAAAACCTTGGTTCAGGTGATGCACCCATCTCACAGATCCAGCCCACCTAGAGGGGTAACGTCACCCTAGCACCTTGACATCAACCAGCAGACATACAGTAAAGTCCCGAATGCATGCAACTAACTTCACAGATGCTGAGTTTTGGGAAATTATAAACCAACCAAACAAAACCAGCCAGATGTAATGAAATCTCTTTCCAAAAAGAGGCTCCTCCAAAAGCAGCACTGTTGGATTTATGCTCCTTCATGAACGAAATTCATGTTCAGCTTTATCAAGTCCAATTCTACACCTATCCCAAATACCCCTTCCAAATAATCAAGCTGAGCACAAAGCAAGGCCATTTAACACAACATAGAATTTTCTCTTAAAGGCAGTAAGCCCAGGGTGGATAGAGAGAGAGACCACTGCTGTAAGATGGCAGCACCCCCAGCAGGGTCCTCCTCCCTGCCAGCACCCACAGGGTGATGAGGCTATGGTTGCTCAGAGGATACAGCAGCACATCCTCACATCTCCTTGCTTGGCACAAAACCCTGAAGTTCACCAGCTCCCTGCTTTCTGCCTCCTCCCTTGTTGGCTGCAGCCACCCAGGGCCTGGCCAGGGCTCCAGGCAGCAGTTTCAGCCCCTCGCCCTCTCCCAAGCTCACAGTGAGCACAGTCTCTCAGGGCATCCACCGGTGTTCTACTCCCCAAGAATCCCAGAAACATTCCCCTCCTTCTAAAGCACAGGAATAACAAAGCTTCATCTGCTCACAGAGCGATGGCAAGAGGGTAAGACAGGTTTCCCCAAGCAGCAGGGACCAAGGGGAAGCCCTTGGAGTTGTGCCAGGCATAGGTGGCCACACACAGGTCCAGCTCCTGGGCACGGGAGCAGCGCTCATTCCAGGAGGGATTTGGGGTTTTGCAGATGCCTGCTGCTGAGAGCACATCTCTATTGTGCAGAGGGTGGGACGGTGAGTAAGAGCCCTTCATCATCAAGCACAGCTTTGCATACTTCCCTGTTTTCTGGGGGGAAAGCCAACAAGGGATAAACTGGGCTGCATGACATTGTAAGTTATGACAATGGCATCGCAGAAAAAGAAAGGTGGGTTATTTTTTATTCCTCCAGCTCCCTGCTGTAGTTTCCATTAGGCACAGAAAAATTCAGCTAGCACAACCATTTCCAATTCAAATGATCCTGCTGTGCCCTCACCAGGACAACTCCCCAAGGAGAAGTTTCACTATGGCTGTTGCTGGAGATTGATAACAAGAGGGTAAACACTGTATTATCCCACTTTTTGGTGTTCAGCCAGATGCTTACCGAAAATCAAAAAGCAACCAACATTCAAAACTCCATCATCTTTTCCCAAAATGCTTGTGATATCTGCATCTGATTTTGCATATGCTTCTTGAGATGAAGGTTATTTGAAAGACAGACATTCCAGGAATGGTTGCGAGTGTACAGGTTACCTACAGGGCTGCTTGCAGAGGTTGAAAAGAGCAGCTGACAACACAATGCAACATTTCTGTCCAGTTCTCACAAAGCAAAACTCACAGGCAAGTTAAGGAAAGATTTATAAAATGATACTGGATTACACATTTTATTTCATTATATAGACCAAGTCCATGAGACTGGGACACACACCCCTCCACATGGGTGAAGTGGACAAGATGACAAAAAAAGTCTGTACTCAACTGCTTTTTTTTTTTTCAGGGGGTTGAAGCCTCCAACAACAACCTCAGTGATTGTATTTCAACTCCAAGAGCGGCCATGTGCAGAAAATGGTGTTGGAGCTCCCTACACTGAAACCAGAGTGACATCCTCAGTATAGCCACAACACAAATGTGCTTGTTCTCATCACCAAAAAACGTGGATATAAAGTAAACTTCCAGCACCAAGCACGTCTTCTGGCTTCAGGGTGATGACAAATGCAAGCCATGCAACAGACAAGCTTTGAAAATAATGATTTTAACTTGTAAATAAATGAGCACGCCAGAGACTATTTGAAACCATACAAATGGTATCAAGCAGCTGGATTTCAAGAAAGATCTCACCTGGCATTCAGCAACCTGCTGTACTGAACACTGGCCTTTGCAGGATAGTTCTTGGTCCTCAAAGCTCATCCCACCTACCACTAATGACATTTTGTGCTGGCCTCTGGCACATCACTTAGTTTACTTTCTTGAGTTTATCCATCTATAAAGTGGGAATAATCACTTTTAATTTCTTTGCAGAGCTGTTATTAGGGTTAATTAGCTAATGTTTGTACACTGCTTTGAAAATGCAGGAGTACTCTCTCTTCTCTCTCACTTTCTCTATATATAAATATATGATGTCCTATTATCATAACCATCTGTGCCGGTGGGAAATTTTAATTGCTGAGCTAGCTCTTGAGAAAGACCTGCCATTCTGTAATATATAGGTCAGAGGACTTTGTGAACTGTGAAGGTAACGATAACACATTTCAATGGGAAATGCAATGAGACATGAGGTAATGCTAAATTTAGTTCTAGAAGGAAAGTGTTTACTAAAAATCTAGAATAAAAATCTTGATGACCCTTTTGCGTGAGCCGAGTACTAAGGAAAGGACTTACAATCTCTCTTCAGAAAAACAGATTTATCTTCAACTAAAAAAACTGAGAAAACAATGATCTGCATTTCAAAATGGAGAGGATGAGATATCCTGAAGGATAACCTGAAGAAATACATGTGAAAGCAATTCCATTGCTGGAGAGGAACAAGTGGGTTAAAATAAATGGCTTCCCTGGCTCTTGGCATGAAGCAAGCTCATTTCTCAAATGAGAAAAGAAATGAGAGAGGAAAGGAAAGAAGTTAAAAGTCTGAATATATGCTGGAAGTAAAACATTATAAGGTATAATGCTAAGGGAACAAACAGTAGGGTTTTTGTTTTGCTTTTAGCTTGAAAGAGTAATGGGAAACAGGTATATGTTTTTATAAATATAACTAAAGAAAATATAGGGGAGAGAATGGGTCTATTGTTCAACAAGGCAGGGAATCACATAACAAGAATCCAGACGGATGAAGCACTCAGTAGTTATTTCCCTGTGTGTTCCATACAAAGGACACAAATGTATTTAACAAGAGATAAAATTTATGATTTAGAGAAGCCTGGAAAAAATAAAAGAAAAAAAAAAAAAAGAAGAAAAAAGAAGGAAAAAAAAAGACATTTGGAAGTATATCCATTTAATCAATATGCCAAATTCCTTCTATAGCAAACATCTACTGAACCCAGTGGAGTTCAGGGATAAATTTAGACTACCACTTTACAACTCAGTAAGACCAAATGACATGCACAGAAGGGATCTAAAGAAACCAAATATACACCAAGACCATAAAACTGCTGTTGAGCAGTCTTGGAGCTCATATGGAACCAGCAAGATCCAAGCAGTCTGGAGATAAACAGTTTGTAGAAAAGAGGTATGACATAGTGATGGGCCAAGACACAGAGTTAGGAAATTCCAATCAACTGCTTTATTAGAAGAAATAAAATTCACAACATAAACCATCTCAATGACTAAAAGAAAAGTTCAGTAAAGAAAAATTCTGCCCAGAAAAACCTGAATGTCTTCCAAATACAAGCATGTCTTGTAGGGAGTGAATCCTAGATTAATTAAGCAATCTTTACTACTTTTTCTTATGAGGTTAGAAACATACATGGAAGGATGGATTTCAACAAGAACCCCACAAAAACAGAGGGAATGGGGAAGTCTCTGCTCAACTACACCAGCGTAAACCTGAATAACATTCCCCTGCTGCCATGGATTTAGCTCAGTGGAGCTGGAAGCCAAGGCTGACATGTATACCTCCAAAAATCAAAATTTTGTGTCAAAGGCTGCAGGATTAGGGGGGATGGGATAGGAAAACAGGCACAACTGGGGAGATGCCACCAAGAGGATCAGCCAGTTCAGGAAGAACAGGGGCTTTGGGGAAATCTGCTTATAGTTCAGGGAGAGAAGAGGAAGTAAAAACAATTCATGCATAATTGAAAAATAGTAATATTTAGCAATAAGGCGGGGAGGAGGGAATAAAACACAATATATGAAAAGTCCTAAGCAGCTTCAAATAAAGATTTCTATAGGTTATGGTAAAATAGTGTCAGACCAAGCTGCCAAGGTGCAGACTTCCTGGTACTTAACCAAACAGCTCTGTTGGCACTATACCTCAAAATTGTTTTTTATTTGACATTGTCTGCACTACCTGCAGAGGTACTTCATAAATAAACCATCCCTAATAACACACCAGCAAGCAAGAGCTCCCTGAACCATCATTATTATTATCCCTGCCCATGGCAGGGCAGTCAAAATAGATGTTATGTTCTTTAAGGTCCCTTCCAACCCATACCATCCTATAATTCTATAATTAAGAACTGTTCACTTCAGGAAACTCCCCATCACGCCCAGCATATCCCTCTGCCTCACAAGTGGGGCTTAGCACACACGGGAGGGGACTGGTCCCCCACGGCACCTCACCCTTGGCTTTGAAGGGACACACTGACAGCAAGACCAACGCCTGGCATTTCCCAGAGCTAATGCGTGACCTGCTCAGTAGCTCTGGCAAGTTCCAGGGGTTTTCAAAGCCAGGCCAGGGCCGCCACAGCAGCTGCTGATCAAAGGGCCCACAACACACTCACTTCTGTTTCTTGGAGAAGTAGCTACAAGTGCTTGTCGTGTACTTCGTGTTTTTAAAAGGTAGCTCACCTTGTCGAGGCAGGATCAGGAAAACAAGTTTATTCAGGCTCAGCCATTCTTTAGAGAGTTCATGGCCCTCATGAAAATACCTCCATCCCTCGCCCCTGTGCTCAGGGGTGACAGGCATTCCCACAGTGACAGAGCGGGGAGTGTCTGCAGCACGTCTACCCTTAACCTGACTTCTCGGGAAGTCCCCGAGAGGCTGTTCCCAACTGCTGTATCAGCAGCTCAGGGGATCAGCCTGGTGCCAAGTGGCTTAATCAGGGATTATCAAAAGCTGGGCTGTTCCCCATATCTCTTTTTAGCTGCCTTTCTCTGCTCTCAGTGAAGTCCCTGGAACTTCTGCTTCTCCAAGAGCAACCATCAAGGGTTTTTCCCAGGATGCCGGACCATGCAGGCCTAGAAACAATGCCAGGTGATGCACTGGGAGACACTGGGCACATGTGTTGAGGGTTAGGTGGGAATTTTTACCCATTATGTGCTGGGACAACCTAACTACCGGTACTTAGGGGTGCTCACAAAGGACAAAGAGTGGCTGGGCCCAGGGTGGGGGGGGGGGAAGGGGGCAGAAAAAGGAGGGTGGGGACAGTTTTTAGCTGGCTTTTTCCTCGGCTTCGGGGAAGGACGTTCGTGTGCTGGGTCGCGGAGCTGCTGCAGTGGAGAGAAGGGAATTTCGCCATCACCCAGACAGAGCTGCTGCTTCTTCTCCTTCTCCCCTCTTTGCTGGTGGCCTCGCACCCCCTGTCCTGCCGGGACGTGTGACAGCCACTGCCGCGGAGCTGCTGGTCCACCTCATCCACCAGCCCAGGATCTCAGCTCGTCCCTGCTGTTCCAGCTGACTGTTTCCTCGGAGCCCTGCAGGAGCACCGGGACTGACTGCCCGAGGAGTTTGTGAAAACAAAGCCTCTCCTCCATCCCGTCTCAGCCGAGAAAGCTGTCCCGGGGTCCCTGGTTCTGTGTTCTTGTTATTGCTGTAGTTATTGTTTGTTTGTTTACCTGGTTATACTAGTAAAGAACTGTTATTCCTATCCCCAGATCTCTGCCTGAAAGCCCCCTTGATTTCAAAATTATAATAATTTGGAGGGAGGGGGTCTACATTCTTTCATCCCAAGAGAGGCTCCTACTCTCCCTAGCAGACACCTGTCTTCTAGAAACAAGACAACATGCTAGTAAGAAATCCCTGCACTGTGATGCCAAAATCAAGCTACTTTGGTGGCAGGGAGCCTCAGCACTGGCTGTCCTACCAGACTCACTGCCAAAGGAGCTGCAGGAAGAGGGTACCCCACCCCATCAGTCTTGACATCCTACATCTCTGCAAATTTCCATGGCTCTGGTTACCACCAGGGGCTCTTGCAGGTCACAGGGATGAGAAAGCAGAGCACTAAGAGGAAGGGAAAGTGTTTGGAAATGCCTGTATCTTTCAGTGATAGTACAAGGACTTTCAGGATGGTCACTGTGCCCTTTTAACCACCTGCATGATGTCATGAGGTTTTGAGGTAACTTCATGCATGACACATATTCAGCAACCATTTATGAAAAGTAACTGGAAGTGGAGCCAAAACCCACTTATCCTATTTTCACCCCCTCCACTAGGTGCTGCAGTGGTGATCTGCTTTTTCCCTTCCCATCCCAAGCCTAGTCAGATGTTAGACACTTTAAAAAAGTTTATGTCTAACCCATAAGACCATACTCACCAGATCCAACTAATCAGGAGTTTTGTGGCCACAGTTAGGAATGAACTTTTGCGGCACCACCCCATCCCTGCACACCTCAAGTTTCATCCTATCTGAAGGATGAGATAGAAAGGATATCAAGAGAAAATTAAGGCAACTCAACCATCAGAAGCCAAACTGCAAAAGTTAAAAGTTACTAAATGCTATGGACATATTTTGTCTCATCCCAAAGAAGCAGAAGCAAGAGCATCTAAAGAAAAAACTATTTTCAGCAGCACTGATACAAATTCAAAAATTGGAAAACCAGGCTATGGAGTGCATCAACTCGTTTTGCAGGCCCATGTGGCTACAGCAATTATCTCCACTCAGTTCATCTCTCCACACACTGGAAGAAGGTTGGACTTAGAAAGGATGGAAAAATATTAGAAAGAGCAACACTTTTACACAATTTCTAAAAACATTTCTGTATATATTATCTCAAAAGGATATGAAATAGCATTATCATAGCCCATGCTAAGCTGTACCACCTCATAATACACTATCACCACCACACAGGACCCGTATGGGGTGGATGAACCACTCAGCAGGGTACCAGGGACATCAGGGAATCTCAGGACACCGCAGCACAGTGGGGACAGACCACTGCTGCTGCTTCCAACAGCTTCAGAGGTTTAAAGAAAGAAATTAAGTACATGGCTAAATGCTCCCTTTTCTGTTGCTGTTTGCACACTGTTAAAGGGACAACTGCATTTTTACAGCACTTTACAAGTCACATTGAAGAATTTACCACTTAAATAAACACTTGTTTTCTATTTTCAAAACCTCTTTTAATTCTTGATAAGATTGGACTGCACCGCCTGGCATTCCCAACTTTCCTTTGCAATAGGTCGCCATCCACAGCAACACTGGCTGCCTGTAACTCTTCACAGCTATGCCTGTAGGCATTTCACACTGAAGCCAGGAAAGTCTGAAACTTTGGGGGAATTGCAGGGAGGTTGGGGGAGGTGGCTGCTTAGATCTTCTTTGGGAAAAAAACATCACCTTCTGGCAGATGTTTACCCTATGGATGATACATAGGGAACACCAGAGACCACCAGCAGTACAGCAATTCCTAATCAGCAACAAATGCAAGTCAGAATGTATGGAATGTACAGCGTACAATGATTAGTACACACTGCACCACGCATGGTATGTGATACTACCACTCCAGCTACCTCCTGTTTGGTGAAACAGGCACAAGGTGAGACTTCCCAACACAACAGAAAGTTTCAGTTTAAGAAATTTATTTGAGGGATGCATCACAGTGACAGTCAAGGAACATCCACGGCTGGATGTTACACCTCAGGCAAAAATCCCAGATCAGCCCCACTACTTTCCATGACTTGTGGATTTTACATGAAACACACAATCCAAAACTAAAAGCGAAGCAGAAACCTCGTGAAGAGGCCGCTCCCTGGGAGAGCCTGGGAGTATTGCCTTGGACTTCACTGGGAAGGTGCACAGCAGAGATGCAGGCCAAAGGCTGTGTCACAGAGTGCCTTGGAGGAATGACTGCAGAAGGGACATGGCCACGGGAGCATTGGGAGAGGCAGCTGCCGCTATGGCTTCCAGTCAAATGCGCGGCAGCTCCCGTTAGTGCCGAGCACAGCAGGAAGCACTCTGACGTGTTTTCTGCACCCACTGATGGCTTTTTGACACTGCTCTTGCCTCCACTGTTTATACTTTGAAGCAAGAGAGAGGTGGTGGGAAGGCAATTCGCCTGTAGAAATGTCTGCCTTTGCAAAGCCAACCTTGTTGTTTTCCTGCAGCACATGCATGGGTAAAAATAAGCAATCGACTTCGAAAACTGTTGAAGCTCTCAAACACTGAATGGATCTGCTGCAACCTTCCTGGGCACCATGCAAAGTTGATCCTTCCCTCCAGGCACCCTTAAAGGGCTAGGAAAGTCATGCAGCAGATACACTATGGGGTTTAACACTGCTCCCCAGATACATTACGTATGGGTGGAAGGGTTTTATCCCCCGTTAAGTGTTTCAGTCTCAAATTCAACCTAACCCTGATGGATGAGGAAAGGGAGGAGTGAACATGGCAGAGCACAGCACTCAATGTCCTATCACCCGCTGTAACTGCAACTGCAGAGATTTGCAGCCAGCCCAGGACCACCCTACCAAGAAACATGGGATTATCTCACTCAAGATGCAGCCACTCCGTGAGGAAGAGCAAGGCAGAGAGGGAAAATAATTCCCATGCATTTCAGTCAGTGCAGGGTGACAGAAGGGAAGGACTGGAAGGAACCTCCAGAACTCATTCCACACACAGGAATTCAGCCACTGCTTTTGTCACAGGAACATTACTCATTCCTTCCTGCTTCCCTTGTCTTTTGTTACAGATCACAAACCAAACATCTACAACTAAAGAATCAATTATGGACACATCACTGAAATTACTGCAAGGACAGAACTATTCCAAATTCCCCGTGTACCCTCAACTGCCTGCTGACAATTGTACTTGCTACAGGCCTGACTCTGTACCAGCTCGCACCCTGCAAGGGGGTGGAGCAGCACTGCCTCAGGTACCACCAACACCTTGCAAACAAACCACAGTGGATGCTGAGCCAGATTTTCAAATGCACAGTATTATTTGCCAAACCCATGCAATGAACAACTGCGTATTTTCCTTTGAGGCACATCAACAGCTGGCCCCACTGAAGAAGTGATCTAAGACATCTGCTACCCACTTTTTGGGGGGAGTGCAAAGTCAGTATGATAGCCACTCACAGCAGAGTTCCTGAGCAACCAAAACTGAAATTCCATTTAATTTGTCAAACAGATCTCTTAATTTCCACATTGCTGCTGGCTAGCAGACAGCAAGCAATCAAATACAAATGTGGACATTTAAATTTCAGTCAAATTCGGATCCTTGCAATGCAAACATACATACCCTTCATCCAGGCAAACACACTTTCCAGAGAGGAATAATGATACATTGCAAGGGAAGAGTCTGCTTGTCTTTGTTGCTTCAGGTATTGATCGTGACATCCATCTCAGAAAAGCAAGGTTATTCCTCTTGTCCATGTATTTTTTTCTGGATAGATTGGCCTGGATTTTCTGGATAGTCTTGGCCTGAAATGTTGCTCAGATTCCAGGTGTCTTTCGAGGTTCAGTGCATGTGTGCAAGAACAGATGAGGCAGTGTCCTTCGTTCCCACAGTATGGTAATCGCTATTCCTGCAGGGATCCACCCTTCTCTGCCACTTCCCTTAACTCGTACTTTCTCTCAAGGAATCACTCACATGCGTGCAGGACAACACACGATGCATAAATCTCCCCTCAGTTTCCTCCAAGTTTAGGCATTCACTTCACACAAGTCAGAAAACATATTTAGCCTTTTATTACTTTTATTTAAAGACCATAAATCCCTCCTTCCTTCTCTGGAGGAGTCAACAGGACTTGTTAAGCCTTCTGGTTCCCTCTGCTGCCATAAAAAGGTGCAGAGTTTCCAAATGTGACCAGCTGCTGTAAAGAGGCCCAGCTACAGTCCTGGAAAACATGCAGAGTTCACAGACCTCCTGAGAACCTCCCATGGGATGGTGCCAGCCTCCCAGCACTGCCAAGCTGGGGGACACGGTGCTGGCAGCAAAGGTCACCTCTAAGCAGAGAGGTTTCCAAAGAGCGTCCTCCTGGCCCCAGGTCTTTGGAAGCAACTAGGCTTCAGAAATGTCTACATAGTGCACAGGGCTGAAAGGAATGGTCTGGCTCTGCAATGGAGATGAAGACGTCAAAGCACTTAAAGCTTTTGGTTTCTACTAGGCTTCCATGATACTGTCTTTGAAAAGATCAAAGCCAGGCACGCTGCTCACAGAGAGCTAGACACCAACAGAGCATCTCCTTAGCAGCCCACCGGCATCCCAGACTCACAGCCAGGACAAAGGGGAGCACAGAGACCCCAGCTCCCCAGAATCTCTGCATGGTTTCCACCTGGCAGAGCCCGGGGCTCTCGCAGGGCAGTGAGCCAGGCTGGGCATGTCAGGAGACGTACCATTTCCATATGCAAAGGCAGTACCTACCCCTACTTTACATCCCTTCCATCTTCCCAAGAGCCAGGGAAAAAGCTCCCACAGTTAGGTTTCTCTTACCACACCAAAATGAGAGGCATCAAACTCCTTCCCTAGTTACAGCGGCGCTTGCCACTGGTGCTCTCCTGCGTGAGCAGTGAGGTGACAGCAAGCCTCAACATTCCCAGACTGAAATAGCTGCACAAGTACAAGGTTGGTTGGTACATGCTCCAGGGAGGTGGTGTTTCCCAACGCTTCATGTACATATGTAAAACAGAGGTGAATTGGCACTAGCTGACAGCTTATCCAGCATCCTGAGGCAGCAGGACAGCCTCAAATGGCTTCCTGTCAGAAAATCACTTGCATTCACCGGGAGAAGGCACCGGGCAACCTGATGGAAACGGACTGCAGAGTATTTGCTATATCTGGGGAAGCTGCCCTTAAAAATGGGTGGCATGCCAAGGCAGTGACATACTATGTGCTAATGTCCCCACTGGCCACTCACTTCAAGTGTTATAGACAGCCTCCATCCACAGCTTCTACCAACAGCTTCCATTAACAGCAGCGCTTCAGACACAAAGGCTGGCATCACTGAGAAGTGTCTGAGGAGGGAAGTACTGTACAAAAGTTCAAATGTAAGATGTTTTTCTCCAACAAGCACACTTCAGGAACAGAAACAGCAGTAAAACACGGTGATTAACGCAAGTCCATACATCTAGGTCAGCTCTCAATAACTCGAGAAGGTATCAGGTCACAGACTCATTTGGTAGATGAGTTCTTCCTTTTCTCTTTTTTTTTTTAAACACAGTTATATTGTCTTCAGTGGATTTTTCCCACTCTTTAGCCACTAGATGAGCCCAATGATGTATTTACCTAAATGAAAATGAACACACTTTCTCTCACACTGATGATAAGACTAAGACATATCATTGTAGCACACCACCAGATATTAAAAGCAGAAATCTCAAGAAGGTTTGCAGTAATACTTAGGCCACAAAACTAAACTGTGCTTTCATTACCAGCTGCAGAGTTTTAGGCTTGGACCTGCTGCTGAAAGTCTACAGACAGGGTAAGGGAAAAATCAGCCAGTATTTCCATCCTTCTCTGTAATTTGAAACCACTGAGACATATCTCAGGGTATAAATCACACAGCTCTATAAATAAAATAAATTACAATTTTGTACTCTTTGGAAGAAAGCTGACACCAAATTCATGTAGCAAATCCAAGAAAAAATAAGCCTGGCCCACAGCCCAAGCACATAAGAAGCTCCCCCTTGTTCCTAGGGAGGAAGCTTCACTACCACGATTAGTTTGCCATTCCCTAGGGGACTTGTATCTACAGGTAGTCTGCAGTACACTAAATGTCTGTCTGTACCTAGCACCTCCAGGTACAGCCAAGTGTTTATTAACAGAAAGTGCTACCAGCAAAACTCCTGCAAATCCCCATGAAAGGCTGAGCTCCTCTTCTCAGGTAAATAAATGGGAAATCTTCCCAGTTAGTCCCAGTCCCAAGCTCACATCACATGGATACCTACAACTCTTCTCTGTTACTTGCAGTGTCCCATTTTTTAAATGCTCGCTGTCACTTGTACGACCTGAAGTATGACCTCTCCCTGGCATAGTCTTTTTTAAAGAAAAGCTGCTATATACATATTTAAAAGCAAGTAACCCGCTACCAGAAAAATACTCAGTTTTGTATAAGCCAATTATCCTCTGTGGTAAAAAGATCAGATAAACACCGTTTTGAAAGCGTGTGGTTAGAAAATGATTAAATGTATCATTTTGGCTCTTTTATAACAAATTAAAAGATGAGACTGAAGAATTCATTCATTTCATATCACTAAATAAATCTTCCAAGAGAAAACTGTCACTCAAAATCTCTTCAAAAACACCCTATTCAGTTTCAAAGTGGGGGACAAAAGTGCATTATAAAGTACTTTGAGAAATTTATTGCCTCTATTCTCTATCCTCCCTCCCACCCACTGTACACAGCAAAGAAAGTGGGAAAACATCTTGGAATCCACCGATAGAAAAGCAGCCAGAGCTCTGCCTGCCAAAGACACCAGGATCTTTGGCGGTGCCTATAACCCACCCTGTCAGGAGCCAGAGCTGCAGTTCCTGTAAGCCTCTGCCTTCTGTACGTGACACAAGCGTGACTGCTCAGGGAGTCTACAAGAAATATGAAAGAGTACATGCAGACCCATTTATCAAAATCCTTGCAAAATGGGAAGTTGTGTTTCTTAGCTCATTTCTAAGAAAATGAGTTTTACGTGGTGGCACATGCCTGCCAGTTACTCCACCATCCCCCAGCAACCTTCCAACTCAGTGGCAGATTTCCACCCCTCTGGACAACGACTACAGCACAAAGGATGGCCACTAACAACTTCAAGTGTTATGGAAACCAGAGATTTAGGAGAGACTACATCATTTTCCCCATGGCAGGGAAGGCTGGCAGCAAGCTGAACTTTTGTCAGGCATTGGAGAAGCAACACAGGAGTATGTTGAATGACGAAAAAAGATAGAAACAGCATTCATCAAGCCAACCCAAACACAAAGTCACTCTCCGCCCCTGGGTTTTGGCCACAATTGAATAAAATATGGAGACTACTCACTGTCTGAGCAGCCCATCCTGATATGGAGTCTGAGCAGCCCACCCTGCCTGACAGTTTGCTCTGCCATTCCCCAGGGTCTCCTCCCCACACCATGCCTGGATTTCACAAAAGGGGACGCCACCAGCTGTTCTTCTCAGTGAGATCAAACCTTTCCCTGAGGGTACAGCACACAGCCAAGCACCACCAGCCTCTCAGACAAATCCAGTGATGTCAGAAAGATGACAGACCTCCACCTAGACCTCACTCCTGCTATCCACAATCCCATAGGGAAACACATGCAGGCAAAGCCTTGAAGTCCAGAGCCCCACCATGGCACTTTTCCCCTGGGTCAGTCAGTCCCCACGGTTGTCACAAAACATGGGTATAAGAAAGCAGAGCAGCAGCCTCGGGCACAGCACTATATGATGAAGATGGAAACCCACTCCCATCATGAGACACTTTTTTTAAATTTTTCAGCAGATAATCCCAAAAGAGTGGGGTCAAAGTCCTTGGATGGAGGAAGCTGAGCTCAAATGCATCCACTTTTAATAGAAATTGTTTGCAGCACTTAATTGCAAGAAAGCCACAATTAATTGTGCTACAGTATCAGTAAACACACTGGTCACATCATTAGATCCCATTATTTTCCCTCCACGAAATTACATTACTACATTATTGATGCAACAATCCAGTGTAATGAAGTGGTGCTTTTCAGCCTTCTTTCTGCTTTAGACCAAGTTCACAGTGCTATACAGCCCTGATACCAAATTTAGTGAGGGTTGTTTTGGGGTTTTTTTTCAGTAGGTCAAAAATTCCAGTTAACAACTTAAAAAACAGCTGCAGAAGAAGTTAAAACACCTGTCCCTAATCAACTGCAAAGGCTTGGGTTTCTGTATGATACAACTCAAAATTGCAGCTATTTCTAAACACTCTGCTTCAATAGTGAATATTTTTACCTCATATTTTTACTTGGACAGACTATTTTCAGAAAGGCATTCGAGAGAGATTATGCCAGAAAGCAGTAAAATAGCAAGCAAGCTGCTTATGTAAATACTGAACTTCTTTGAACTTAAGGGGAAAGAAAAGGAGCAGTATCCAGAAGGTCACCACTCCTAATGAAGAGAGCACATATGAAACTCAAGGAAGGAAGAGCTGCCCATGTCAAAATGGCAAAAGAAAACCTAGAGAAGTTATCATGAAAGTAGCTCAGAACAGAAGAACATTCAGTCCTGAGGCTCTTACTCATTCACAGGACAACCGAAAGCAATAAAGGTTATTCGTGTGCTACTGCAGGAAGCAGCCTCAGTTTGCAGTGCCCATCAGCAGCGAATGGCTCTCCAGCAGAAAGGGCAGCAACACCCACCACATCTTCTGCAATGCCTGCAAAGCTTTGGCTAACACACAAACCAGTACTTCCTCTGCAATTATTAATATAGGACTAATATAATCTTTAGAAATAGTCTCCATGTGCATAACCCCAGCACGCTGTTTCCCAGACACTCCTTTGCAATTACACAGCTCCACAAACCCCAACCATGCTGGGAAGAGGAACGGGCTCTTTAGAGTAACTTTAAATTTACTCTTTCAGTCTTGCATCTTGGCTCTCTGCAAAATATTCAGCAGTTGCTCAGGTTCCCACTTTGTTACTCAGTCCCTTGCATGGTGCAATCACAGAATCCCCAGGTGCCTTCTTTCTGGATATAACACCACTGTGGTTGACTGTCACTGCACAGAACAGTCCCCATGGGCCCCCCACCCCCAAATTTCATTATATTTTCTGCTGTTTGTTCTGTTCTTTCTCTTTCTGGAAATCAGGCTATGAAACGAAACTAATTACTCCAGGCTCAGAGGATGTTTTATGTGGGGTGCTGAATTGCTCTCATTTTTCCTTATGCCATGGCCAACATTCATGTTTAAATATCAACAACTTTTTTGGTGTATCAGTGGAATGTCAACAGCACCGCAAACCTCTAAAGGAAGAAAGAGCAGAACACACGCCAATGATGCTTCTCAAGTCACAGTCAAGAGGAGAAGTAAACAAACAAGTCCTCATTTTCTTGACACCTCTTCCCTCTAAGTGCTGTCCTTGCCCCTGAAAAAGGATGTTTCCCAGGGACCCACCCATCTCAGACCTGACCAGACCAGAAAATTATAAATCCCAACCCTAAAGACCCCAAGTCTGCACTCCATCCTCTCACTTCAGACATGAATGTCTTACCAGCACTGTCAGAAGTATGCAACATGGATTGACTGCACAAGCAGTCAATGGTACAGGTTTAAATCTGCTCAGCAGCCAGCTTTGTAGCCAGTTTTGGCAGCTGGGGTGTGTTTGTACTGCTTGCATGAGAAGCACCTATTAAGCAGGCAGCAGCCTGGTTCCAGGTAAACTTCCAGGGAAGCCCAAAACATAGCCCTAGGTTGGGCAAATCGGAGCCATCTCATCTCAGGCTGACAAAGGCGGTGGACAGGGTCCCATCCAAAGGAAAACTTTGCTGTGGCTCCTCACTCAGTGAAAGAAGTCACCTGCAATAGTGGCTGACACCTGAGCCTCCAGCCCGCAACCTCAGAAAACACTTTGTGACTCACCAGCTCCTGCCTCACACAGCCTGTAATTAAAACCTCACCAGCCCTGATAAAGCAGTGTTCTCCCACCCATCCAATAACTCCCTCCACAACCTCAAGCTGCATCTCCCCACGACATCCCTGGTCAGAGGAGGCAGAGTAGGCAGACATCAGCATCCCCATCTGCTCTGGTGGTTTGAGGGCTCTCATCACCACAGGTCTCCTTATAAAACCTGCCAATTATCCTACGCATAGGTAGTTTCTGTGTGCTGAAGAGAGGTGACAGCCCATAGATCCTTCCTGAAGATCAGTACTATTAGAGTTACAGATTAGCCTATCTGTACACTTAAGGAGGAATGAGTTTTGGCTAGGGTGTTTTTCTCTTGTTGTATTTAATCTTGCTTTAGAAGCATTCAGCCATCACAGTCTAACTGCTGATGTGTGTCAGACAGACAGCGTCACCAAGTTCCTTATCTTGGCTCCCAGCATTCTGCTGCAAGAACATTGCTACTGAAGTTCAGCATCCTTTGCATTACTTAGGTGTTTATGTCATTCCTACATTTAAACCTGTAAAATATTTCAAACTACTCCCCCTTGTCTTACCCATCCTTTACCAAATATGCTCTTTAATATGGAAGCAAGGCATCATAAGCATTCCCACAGGCAGGTATTTTTCATTGAAAACAGTCTGCACGTTGCTGGTTCTGTCCCTGCACTCAGCCAGCTTGCAAAACTGTTTTCATTCTCCAGAAACAGAAGGCAATTCTTTTGTGAGCACACTGGTATAATGAAGAACTAGTTAACAGGTAAAGCACAACAGCAAAGCAACAGCAGGTCCTAAGTACCGAGGGACAGCTATGCTTGGGGATGGGGTTTTTTCCATGTTAGAGGAACTGCATACTTTGAAACCTTTCTTCCTCCTCCTCCTTACTGAGAGCATGCCAGATAATTAAACTGAACCTCTTATTTTTAAGATCTAATTTACTTTTGAAAATCTACACTACTGGACTATTTTTAGAATTTTTCTTATGTGGGCCAGCGGAAATAGGCTAGAGACAGGTAGCACAAGGCCTCACAGGCTGCACTGTGCAATCTTTAAGCTGAACACCATTAATCAGTGAACCAAAGGAAAAAAATTCCTTTCAAATTAAGAATAAATATCTGCAGTGAGGTACGGATACTTACCTTCAGTTTTGGAAGAGCTTATCTTAAGCAAAACTAAATCCAGGCCTACAGCTTTGACCCAGCAGTTTCTTTAATTTTTAATTCTTTAATTTGTTACCAAATGCAAGAATTTATCTTGGTGCTTGACAGGCTGTCCCACCAAAATCAATGGGAATGTTGCCCAAACAAGGACTACAGGGTTGGGTCTAGCACTACCTTTGGAGCAGCTTGTACCATACAGCACCCCACACAAGACATGCACTAAAGAAGTTAAATAACAGAAGTAGCACAAAGATACATTTTCCTTGTGAAAAGGTACTGAGTCTTGTGACCCTTAAAGCATCTAGGGAAATAAAAGCATCAGAGGTACCTGCATCTAGTCCCTAGCAGTTGTCTCTGCTATATGGCAACCCAGAGCAAAATAATCTACCTACTCTACCTACTCAGACTTACAGAAAATGATTCAGTAGAACCAATTTCTGTGATATCCTGGCATGCAAAGAAATACCCCTGTATTACAGAAAAAAAATATCTTCTTAGCATTCTCCACAAGAAAAGTATCTCAGTGGGTAGCCAAAATTACTCTGACCTGTGAAATCTCTCTCATTTCTTCTGGCAGCACTTCCCACTGAAGGTCTGGGAGTCCAGCATCCATCCCCAGGCATCTGGCGCACCTCCCCAGTGGCAGCTTGCCTTGCTGCCGGCCACATTCACTGCTTAGAGGTGACAGAGAAGTGAAGATGCTTCATCTGGGGTGAGGGACCTGCAGTCTGGGGAGTACCTATGGCCCACAGCACCACAACCTCTATTTTTCCAAATCCCTGCTGGGTAACATCCCAGAGAGGCTCACAAGACTTACTTAGCTCTTTTCAAGAAAAAGCCAACCTTCCCTGACTGTAGCAACTCGATCACAGCCAAACACAACACATAAGCAAAGGCACTGGAGCCCAACATTGTTTATCCAAAACTACCACAGGGCCAGGGAAACTGCAAAACACTGCAGGATGCAAAGTTTCCTTCAATTATTTGACTGCCTCAAAAATGCAAATACATTCAACATACCTCTGCTGCAACCCCAGCCCCGCTCACTTCCCCCACCTGGGAGCAATATTTCATAGCAGTGCAATTTAAAAACAGGGTGGTTTTATGAATTTTAAATTGCAGGTCCAGGTGCTACTCCACAGCACTTGAGGACACAAATCCAGTCATTGAAGAGGCCTCTTCTCTAATCTTCTCGGGGGTTCCTGTTCGCCTGCTCACTCACCAGCCTGCCCCAAGACCTTTGTGGCTGTGTGAAGTCCATGTGCTGCTCACATGAGCAAGGTCTATGCACATAAGAGCTCTGGAAAAGCCACGTAAGGCTGTGAATTTGCTGACCCAGAAGGATTACCAGTCCCTCACGGCTCAGCCGCAACGCCTCCGTGTGCTCCTATCTCCTGGCGAGCATCCCACCGCCTCCCACACACCCTGCAGCACTGATCCCTCCCTCCACTTTCGCTTTCAGCTGCCTTAAACCACCACAGAAGGAGCTTTACCTGTCTCCTGCACTTCCATGTACCTTTTGGAAGATCCCAGTACCAACACCCATTACTGCCTGAAGCAGCATGGCAGGAAGAGCTCAGTCCCCAAGTGTCACACCAGCCAAGGTCCCACCAAGCAAATCAACATCCCACCAAGCACCAGCATCAGCCAGCCACACAACACCACCCCCAGGGATTTACACCAGGTCTAACACTGTGCTTTTGAATGGCCTGGAACTGGCTGGGGTGAACAAATCCTTCTTCCTTCATCCACCTCTGCCAGCTTGATTCGTCAGGCACACAATCACCTGTCCTGAGGTCTCTTAGTACAGGGTGTCTAATTTTTGTCCTATTCCTTATTATCAACCCAGTACTGCTTAAACTAAATCACAGACAATTTCTTTTCCTTATCAGTGATAAGCCAAAAGAATCCCTGTGGGAAACTTCAAGTCTCCTGAGCATCTTTTCAGCCTCCAAGCTGGTCCACATATTTACCACCAGATACCTTCTTAACCATACTATAAAACCTCTTGGGTTGTTTTCAGGAACAATTACGCCCAAAAAGGGTACTGCTTACTATGAACTCAGCCTAGGAATCAAGGAAGAGGTTAAAACACCATCTAGAAGACACACACCTCTTCATTGGAGCCCAAGAAAATGGTCACGGTTCCATAAGCCGTGCTATACAACTTTCTCCTCACCCACAAACTGCCAGAGTAAGGAAGTGTGATGATTCAAGAGCATCAGCACATCAGGTTGAATTAACTAAATAACTGAGACAAGCCTCAGCAAGGTGTCAGCGTGCCTGTGCCTCATCCATGCTGCGGAACTGATCCACACCAACTGTGGCTCCTTCTTCTTCAGCTGCTCCCAGGAACACGGCCCTCACTCCTGCTGTCAAAACAAGCCCACAGCCACCTTCTCACTGACTCATTTCACCTGATCAGTGCCCTCTTCTCTTCTGTTTTTGAAAGAGAAATGCAGTCCTATGGAAAGCAAAAGGAGTGACTAGACATCAGATTATATCTCCTCACATCCTTTAACAGCAGAATAACTATGGTACTTTCTAGGGAAAAGGGAAGGTTATGCGCTCCCAGACAAATGTGGACCCTGATAGAAGCTCTTTGTTGTAGGAAACCCCTGAAAGCGAGGGCAGACCAAGAACCAGCCACATGTGACCATTTGACTGGCACAGTCCTTCACAATGTCTGTGGTTTTTTCAGGCTGCCTATTTGAACACTTCTGGTAAAGCAACCAGAGGTTAATAAGCTGGCCACCCAAGCTCTGGGGTGATTTTCACTTTATGTCTTTTGAAATCTTTAAAATACTTATCAGGTACATAACAATTGTAATTACAGATTTATAGAGATGGTGCAGTTATGTTGCTTTTGGCCAGCAAGTAAACACGGACAAGAGCAAAGAAAGAAAATAGTCTCTACTTCTTCCTTATATCTTGCTAAAGCTTCCTATATCCTGGGCAAACAGCCTGCAGACAGAGCAAAGGGACTGCCAGCATGGCAAAGCTGGACATGACAGCCCAGCCTGGGAGACTGAGGCAGCAGGAATCTTGAACCTGGGAGGAAACTGGAAAAGTGAACAGGCATTGATGTGATCCACCACCCATCAAGCACCCACTTCAGCCCCCACGAGTACACAGAATGCCAGCCTGCTCAGGGACTCAAATGGCTGCAGTGCTGCTGCTCACCACACTCACTGCAAGAAAACACAGCCTGGTGATGAACTCCTTCATCCATCCCCTCCTTGCTTTTCCTCCACATCCTCTGCTGGCCAGCAACAGAAATATTTTGTATGGAAGCTGCTAATTTTAGCAAACCACCTGAAAGGAGCCCCCCACACTCTTTCTTCACTACACATTGGCCAGAAGAAATTATTCCACGTAAAGGACTTAATTCCCAACACTCATGTGCTACAGGAAACAGCTCTGTCCTCTTCTGGTGACATCTCGTTGAGCAGGGCTTTCTTCTTTCATACCTGAACTGGGGGAAAGGAGAGGGGAAGACCAAAAGCCTTTTTTTCTAACTTCTGAGATACTAGAACTCAACCCCTAAGCAAGACAGGAAAGAAAGGGCTCAGGCTGTAGATGTTCGCAGCCACTGCACTATTGGGTATTTACTCTGGAAAATGTGGAAGGTTTGTGACTGACAACCAGCTGCTTGGTATGACACACACTGCAGAAACACCAACACACTAAGAGTGATGTCTTTTTCATTTTTATTAACTTTGAGAATTGGAAGAGAGAGCATTTGCAGTAGCATTAGGAAAAGATGCAAAGTTGTCCCTTATGTTCACCTGCACCTTACGTCATCAGCTCACAGGATGGCTGCAAAACTACATGAAGCCTGTCAGCAGTCAGCAAGAAACCCAGGAACCCAATACACTGCTAAAACTATATTGTTATTCCCCTAACATACTCTTTGTATACACAATCACATTTCCCAATCATCATTACAAAGCCTCATTTACATCAGAAACTAAGTAATGTAGATGCAGCCTGAAAACTCCCTAGTGCGGCCAAGGCTATAAATGTTATTAAGGTACTTTCCAACATGACAAAAAGAATAATCATATTGGCAAACATAAGCTTTATGATTATCCTGGGTGCTTCTGGTATAACCATTTCCGGGATTTTTTTTTTTTTTTAATGTTAGACTCGTAACTGAAACAAATTACATGAATCAGAACATCCAGAGGGGAAGCAAACCACCATCACCCAGCCAGTCAAACCTCAACCTCCCGATGGGTCTCTATTTCCCAGTCCCACCACCGCTCCTTTCTCAAGGTGCCCTCTCAAGGCAACAGGGGTCTTCAAGAAGCACACACATGCTGATTATCCTCCTGTCCCACTCCGGCCAATACCAGGTGCCAAAGCAACCCACCCCACTACAGAGAAGTAGCATGGTTTCTCTGCTGCCATCCCAGCTCCCACCAGCATCAGTGCCCACAAACAGGCAAAACCTTCTTGCCTTTGGGGGTTTGTCCCACTCTCCCCCCTGGAATGGAGAGGGAACAAACATGCAACTTGTTCAAAGAGGGTGTGGAAGTTTGCTTGGGAAGTTGTCAGGTAAGAGAATCAAGCAAAAATACACATCATTTGTTGCACCACCACTCATGCCAACCTCTTGGCATGGGACTGAAGTGCCCTGGAACAGATGGGAAAAACAAAACAGCAAAGATGTCTAAGTATAACACATTGGCACATATAAGAAACTTCAACTACAACTTCATTTTTTCTTTTTAACCAGCAAAAAACACAATGGAAACTTAATGGGAAGATTGCGGGGGAACTATATTCTTGAAATTACAGTTTAAAATAAGGCCAAGAAAATAGCATAAAATTCCATTTTAAGCCCAAATATTCCAGTATCATCCCAGCTGAAATAAGTTCTAGATTGATTGTTACACTGCCCCTAAGGCCATAATGGCATCCTGAATGGTTCAATTACAGCAAAAAGCAGAGAAGTAACAGATAACAGCGTGCTTGCCAGTAAAAGGAGGGTATAGTCTCTGCATACACACATGGATGTATACATACATATCAAAATTAAAAAGCACTTATTGATTTGGTTAAGCTGTGCTAATATATTGGTACTGTTCATTTGCTTGGAGTCCCCCTCGTTCGCCTGAATTAAAAGAGGCTGAGGTTAAACTGAGGTTAGCTGACATGTGTCGGCCAAGCCTGACCTAATCCTGGGTTTCTAACTAGTTTGATCTTCTCCTCTAAATAATATTAAGAAGAGGAAGAAACCACAGGGAGGCATTTGGGTTCCAAATCACTATTTTTAGAAGCTGTACACAAATAGACAAGGCAGAGCTGTGCATGCTGACTCCTCCACAGAAAACTCCACCCCGTGATTCCCCAGCTCCCTGGCTGTGTCCCTGCCACCACAAGTCCTGCCACAAAGACATGGAGACCCCCGAAGACTGAAACAGGAAAAAACAGTTTTCTTAACTCTGTATTAATTCAAGTGCTGTCTAATACCATCCCTCCTCCCGGTGAAAGAGGACCTCCATAATACCAAATAGGTGACTTTGAGCTACTTGGACCTGCCATCCAAACCCCCCAGCTAAAACAATATACAAGGATTTACTCCAGTGATTGGCACTTGATCCAAGACCTGGGGAAACTTCCCATTCATCTCAAAGCATTTCTCAGATGTGGCCTAAAAGTAAGGGTTTGATGAGCAATAAAGAAACTAAAATAATATTGCTTAAACCGCAGAGGTGCCAGCTTTTACTGCCTTTCATTGAGCACACAGTATTTTTCTCCCACTGTTCCAAGGGAAATAACACTCTCTGCAACTGTTATAGGATGTGAAACATGCACTGTGCTGTTCAGACAGAGCTCATAATTGAAACATGTAAGCCTCAGTGAAATCCCAAACGTAAAGTTTATAATTTTCATTCAGCCATCATGTCAAAATTCTGGGGGGGTGGGGGGTGGAAATTACTACCTCAGAATGCTTTTAAGGTCTATTCTTTCTGATACAGTTATCAGAAAGATAAGCTCAGTCAATATGCCAGCAGCTGCTGCCATGCTCCAACGGCATTGCCTGCTTTGCCTTTGTCATCCCTGCCCTGTCCCACACAAGAGGTTATCAACCAGCTTATCAAGGACATGTGGCCTGATGCCTGCAACACATGAAGGAGTGCCACCACCTTCATCCACAGGCTTTCGACCCTGCAAGAGCAATGAGCAGGCTCCTGTTGGAGAGTGGGGCTCCCACTGAGGCAGCTGTCCAAGCACAGGCCAAACGCACCCAAAAGAAGCCCAGCAGAAAATGGAAATGGCCCATGGAAAGAATCAGCTCAAACATCTTTGTCTGAAGGCACATGACCATAATTTATAGGAAGGAGAAGGTTATCTTGCAATAGTGATCTACAGCTTCCAAGATGACTGAGAATGACATCAGGCTAGAAAACCTCAGCCAAAACCACTAAACACTCTTACAGGGAAGCTCTGAAAGGCTGGTTTGTGTCTTGCAGATCCTCAGACGATCTTCCCCAACACTTGTGTTCACAAACTCCGTTAGAGCAATCTCTTGGACTGCATCATGCACAAACTTATGTTCTTTACATACTTGCATCCTACGATCTTCACGGGTTGCCTGTTTCACAGTCTGGGTGAACTTTAAGGTGCTGAATTTAGCCTGGAAATTTTTGACATTTGCCTCCCAGAGAGAGGCCTCTCTCCCCACAAAAAGCTGCCCCCAGTTAAGCTGCTGCTACAGAGTCTGCTTCTGCACTGCTTTCCATCCCCCACCTTCACCCAAATCACACTGCCCATGGTACCTCCAGAAAGGTACCCCTCCACTGCTTCTTGTCCACATCTGATGGACCAAATCCACTGATTCCAGTGCTTGTGTCTTCACATGTCACTCAGCTGGAAAATGACACCCCAGCTTACTGAACCCCTGGAGTGCAAGATCTGTCTCTTTTCCTGGAGAGGTGCAAAGAGATGTAAGAAGTCTGCTACCTGTTAAGCTGTGCTATCATGGTGTTTCAAGTACTGAGGCAGAGGAAGGATGAACTTGTGGTTAGGCCACTAAACAGAGATGCAGCTTCCAGCAGTCCAAGCTTTGTGCCACAGAGTGCCCCAACAATTTCAAGCAGTTTCAAATAATCTCTCCCATCAGACTTCCCCACCTGTTTTAAGTGCCTGAGAAAGAAACATTTGCAACCAAACATGGAGCACTCAAGACACCAAAACAAGGAGGACTACATGAACAGGCATACCTCATTGGTGAAGAAACAGACTGATGTGTTTAATGGTTTATAATGCCTGGTTTAGTTGCCTTGAAAGTACTTAAGAGCAGGCAACACACCCTTGGATTAAATCTGAATAAACATTTACAGCAGTAAAAAATGGCTTTTACTGTAAGGAGGCCTGACTCTTGCTTGCACCTGTAACCCTAAATATATTTAACAGGATGCCAAACTATGTATTATAAGATGCTAAAAAGCAAAACTACATCACAGGCATTTGCATAGAAAGCAGGGAGACACAGAGAGGCAAAACAAAATGGACAACTTGCTAGGGTCTGATTCAAACATCTTTGAAAAATGCTATTTGCTCAAGACTGAGCTACCAAGGAGATTTGTGGCAGCTAGAACTACAATAAAATGGAGATGAAAACTCTGTTTTGTGTCCCTAGAAGGGAGATAAATGAGGGTCAGAATGAAGTTCATTTAAATCCACTGAGCTGATACAGACGGAGTTAGAGAGAGCCGTAAAACGAAATGAAAGGCTCAGTAGAAGCCTGCACAGCCAGTGCTGCAATGTCAGAAACGCAACACAGTGCCATCTGAAACCTACAGGCACCGTAGCAGGACTCGAGGAAAAAAACAACGGTGGCTCTCCTGGGGAAGCCATGCCTGCCTGCACCAGCACTGGAATAACACACCAGAGTCCTGCAATGCAAGCCCCCGAGAGCATATGAATTTTGACGGGTGGTTCAGCAAAGCCTCTGGGGAGGACATCCACTGCTGGAGTAAAACCACCAGAGGAACAGAACTAAGCAACATCTGTTTACAGCAGGGAGGAGTATCTGCCCCTTTCTTTTGCTCTCACTTGGCATCCTCCTTTGGGTCTCTTCTGGGATAGAAGGTGCCTCAAGACAATAGAAAATTAGCTGTAACGCATCCTCTGTGGCTATAACAACTTAACAAGGCTTATCTGGAGACGTGATCTGGGCTTCCAGTTACCCCTGTTCTCCCAGTTCCCTTCCTCGTCAACCACCCCCCCCCCCAAAATATTTGCATCTCAGCTTGACAAGTATTTTGAATTTAAGCTTAATACAAATGTTTGTATCTGTCTGTGCACGCTTAGGAGAAGGTATGAAAAAAACACCCTATTTTAACTCTGCCTCCCCGAAACACGCCTCGTTCCATTTTCCCTTCCCTAACAAACAGAGGGAGCTGAAATAAGGAACATCAACTTTGGAATGCCACTCTACCGAAGGATAACTTATTAAAAATATTAGATTCATCGTTTAAAAAACGAAGGGAAAAAATGACCAGGAAGTTGATGCATCACGGTGTTGCAGTTGTGTCAAGCTCTGGGTAAACATGCAGCAACATGAATGAAATCTGTCCAGAAAGACTGCATTTCAGCGCCAACCACGCAATCGCTGGCCAAACCACTGCATATGTAACAAAAGTTTGATCTCGCCTGCAAGCGCTCAGCTGCGCTTCTGCCATTTCCTGTGGAAAACTGAAGCTCTGAACCACTGTCTCTCAGCCAGCCCTCACCGACACCCAGCCAGCTGCCCCTCAATTCACGCCCATCACGCCGCGGTAGCCCCGGCAGAGCGGCTCGGGGGATGCTCGGCAGCTCCCGTCCAGCCCTCCCCGGGCCGGACACCGCCGTGCAGGGGCAGCCGCACCGCTCCTCCCTCCCCGGCCCCGCGGCCCCGGCGGCAGGTGCGGCGGGGGCCCGCCCAGCGCCCGGGGGGGCGGACGGGAGCCCGCCCGGCGCAACAGGTGGTCGGTGGCGCCCGGTCCCGCCCGGCGGCCGCACTTACCGCTGGCGTTCTTTCCGCAGATGAGGTGCTGGTAGGGCTGCAGCAAGCCCCAGAGCTCGGGGTCGTTGTTGACCGTCTGTTCCAGCGCCTCCAGGGTGAAGCGGGGCGCCTCGCCGCCCTCCTTCTCCTTCTCGGCCGGGGCGGCGGCGGCGGCGGCCGGGGGGCGGCCGGGCGGCGGGAGCGGGGCGGCGGGGCCGGCCAGCACCCGCGCGTGGATGTCGCGGAAGAGGCTCTCGGTGCCGGCGGTGAGGTAGATGGCGGCGTGCTCGTGGATGCGCAGGGCCACGCGGCTGTCCACCATCCAGCGGTAGAACTTGCCCACGGAGAAGGCCAGTCCGCACCGGGCCGACTTTCCGCGGCTGAAGCGGTCGCCGCCGCTGCCGCTCATGTTGTATAGGGACAGGGCGCCGAGGGCGGCTGCCGTGCAGCGGGCCGCCAGCGTCCAGCCCAGGACGATCTCCATGGCGCTCCGCACCTCGTGCTTGGTGCACTTGGCGAAGCGGAGGCTCAGTCGCTGCGCCTCCCGAGCGATGCGCACCAGCGCCCGGCTCACCAGCGTCGAGAGCCGCGCCGCCGCATCCCGGCTCCCGGGGCTGGCGGCGACCGGCGCCCGCGGCTCCCGGCGCGGCGGCGGCGGCAGCAGCAGTGCCTCCACCTCCTCCAGGCTCCAGGGGACCTCCTCAAGGTCGGGCAGGAGCCGGGAGCACTGCTGCCCCGCGCAGTCCAGCACCTCGGAGTCTTCCGCTAGGACGGTGTTGACGGTGTCGAAGCTGTTGTGCCGACTGTGCATGGAGTCAGTTAGGTGCGGCCAGCAGCTTCCTCCATAGGGGTACGCGGGGTGCGAATCCGAGCAGCACAGCGACAAGTTGGAGGAGCGCACCGAGTCCGCCGCACCACCATACCCGGAGTCCAGCGTCAGGTCTTCCAGCGTCCTCACCGCCGTCTTACCTCTCCGGGCCATCGCCGCACTTCATGCTGCACCCGCGGGACCCGGGCGGGGAGCGGCTCAGGGGGACGCGGGGGAACAGAAGCAGCGAGGGGGCGCGGCGTTTCCCGCCGGCCGTTTCGCTTGGCCCCGCTCCGCCAGACGGCAGCGAAGCGGCGGTGCTGCCTGCGCGCTGCTCCCGGCCGAGCCCCGCTGCCGGCCCGGCTCCGGCTCCTGCACTGCGCCGCCGGCCCGACACCGCACCGCAGCGCAGCGCCGGCCAGCGGCCGCGGGGGCGGGGCCATGCAAAGCGCCGCCGGCTCCCAGCCAATGGGGATGCCGGGGGGCGGGGATATGCAAAGCGGCGCGCCCGGCGGCCAATGGGACGGCGCCCTGCGGCGGCCGCGCCTCCCTTGGCTCCGCGGGGCCGCTCCGCTCCGCGCCGCGCGGGCCGGGAGGGGGCGCGGGCCGCCCGCGGAGCTGCCGGGGCGCGGAACCCGCCGGGACCGCGACCTGCGCGGGCAGCACCGCGCGGGCTGGGACTCTGCGCTGCAAAGAGAAGATGGGTTCATGCGGTCCTGGCCCCGCCGGCAGCCGGGGGAGGGCGGCCAGCCGTGTCCTCTGTCCCCGCGGCTCGGAACAGCACGGCTCTGCTACGTGCATGTACGCCGTTCCGCAGGAGTGCGAACTAGAGTTCCGCTCCGGCCCGCACTGGGCTTTCACACCAGCAGTTCCCTGATGTAGCTATAAACAAATTACAGAGAGCGCAGGCACTCACACATCTCATCAGACAGACAAGATGTTTTGAAATCAAGCAGAAACTGCCACGTAAGAATCCCAGACGTCTCTCGAGTCAGGAAGAGCAATTTCCAAATAATTAAAACAAGTACAATAAAACCCTTTGACATTCTTGACGTTAACCCATTAAGTATCGTGAAGGCTTTGACAAGTAAGAATTGTACTGGGCTTAGGGCACATTTCCTATGCACAGTAAGATTGTTTTGTGCAGGACAATTTATCCTCGACTAATGTATTTTAATCTTATATTGCTAGGCTTTAGCTTTATTAGGAGTTGCCTGACTAATGTCCCAGGCAACAGACTGAGAATGTATATGTTTGTGCGCTCTGGTTTTGAAGAAATCTTAACATCCTTTTAAGCGTAAAATACCAGCAAATTTCTATCCCTTTAAGTATAAAAGCCTAGCAAACACATTTCTCTATCATGCCAACAGAGGCAGCCAAAATTCTTGGACAGACAAGGCAAGTCATGTAAGAGATTTCCCCATCCAAGCAAGCCTGGCACTCCTTCAAAATCAGAAGGCTTTTCCTAGAGGAAAGGCACGAGCACAACTACAGGTAGGCTCATCAGTCAGGCTGAGAAGAACTATGACACCACCAAAAACACCAAGAGGGGGTTGCATTCCAGATGAAGCCAAGTGCTGTTAAAAACTGCTTTCTCAGCACAGTCTTGGTCCTTCCACAAGATGCAGTGTGCACTGTGGGTTCCCACAGATTTCCCAAACACCACCATATCCTGATAAATGGTAGAAGAGCTGAGAATAGGAGCGACCTGAACTTAAGCCACTGTCACAAGTGAAGTAAGACGCTGAGGCCTGTGCTGCTGGCAACAGCCCGTCTTGGGGCTGGCTCACCAAAAATGAGAGCATACCTCGAGAGTAAAATCCTGTGGACTTTGCAGCAATCCAGCATTATATCTGGCCGTAGAGCCCTCTGCTGTCTTCACCACCTCAGTGCAGTGGTTGCTCAAAATTCCCCTTTCCATTTGGTAGAAGGAAAGCACCACCAGGACTAAACCCTTCAGGATAGTTATTTTTCTTACTCCACTTGACTCTGTCCTTATGCTCTCACAGAATGCCACAACTGTGCATGCTGAGCATATGAGAGCAAGTCAAACTCAGGAAAAGTTCAAGCTGGGGAGGTTTTCTAGTAATTGGTTTGTAGGGTTTCATAGAGACACAAGGTGGGCATCCAGGGAGGATGAAACAAAAGAAGTGAGTGTTTTGTTCACCAGCCTTTGTGAAGAATGGTGCTGCAGAGGTCAACATCCCCCGTGGGTGCTGCATAATTTTTAGGCTACAACATTGCATTGAGATGAATAGGATAAATGAGAAGTGGACAGTTGTCTTGGGCACGCAGACTCAGGCATTTCTATGGTTGACTCAGAAACAGTTTGGATTTCTAAAGAGGTTGGGGTTTCATTTTTTTTTAATTCAGAAAGCAAAATATTGGGTCTCACTAGAGATTTTGTAGCTGCAACCTTGCACACAGCAGTTTGATTCGCAGTCACACTACCAGCTCGGAAGATGTTGCAATACTCGGACTCATCAAAGGTACATCAGCAGCACTAGGCCGGTTTAAACTTTCGAAAGTGGTAGTAAGAAGTTCTGACTCATTTGTTCAGAAGACTAATTACCTTCCTATTGAAAGGGCTGAAGTTCAAGTAAGTTCAGCGTGACCAGTCTGGATCTCCGGTGATCTTTTGGTACCCAAAGAATTTCACCTGCCCAGGTATGGATACGCTGGCTGCTGCATCCTGAAGTGAGATTCTGCGTTATTTGGAAAGTGCTCCTTAAACAGGATTCTTTAAACCACCCTCGGAAAAGACAGGATCAAACAGTTTGGAGCAAAACCCACCCCTGCAACATGTACAGTGCCTGCATGGGATGAGCTCTGGAGACAGTCCTTAGCTTTAATCCAGAAAGGGCACCACACCTCTCCTGGCCTAGGAGGAAGGGCAGGTGTCTGCAGCTGTGCTCCATTCTGCAAGCCTTACAGCCAGGGTCATTTGCCTAAGAGACAAGAACACCCACTGCAGAAAACAAAGTCCCTTTATATGTCAAAGGCTGGGTGGAAACAATTTTCAGCTTGTTGGAGACAGGAACATCAATTATCCTTACAGACAATTCAGACAGGGACTGATTAAGTACCATACCAAGATGATAAGTGCCAGCTAAAACTCAGAAAGAGGGAAATTGAACCACATTTTAAAAAGGTGCTTAGGGCAAATTTAAGTGAATGGAAAGTTGCCATTTTTATAGGGAGAACACCAAGTGCTCCAATGCTTTCCTTCCCCACCCAGTCAACTGCCTGCAAAAGGCATCCTTTTGCCAGCAGTAACAAAACCACGACAGCAAACAGGCTGCCAGACAGAGCAGCAATTCACCTAGGATCAGGCCACTCCATGTAATTTTTGTATTCAAAATTCAATGTGCTGCACTGCAGTAACAGCTCAGATCAAAAGCAGAATTTGCAGGATCTCCCAGTGCAATCTCCAGCTGCTAGGAACAAGCAGCAAACCTTAAGAGGGCCTTGCTTATATTGCTGGGGAAGTCGGAGTGCTAGTGTTTCTAATCACAGAAACAGCAGTTCATTTACAAAGCAAAGGTATATTATTCCTGTAGCAGTAAAGCAGGTGTGAATGCACATCCCTGGCAGAGGAGCCTTCGGGGCTGTAGCATGTGTACAGTGAGCTGCAAAGAACACACCCATCAAAGGAGCTGAGTGTTGGCACCAGGTATCACCATCCCTGCAGGACCAGTGGGAGACTGCTGCCAACTGTTTCGACAAGCAGGCTCAGGGAGATGACTCTAGTGTTGTTCCTCAAACACACACAACTCCAAAAGCAGTGGGAATGAGTGATGCAATGAGGCCACCGGCTTGCCAGCTGGAAGGGAAACACTGGTGGTGCCTCCAGCCTGAGTGGGAGGGAAGAACACGTGGCAGGCGGGTGCCACACCAGCCGCTTTTTCCCGATCAGTTCCATCCTGCTGATTTCAGCAGGAAGCTGAATTAGGACCCCTGGCTAGGACTTAGCAGGAACCATTGCTCCACGGAGGAGCAAGATTCAATTATCAGCTTCCCCTCTTGCAGACACTAAGGAACAGGGCTGCCCCTATATTCCAGCTGACTACTGCTTAGCCAGGGGCAGCCGCCTGCCTGTATTCCTCTCCTGTGCAAAAGCAGCAGCATCAACTTCCCACTGAGCTCAAGACCCTTCCCTACTTTCTTCCTGCAGCCCCCGTGTGCTGAGAGTGGAGTTTCGTAACAGATGTGTTGACTTGTGCCTGACATGGAAGGGAGAGATTACTTGAGATTTCTCAAAAGACACGAGCTGAGGATGCTCTGAGAAACTGCCAGCCTAAACCAAATCTTGCCTCGTATAACAAAGCTGTGGAGCCCATGGCTATTGTACAGTTTGAAGCCAAGAGCACAAATGATTTCAGAAAGAGCTCTGAAATTCCTGGAGGCTAAAGACTGGTAGCTGTTAAACACAATGGTGCATGTTCAATCTTCATCTCAGAAAGTTTCTCAACAGCTGTTTGCCAGAAATGGGGATGTTATGCCAGGGGACAGAGGACTTTGTAATCGCTCAGTTACTCAATGGGTCTGTCGATGGCTATGCAAGATGAGATTCCTCACTGCAGAAACAGGGCCAGAGCTCCCAAGGCAGTTCTTTGCTTTAGAAACTTACTTCCACAGCAGGCAAGGGCGTTCATTACCACCAGTTCACAACTGCACCTTGGTTCTGCACTGCCAACACAGAAGTATTTGCTATCTTTACAAGATACTGGATCTTGTCCTTTGTTCTAAGACAGGATCAACTGCAATCTCTACATGAATCTTGACAGGTTTTAAAACTTTTCTTTAAACCATCCATGACAAAGCTTCTAGAACTTCCCTGGGAGTTCTCTTTCCAAGTCCAAATAGTCTTACTGTTCAAAACAGCCTTCCTAACACTGATCTAACTTTGCCTCAAATGCAAAGAATAAAAAGATGCTACCAAACCTTTTTACTGGTCTGGACCAGCATCTCTGTCTTGTTTACCCTTAGGCAGTATTAAAAGCATATAGAGCCAAGCAGAATACAAGTTAGCCCCAGCCAGTAAGTATAGGTTCTTCTCACATTGTGCTACACCACTCCAAAAAGCATAACAGTGTTTGCATGCTTTATGTGCAGTAAGATTATACATACATACTGTGTTTTGATCAGAACCAAAAGAAACAGGAATAGCAGGCTTCCCAGAGGACAGACACAAGGAAAGTCTGTTCAGCCAGTGGTAATTTTCATTCCCATCCAAAATATGACAAACCTGCATAAGGGATATATGTATGAGTATATGGGAAAACAGTTTAAAGGTGAAATCTGAAGTGACAAATGTGCCTGAGATCATCAGTGGCTGTCAAGTAAGCCAGCCCTTTACTCTCCCCTTGGGGGAATGCCCAGCATAAAGCTTTTTCAAGTTACTCTATGTAATAAATTATGGTTGTATTAAAAATTCGGAGTATATAAGAAAGATATGTTTTGTAGAAACAAAACAAAATATAAAGCATGGAAAAGCCTCTCCCCCCCCCCAAGTGGGATGAGGCTTTCTGCCGAGGGGTTGCTGATTACCAGCAACGCCCAAGATAACTAACCAAAACCGGCCCATCAACCCAAACAAACACACAGGACACGGACCATCAGGAAAACAATGACACTAGCTCGGGAAATTATCTACCTCCGGATCCAAGCAACGCCCTGCGGATTCCAGTGGGTAGAGAAACTGATCAATCGAAAAAGACAAGTTCCAAAAGAAAAGCTTCGCCAGACTCAAACATCTCTGTGTCGAAAAAGCAATCAGGGAAAACAAAGGAGGAAACCCGGCCAAGATATTCATCGGCACCAACCCGGATTCCACCACCCTGTCATGAAAAACTTAACTTTGCAACACACAGAGTCTCCTTTGCATGAGAGGAGACTCTGGCCGGACACAAAAATAATGTCATCATTCTAGGTCAGGAAATCCATTCACTGGACAATCAAGGACACTTGGTGAATGGAACTTGCCTGGAATTTTGGCCTGAGGACTTAAAAATCCTATAAAACCCCAATCCTGAGGATGCTCAGACGTGGATTTGGGAAACCTATACCTCCGGTGTAGACCCCTGTCCACCCAGCGCTGCGCTGTTCTTTTTATTGTGGGTTTTTATCGCTGTTTCTGTTTATTATTGTTTTTTTAATAAATTTCTCTTTGATTTTATCCCAAAATTGCCTTTGCATTTATAACAGATTGGTGCCGTGACTCGGATCGGAAAAACTGTGGGAGAACCTCGCTATCCAGGGGGGTACCCCCGCTGATTTCAGCGGCCTGGGAAGCCGAGAACCTCCGCAGTTCACTCCGACACCCGAACCAAATTTAGGCTGAGGTAAAAACCACAATAAAAGAGAAAATACGGATCCAGGAAGAGCTCGGGAAGAGAAGCCGCGGCTTGGTAGCTCATAAAAAGTCAGTTGTGCACGAAGACATCCTCGCAGGAAAATTGCTGTAAGTACTGCAAGGTTGAGCGGAGTGATTGGGCAAGCGTGTGTGAGACGTGATCTGATCACGGAGCGAGAGCGGACTCCAAAGCCGCGGTTCCATCCTCCCGCGAGGGAATTGGCCGGCCACGGAGGAAGCGAGTCGGGGTGAGAGGACTCTCTCTACACGTTTGTAAAGCCTGGGGCCAAAGGGGTGCTCTGGGGGACCGATCACGAAGGGCTGGAAGAGGAAGAGGACGTCCAGTAGAGCTCGGGAAAGAGTAAACTCTTCTAGCAATCAGGACCCAGGAGAGGTCCGGAGGAGAGATCAAAGCGCTAAGAAAAACCCCGGAACAGCAATCCGAGAAGGTGAGTATTAGCAGACTTTTTGACTCTCAAACTACAAACACAACGCAGAATACTAGGTAAGACTTTTGTTTTTTTCCTTCACCATGGGACAGAAAAAGAGTAAAATGCAAAAGCCAGTAGACACGAGAAACCCTTCCATAGAAACGAAGGAATTGTTAGACATCCCACCAGAAAGTCCTTTGGGTTGGTTGTTAAAAGAGTGGGAAAATTGCCCTGAAAGGAAAAAGAAGTCCAAGGCAAAAATGATCTACTATTGTGCCGAGGTTTGGGGTGGACAGAAACTGAGGCCCCATCTCACTTGGCCAATATTAGGAACATTTGAAAGGTGGACGTGCAATGAGCTACTCTCGTATGTAGAGAGCAAGGTTCCCTCGGACTCCGAGGAACCGGAATATGCCCGACTCTGGCTAAAGGCCAGAGTAGGACTATTTCCGATCAAACTAAAAGATGAAACAAAAACAGAAACCTGGGAGCCCCTGGATCATTTACCTCCTCCATACCACGGGCTGGCAGGGTCTCCCGTGGTGGACCAAGTGGTGCCATCAGCTCCCACGAGCCAGCTGGCACAACCAAGTGAAGCACACACATCGCGAACAGGGGAACCGGCGCCAGCAGTGGTTCCGGTGGCCCCTCCCCTGGCTCCTCCTGTGGGAACCGCGACCGCCGCGGTTTCCCAAGAAACCATGGTAGCGCAAAATAGGGGATCTCCGTATCCCCCATTGCCCGTCCCGTTGCCCCAGCCAGATCCCCCAACTTTGGAAAGGGGGATCCTTCATAATAACCTAGCGGCAACTGATTTTTCATCAGCAATAAAGGAACAAACTCTCAAAAACCCCTATTCCCCCCCCGCAAGCAGGACTCGGTTTAAGTCTAGACAGATGAGTGAGGAATGGGAAGAGAATGAGAGTAGGCACAGAATGTTCCCTCTCAGGGAAGTGCCTACTGCTCCAGGAGTGATTGGATTTGTGAATGTACCCCTAAATTCAGGGGATGTGCGGGCATTTAAGAAAGAGATGGGAAGATTGTTGGATGATCCGTTTGGAGTGGCAGAAAGGTTGGATGAATTTTTAGGCAGTAGCATTTATACCTATGAAGATCTCATGGCTATCTTGAGATCTCTGTTTAGTCAAGAGGAAAGAGAAATGATTAAACAAGCTGGTATCAGGGAGTGGGAGCGGCGAAACCCTCAGGGAACGCCAGGCACTCAAAAGTGGCCGAGCGTAAGCCCGAGTTGGAGCGCCCAAACAGAGGATGGTAGAAGGAGCATGAATGATTTAAGGAATATAATTGTGCAAGGAATAAGGGAAGCGGTTCCCCGGGGCCAAAATATTAGTAAGGTGTTTGGGGAATGTCAGGGGAAAGAGGAATCCCCCACCGAGTGGTTGGAAAGATTACGGCGAAGTCTGCAGATCTATTCTGGGACGGACCCTAGTTCTCCGGTAGGAGAAGTGTTACTTAAAACACAGTTCGTGGCGAAATCATGGGAGGATATTAGAAAGAAATTGGAAAAGATTGAAGGGTGGCAGGAGAAAGGTCTCCAAGAGCTTCTGAGGGAAGCTCAAAAGATTTACATGAGGAGAGAAGACGAGAAACAGAAACTTCAGGCCAAAATACTGGTGGCCGCAGTAAAAGAAGCTCAGAAACAAGAACAGACACACGGCAAGTTTAAAACAGCACCGAAAAAGCCGCAGGAGCCACAGAAGAATGGCTCCGCCCCGCGGAGAGATCCCCCAGAATGTTTTTACTGTAAGAAAGTAGGACACATACAAAGGAATTGCCACCAGAAAATAAAAGATGAAAAGGTATTTCAAGAAGATTAGGGAAGTCTTGGGCTCTTTCAGATGGGGATGATAACAGCTAAAGAGCCCTTGATAAAATTAAAAGTAGGTCCCCATCGCGAGGAAATAGAATTTTTGGTTGACACGGGAGCTGAGAGAAGCACCCTGCAAAAATTACCACGGGGATGCGTGGTAAGTAAGGAAAAGGTAGTGGTAATCGGTGCGAAGGGAGATCCCTTCAAAGTTTCTGTAATTAAAAATGTGGAAATAGAGTCTGAAAATAAAATATGCCTAGGAAATTTGTTATTAGTAGAAGAAGCCGATTACAATTTGTTAGGAAGAGATATGATTGTCTCATTGGGTATAAACATTGTCGTAAAGAATTCTGAATTAGTAATAAAGATATTCCATTTGACTCCAAAAGATGAAAGGGAAATCGATCCCAAAGTGTGGCATTCAAAAGGGGAGGTGGGGAAATTAGATATTACCCCCATCAAAATTGAAATAGAAAACCCAGAGGACCCGATAAGGGTAAAACAATATCCCATCCCGATAGAAGGGAAAAGGGGTCTGAAACTAGTAATTGATGACCTCCTTAGAGGAGGTACCCTCGAACCCTGCATGTCTCAACATAACACCCCCATCCTGGCAGTGAAGAAAGCGGATGGGAGCTTCCGACTGGTGCAGGATCTCAGGGCAGTAAATGCTAGAACCCGAACCAGGTTTCCGGTAGTGGCAAATCCTTATACTTTACTTAACAGACTCTCACCCGAGGATGTATGGTACAGTGTAATTGATTTAAAAGACGCATTTTGGACTTGTCCTTTGGATGAAGGGAGTAGGAACTTCTTTGCCTTTCAATGGGAGGATCCGGACACAAACAGAAATCAACAGTTAAGGTGGACGGTCCTCCCACAGGGGTTTGTGGAATCACCCAATTTATTTGGACAGGCATTGGAACAATTACTTACTGAATTCATTCCAGAAGAAGGGACAAAGCTCTTACAATATGTAGATGATTTATTAATTGCTGGAACCATGGAGGAAAAGGTCAGAAAAAGTACAATTTCATTATTGAATTTTCTGGGGAAAAAGGGGTTGAAAGTATCAAAATCCAAACTGCAGTTCACGGAGCCCGAGGTAAAATATCTGGGACATTGGATTTCTCAGGGGAAAAAGATGCTAGATCCTGACAGAGTGGCCGGGATTCTGGTGCTCCCAGCCCCAAAAACGAAAAGACAAATCAGGCAATTTTTAGGGCTCCTGGGATATTGCAGACAGTGGATTGAAGGATACAGTGAAAAAGTAAAATTTTTGTATGAGAGATTAAACACAGATAGAGTAAAATGGACCACACAGGATGAAAGCAAGTTTCAGGAATTGAAAACTGCACTTATAACTGCTCCTGTTCTAACCTTGCCAGACACAAATAAAGAATTCCAGCTATTTGTTGATGTAAGTGGACAAACAGCCCAAGGAGTTCTGACCCAGGAGTGGGCAGAAAAGAAAAAGCCCATAGGATTTTTATCAAAAATCCTAGATCCAGTCAGTCGAGGGTGGCCCACTTGCTTGCAAGCAATTGTTGCAGTAGCTCTGTTAGTCGGGGAAGCAAAAAAGATAACTTTTGGAGCCTCTTTGACAGTCTACACCCCACACGATGTAAGAAATATCTTACAACAAAAAGCCGAGAAATGGCTAACTGATTCGAGGCTTCTGAAATATGAAGCCATGCTAATTAGTTCGCCGGGCCTCGAGTTGAGGACAACTACTGTCCAAAACCCGGCGCAGTTTTTGTTTGGGGAACCAACAGGTGAGCTGTTGCATAATTGCATTGAAGCAGTGGAATTGCAAACTAAGGTAAGACCAGACCTGGAAGATCAAGAGTTAGAGGGGGGAGAAAAATGGTTTATTGATGGTTCATCAAAAGTGGTAGAAGGAAAAAGAAAGTCAGGTTATGCCATCATAAATGGTAAGACCGAACAAATCATAGAATCAGGTCCTTTGCAAGCATGTTGGTCGGCTCAAGCCTGTGAACTGTTTGCACTCTTAAGAGCCCTCAAAGGCCTGAAGGGAAAAAGGGGAACTATTTTCACCGATTCGAAGTATGCATTTGGGGTAGTGCATACTTTTGGAAAAATATGGGAAGAAAGAGGTTTAATAAACACCAAGGGAAAAAGATTAATACATGGAGAAATAATTAAACAAATCTTAGAAGCTATCAGGGAGCCCCAGGAGATATCAGTAGTCCATGTAAAAGGACACCAAACTGGGTGGCGGTTTCACACCAGGGGAAACAATCTAGCGGACAAAGAGGCGAAACGAGCTGCGTTACTGGCGGTAAGTATTCCCGAGATCAGTCCCAAAGAAACCCCAGAAGTGTCCGTGTTTCCTTCAGAGAAGGAGCAAGAAGATTTCCAGAAGGTAGGTGGATATTTTAAAGAAAATAAATGGTGGTTGCCAGACGGGAGGGAGCTGGTTCCAAAAAGTATAGCGAGAGGAATACTCAGGAGATTGCATGAACAAACCCACTGGGGAACCCGGGCACTGGCTGAACAATTTTTAAAATTTTTCGGATGTAAAGGAATCTTTGAACTTGCCAAGCAAGAGGTACAGGGGTGCGTGATATGCCAGAAAGTAAATCGTGCCAATTCAAAACAAACAAATTGGGGTGGCCGGCCACTTTCGTATAGGCCATTCGAGAGAATCCAGGTAGATTTCACGGAACTACCAAAGATTGGGAGAAATAGATATTTATTAGTGATAGTGGATAAACTGACACATTGGGTCGAGGCATTTCCCAGAGCAAAGGCTACGGCCCAAACCGTGTCTAAAATTCTACTAGAGGAAATAATTCCTAGATATGGGATAGTAGACCATATCGATTCTGATCAAGGGACTCACTTCACTTCCAAAATCATCAAACAACTGTCAGAGGCATTGGGAATCAGATGGCAATATCACACCCCCTGGCACCCTCAAAGCTCGGGACAGGTGGAAAGGATGAATCAAACCTTAAAGTCGCAATTATCCAAATTAATAATCGAAACAAAAATGACTTGGATCCGATGTCTTCCTTTAGCTTTGTTAAACATCCGGACCATGCCTCATTCTGAAACCGGTTTATCCCCTTTTGAAATGCTATATGGAATGCCATATAGGCATGGGATGCCGGTGGCACACCCTCAAATAGAGGATGTGCAATTACAACCTTATCTCATTTCTATAAATAAAAATCTACAGGAACTCCGGAAAAAGGGATTGATTCCTCAGAGCACAACATTGGGATTTCCAGTTCACAAAATCCAGCCGGGCGACAAAGTATTGATTAAAGTGTGGAGGGAACTTCCCCTCAGTCCGCATTGGGAAGGTCCCTTCCTCGTTCTCCTGACCACGGACACTGCTGTGCGAACGGCCGAGAAAGGGTGGACACACTTTTCTCGGGCCAAGAAGGTTCCGGATTGCCAAGCCCCCGAGTGGAAGATCACCACCCCGCCAGGAGATTTGAAAATCAAGCTCCGAAGGCACAACAAATGAACAATAGCGAGAAGATAAGTTGTAATATCCGCGATTGTTATTGTTTCCCGTTTATACATTTTAAGTGCGCTTATTGTAAGCAGATTTGGGTAACTCATTGCATAAGGGGTTATAAACCAAGGGGATTGTGCACTAGGTGCTACGAAAAAGAGCTAGACCAGACCAATCGATTCCTGATACTTGCGACTCGAGCGGGCCTTTTGGAACTTGACTCTCCGGAGTGGTTCCTGTTTTACCAAAAAGGATTAAGGGGTCAGCTTGATTGCAAAGCAGACCCCTTGGAAATTGAGTGCCGAAGGACCGTAAAAGTACCTTGTAGATTTGAACCAGTTAAAGCCTCTCGGTGGGCAACCTTCAAGCGGAGGTTTGCCATCAGGACATCAAGGGCCCCTGAAGACAGTCCTTGCTGCCGGGAAGATGGTTATCCCCGCCGTATACTTTTGTACGGGCGGAGGGAATGGCAGAGGGATGCAATTGTGGGGAATCCTGATGTCCCTGAGCCTAGTCATGTACTCGATCAAGAAAATAGAGGCCGAGGCCCCCCTAGGGGAGGCTCCCCAGGGGAAGTGTGAGCAGTGTCAGACTGCCCCAGAAAACGAGCTCATGACCAAGTGCCCTTCAGAACTACAGGCAGGTATTTGTTGGTTAAACGGCACTCAGTTTGAATTGTGTAAATCAGAAAGGAAAATCTGGTGCTCAAACTCGAGAGTAAGTATCGAGGAAAAACCTATTCGGAACTTGGAAGGAATAGGGGCTGCTGAGACCCACTTCCGAAACAAAAGAGAAATAAAGGGAATTCCCCCAATCGAGGTCTGTGGACAGTGTAATAAGACTGTCTGGATTGGGGGAAAGAAGCATTCGACGTTTTTGGCATACCACCGAGTTAACCCTACCTGCTACAATGAAGCAAGCTTAAAACCGTGCATGATGGGGGGAAAGCTGTACTGGGAAGGGAAAAATGTAAAACACGAGACAAGGCTGACATTCAATAATGAACCTATAATTTTGGAATTATTGAAGTCAGACGATGAGAACTCGTGTCTTCAATTCGACCCAGTGTTTTGCTTTTCAAAGGATGAAAAGGGATTGGATCCAGAGAGTAAAATAAAGCAAATAGCTATAGATTTAAAACGGAAAGAAATGGAAAATAAAAAGAAAAGGCTGGAGCAAGAGAGGTTAAACTCTCTCAGCGAACAATATGAATTATTAGAGAAACAATACGATAATTGGAAGTTACCCAGCCCTAACCAAAACTTGTTTGTTGACTTAATGCAGGAAATAGCCACTGAATTAGGTATATCCAACTGCTGGATATGCGGTGGTTTAAAATCAGCAGAGAGGTGGCCATGGAAAGGAGAGGGATTGACCCCGGAACAAATATTAAAAGGGACAGAATTAAAATTCTCAAAAACTACCCGGAGGCCAGAGGGATGGGTCATAGATGACCGAATAATTGGAACGTTTTGCATTAGCCGGGAGGGAAAAGAGTTTACCGATTTGGTAGGATACACTCCGTGTGTGAATACACTCACGGTAAACTCAGAAAAGAAAACAAAAATCTGGCACCCGGAATCGCCCGAAGGATATTGGATCTCCTATCGGGAAAACAATTGTGAATGGGTAGAAACTATTGGATTGTGTTGGAACAAGAAACCGGGGGCCAATCCCTTCCATGTTTTCATAGGCCTGAGGGATTATTGGGAGGATCCGGCAAAAACTAATAAAAACTGGGAAGCTCCCGATGGAATTTACTGGATATGCGGGAAAAAGGCATACAGTGAATTACCTCGGAAGTGGAAAGGGTCATGCACACTGGGACTAATTCGGCCGTTTTTCTTCACCCTACCAAAAGATGAGAGTAAATCCCTAGGGGCTCCCCTCTTTGAAACTTTAGCTCGACAAAAGAGGGATCTAAAAAAGATATTACCGATAGCAGGAGGGAGCCAGAAATGGAACGAGGAGGAATGGCCGGCCGAGAGAATCATACAATACTATGGTCCGGCCACCTGGGCGAATGATGGCAGTTGGGGTTATAGAACCCCCATTTATCTTCTGAATCGGCTCATTCGACTGCAAGCGGTAATGGAGGTAGTTTCCAATCACACCTCAGAAGCCCTGGAACTCCTAGCAAGGCAACATTCTCAAATGAGGGCCTTTGTTTACCAGAACAGACTAGCCCTCGATTACTTGCTAGCTGAGGAGGGAGGGGTGTGCGGGAGATTCAATGAATCGGAGTGTTGCATGGAAATAGATGATTATGGCGAAACTATAAAGGGACTAGCTGCGGAAATCAAGAAAGTGGCACATGTGCCCGTTCAAAAATGGAATTCTATTCTACAAGCCTCTTGGTGGGACCAAATTTTCGGTCAAGGGGCTTGGTGGAAAAAGCTAGTGTTCTTTATAGGATGTTCAATAGCCGGAATCATCTTTTTACCTTGTTTAATTCCTTGCCTGATTAGGCTAATACAATCTGTAGTGCAAGGAATGCAAATTGCCGCCCTCCCAATAGATCCAGAAAAATCACAAGATAAAAGTGCCCTTCTTTCTAAATTACTGGTTTTAGAAGAAGAGAAAGAGAGTAATAAGGCATTAAGGGCCTTAGAAAAATTTGAAAACGAACATATGCTGACCACCAAAATTGACAATTAGACAAAGAAAAAATAATGATGGAAAAAGAATAAGAAAAGGATACTTTTCTTTAAAAAGAGTGTAAAATAACGAATTTTTAAATGTGATAAATTATTAGGTGGGGGACTGTAATAAATTATGGTTGTATTAAAAATTCGGAGTATATAAGAAAGATATGTTTTGTAGAAACAAAACAAAATATAAAGCATGGAAAAGCCTCTCCCCCCCCCCAAGTGGGATGAGGCTTTCTGCCGAGGGGTTGCTGATTACCAGCAACGCCCAAGATAACTAACCAAAACCGGCCCATCAACCCAAACAAACACACAGGACACGGACCATCAGGAAAACAATGACACTAGCTCGGGAAATTATCTACCTCCGGATCCAAGCAACGCCCTGCGGATTCCAGTGGGTAGAGAAACTGATCAATCGAAAAAGACAAGTTCCAAAAGAAAAGCTTCGCCAGACTCAAACATCTCTGTGTCGAAAAAGCAATCAGGGAAAACAAAGGAGGAAACCCGGCCAAGATATTCATCGGCACCAACCCGGATTCCACCACCCTGTCATGAAAAACTTAACTTTGCAACACACAGAGTCTCCTTTGCATGAGAGGAGACTCTGGCCGGACACAAAAATAATGTCATCATTCTAGGTCAGGAAATCCATTCACTGGACAATCAAGGACACTTGGTGAATGGAACTTGCCTGGAATTTTGGCCTGAGGACTTAAAAATCCTATAAAACCCCAATCCTGAGGATGCTCAGACGTGGATTTGGGAAACCTATACCTCCGGTGTAGACCCCTGTCCACCCAGCGCTGCGCTGTTCTTTTTATTGTGGGTTTTTATCGCTGTTTCTGTTTATTATTGTTTTTTTAATAAATTTCTCTTTGATTTTATCCCAAAATTGCCTTTGCATTTATAACACTCTACCATTTTAAGTAATTGCTTCTCTCTGTCTGTCACCAGTGAAATCCTCTTCCTACTTGGTAGTTCAGCAATGACAGTTTATCTTCTCAAGGAGCAGAATGCTCAGACTTGCTGGCTGTTTGCAGGGGTTCAGCCTCACAGAGTAACCATGCTTGCTGCATCCTGATGCTGTGAGGAGATGACAAGTGCTGTGGCCTCACTAGGCCCATGATGTGTCATGCCGTGCATCTGAATACAATCCCTAAGGGGTTGTAGTCATTTGTATTTGTTTTCAATTTAAAAGTCAGTTCTGATTTTGGAAGAAAATAAATATTTTGTAGGTTTTAAATACTATTCTTCATGGTACTGTTGTCCATGCAATTTTAAGAGGAACAGGTTCTACAATATGACATTTCCCTCTGGCACGTGTGCAAAAGGAAAGGAAAGATATAAGCCATAATGCTCTCTATTGTCCCGTCTCATGGGGTCTTCTTTTAAAACAGAGCAGAAGAAAAAGACTAGAGAAGGTTATCTTTAAATCCATTCACACCTCTGCTTCTTGCCAGCACTTCAGGCTTTCTTACATTTCTGCTATTAAAAAAGCATGATGTCTTATTCCCAGCCAGCACTATTTGACGATGGAAACTCCCAGGTAAAGACTTTCTCAGTTTTCCCATTTAATGCTTTTTTTTGCCATAAGGGTTTCTTTGCAGGTAGACAAAAACATTGCCATTCACATAGCTCTCCTCTGCACCACAAGCTCCCATCTTCACCGTGCACACTGCCACATCTGAGGTCCTGCTCCCAGGATGTCTGGTGGCCTCAGTACTACATCCACTCATGGGTGGGTGGGCTGCAAAACAAGCAGCCTCAGCCATCTCAGCAGGGAACAGCTCTTACACCACCACCCTCCAGGCCAGTTCCAGGAGAAGGGGATTTTGCAAACACGTTCCCTACATCACTCTTTTCTTATATAAGCAGGCAAAGATTTTTTTCCCCCCTTCCCCGTGCAATAACTGGGGGAGGTGTTAGTGAGCTGTAGGCCTACCCTATTGCAAAGCATGATTAAGAGACTAATAATTCCCTGATATAAAGTGGGAACTTTCTATTTGTAGACAAATCAAAAAAGAAGCCATTTTAAGATGAAGTTTTTTGTGGATTTTTTTTTTTCCTTCTGAAAATAAGAAAACAAAACCTAAAGATTTTGGCATAATATTTAAAGAACTGAGCAGTATAATGTAGTGTCAATCCCTTTCCTTTGTCCTAGCACTTACAACTTCTTTTGCTTGATTTCTCTTCAAAAGTTGATCAAAGCTCTGTATTTTTTTAGACATTACAGCATTCTGTTCATTCTTTGACTGACCAAAAGTATTGCTGAAATGCTCATAAATAAATTAGGAAAAAAAAAGCCTACACCCAGCTCGCCTCAAATCAAGTAAGAACCAGCTCCAGAAAAACTCATATTGTTTTAAATGCTTTTTCTTGCAGAGGTATCACATCACTGCAGTCTACCAGGTTCAACAACAATGGTACATGTAGCAACATATTATGCAAATTATTTTTTTTTCTAAGATTAATAGTAATTTTTAAAGATTAACAGTAGAGAACACTAGGCAACGAGAACTGGCATTTCTGAACTCTGGCATGAGGTGTGTTTCATCATTGTATGGGGCCCTGACATGGTGCAGTGAGGTCCAGGACAGGTCCCTGGTGAGTCAGAAATTAGGGGCACAGCAAGATGGGAAGATGGGAAGGGGAAGGCCAGGTCTGTGCTCTGGGGAATGCACTTGCACGAGGTTATGATTGGTTTCGGATAATTGAGGACTCACCCCGCAAGGGTGGCGGCCTCCACAGGAGAGCAAATATTTCCTGTGAACCCAGTGTGGCTTCTGAGTAGCTGTTTTCAGGAACTGGAAAGTTATTACAGACACCTGATTTCACACATGGTGAAGGTGGGAACAAATAATAAAATGTTTGTAGGAAATCTTTCCCTCTAATCAACCCATAATCCTCACTTTTCTCCACCCTCTCCCACTCTCTCTCACATTACTGGGAGTAGACAAACCGTTTATGTGGCACACAGATATTATGCTTTTTCTACTTTATACAACCAGCTACCTACTGTAGTTTCATGTAGTTTCATGTACTTTAAGAAATATGAGCTACCAAACTGCCTCTTCCAATTGTTGTAATTTCAAGTATTTTTTGCATTTGCAGATGCCTGAAGGGTGGGAAACAAGCGCTGCAGAAACAGTGAGAAGGGCTGGAAACCATTTTTCCCTCACATCAGAAGCTCTCAAATGACCTGTATCTCATTTAGAAACCTGTCAAAACACCTCTCCAAACAAGCAACTTTTTCTCCTTTCAGAGTTCCCTATTGTACATCTTGAAATACCTCAAGGCTGATGTCAGTTGCAAAGATAAAATAACATTTCCGGTACCTGAAACAGGGGCTGGCAGGGGCTCGCACTTGACAGCTGCTGGATGCTTGAAGGAGACTGTAAATAAAGAACAGGAGTTTACCCAGGTCGGGGAGGAGGTGCGGGTTAAGCACACACACGGTTTTATCCTGTAGTTACAAGGACTGTGGCTAATGTCATGAGGCTAATGATACAATTTGCCCTTGCTCCTGTCCCCCGCGGGCAGGGCTTGTGTGCTGGAAAGTGCCTGTAAGTGGCTGCTGCACACACGCTGCACAAGCTAGGTGGGGCCCGGTTTGTAAGCACAAATGGTTGAGGCCCTGGTAAAGACTAATCCTGTGATTTTCTTCAGCTGAGTTTCCACAGACTACCACAATGCCTCTCCACAGACTCACAATGCGTGAGGTTTGTTGACCCCGAGCACAGAAGCTCTGTGGTGATGGTGACAACCCATTGCCTGCATCTGGACTCCCATCTAAATTTCAGTCCCTGAAATAATTTAGGAATTTCCCTCCTTAGGAAAGTCCCTTTCCTTAGGAACTCCCTGAATCCTCACACGTCTTGGTGCTCATGGACCTGGACAAATCACTTTGTGTCTCTGAGCCTATACTTTCCAACAGTAAAACCGAGATAATTATCTTGACCTTCTTCATAAAGTGCCTTGCAAACGCTGGACAACAGCTGAGTACTATCATTATTATTATACAAAATAATCCATTATGGCCACCGGATGCCAGAGAAGAAATGAATGATGGCGGGAGTCCACATAAACACTGTGTGAGATCAATGCAGGCACTATTACAGTGTTGATCTGGTCTCCTAGTGTGTGTTCCCACAAATCCACATGGGGATGAAAAATCCAAACATATCTCTTGGCTGACAACTGAGTGAAGCTATGTTGCAGGGAGGAAAAAAACATCTAACCCCATTGCATTAACCAAACTACATAGTTTCTGCTTTGATCACAGAAGGAAAAAAGTTATTTTGGCCAAGTTTTCTGCATATGAAGAGAATTGTTTTCAGTTTGTTTTGGGGATTACTTTTGCAGATGAGCCATCTGAGTCTGATATTAAGAAGGCGCATTTAAATGTTTAACACTCTGTCAAAGTGAGGCACTCATCAGCTTTAAAAATTAAAAATTGTCTGGGAACAAAAGCACTGTCCTGCTTGCTGACAATGGGAAAGAAAAATCCCAAACTCCATGCAAGCTCAAAAGAGCACCTTCTATACTCCACTGAGCAAAGAGGCAAACAGGAGAATGAATTCAATGTTTTTCTAGGAAAGCTTCAGAAGAAACCTGCTTAATTCCATGCTGTGCTAAAGTCCAAATCCATTTGCTACTTTGTTGTTGAGAAAAATGTCTGCTTCCAACCCTCCCTCTACACACCCCAGACATCACCAGTCAACGCCCATTAAAGCTTTAGAGGATCTACCACAAAAGTAAAAGACGCTTAAGTGTAGTCAAAGAGAAGTGCATTGCTTTAATTCTTATAATGGCCCAAGTCTTGCATTTTTAACAAGGGTGTGTGACAGATGTGCTTCACCCACTGGTGAAGAGAGCAGCTGTGTGCCACAGGCTTGCCCCAAGTGGTGGGTACCAGGGTCTGCTGTGAGTACCAGCAGCCGTGATGACCCTGTTCTGCCCAGGAATGGAGCTGTAGGGATGGTAGACACTACTTGGCCTTTTCCAAAGTCCTACACTGAGGAAGAAGAGGAATAGGTATATATGGATATTTTCTTCTAAAAAGAACTGGTGGAGAAGCTTGGTGCACAGCCTCTGCAGTCACAGGGTGCTGCACACACTGCACAGCCCCACTGGCTTGGGCATCCAGATCAGCATGTAGAGCTGGACTCCCTGGGGTCACCATCTGTACAGCACATCTGTGGTACACTCACCAAGTACAGTGAGGCTGGCGTGGTGGCTGTCTTGAAGGACAACCTCATCAGAGTCCACACGACATTGCAGTTCAGGGAGCACTCACAGCTTGACACAGGCTGGTTCCTACGTGCCAGGGTGGTTATTTGTTCTTCCCGGGGCACTTCAGCTGCTACCTATGACTTTTCCAGAGCTGCAGAGCACAGCACTTAACTAATCTCCTAATTACAAGCAGAAGCCTTTATTTGAATGTGATTCCTTCTTCTTTATACTCTATGCTTTAAGCCTCATGATGTATTTCTTGAGGAGACTTGTTGCTCCTGGTACATTCTCATTTTGTGAATGAAAAATGCCCCAGTGACAGAGCAGCAGATAGAAGGACCATGTGTCTCAGTGAGGCTTTCAGTTGTAATAACCCATCACCTTAAACAAAACAGCATATAGCCCAATCATCCTCCAGAACAACAGGGGATGTGGGGAGTAAAAACCCAGGATTCAGATTTTCAATCATGTGGCCTAAAATCAGAGGTCCAGCCTGAGATTTTGTAAAAGCCTTGCATATTCTTCTTGGTCTCAGCTGTGGTTTTAAAAAGACAATTCATACCAGGAAAAAACATGCCCAGTATTGGACAGTTAAAACCTGCCACATTAAGAAATACAATGGTGTTTTGTCTGCACGTATCTGAGCATCCCTTCCCTATGAAGGCACCAAGTTCCTGCTCAGGATGTGTAGAATGCATTTAAACACTGAAATAATTTTCCTGCCATAGCCCAAGTTTCTTATTTGGAAAAGAGATGACATTTATTCAGTTGGTAAAATAATCCAGCAGCACATATTGTGCCCCCCTCACAAGTTCTGGAAGAAAGCCCAATATACACATTCTTACGGGTAGGAAAGCTTTTCTGCAGTCACTGTCAAAAGTATTTGGAAAGGGTTTCAAAATACTGGTATCAGCAAGATGCATATGCAAGATTTCTGTTTGCATGGCTCCAATTGCAGAAAGTCATGTAAAGTGGTAAAAAGGTCTTTAGTTACATGTTAGAAAACAAAGTGGTTGCAACAGGATTTAAAAGTGGCTTTGCTAATGGGAACCAGGCAGCTAATGTCAGTCCTTTCAGTTGTTTGACAATAGCTAAACCAGGGAAATTAGATCCAAAGGCAAATAAAATAACCAGTGCTTCACACACTCACCCTCAGGCACAGAAAATCTTCTGTTCCCTAGAGTATGTCCCTGCCCCAGCACAGTAATCCCCCAGCCACACTGGGGACACTGGTTGCACCACAAATGGCAGCAGAGAGCTGAACTGGTGGGAAAAATAGTGTGGAGAAAGCAAAAGGGGAAGGGGAGGGCATGAGCTCCACTCTGTGATAGAGTTCAGACCTGGGTCAGCCTTCTAGGTGGATATAGGCAGATGAGGAAAAGAGGGGAGCAGGAGTGAAGGCACAAACCTTCATTGTTGTTAAAACCAACGCTCAAAGCCCCAGCAAGTGCCACTTCTTGGACAGCCGTAGGTGGAACTAGGTGGAACCTCTTTTTGCAAAGCTGTCATCTCAATACAGATGATTTTGTCTCTCCTCTGATTTTCCCAGGTCAGGCTAGACCATGTTTGGAGGCTGAAGAGTGCTCAAGGAAACATTGCTCTCATTCATGGCTGTACTTTTCAGATCCTACTGTTACATCCATGCAACTACATTGCTAATGTAAAAATTCTCTCTCCATAATCATTTCTTCTCAGATGTTGCCACAGCAGCAATTTATTTTTTTTCTTTTCATTAAGAGGCACCCCTGTCATATTGGCTTGAAGCATGAGACCATTTAATTGAATATCTGATTTCTGGCAATGTCTGATCTTGGCTTCTTCCAAAGAAGTCTTAAATATGCTTTGTAACACATGCTACTGGGCAGCAATATCTTGTGGAGGAAGATTTTATTTCAAAGATGACTAGTGCTCAACTTGTTTTTGAGTCAATAGGATAAACAGTGTAATTGTGCATTTATTTTTTCTATGCAAGTGTCTCAAACTGACATTTCCAAAATTTAAACACCCTAAGCAGTGACCTTGGGGCAGCTAGGAAGAGCTAGATGTTTTGCAATTTTCTCAGCATCAAACATCTTTTGGCTGGCACCTCTACAAATGACCATGCATAGAAACCTAGAGGCAAATTGTTTAACAAATCAGAAAAATGGCTCAGCAACCTCCCCTCACCCCTGCAATGCCTCAGAATTATTTCTGTGTTTTTTTAAGGTGAACTGCAATATTTTTAAGTCTCATACTTCATCAAGGCTTTGCTCCTCCTTGATTTTGTATTAATGCAGAGAGTACTCAGTAACACTTTCCTCACTGTCTGCTGTTTGTTCCTCCTCTTATTCTTGATTTCACAGACTCTGGTTTTCATCTTCTGCTGAAATCTACAACACATTTTGTCTGATATACTAATACATATGCATCTATCTATCTAATCTATCTATCTCCCATGTTTTGCATTATCCTTCTTATGAGGAAACCAAGACAAATGCTCTATTCAAAGCAGTGCTGATTTTCCAAGCAGTATTAAGTTTCCTCTCTATACTATGAACAACGGATTTGTTTGCTTTTTGCTCTAATATAGCCACATGCTCTGTTTCCAACATTGACATACCTGTGTTCTTTCTGGGAGACTGCCACTAATTCCAGCACAGCCAGATGAGACTGCAGTGAATATTGTTCCTGACAGGGTTATTACTTTGTACTTAGAATGCTGAAACATTTAGAAAAATTATCCCAATTTCAGTGTTTATTCATATGGTATGACATTATTGTTCCAGAAGCAACACCACACTCTGCCATTAATCCTGTGTGACAGGGCTGCTCTGCTGTCCATGCTGATAGCATCTGTATGAAAAGGAAGAACAGAAGATCAAACCACACATAAACTGACTCCAGGGCTGAAATTAAGAATAATCCTTCCAATGAAACAATAAAGGTTTGGAAAGAGTTGACATTTTTAATAATGTACAGCCGATAAGACAAAAATGCGACAAAAGCTTCTCAGTTCAAAAATACACGGAGGAGTGCTGAAAGCTATAATGTACTGCTTGTTTAGATCATCCATAAAGGATCCAGCTTCTGAGAGAGGAGGTTCTGGTGAAAAAGCTAATTTTTCTGCTTAAACACTTTTCAGTTCTGTCTCCAACTTACCCAGATGCTGTAGGCAACCAGAACAGGGTGAAGAATAGATTTTCAGCTTGAAGCTAGTTCTAAAAAAATTTTAAAAATTATAAAATAGTAGTTTGTGGATGAAGCAACTATTTTGTATTGTTTAAACATTTTGGCTTTGAGCATTTAAAACTTTCAAAGTGAACCTGAAAAATTTTGATATAAAGTTGTGGCAAGTCAGAGGATGTTGAAAATAATGGTCCAGCTGCTTTGAAGTTTGGGTGCTCATTTCTCCTCCCATTTTGTGCATATGAACAATTTGACTAAGCTGATAATTCAGTCTCCAAAATATTTTTTTTTTTTCCCCAGAGAACCTCTGGCTATCAAAATGTCAACTCTCTGTGTAGCAAGCAGATACAAAGGGAAAGGTCTCCCACTTGTGTCCCTTTAAGTTGCTCAAATACTCCTTAAAACTGTGATACCTAAAACCCATCACTTCAGTTGAAGTACATACAGTGAAAGCAAAGTTACAATGACTGCTTTATACTGACAGTAATTTCTGACTACTGGTATCCACTTGCTGAGCTGATGTAGAAAACCATAATGCTTCAGGAGGTCCGTTCAATATAAAGCTCTGTAAAGACTAGTTCATAAAAATCCTCCCTTTCAAGAAAGAAGCTTCTTGTGAAGTCCACAATGAAGAGAACTTATGCCTAGATGGGCAGAACAATTCCTGTTACAAACACCATCCCGACTCCATCCTATCCTCCTCCTTGCACAGCTCTCTGTACCCTGGGAGAGCAGGAGATGCAGGGCCAGGTCAGTGCAGCCACCTCTCTCCTTGAGGAGTAGCAAAAACAGGAAAGTCCCTGACAGGGAGAGCTCCCTAAGGCACATCTAACTGTAGGAATCATGTACCTCCTGGCTGGATGTGGGCAGAGGTAAGGCAAGCATACATCTCCTCAGTGTACCCTAAATAAGCACCACTGCTGTGCCTCGCCAGTAACATCCACTGCAGCACCTGCCTCCAATGTAACAGGCCTGAAAGCAGCCAAGTGACTCTATTTAAAACTAAAGTGGAAAGTACAAAGCTTTGAAGTCAGAAGGCATGTAACGAATTCAGCAAAACTTTATATTTCAAAGCCAGTTCTATTTGCAGAAGCCATCTGCCCAGAGAAGAGCTCGAACATGCACCTCTGACAGGAGTCAAAAGAGTTGAGAGAAACAGATCTCATTGAGGATGTTTCAGATCATCCATTCCCATAATATCTGAAATGTCACTTTGTAGTGGAGCAGCTTCCATCTTTATATCAATTACAACATTTACATCCAGCTCCCGCAGTGTTGCTGGCATTTGAAGAGACTGTCCAGTCCAGTAGCTCCCAGCAATTTCTAATTAGATATGCCAATAAGACATCACTGCTTGTTCCTCCTAATGGTAACTGTGAGCTCTCTGAAGCTTTACGTTAAGCTACTGTCTTACTTATCCCTCCAATGATCATTGACCTTCCTCTGTTCCCTTGCCAGCACTCAGCTTTTAAGCCACAAATCCAGAGATAGCTCCATCCAGAAGGACAAGGGGTAGTGTGATGTGCAGCCCTTTCTTTCACAGGGCAGGAGCACAACCCTTGAGCTAGGTTGTCTTCACAGGCAGCAAATGCAAACCCACCCTTGGAAAGAACCAGCAACAGAGATAGCTTCTCCCAGCACCATCTTCCCAGAGCATCCATCAGCCAAACTGTTCTGCAGCATGCAGGGGCTTATATTTCTACTGCAGGCAAAATCATTGTGTAAAGCTCAAAACAAGTCTGTTTAAGAATTCCCTCTGATGTCTCTGGTCTTTCATATGACCCATAAGAGTCATTAAAATTCTTTCTGATAACTGGTTTCCCGAGAGCATAAGAGCCAGGCAAGATCAGCCAGCCTCAGACTCTACCAATATTTCTCGTGGCTTAACACAGACACTAAGATAAGCCTGGAAGTCATCTCTGAAGCTAACCTATGTCTTAGACTTTGAAGATTATTCCATTATTCACAAGGAAGCAGAGAAAACCAGAGGTTATTCCCCTGAGAAAAGGTTGAAAACCATCACTGGAAGTTTACATCAGCCAAAAAAAAAGTTTGGCCATGGCTGATGGTTCTAGCATAACTTGGAACTGTATGAATGCTGACTGTCCACAGGCAGTGTCTCCCCAAACCTCTCCCCAGATGCACTGCTGGCATTTACAGACCTTGTAGGATCATTGCTGTCTTTGCTAGAGAAGAGTGACCCTAATAGAGACAAAAGTTACCATGGAGAATGGGGAGGGTATAAGCCAGCAGAGAGAGAGAGATAATATGACTCTGTAAGCCTTATTTTATTAGAAATCATCTTAAAAACAGTTTCCTCTTATTCCCAAAATCTTTACTTTCTTTTACTGCTCACTGGATGCAGTCTATTGCAAATGTATACAGTTCCCAGTGGTGTAGTGTTTCAGCTCATCAGAATATTTAGTGTATTTCACTTCAATATATTCCTGTCAAGCAGCTATTTCTTCACCCATGGGTTTGGTTAAGACATTATCAGCCTTTGCTCACCTGCACTCATATTTATGCCTGTGGGAAACCAGGTCTAGAGCTCTGCTGCAGCACATCACAGAGCCCTTCTAGGAAAGGCTCTCTAGGATGTGGAGGAAACAAAGTGCAATATGCATCCTTGATAACCTTGAAACAGAAGCTTTTAGCCTCTGCAGCTTTGTCAGTCCAAGAGACTGCTTTTCTGTGACTGTAGCTGTGGATGAATGGGGGGGTAGAGATCCTCCACACTGTGACAGCAATTCAGAGGGGTGCATCAGAGCCCCTGTGGCACACAGATAAACGTAACAGTTCAGTGCATATAACCAAGAAGCTGAAATTAGGTTGCAACCACTGGCAAACAATCCCACCTCTGATCTTACTGTGACTCCAGGAGAGCAAAAACTTCACACTTACACACAGCTGCTCTGGCTTCAGCTGGGCTCTGCATCCAGCTCTTCCTGGGTCAGTGCCTGCACAGCAAGAGGAACAAGTCTTCCAAGTCAGCTTTTTCCTAGTCTCAAAATAGCTGTTGTAAAAGAAAAAGCAGATTCTTTACAAGCAGTGACAATTATTATAATAATAAAAAAAATAAAACACCACAATAAACCCACTGGTATTCACATAAAGAAATTCTAACTGCAGCCTTTCATTAATACTGCCTGAATTAGCATAGCATCCCAACAGGATTGCAGACCCCATCTGAGCCACGTGGTGCCTTCTCTACCTGGTGTCTGTCAGGACAAACCCACACAGGTACAATCACCTCTAAAATGCTGAGGCTCAGGTGCTTCTCACTGCTTCACAATTTCTATGTCCATCTTGCTGGAGGACCTCCCAGGAGCCGGTAGAAAATCTGCTGTGTTGCTGCTGATGCCTAGTGATAATTGCCCACAGAAGAGGCTGCTTAACACGGCATAATCCTCAGCCCTTTATCTTAAATTTTTGGGCAGTAATTTCTTTCTTGTTGTTCTCAGTTTTTTGGGGGCTAATTTATTATCTGGACACCTTCACTCAGCAGGTTACCTCCTTCCAATTTTGAGGCCAGCTGTTGTCTTCAGAGGCACTGGACAGCCAGATGGACTGAGCGATGTGCTCGCCTGTTTAACACTGTGCTCTGTCAGCACTGCTTTTGGTGAAGGGTAAGACAAGGATATGGCTAACACCAGTGCCTGCTTTTTTCCACCTTTTCTTTTTGAAATGGCAACCTCACACATGTTATAGGTTTATTCCAAGCTGAGCATTTTTTATTTTTCCTTCTCAGAAAAAACCTGTGGCAGAGCAAGCTGATGCCTAAATTGTCATTTCTGGCAGTTAATGCATTGCTGGGTTTTAATGCATAGAGGTGGGCACTAGAAATAGGCTCCTTTCAGCCTCTGAATTTTATGTGGAAGGATGGGAGAGGGAACAGGAGCACAAAAACCTGAAACAATTTCTGAAGGTGGAAAACAGTGGCAAGTCCTAGTTCAATAGTCAGACCACGGCTGTAAGGGGCAAAGGACACTTTTCCCAGGACAAAGCTGTCTCACCATGGATGCCGAAATGTTGGATTTGGAATCCAGAGTACTTGCTCCCAAAACTTTTTAAGCACATACATCAAGGAGTCAAGCAAGTAAAATCACAGCTGCCAAATTATTTGTGTTCCAGCAATATACAACCAAAGTGCTAATACATACCAGCTGTACCTACATGTCAGCTTTTTTGAAATTGAGGTAATTTCTTTGCTGTAGCGAGAGGAGGAGAAGGTCAACAAAGACACATTTATTCCAAGCTCTGCACTGATAAGAGGTCTAGTGCAGGCTGTTAGTTCTTTCCTGCTTCAGAAGGTCTGAAAAAGCAGGAGCTGGACTCTTCTTCAGCATAACCTGACATTAAAATGGCATTCTTCAACTAGTGCCTGCAATAAAACAGCATTTTATTACTGAGAAGGTGTGCTCCCAGAAAGGATCAAGGTCATATGTGCTGAATTTAATGACAGAAAATGAGCTTGTGACATATTACTTGTGCAGAGTTAACTTGGCCAAGAGATAATTAATGGAAGATGTGTAGTTGAGTTCCGTGTGCTGCTTTGAAAGTCTCAGGCTTTAATTGGTACCGTTGGCTCTTGTAAAATAAACTGTGCTTCTGATCCAGCTCAGAAATCAAAACATGGCATTAAAAAAAAAAAAAAAAAGAAAAAAAAAAAAAAAGAAAAAAAAGAAAAGCATTTTACTTTAAGGAACTGGCCTTCTGATAAAGTGGTTTTAAAATTCAGAGTGTTTTAAATGGGTTTCTGGCTTCCAGAGCTGTTACTCTCCTCAATGTTGTGTTATATACTCTCTGATTTCCCTGCCATGGCTCATACTTTATGTAGCTGGTGACTCTTGGTGACGCATTTTGATGCATTCAGCACAACCACACACTAGCATGAACCAGAGCTCACCATATTTCTGGATGTGGAGCTTGAGTAAACATGGACCTGTGCCCAGACAGAGTTGGCAGTGGCTGGAAAACCAATACTGAAAGTCTAACGAGAACTGGCAAAAAATCTGCTCTACTTGAAAACATGGCACTGGAGCAAAGCTGTCATCTTTCAGTGTACTGACGGCTTTCAGGCAGCCTAGTTTTGGTGTTGGTAGCAGGCTCTTCCCATTTCCTTGGCTCCTTCCCACTCTTCACAGTCACTCAGGAGCCATTTCCACAAATCTTACTTGTGCACCCAGATCAGACAGAGCTGATAAGGAAAGAGAGGAGGATCTGATAGCAGAGTATCTCTGCTGCTGACTCCCTGTGTGGCCTCATCACACCACAGCTCAATTTCTTCCTATAAAATGAGTAACAGCACTTCCCCACCTCCAGGGGGAATTGGGAGGATAAAAACAGCGACAGCCACAAAGTGCAAAGTTATTACAGCCATCCATCCAGAGTGACTGTCAGTTTCAGCACGTAGGCTGCCCTCAGACACAGTGCTGAGAGCATTCCCAGCAGCTGCCCTGTTGGATGGAGCATGTGTCATGCTTCTCTGGTATAGGTGCCCCTAGGCTCAGAGGGTTGAACCTCATACTAGCTATATTCTGTCTCAGAAAGTAAGCCTCTTTCATTAGGTTTCTTATTTTCTTCCAGGAGAAGGCAGCAAAGGAAACCTCCACCACCTTGGACATACTGGGAAAAACTGAGCATGGGATCACCCCTTGCTCTGTGACCGCCCCCTCCCCTGATGGGGAGAAGCTGAAAAGCCATACTGAGAGCCATACTGGAAGTCTCTGCTCCTCCCTCCTCCACAAAAGCAACAACTAGGTGTGGAAAGATGCTGTCAAGCCCTACACCACATCAGCTCTTGCCACAAGTGCTCCCTCACTTCTAACCACCCTGAAAGGAAGCACAGTGTAAACAGTGTAGTAAGATCTATTCCAGATGCCTGCTGTGGTATATCAGGAGATTAACATATTAACTCTTAAAAGCCTTCTAATTTTAAGGAGAACTCTGTACTTCAACTGAAGTTTTGCAGAGATCAGCAAGTTCCTCTGATGGTAGGGAACCAGGGAAACCTGTTAACAGCAGACTCTATGGATAATTGAGAATATTCAATGCTACTTTTAAAGTACTTTGGATTACAATATTACATGGGTTAGTAATACTTTTCTCTTAATCTTTTCAAGCATACATTTGCAATGGTTTGTTTATTGCTAGGTTTTGCCTTGCAATCTGAGATAAACACAGGCTTTGCTCCAACTGGAGCTACAACTAAGCAGATTAGGCCAAGTCAGACATGGCAAGAAAGACTGTGGTCAAATATGTCTACTTGATGCAATAAGTTTGGGGGGGTTTGGGGCATATTGTATTACCAACAATCTGTCATTAAAGTACTACTTGTTAAAGAAACAGAAAATGAAACAAACAGCTCTAATTGTACAAGGACCTGAGGCAGACACCAAAATGACCCATGGGGCAGGGTGAGGCAGAAGCAAGTATACAACAGAGGTCAGCACAGAGGACAGGAGGGATAAACCTCCTGAAATATCCAGGACTGGCACCATGCCCAATATATGTATCCTGAAGCCTCGCAGGCTTCTCCTAAAAACAAGTTTCCCAAGTGACGCTGCATCAGTTGGACTGTGCTGCTCCAGGGCTGAGTAAGGAGAGCAGCCTGCCTGTGACCAGCTGCATCTTCTAGGCAAAGGGAAGGAAGAGGCACGTGTTACACCTTTTACACCACAACTGATTTGTTTCCTTGTCTTCCACCATGCCATGTGCATACTCTGACCGAACCCTGCAGAAACAGGCAGTGGCAATAAATGCGCTTTCACAGCCAGCCGCTCCCATGCCCCCTTCACTTGGCCAAACAGACAACATACATGTCTTTTTAATTATCAAGGAGCAGTCACAAACAAATGCTATAAAAATCTGGCTCTGAAACAGTGCTCAAAGCTAAAATTAGCCCCAGAGCAATTGGGTGTTTAGGCGTGTTTCCCACTTTTTTCATGTAGCTATACTAAGCAGCAAGAAAGCTGGTGGAGCCAGAGAGCTGGGAACATCCCTGGTGGAGCAAAGATCTGGCTGCTAGGGGTCTGCAGTGGTGGCTCTGGAGGAGCTTCTCCATGCTTCTGGGCAAGGAGTGCTGGACTAAAAAGGGACACATGTAAGGCAGGCTAGGCTGTCAGGGAGCCACAGCAAGAGTAGCATGACATGGCTTACAGACACCAGAGTCCCAGCTTGCCCTAGAAACCCTGCTCTTGGCCAGGTGTGCATCTGCACTCATTCCTGAGCAGCACCACACAAAGCGTCCATGTGGGACAACCACCTCAATTTAAAAACACAAAATCCAAACCAGTCAACAATTCAGGAATCCAGAGGGGCTGCTCTTCCTCAAGGCAGATTTCTTTTGAAGAGAACTATTAATATTTCCTCCCCAGTCTTGTCAACAATGGTCCAGGCAAAAGCTGTTTGGTTAAAGTAGGTTGTTGCCCTGGTTTTGTCCTGTCCCTTTCACCTTTACATCACATGAGGATGATGCATATTCCATTTCACATAAGCCCAGAAGTACGCGAATGATTATGTATGACCAGCGACATATATAATTGTCTTAGATGTAGGCCTATAAATGATTCATTAAGATCTGTATCAGCTGATTATTTAATGTGTTCTGCTAATTAAAACTTTGTGATAAAGACAACTACAGCTCTCTGTAATTATGCCTCTGGACAATGCGATGCACTTCCAACTAGTATTTGAAATCCTGGGTGTAAGTTGACTCCTAAAGTAGGGTAGAAAAATATAGGTTAACTACTTTGCTTAATTGCCCTTCGTTACTAAGATTATTGTAGAATTTCATTGTACAACTCCTTGAGACTCTTCTGTGCAGTGCACATTACAGTCACCGTTAAGTGACAATGCTGTACACTGCATTATCCTTTTGTATACCTGAGAAGCTTGTGCGGGGGGGGGAAAAGGGAAAAAAGGACTACTTCAGCTAGAAGGAATGTGTCTGGCTTGGCTTATCTGGAAGGGAGTGGACCAAAGAAATATTTGAGGAAATGCAGTATTTTACCCTACATGATCAAATTTGGTATTTCATGCTCAGGCTAGAGATCCTGCTAAGCTCAGTGTAAGCTTCTCCTGAGTAAGGTCCACAGATCTGTGGTCACCATATGCTGGATACAGCTTCCAGACGGAAGAAATACAGTGACTCAGAAAGCACATTAGGCCCTGTTTCGTTGGTCAAAAAGGAAGTTTCACTAAGTTTATGTCAGCATAACTAAGCAGGTCTAACTCAGGCTGTCTAGTCTTTTTCTCTCAAAGTATTTTTGATGTTGAAGGGAGTATGTCAATATATGAAACAGGTAAGAACATTAAAATATTTTTAAGGATGGCTATCAATGTAATGAAACATTGGTTACAAGTGATAAATGCTAAGTAAAAGAAGCTTTTCCTAAGAAGCTTATGCTAAGAATGTAAGTCTTGCCCCACTACCAAAGGACTTCATTAAGTGTCATCCTTCTAATCTCATTGGCAGTCTGATATCACCACTAGGATAAACATTAAGATCAGTCACCTCAGTGGCTCTTCCTCTGCAACTTCTGCTTAGTTAGACGCAATGGGAGATGACTGCCCCTGTGTCGACACTTGTCATCTCCCGTGAGGATGCTCAGCTGGCTCCTGTCATTGTCAGTCCAGAGCATGTTTCACCCAGGGGAATGACTCAGGTATAACTTGTTGGCTCTTGTTAGCCATAGAACATTGCCTAAACCCTGAAGTCTGCATCCCGTGGGAGCAGTGCACTGATCTCATTTCTGGTTAGTTTCTATAAACACTAATTTGTGAAGACAAAACAAAAACTGTGGAAGATGTATCTATCAAAAGCATTTTGGTCCCCAAAGATGACCTGGTATAGTCCATACCACTGTGGCCAGTACCATTAACTCACCAGTGAAGAAAAAGCAAGAAGTAAACTCTGTGCTGACCATACATGTTTTCTTCTCCCTGCTGTTTTTTTCCAGCTTCTCATATCCAGCCTCATTCATGTGGTACCACATCCTTAAAAGCTACTGAAGCAAAGAGCTAGAATGCAACAGAATGGTAAAGTCTTTGACTATAACTTTGCTTTGGCTATGAAGGCTTTTACTGACTGATTTGTGCCTATAATAGCATAGGAGTAGTATGTAAAAACCTTGAGCATATTGTATAAAAAAAACTGATGAAGCCAAGTCTCCTACCTGTGTCTTGGTCCACTTTACAGTGCCTTCCCTGTTTACTTTTCAGTTACTCTCAAGATAGAATGGATGTCCTCAATCACTGTTGTCTCATCTTTTCCATGTGTTGATGTCTAAGTTTTAAGTTAAGCTCTTCAGTCATTTCTGATTACATTGCTGATAGCAGCCTATGGTGATTACTCAGGGGAGCACTCACAGTGTAGCTTTCTACACCATGGGAGAATTTCACAGGGGCTGTCTCTCCGGTGATCTTCTTTAATTAAACTGATAGGAACTTAACTCTGGTTGAGACTCCTACTGATAGTTTCTCAAAAGTGATTCAGACTGGTCAGTCTCAAATAAAGAGGTGCAGACCAAGTGAGTGTTTAAGTCTCAATTTTCCCATAAGACAAAAAAGTTTACAACAGGATAACTCCGTGTGTCCCAGCTCCAGCCTGTGATGGCTGTAACAATGCCAGCATATTGTAATAGTTTGGAGAGAAGGATTCTGGGCCTAAAAATGAGAGAGATGAAGCTGAAACTGTTCAAGAATTCCTCAGCAAGTACCAGCCTTGCTCCGGTCTTTGAAAGATGTCTCAGACAACTTTGTTCTTTCTTAGGACCATCTTGCAGAGTGGCCCCACTGACCAGCAGTGTTCCTAGCAAGAAAAATGATGTAGTGGACAACACTCCAAGGTTTTACCTGTACACAACTCGGCGCCATTTTCCAAGCTATTTGTATGACCACCTTAGCAAACCACCCAGGACAGACAAGAAGCAGGTTTTATGGGGTGATAAAATCCAGTCAAGTCCACCCTGACCTGAAACTATAAGGTCAGCCAGAAAGTGTAAGTACAGCTTATCCCTGTCAAGCCTCACACTTAAGCAACATTTTAGAGCAGTAGGTGCCAGTGAGTGAAGGGCAGGCACAGACGAGGATCAGGCCTAGCTGCAGTCACAGGTGCATGGCTGGATGTGGCAGTGCACAGATGGAGTATAAACAGGGTGTGCTGGCACCTGGAACAGCAGCAGGATCACCTAGAGCCTGAAAAGACAGGGAGGAGGAGAGTCTGAGGAAGAGTCTGCCTGCTACACAACAAGGGCCAATCACACATAGAATGGACACGTGCAGCCCTGAGAGGGAAGAAGGGAGATTCTAACATCATTTACGGAGCCAAGGGCTCAGCGAACAACTCACAGCTGCAAACAGCCTTGGTGCAACTCAAGACTTGCTGTGCTTTTCACCTTGCATATCCTCTGGGTACCGCAGCACTGTTGGAAAAGCCTCAAATTTCCATTGCAAAACCATTCCACTGAATAGCAGTGGCACTCAAACAGAGAAAATGCTGGTTCCCACTTGTGCTGCAGCATTTACCTGCAGCCTCTGGGTGACGTTATCCTGGCATTCTCCTCCAAAAGCAGGTGGTTACAGACATTGACTGATGGTACAAAATGAGTTATCATCTCCCCTGAAAATATATGGAAACAGAACAGGATTAGCTGTTTTACCCCAGGGGCCATGAGAAGAAATGGGGTCTAATCCAGAATTAGAGTGAGTGGACTCTAACAATAGTAGGCTACAGGCTCTAGGTCTGCATGCTGTCTAGTACAATGTGGCCATAATCCTGCTGAGGCCTCCAGGCAGCACTGCAATATGCATCATCATAATAATGAGTTTCTAATCCCAATCAAGTGCCCAACCCAGTAGGCACCGCCTGACTCACAGGAAGGATTAGCTGACAGATGTAAACAGTAGTTGTGGGAGTCGCTGTGTCCATTATGCAATCCTTTTATGCTGAGTTTACAGAAAGAGCTGAGAAAATTAGAAGCTTTTGCTGAGAACATAAGTAACTGAGATTTTCAAATATAAGTAATGGGTAGTCTCGTTCTTCAGCCCTAGGGATAATCCATTGATACAAGTGCACCCCATTTCTACCTCTTGAATCAACCAGATTAACAAGGACAGGGATTCATGTTCATACCATGAGACAATAAAGACAAGCTACTTACAAGATGATCCTCTGAAGCATCCAGATCATGACTGCCTCTTCCTAGGTCCTGATTTCTTTTATCACAGAAGCATCTCTGTCACAAGTTGGAACGTGTGGGAGAAGCGGGGGTGCATGGGGAAAAAAGCAACAGAAATTAGAGAAATGAACATTTCTTTATGAGAATAAAAAAAATTTGAGATCAAATAGATGTTTTTCTATTAAAATGTGTGCTACTTGTCTAGAATTTCATTCCAGGAATATATGAGAGCTGGCATCTAGGAGACAACCAGAATTGCTTGAGTTACTGTAATGCAAGAAGAACTCATTTGAGGACAGACAGCTCTATTGCAGACCACATTCAGAGACCACACTGTGAAGTTTCACCAAGCTTGGGCTTCATCATTCACCTCACAAGGGAGCTGCTTAAACTATCCCCCCAGTTTGAGTGAAGGTGTATTAAAAAGGAGTCAGTTAGGAACAGTCTTCAGGTCTTACTTTTAGATAATTACGAAAAAAAAGAAAAAAAAATTGTATTTATTAATTGCTCTTAGTGTTCAGCTTTTGTAATTTATGATGTTTTCATATAATTTGTTTCTAATTTTGACATATTTTCCATAAGAAAAACAAGATATACAATAATAAATCAGACCTAACACTTACCATTCCAGATTTTTTGGTTGAGGAGACAAAACAAACTCTTACAAACCAGGGGTTGCTGCTACCTTTGTCTGCAGGCATAAAGAAAATCAAGGGGAATTATGTGTGCTAATTTTGTTACCTTTCTAAGGTTTGTGATCTCAGAAATCCTTAGGGGTTTTTTGAGATGCTCCCTCTCTGTCAGTTCCAAATAGGAAACGTGCTCCATGTGCTTTCCTCAGATGAACAGCAATTAACAGTGAAACAACAATTATGATAAATGATGAACAATAATAAAACAATGAAAGGAGCAGTAGTTCCTGCCTCTCCATTTGCCTTTTATGCACCATCACAGCTTACTCCTTTTTTTGACCAAGCAGGACAAATACTCCAGCACAACTGAGGGCAGAGCATTTGTGCCATGGACTTCAGCAGCAGCAGGACAGGGGAAAAGCAGAGCTAAATGAAAGGATTTCAGTGTGATCTGGGGCCTGTCAAAGAGCCCTTTAAGCTTTGCATTCTGGGTGATACTGGAGTCAACAGCAGTAATGAGCACTTTGTTGGTCACATAGTTGTGGTCATGCCTGTTGGATTTGTGTGGGGGCTGCTGTCCTGCACCAGCATCCTTGTCAGCCTCTGATCCATGGGTCAGCCCATGAACAACAGAGTTGATATTAAACTCAAACACGCACCGCCAAGGCAATAGGGGGAAGGGATGACAGCAGTGCTCTCCCTGGGAAAGTGCCCCACCACTCCACAGGATGGACCAGTGTAACTGTAGCTAATGGAATTAGGTATTGAACTGATGTAAACATTGCTTACTGTTACAACATGATGAAGTTAATATTGCTTTGGGAGGAAAGATTCAATTTGCTCTTCTCTTTGTGCTTCTCTTGTCACTTTTCTCATATGTTCACGTGCTCACAAGACAGGCTTTACATAGCTATCTGGTTTTGGTAGGTTTCAAACGACAAGTTTTTGAGGTGTATAACAAGCCAGAGACTGCTGTTTAAAGCAAGAGTACTTTTGCAGAACAGAAAAAAACAGCAAGAGAAGCATGGGCTCAAGTAGCTGTTGCTGGATTGAGCTGTTGGCCCTACTTGACCCAAGTCAAAGGTTGCTCCCGGCCAGTCCAGTACAAAGCCTCACACTGGCATAGTGCTAGGCTCAAGTACACAAAGGTTGTTGAGAATACCGAAAGAAAGGACTGGGGTTGCTCATAAAGATCTGGAACTAATATACCTAAAAGAGCAAGAGTAATCAAATGTGCTGTAAGCATCCATCAGACCTGCAGACCATTTTCATACCTGTAACAGCAAGAGAATAAGAAAAGAATTTTGTCATTAACTGTGAGGTTTAGCAAATATTTCCTTTGCTTCATACTGAACAATGACAGTGATTTACTCACACTTGAAAGCAGAGAAGTTGCTCCTTACATGTAGTGCCACCCAACACAACAGGTACTTTGACCATAACTCTGTACACCAGAGCATCCTGTAATTCATTTGTTTTCCAGAGAATGAAGTTGAAGGTTGTTGCTGACTGTGCAGCTTATTCCCTGTGCCCTTTTCCTTTCCCTGTGTCTTATTTCTAGGTAAGTAATAATGTAGATTATTTTTGCCATTGCTAGAATATCTTTGTAATGCAGAAAAATTAAATCCATCCATACCTGTTTGGTAAAGCAGAAGAAACCTTTAGAAACAAAGCAGGGCCTAGTGGTGGGAAAAGCCAAATATTTAGCTCTGATCACAAGGCTGCAGAAAGTCAAAGAACGTGAAACCAGACTCCAAGAAATGGTCCTTGAGCAATGAACAAGAACAAGACAATGCCAATTCACCACATGAGGAAATTCCTTCCTATCCCAAATGTAGTCAGAGCTTCAGCAGCATGTCTGGGAGCAAATATCATTAGGGCTGATCCAGCTTGTTTTTATCCAGGCATGACACTGGCACTCAAAAGATGATGTTGGGTTTTGATCTCGCCTTTTAACAATTACACAAGGAATCTCCCACGGCAAAAAAATTCCAAATAGTGATTAACCTTCTAGGGCAAAAGCCAGACTTTCCATGTGTTTGATCTAAATTCAGTTATTTTTTAATTTCCAGGAGTGGCTTTTTTTCTTCCTGTCACTGCTTAGTTCACATATATTCAGGACCCTGTGTGGGTCCTGAAGACCTTCAGGAGATGTCAAATCCTAAATAGAGATCTGAGGTTCAAGAGGGGTGAATATATTTAAGCTGTGAAAACATGTTTCTGTAAGTGACAGCACAGCTACGCAGAAATCTTGAATATGAAGTAAATTCACATACAAGGAATGTCTTGTGGTTCTCAATGGAGTCAGGTTGCTCTTTTAATTTCCATTCTTGGGGTGGTAGTCGCTGCTCCCTGGCAGGGAGAGCAGCTTGGGGCTACTACTAGATGGGCCTCCTGGGGAGTCACTGAGCACACTAGCTTTCAAGGAGTGCAGCTGGAGTCGAGGATATTCAGCACTACAAAGGATCTGGTCTTTCAAATGTTTTTCACTGATGCAGGCCAAAATAATAAAAAAAAATCAGGGGTATCTTGTTTATATATTGATGTTTCCCATGTCCAGGCACTTTATGATACTTACAATGGTCATATAAACTGCTCCTAATCTGATTTGGCAAGCTGGTCCAATGATTCCTGCTTCTGATTAAAAGTGTTTCCACGCTCGCTGAGTGAAGGCTTAACTCCAGTTAAGCCCTTGTGTTGAAGTGATGAACAGCAGACCCAAGAGATCATTTATAGATTCCAAATCTGGTTATTTAGTGGTACTTGGCAGAAATCAACTTCACTGGCAGCAGCCGTCTGCTGCCTACCTCTCTGGATCCACCTCAGAAGACAGATAGAAACTTTCTGGAAGCACTGGTTGTACCAAGAGTATGGGAGCAGCAAGCTGGGTCAGAAATTCCGTCTCCATAGTCATGAGGTAAAAAACAGGCCTCAGTTCTACTAAAATAAGCAAAAACAAAATAAGCAGCATTCTTCAGTCTTCTTGTAGTTCATCATGTAGCGTGGCAGCACTGCTCTGTGTAACGAGACTTCTCCCAAACCAAAGCTGCACTAAGGTATAGCTGTAGGGAGACAGCTCAAAATAGCAATTTGGATAAAAAGCTACAGACACTGCAATAATCCAAAATCTAAGTAATAGATGTTCAGCAGGAAAAATGCAGTGAGAAATAACACAAGCCTGACTGAGCACTGAAATAAATTGTTACTGCAGTCAAACTACCTTGCCTCTGTTTTAAGGTGGTTCAATATCATGACCAGGAAACAAATCTAAAACTGTGGGCAGGTAAGTGTGATCAGGGTTATAGTTGGCTTATTTTACAAAAATTTAAGGTTTAGAGATGTAAGCATAAATAAATAAATGCAGATCCCGAACATTAGCTAGCAGGTCAGAACAACATTACCCTACAATATATTTGTAACATGTTTTGACAAGGCTCTTCTCAATTTTTTTTCCATTGCCTGAGTTAGTGTATTTTCTAATTAAAAAATAAAATATCCTGGTGTACGGTGGGGAAAAATCTGATTAAGTCCTTAGGAGATCAGGAGAAGGGGATGGGTGAAAGAGCAAGTCTGCTTTCCTACGTATTTTATTCCATTCTTGATCCCAAATATAAGTTATATAAGAAATATATAAGTATGTGATCCCTCATCATATTAGCTATCTAAATAACAGGATGGATGAAAAGGAGAGAGCAGGATGGAGCCTCTACCTTTGACTTGAGGAGCAACTCCAACTATGGAGTTGTCTGGAAGCTGGTAGCAAAGAGATGTCCATGGAAAAACACATCCCCTGGGGATGACACTAGTGTCATGGCCAACAGCAGTGTGGAGAGAGGAAGGAGAGGGAAACATTACTACCTGAATTCAGGAGTGCAAGTAATCACAAGTGTTGCCTCTCAAGTTCTCAAGTGCATCCTGCAATAGTATCTCCTTAAAACCAGACACACTGAAAGAGCCACGGTTCCCTTGCTCTTTTTGGGCTCTGCCTTCTTGCCAAACTCCCATGTGTGCTGAGCTTCTGCATGTGCTAACGTCTTTGCTCACCACCAAACCGGCAGGAGATGGGAGCAAGAGGGAACTCAAGGGCAAAAAAGCTGATCACAGCTGTACCAACATGGTCAACAATGGATGCTGAATCTGCTTGTTGTATACCCACTTAGCCTCCTATGAGACCTCTGTGTCACATTGAGGACATTGTCCTATTTCAGCTTAACGTCTTTGTTTTCATTGCACAGAGTGGTGGATTTTAAGATATGGGAATACTGCAAATGTCACCCAGGATCTTTCTGCATCACTGGAGTTCCAACATAGGAGAAATCCTTTCCAAGATATGGATTCTTCTAATCTTTTTTTGCTCTTCAGAGAGGAATACATACAGAGCTGAATGTTTTATTATATGCTAAAATAAAAAGTACATTAAATACTTAATTTGTGCTCTAGGATTCATGAATTCCATTTTAGTCCCATGCTGTCATTTGGAGCCAGCCTGCCTTGTTCCTTCCAGGGCTATGAGTAACACTCAGGTCCAGTTTGTAATCCTGGTCTCTTGCACATGTTTCCTGACTGGCATCATTGGATCCAGGAGCTTCAGCCTCCCCAGGGTGCAGAGTCCTTAGATGTTCATATTCAATTTAGCTATCCAGGAAACCAGCAGGGAGAATTGCAGACGCTTTTAAAAGTGTCTTCCAAAAAACAAAACCAAGTTGTTTATAAATTACAACAAGGAGGTGTGCAGCCATGGAAAAGCAGAGCACTGAGCACATCTGCCTCCCACCAGGTACCCATGCTGCCAGGTCCCTGATATTTACAGGAAACCCAGGGAGTCCAAGTCTCCTACTTCTGCCTCTTATTCCAGAGAGTCCCAGTTCCTTGGTGGAATCCTTTTCTCTCTAAAACAGTCAGCCTGTGGCACTTCTGCCCACTCCCTTTCTACTGGGATTTTCCATGTGCCAGCCCTCAAGTGGAAACACTGACAGAGTTATTTTGAGTCTATGACTACCCATTGCTGCCAGGGATTTTGTCAAGGTGGGGTGTGCCTGGATGGGGTAGGGGGTACCTTTATGTGCCTTGCTTCAGTGTCTGAGACTGAGCTGGTTTCCTGGCGCTGAAATCCTCACAGTATTCTCCAGTACAGAAATGAATTCATAGACTGCCACTTACGCTCTGAAAACCCTCACTGTCTTTCCAACTTAGGTAATGGAAAATGGAGAAGTTCTCAGAATCTGCCTTTTCTACACAGGGTAGGCAGTGTACAAATTGTACCCTACTGGTTTGGGATTTAAAACCCATATTCTTCTTAGTTGAAACCATACCAGTTTTCTACATATAATCTGTGAGAGCAGTTTTTGATCAAAGATGCATTCCCAGTAAATCCCCCCCACCAACTTGCTGTAGATACCCAGGGTGGTATGAATCCTCAGAGTGTGTGCACTATAAATACAAAACAGTGGAAAAATCCCTGTGAAGGAAAAGTTAGTACCCTGTTTATATTTAGAGCTAGTATTTCATGTAAGCTGTGATGTTACAAAGTCAAGTGTGTGTAGTTTTATAAAGACATTTCTCCTTGCCCCTTTGTACATAGCTTGACAGAAGCAAGAGAAAGTCTCTGACAGATGCTGATGAAATGAGCTATCTGGTTACAGAGCTGAAATATTTGGAAAGGACACAAGTGAGAACAGAATTTATTGCCTTTGTGAAAAGGGGATTTAATTTCTAAACTATCCACACGTGGCAATGAACAACCTTGTCTCTGCCCTCTGGTGACAGCCTGCAGGCACCATGCAATTATGATTAAAGCCTTTTATTGTTTTTGTCCCAGATTAGATTAAGTTGGTATTTAAAGATACAATTTTCTAATTGTGTTGTCACACCAGAACAGAGACGTGGTTGTCTGTGCACTTTTACTGAGGTACAAAAAGAAATCTCAATGCTTTGAGGTAAACATGGCTAGCAACACTCCTAATTTCGAGGAAGAGCAGAAGAAGTAATTACAATTCTTCTAGATTATTATTAATTCTTAGTGTTCTGTATAACTGGGAAAACAATTTTTAATGAGTTCACACAGCTACTAAAGACAAGGCAGGGAAGAGAAGGCCACTGCTCTATGCTTTTAGTGCTGCTTACAGCAGAGATCCTTTCCAGCCACAGCAAGGTCAGCATCCCTGCTCCCAAAATCATGCCACCTTTGAGGTAAAAATAAATCATAATCACTTACACTAATCCGGATAAAAATCATACTGCTTATTAGCTGTATTCCAGTATTACAAAGCCAATGGGTCTGAGTGTGAGACAGACCTAAGAAATGCTGTCAGAACAAGGAAAAGATGAGAAGGAGCTATCCATGAGTACTTCCATGTATCTAACATTCCTGATTTTAAGAAAAAGGACCAAAGGTGACAAAAAACAGCTAATTGTTCAAACAATTTCAGAGATAAGGGTATGAAGGAAAAAAGAGACAAATCAGTAAGGAGGTTGAGATGACAAGACAAGGAGCACCAGCTTGAAACAGAAAGTGAAAAGGAAACATTTTTATGAGTCCTGTTTAAATCCCTCTTCCTATTCCAAAAAGCAGTAAATGGCTCGGGGATTTCTCCAGCATACCATGTGCCAGGTAAGGCCCAAGGGATTCCAAACTCTGTCTTACAGCACTTGCACCCCACTTAGTCTGGGGATTTTGTATAGGAGGAAGACTTCTGATTTGTTTCACAAGTTTTGGACAATGAGCTCCCTGATTTTTTTCCTGTGTGGATACAGAAAGTCACCCAATAATTGAAAAAAGCACCTTGGTGCTGTGAAAGCACATGGAAGAATTGCAGTGGTGTTTCAGTGTATAATTTATCCAAGTGAATGAGAGGTCTACCAGCAGTCACAATGGTGCTACATAACAAAGCCAGCTCATGCTCATCCAGCAAACAAGAGACCAGAGCAGCCATAGGCTTGCTGCATATGGAACCAGAGGCACCAAAGAGCCTTATATCAAAACAGCTTTGGACAACATTACAGGTTTGCTTTGGCTTGCATGGGCTTCTGCTTTCAATCTTTTGGGACTGACTGTGATGCTTCCTACACCCATTACTTTCACCCCCCAAATTGTGCCAAAAGGACAATATGGCAAGATGTCAAATCTAGTGCATCATGTGTAGCACCTGCACAACCAATTGGACTCACTGCCCGCTTGCCCAGCCTGTGTAGCCACACTGCAATGTCACTGCCTGGACAACATCACGCTCAGGGGTTAACTTCGGCTGTACTGGCAATAAAGCAGTACCCCAAATGTGGAGCTGACCTGGATGGATACCAGTGCCTTCTGCAGCACAACCCCTCCAGAACCTGATCATTTCTTCTAATTAGAACGCCTGGCAGATGTGCAATGTTTTGGCAGAATTTGGCACAGTGTTTTACATTGCTTCAGATTGACTGAGGGAAGCAAGTGCCACCAGCTGAGCAGATCCCAAGGCGTGTCCATCAGCAAAAGCAATTCTCTCCAATTAGCAAGTCAGCCCCCAAGGCTCTGCAGAAAGAGAAATTTTCTACTGAAAATAGAAAGAGGCTGAGCAAGAGCTCCTGGTCCTGCCACCACCAGCTGAGCCACAGCAAGACGGGGTGGGGGGTCTCTCAGAGGCAACTCCAGGAGCGATTTAGGGCTGGGACCAAGGAAATCCCTGCTGTTTCCCCTGCCTCCACTACCAGGCTCACCAGTGACATCATGGGCCCTTCCTTACCCCCACCACTCTTCATCTTATATATCTATGGGAGAAGATCCTCAAGGCAGACAGTGCCTTTAATATGAGTGTTTCCAAGCAAACCTGTCTGATAGTGCTTCCAAGGAAAACCAATTTCAAATGGAGCCCCCATGTATTGTTACACAACCTATTATGAATGATCCCAACTTAAGGTGATGCAGAAAAAGACCCTAACACCCATCTTAAAGAGACAAATGGGTTCCCAGTCCTGTCCTGCAGCCTGTAGTCTAGGCAGACCTGGGTGATCTGCATTTTCAGGAGCAGAACATGTTTACTAGTTTTTAAAATATAAAGAACAAACATTTTGTTGACTATTTCAATGTCATGTTTCAAACTCTGATTTGGGAAGTGGGTTTGTGTCATTTTTAAATAGAAAATGCTTGAGTTGCTCATGAGATGCTGAGAGTCGTATAACATGCAGAAAATCTATCAAGTCCCCATAGAAATTGGGATAAGTGTGGCTCCAGAGCTTTTTTTAAAAGGCACTTGAGAACAAGCCTTCATAACAAGCATTGCTGAGAATCTGCAACTGTCACAAAAGGGAGTGGAAATACATATAGTATCTTAGAAGTGTCTCTCTGACACACTTAAGAACTAAAGCCACAACAGCCCCTTCAGGGTAGTATCTCTTGAAAATCTAACTGGAGTGATGTATTTCATATACAGGCAGAACATTCAGCTTCTCTTCCCTTCCTGGGCTCTGAAAACACTTTCTTTATACCTGTCTGGATTTTCCTTCTATTTCTTCTGCTTTTATCTGCTTTGCTTCTGCTCATATACAGTCCTATTCACGTGGTTGGCCACCCTGAGCTTTAACTGGGCCTCAAATTATTTTTTAACAATCTAGCAAAAGATCTGAGAGAAAAAAAAGTGGCTTATGAGAGACTTAACACACTTAAGAATATTAATTTCATGGCTCTAATGGATTTGTCCTAATAATCACAAGCATCCAAATAATGATGGCTCTTCCTCCTTCTCCCCCACCCTCATATAAAAAGCAGTGAAATTAATGGAATCAGTGGTTCCACAGATTTACATTTTCTGTTCCCTATCAATCCTCACTGTCCTAGCAATAATCAGTTCCCACCCTCTGCTTCCACTACCATATGGATGGGCAAGATGCTGGATCAGCATCAGGTAGACTGAGCTATGAGCATAGATCCCCTTGGTAGATCCATGGCTGGGTTCAACTTCTTAATTTAATGAGTCTCTTCATAGATCTGCTGAGAACATATAGTTAACTTTGAGACTCCTAGATTTCTCTCCAACTCTGATGGATTTGGCCAGTGGAATCAAAATTTAATGGTGGTGTCAAACAACTAAGTGTTACTATCCTGCCACTGTGGGCTGTAAAATGTGTCCATTCCATGAGTGAGGGGCAAGCTCCTCCACTCCTCCAAGGTGCCCATATCCCTTCATCTCCTTCTACTATCCCTCCTCACACAGTGGGTTACACTGCTACTGCAACTACTGTTTCTGGGAGGCAAGGAGGACTCAGGGCAAGCTGTGAGCAGGGTGGCAGCAGGAATCTTCTTGAGCTGCTATTCCCACTAGGTATGACCTTCCTTCTCATGCTCTGTGAGTCTCACAGCCCATTTTTGAGTCTTCTGACCGAACTGGGTTTGCTCCAAGTGGCAGACACCTGCACAACCCCCACTAATTACACTGCACAAATAAATGCTTCATACAGAGAAAATTAAGGAGGAAGGAATTAACTCATCATCCTTCCCAGCTATATTAACCAAACAGCATCCCTGGCAATGCCTCCAAGCTTCAGGGCAATAAAATAACCTGTGTGACCTGGAGGCTACACAGCTGCTGACAGGAAGCACTAGGCAGCACCTTGGGTTGCTCCAAACTTTTTAACTGGACAGCTGTCCTGCCCAACTTCAGTTACAGCACTTTTCTCCGTGGGAAGAAAATCCCCCTCTTATCCAGGGTGAGAAGGGTCTATGAGAAACTGGCCTTGGAGGCAACCGTCCAGGATGACCTCCACATTCCCTAGGCTGTCTGATTGATACCCCTCCACCTCAATATTTAAGAGCCTAGGGTTCTTAAGAGTTTACTTTCCTCTTGAAAAAGCAAACCCAACTTCTCCTACTAGAGCACAAAGCTTCCAGCATTTGAAAAGCAGTTCAGAAGAGACCCCACCCCACAAGGCTGGGTGGCTCCAGTACCAACATGGTTTGTGTCTGTCCTGGGGGAACGTGGCCTCTTTCCCTGCCTTCTTCTCTAGCCACTGTGCTTCCAAATGTCATATATTTATAAACATAACAAAACGTCTGAAGAACTACAGAGAAAGAGGCTTTTGGAGGATGAAGTACAGTACAGGAGAAATGTGATACAATAAATCAAGTTTTGCAATATAAAAATTCTCAGATTTTTTTGGCAGGTAAAGAAATAAAACTTTGCTGTCTCAGAGGGAAAAAAAAAAAGGTGTCGTTTTAGACATTGCTAGTCCCTGCCCAGGATGAAGTTAGGTACATAAAAATTCTTGAGGTATTTAGGAGAGCAAGCAAAAGCCTTACCTGGGCATAGGTTTGGAGGGTGAAATCATGGTCTGTGCAATACAGGTCAGGGCTGGGTGCTCTCACCATTGGTCACTCAAGCAAATGGTTACCAAAACAGGCAAATACCTGCAAAGTGTTTCAGTGAATTGGCATCTTACAGCAATACAGGTTGCAGAGGGCAGATGAACTCTAGGCTACCAGAGCTTGCTAGTGGACATGGTCCCCTCACCTCACAGTCTGCAAAGGGCTCCCAAGAGCCTCTAGCTGTCCAGTCTCTGATTTAGAGCCCAAAAACTGCTGCACAAGCTTCTGCATCTGCCATCTGCCTCTGCCAGCTGCACTCAATAAGCTTGTTCAGGCACCATGGGCTCCTAAGACCTGAGGTCTGAGGGTGAGACCAAGACTGCAGCCCCTTAATGAGAGCTTCAGTCACCCAGGGATGCTCAGATGTCTGAGGGGCACCTGGACACACACGCTTGTTTCTGCACAAATCTGCTTGAATGAAAAACTTGGCTGTTTTCTCCCCACAACAAGCAAAGAAAATTTGAAGTGGTCACATCAACTACAGGGAAGGATGGAAAGAAAATCTCAGACAGCAACACACATCCTAGCTGATTGAAATCCCTGAGAAAGTCACCTGCCTGGGAAGGGCATGTGCTGCATGTGACACATGTGAGAAACCTGGTTTTGCCAAAGAACAAGGACAGTGATTCTGGCATAAGCTCAGATATTTCTCCTTTCCAAGGGCACCTGTTTGGGAAGCAGGGCCTGATTGGTAACATAAGAGAAAGAAAACAGGAGCAAAAGTGAGAAACCCTCCCCAATACTTGCAGGTATAGACACAAAACATAATTATGCATATACACTCTTTAATTATTTCATACCCTTAAAATGGGGAAAGGCTATATTAAAAAGATAACTTTCTTTAAAAAAAATTGAAGCATTATTTATTGTGGGTTTTTTTTTTCTATATTTAAAGGATGCTCTTTAAAGGTTCCAGGACTGTAAAAGAGTCTTTGACTTTTCTGTCTCTTCCTGTCTTTGCTTTCCACAGCTGGGAGAAAAATCTAAGGGCTTTAAGTAAGTTTAAATATGAAAGTCAAAAAATGGCTTTGAAAATAAGCTGTGAAGGAACACTCTGTATTTGAACTCCACAGAGAAAATTAAAATCAAGGGAAAATGTAGAGCTGAAACTGTAATACATCAAATTTTTACATGTATTTATATATATATATATTTTTCAATCAGAGGACTCAATGTCTTACAGATTTCAATGGGACTTTTGTTTGTGTAAAGATGGAAGAACAGAGCTCTGTTTCACCATGGCTCTGTGCTTTGTCTCCTATCTCCAGTACCCAAATTTTTACTCCAAACTGTGGTAGGACATTCATCTCACAGAGCAGCTGAGCTTGTGTAGGATGGGAGCGTTCTCCTTCGTCTGGCACCACCAGTGCCTAAATCCCAGCTCTGCTAAAATCAGTGGCAAAACTGCTCTGAGAGAGTTTGCTTCTCACTGCCAGGCACACACAGCCACCTTGCTGACCCCCCAGCACCCTGCCAGGGCCCCTGCCATGTAGGATTAGTTGTGCTTGTGCTCACAGGGACTGTGCCTTGGTGGGTTTTCTCACCTAGGGATGAGACTGCTCTTGCCACAGCCTGAGCTGCCTTTGGACTGGTTTCCATCATCAGCCCCCAGAACCAGGCTGAAATGAGCAGGGCTGAAGCTGAGCGGACATATACCAACGTCAGGTGGCATCCCCCAGTGACTGCTTTTTCCTCCTCACAACTTATCTGCTGACAGCTGCTTGAAGTTCTCTGTGGCAGGTTCATCATTCACAACCACACCAAGGTGAGTCTTTCCTAGCAAAACCTGGTGAACACCAGTCCCCCAACCCTCCATGTTCCATGTCCTTCAGCACAAAGTACAACATCCCACAGCACAGAAGCACTCCCCTGCAAACAGCCCTAACTCAGCTATAAACGACAAACACACTCTGCAGGTTTTCTAACATATTTATGTAGCCTGCTTCTTCTAGCCACCGAGTTTTAAAATATAGCCCATCACTACAACATCTGAGCACAAGACTAGACTTGGTGCTGCTGCAGACCCAGTGCAGTGCTCTCCTTTGGGGTCAAAGAAAATAATTTATAGACAACAAAAGATTGGACAGAAATTAAGGGAACAGATAATGTTTCCTAGTAACTCACAGGCAGAGGAAGGTAATCCCTGCCACTTTTACTATTGTGGTTTCTAGGTGCAATGAGGAGAATGGCTGGAAAGAGTCTGTTTTAACAACAGTACTCACCACCAGCCAGAGAGAGGAGAAAATTGTTGAAGCTTCAGTCAGCACCTCACAGCTTTCTCTGTTGCATGCACAGGGCTCCAGGGGACACAGCAACAAGTGTGGAATCACAAAATATTCTTTTCCTCTCTGTTTCTTCTCCAGAATCTCTCCGACCTCAAAGAAACCTCTTGCTTCCATGCCATGGCTTTGCCTCCAGGAACAAGCACAGTACCCACCTGCATAAACCATTGTGGACTCCTCTGCTCACCAGGACCCTGTGAATGCCAAGTGCCTAATTGCAGTATTTTTCCTCTTTTGTAAAGGCAATTCTTGTTCTACCTGGATTAACTTTCAGAGAAAGTGTGGGACCTCCTTTCTATCCTTGTCTGTATCTCCTCCAATCATAGACAGACCATGGCAGTGCCTTTTGCTTTTGATTAAAAGAGCTTTAGGTATCCATTAAATGGCACTGACCCTGTTTTTATCATCTGGCCCCACTGGTAAAGCTCTCTTTTGGGAGGCAGCATCCCTCAGTGGAACTACTGTAGCAGCCTTCCATCACCGGAGAGAATAATTCTCCCGAATAAAAGCTAAATGATGGAGCAAGACAGAGTGGGTGTCTGTGTACATAAACATTAGAATTTGTTTACTAATGCAAACAGCTCTCAGGGTGAGAGGAAAGTAGCATAAATATTCAGTTAAACATTTATCTCAGTTAAACATTTATGCAGGATTTACATATGATGACATACACAGAGGTGGTGTTTGCATGGGTGACACTATTGGCAGTGTTGGATTTTTTAGGAATGTTTTCCCAGAGCATTTTTCTTGCCAGGAGAATTTTTAGTGAAATTGTGCGTGCAAGTGTAACAGATCTATCATTCACATACAGAGCTGTGCAATTTTTCTTCCTTCTAAAGAACAGCTTCTTCCTGTATTTACAAGTTATTAATATAGGAGGTCCTATTCCTGACACTTGGATATAGCTTCTCAGGTTTCCCATATGGGTTCAGATCTCTGATGATGTAACCCAGTGAGGTCAGCACATAAAATTGGAGGGAAGTTAGCAGGTTAACATCCTTTTCTTCAAACAACAAAGATACTGCTTCTATTTACATATTCCCCTAGAAAGGTAACCCCCAAAGCCAAGGACTCCCTTAGAGCACTTACTGCTGCTATTACAGCACTCTGCTAAGGGTTGAGAATGGAAACCTCAAATTAACCAGAAGACCTGGTTAACCCAAAAAATCGCCAAAAAAGTTTGAATATTACTTCTCTCAATTAAACTGAGATGTAAATTAGATAAATAATACAATTATCAAAACACAGAGCAGAATTCAAAAAAGGACCTCATCTTTACTAACTTACATTTTACTTACATGAAGGTGTTCTGATAGACAGGATATTTTGCCCAGAGCCTGGGGTAGGATACTTCAGGAAAGTTAGGTCCCACGTCAGTCACATGCTTGAGGATTCCAGGTGTGCATTTTTCTCATCAGCTGTGAAAGTCACCTGCACTACTGAATTTACAGGTCTTAAAAATCAGGGCCTGATTCTGCTGCATAACCAACCTCCAGTCTCTCAAATTTATGATGCAAGGATTCAAAAAAAAACATTTGTGGGATAAGTTTACCATGACAACCTGAGATGCCTTTACATACCTTCTCATGACTGAGTCCTAAGGGTCCCCTTTTTCATTCTCATCCACAGGTAGAGGGAGAAACTCCTCCCCTCTTTTCTTTCTGACAAGGACAACTGAAATGCATCAGGGCTCTCATGACTCCAGGAGCTGCAGCTGTAAAAAAAAAATGCACAATTGAGTGCACACACTGAAACCATGAGGTCATTGTGAGAAGTGCCATTTTTTCTGGTCCAACTGCAATTAATTGGAACATTGCTACTGTTTTCCAAGGCCAGCAGGACTGCCTTTTCCTGCCTGCTGAGCTCTGTGGCAGGTGAGTTTCAGTGGGATGAATTCCAATTTAATTAACAAAAAACAATTTTCTTACAGGGAGAAAAAAAAAGAAAAAGAAAAGAACAGCCCAGACAACAAACTGTTCCTATATTTCTCTCAAAATGAAAATATACATCATATAGAAAACAGAAAGGTAATACAAAGAAACTTGGCTACCTTCCACTCCTAGGAGATGCTAGAAAGCCATTTGATACTATATTTTAAAATACCATTTATACTAGCACTGGATACCTTAGTTGTAGGACCCCATAATGGATGGATGTTTTTTCTCTCATTGAAAAGCATCCATTTCCTCTCTTAGGCCACAAACATAAATATAGAAATAGATCATTCTGAATTGGTCTGTTAACGATTATTTATTTAATGGCTAACCACAGTGTCAAGCTACTAATACATAATTTAAATGTCTCACAAATACAGCACTTAGTTTTCAATTCATTCTCTGTACATATTCAATAAACTGAGCATGTGAAAATAATAAAGGAAGTGAGGCCTCAGTTATTAATTCTGACAGGGTTCACAGTCCTTCTAAATGTGTCTTTATGTTACTTTAGCTTGCATTTGAACATAATTATCGTGACAGACATGGCTTCAACCGAGCCAACAGAGCTTTAAAATAAATACTGGAAGCTGCTTGCTCAATGACGATGCAAGGTCTGAGTCCTGATCAGGCAAACATCCCTATTTCCTTCAGTAACCCCAGTCCTGGCATGGCCTGGCAGGCTGAGGGTTCTTTGTTAGCCAGCGTGAGGGTCACCAGAAATGTCTGCAGGAAATAAACACCCAGCCTTGAAATTCAGCTTTTGTCATGCCTCCACTTCTTCTTCCAAAGCCAATCTGGATTTGGGGCCTATTTGTCCTTTGTACAGGGGTGAATGTCCCTGCCATGCCCCACCCCCAGAGGAGCAGGACAATTTTTCAGACTTTCTGCTGAAGTCCCACAGGACCATCTGTGTAGCCTGCTCTGCACAGTTTCAGTAGTTACGCTAAAACTCTCTGCAAGTGAAAACATTGCAGCCCACACACACTTACACTAATTTAGGCTTTACCAGGGGATCCATTTCATATTGCAATTAAAAGCTACTCTAGCATGCAGCAGTTTAAGAAAGAATGCACCTTTAACACTTAAATATATTGTATCATGCTGCAGGAAGCCAGGTCTTCCATGAAATCTAGTCTGCTTTGATTAATAATTGATTTTTGCACAGGAAAGAAAAAAAATCCCAAAGACACTCTTCCTATTGATCTGAAAGACTCAAATAAATGAAACAGATTCCAACTTTTGCCTATGTTTGTTAACTATTGATAAAATGGCAGTACTAAGTAGAGGCAGTCATAGGTACAAATGTAAGAATGATGATAGAGTTTTACACTGCATCTGGTTCAACATCTTGAAAACCTTATTTGATGTTGAACAGCCAGAAAACCTGTGTATACTGACAGTACAAGGTTAAGCATATCTTCCATACGAATTGCAATGTATGTTAACATACAAGAAGTAGTGGAAATTGTGCAGGCACTTGAATGACAGAAAGATAAAGATTTGGGGTCAGATCTTGAGCTGGGAAAAGAAGTAGTTTAAAAAGTACAGTTCATTAGTCTGACCTGTATCATGTACAACTTTTTCAAACAGATACTGGAGAAAATAATACTCAAGATGCAGAAACAAAAGGAGGCCAAAAGGCAATGTGGTTTTAGGAAAGGCAGATAACATTAGACTAAACTTGTCTTGATCAGAGAAAAGTGGTAGATGTAATCTTTGGACTTTGCTTACATTTGACTTAGGCCCACATGGAAAGTTATCTGTGGAGCTGGAGAAGACGTGGGTTGTTTTTTGTTAGTGGTGTGATGCAGCACATTTGCTTGTTTGTTTTTTAATTTACTGCCATTGCTCCAGTTCACTCCAACAGGAGACTAGTCCTCTTCGAATTTCAGCAACTTTCACTGAGTTTGCAGGCTAGGACACTGAGCACTGATAGAGGTTTTTCTTCAGTCGGAAGCTGCCGTGGCTTCTCCTGTGGCTGATAGCAAAGCCAGCAGGATCTCAGCAGCACCTCGGGCTCAATATCGCCCAAAGTGTACAAACCTGGGGAGCTGCTGGAAGATTTGCCTGGGTAAGAAGCAGAAGTCTGCTCCATTTGATCTGTGGGAGAAGTTTCAGGGCCAAGGTGAGGGGATTCTAATAAGCCAGCAAGGATGCACTGGGAGGGCATTTCCCAGCAATGAATATTTGATTAGAAGAGCTGAGAGGCAGAGGCAATCTATAAAATAAGACTGATGAGTCATTGACTCTCAGTCTGTGCCTTCCTGTGCATCAATATTTCTACTGGAAGCTCACAAAATTAAAAATATTAATGGGTCAGATTTGGCCCCAGAAGTTTTGAAAAAAGTTGCAGAGTTATTTCCACAAAATAATTTTATCTTTCCAGCTACATTTAGCTAGTGGCAAGTACTGCTGTTCTCCAGTGTTTCTAGTCCCATTGCTTCTTCCCAGGTTTAAATTCCCCTTTCAGACCAAATGGCCTGTATTTGAGAATGGCTCATTTAGCATACATGAACATTTATAAAAATGCCACTGCACACAATTCTCCCTAGCAGGACTACAAAAAGGAGCAAGTCTCATATGAGAAACATTACGTACTGTCAGAGGGAGAGCAAGTCAAGATGTAGAGTGACATCAACAAATCAAACTAGCCAGAAGCACAGTCCATTCAAGGCTCTTTTTCCTTGCATTTCTATGTCAGGCTCATGCCTACTGCAACACATCAATGGTAAAAAGTGAAACAGAAAGCAGATTTAAATATATAAGACTAGTTTGGTATATGAAAAACAGTTAAAGTTGGCATTGCTCAACTGAGAAGTGAATACGTTTCACTTTTATTTACTTTTTACTATAGCATTGCATGGGACAAAGCTGAAGAAAAAAAGCAGTAGTTTCCATTCACTGGAGAGATCATTGGGAAAGACAGGTATCCATTCCAATAACTGATAAATTAAAATCTGAAGATTATCATGTTTTGACACACTGTGTTTCCTTTTATGTTGGATGATTTCAGCCTGCCATTTTACACCTAAGAAATTATTCTGGGTGGAGAAGCCTGGGCATGTACAGGTCACTCCTCGAATGACTGATATGAAAACTGCCAGGCTGTGCTTTGGTTTTGTGGAGTTGGTAAGTCTGTTAAATCTAGTGATTTCCCACATGATTATGGATAAGGATTTTAGACTAGAATCTGTGTCTATGCCTGTGCCAGGGCAGGTATGAGGGGTGTTGCACAGTCATCACCATCTTGCAAATACAGTTACAATGAATAAATTAATCCAGTGACATCAAAATCCATTAGCATTTTATGCTGACTTTAGTACAGACAGGATCAGTCACCTTACTGCCTATAACCTACCTTACAAAATAAAGAGATACAAAAAATTAATTAAATCAGTGATGAAACTCCTATGACTCTGGAGGCTTGGGAACAAGCCTCTGGTGTGAAAAGCCAGCAGGATACCTTCTGCAGGAAAAACTAAGCAGAATTGCTTTTCACTCAGTAAGCAGTAGAAAAGCAACAGCTACTAGACAGCCTCTAAGAAGCTGAGTGTACAATTGAATCAATACTTTCAGTTTTACACTCTTACACAGGCAGTGGATAGAAAAGTTTATATTCCAGTCATGATATCTGATGGCTCAACAACAAAGAAAAATGAAAAAAAAAGTTAAAGAAAAATGAAAAAAAAACCCAGAGGCATTTAAAAATTCATTGGGTGACAGTGGGTACCTTGTCCTTGTGTAGGAAATGCTTCTACTAGAGAGACTTTAACAAAATTAATTAGGTCACCAGAAAGGTTTACAGGCTACATTCAGTGAGATAGCAATTTTCTTGAAGCAGTCTGTTGAAATAGCTAGCTAAACTCTATACAGAAAAATCACTTGCTGGGTACATCCCTGCAGATTAAACACACTGGGTAGAAGAAAAAGCATTTAAAAAATTAAAATCAGTCTTCTTGCAAACAGTGAATGAAGAAAGTCCACCCATGCTACATCCCAAACTTTAAGCATGTGCAGAAGTGCTGTTTATGTCACTGAGAAGCAAGTCTGCCCTTTGAGCAGTTCAAGCCTTTCAGAGAACAGGCCATCCAGTGACATCCAGGACTTGCCCTCTGGAGACAGGTGACCTGTGCCTCTACACCACTTCTGGCTCAATGCAGGGTAGAGGAGGCTGTGGCACCCTTGGGCTGCTGCAGACTGCAGGAAACAATGTGGGACTCAGCTTACAGCCACTGCTCGCTGCTAGTGAGCAAAAAACAAGGGATTTTTGTCTTGCTTATCCTATATTATGTACAATTAAAACTGGTGGTAAATTATCTGGCTGCATGTCTATTGGTGATTGAGGGGCTACAGCAGCAACCCAGCAGTGCCCTTAAACACATGCTTAGATTTGTCTCTAGTAAATCATACACCTGTTCTGCTGCACCCCACATGCTGTTCTGCACTTTTCTACAAACCCCTCTGCCAGGTGAATGAACTCATTCTGTTAAGAACACTGCATTCAGAAACAATGGCTTAGATGGGACTGCTCTTCCTATGGGCTCTCAGAGAGAACAGGTAGGGCCAGCCCAGAGGAGATGAGAGTGTAGCAGAAAGTAAATACTGTGCACAAGAGCAAAGGGGATGGTACATTGTGGACCTCATTTTCTGAGTCTGAGAGAGTTTTCAATCTCTCAGTGAAAATTCCTCTTCCCAAGGGAAAGTTTCTTGAGAACATTTCTCTCTCAAGGACTGTTTTTGTAAATAATTTATAGTTCTCAAAACAATATTGTACAGCTGTGAAGAGTGTGTTTTTTCTTGTTCCACCAATGGGACTAGAGAGGTGTTCCCTTTACCAATCATGTTAAACCTGTATTGGAACACCTCATAAAAAGGAGCCAAAAGGTGACAATAAAGCCCTACTGATGATCCTCTTTCTGCTGTGGAACTGAACTCACACTCCTAATTTCATGTCCAACAGCGACTGTACTTCATCTTCAATGAGTGTGACAAATGGACATCTTGGGACCCTGTATGGTAGCACTGCATGATGTCCTATGGCTTTACAAAGCATAAATATGCTTACCTTTTCTTATTTTGTCAGGCATGTCCCGTTTTCAAAATTGACTTGCAGTGAAAGCCTTTTACAGTAGCTATGTAATTTTTGAGGATGTAGTCTGAGGACTCCATCATTTTTGAAAATTTTATGTGAACCGAATTGCTCGTGAATATGTGAATGTAGAAAACTGGACAAAGTCCCCATGAGATGCGGGTTAGTGTCTTATGTGGACACAAGCACGGGGATCCTGCTTCAATTCAGAAAAGTGCTGCCCATCCTGAAGGTGAACCTTTGCAGTTTGAAGGATGTCTGGCTTGTCTACAAGAAGCAAAATGTGTAATTCTTTAATGCCTGAAACTGTCTGCAGAGTAGTCAGCAGACCTTAGTGTTTCACAGCAGCTGACAGCTCATCTCAGGGAGCAAGGGACTTCAGTGATACCTTGATAATGCTTGACTTATTTCCAAGGGAAAAAAACCCTGTTTTATAAAACACTGATTAAAAGCAGAGTTGGGTTCTTAAACTGACTCGGCCCAAACATCAGGAAAAAACCCAAGTGCCATAGATTGAAAACTCTGACAAAGCTGCTGCAGACCAAAGCAAAGACATAAGAACATTAAGCCATCAGTATTTCAGTGACTGGCTTTCTTGCATCGGGAGCAGCAGTAAAACATCTGCCTTATACAGTGCTGCACTGCATAACATGGAAATGCCTTTGGCACAAATGTCCAGTGATCTGTACAGTGTGGGTACTGCACACTGCAGTAAAATAAATACTGAGTAGCGAAAAGGGAAAGCTGGTGGCTGTTTTCATATTACCCCTCTTCTGTGGACATATTCTTCCCTTTGGAATGTGCTGCTCCTGGTCAAGGCTGGCCTGGAGAGCCCATATTAAATGACATACATTTCCCTAGTCAAGCCCAGGGCAGGACACCAGGTCATTTCAGAGCACCTGCCTCAGGTTCATGCGTGACTATGTCTTCTCTTGGATTGTTTGTCTGTGACTGTTGTGAACTAGATGTGCTCTGAACTTCCAGCAGAGGCCTTCCTCTTAGTAATTTTGGCAGGGGGAAGCCAGCTCTCTGCACTCCACGGTGCTCTTGTGCAGGAGCTGCAATTTCTTGTGGAAGCCTCTGCAGCCACCATGCACATCAGCTTTGCAGCTGGTCCCACACTCCCATGAGAACAGCTTTGACACACCTGAGAGCCCCAAGAGAAAGGATCTGTGTGGAAGCTCCTCCAAGACAAGACACCAGAACCCATGCTAGTCATAGCAGGCAGAAAGTAGCTCTAAAAAACTTCCCTGTATTCAGGAGAGCAATAAATCCTCCAGGTCCCACAGTGATACTAGGAAAGGCTGAAATCTGAAGAGTGAACTCAAATATTTGCTTTGCTTCTAGGCCCAGAGGTCTACTGGAACCATCCTAGCATGTTACCTCTCTTCAGGTGGTATCTCCTGGCTCTCCCCAAAAGCAGCACATTTCTTCAGGTGAGCTGGTACGTGGCCAGAAATATATTTTTTTGGTGCTGAAAACCACCATGTATGGCAGGTACCACCACTTCTTCCACACATGTGGTTCACCCTATGGCAGAGCCCAAGTACATTTAACACCAGGGATGATGATTCAACCCTTAGCTAAGGCATGTGGAAAAGTGCTCTCTGCAGCAGCTGCTCCTGGTAGTACTTACTGTTCCCTTAGGGACCAGTGTCTCTCCGTGCCCAATGCCTCAGTTTGTGTCACCACCAGCAGTACACACAAGGTGTCCCAGAAGACCAGGGATGCTGGGCAGCCTGAAGCCAGAGCACAGTTTTCAGTTTGCGTGGCACCACTTTACACTTCTTGGGATGTTTTCTTCACTGCACCACAGAGTCTCACACTGCAGCAGAAAGGAAAAGAGCAAAACAAGACACACAGTTTTACAGCTGCCACGGGGAGAAGGCATTTTGTGCCCTGCTTTGGCAAACTGACTCAAGGAGTTGGAAGAAGAAAGGCAGAACAGTAGATGGGATTCTGTGCTGGATAGTGGATCAGCTAATGGAGGGAAAACAACTCTCTGAGTAAGAAGACTGAGATGATTATTGGACATGAAGTGTGCAAAGAAGGTCAATAACTAGAGGACAGTGGGACAGTAGAGGAGAAAGAGGTAGTAACCAAGACAGAAATCTGAAGGTTTGGACAAAGTCTTTTAACTACAGAGCAGAGAGAAAATGCAACACAGAGCTGTGCTGGAAGAAACAACAAGGTCAGGAAACAGGAAAAAATTCTCACAGGATTGGCTGACATTCCTTGTGTACTGCTGGTACCACACAGACATGCTCCACAAACCTGTCATAAGGCAAGGTCTGCCCCAAGATCACCTGCTGCTCCAAGGGGAGCAGCAAGCTTTCTTTGGCTGTCCCTCAATGCCACTTTCTCCACACCTTGACATTTCTCAGTGTGCTGCAGCATACTGAGAGTTGATCAGCCTCCAGCCCTCCAGGGTAGAAAAGACTTTAGAGAAGAACTAACACTTCTCTCCAATTCAAGGAGAAATAGGCATTGTGCTAGTGGATACAGTTATGGTGTTATGACCCATGCAAAGGCAGAAACCTCCCAGTGCAGCGTGGTGGTTTGTGGAGGACTCTGGGAGAAGAGATGAGACTGGTTTTGTTGGGGCGCTCTGGAGAGTCAGCCGTGCCCTCCAGCAACGAGGTGCCAAACAATCACTGCTGCTCCTTCCAGATGCTGGGGGGGTGAGGGGGGGGGGGGAACCTTTGAGTGGAGAGTTAATTATAGGGGTTGTATTCCATTTCCTACAATTAAGGGAACCCATCTGCAGAGATTTTAATTAATGGAGATCTTATGGGGAGTTTCAGTTTGGCTGGAGGGTTTTACTGGGTGTACTCTGTCTCCCTGGTGTTTTCTGTAGTTGTGTAGTCATTAGCTTTGGCCATTAAAGACAGGGAGGCAGCAATAAATGAGGAACGGACAACACAATGATTTCCATACATAGCAGATGGACATATTTGCCTGTTCCCCTGATTCCCACCATCTTTCCCTAATTAATACAACCACTAGCTACAAAAGTCTTTTATTTTTAAAAAAATGTGTGGATGGTACAATTCATGTGCATGAAGCCACATTTAAAAATTAAATGAGGACATTTCACTCCATATAATATATCAAATATAAACAGGCATAGGATGAATATTAGAAATAATTATTGAAATAAACTCTTTTTCTATCTAAAACATTTTCATTCCATTTTATTCTGTGTTGCAATTAAAACTTATCAACATTACTATTGATCTGTTTGTTTTTTCCCAGCATTCTTTGGACATAACCCTCCTTCTTGGATAGATTTTTTGTTTTGCTTAACCTACTGTGTTTCTCCTACATACATCTTGAAATGAGCAGTTCTTTGAAACAAAAATTAACTTAAATCATATATGTCACACTTATCACGAGCCTAAGGCACCACAATGCACTGAAGTTTGTGCAGCCATGAGTGTGTAACCAAAAGCTCAAACCACTGGGCATCTCCTCTTGCTGTGGGGACTTTGGGTCTGGCATATGCACATTCCTTCATTCATGAATCGACTGAAAGGTACCACACTGCTGGCTCCTGCTGTAGACTACTTAGGTTTTGCTTGGTTTGAATTATATTCCTCATGCCCTAATTATTCCTTGTTTCCCCAGACACAGCTGAGGGTTGGGAGCTGCCAGGCTTGCTGGCCAAGCAGGGCTGGTAAAGCCATGATGTGAAGTGGGGAGACTGAGCCTGCCTGGTTCACCCTGCTTGCAAAACAATGTCCTGACATAAAGAAGACATCAGGTCACCCAGGAATGACTGACTACCCTTCGGAAGATTCCATTACACACTGCCTCCAGCTGCATCCTGCCTATCCTAAGATACAACAAAGGTCTGGGAGTGAAACCCCTGCCAAGCTATAGAGGCAACCACTCTGGCTTCTAGACCCTGCATGTTAGATGCCACAGCCCATATTCACCTGTCTTGCACCCAATCCAGACATTCCTCCTGGGCCCAAGCCTCAGCTGTGTGGGAGAGGTTGCTCCCTCTGCGAGGGTCATGGAGCTGGAGGAGGCCACTGCTGGGTGCTGTGGTTCCACAAATGCAGCTGGAGTAGTTTCTCCACTTATATGAAGATGCTTTGACTTTCTTGCTGACTGGAATTTAGTTCAGTTCCTCCTAATTTTTTTCCCATTTTCAGAGACCATTTTTCATTCACTATCTGTAATGAGACATTCATTCCACAGCAATATCCAGTTCATCAATCTTTCCTTTCAAGAGCACTGCTGCTTTTACTGACCCTCTATTTCTTTTATATACAAGGCCATATGCACACACTCATATATATGTGTGTATAGAGAAGATTTCTTTCCTTCTGTCTTTTTGTTCTTTGCTGTGTTGAAATTGTTCGCAACATTCTTGTAATTACATGGTCTTTGATTACCTTATGGATTTATTGTTGCCCCCAATACTGTCTCTTACATGTCTCTCAGGAAAAGTATTAACAACTTTCCTGTTATTCCCTTTCTATGCCACTCCTGCTTCCTGGCTTTCCAGGGGGATCTATGTATTCTTGCATAATTTTCTGGTGAAATGTGCTCTGCAGCAGTGAAGAATATCCCTTCTGACCTTCAGAGAGTTAGTTTGAAGAAAAGGTGGATCTTTACTAACCTCAGATTACCATTTAAGAGGCTTTATAACATCTACCCTCCTAACAAGGTCTAACACGTTGCTCAGAGCTCCACCAGACAGCTCTGCTTCCTCTCTGTGCTCACTCAGCTCCTGGTGCAGTCATTCCCAAAGTTTCAAAGCCAAAAAGCTTTACATATTGTCTCCTCTCCGTCTCAATGCCTGGAACAAGCTGTGGTCGCCCTTACTACTCAGTCAAGCGTTACTGAGAACTCCACAGAGAGACAATATGCTATGCAAACCATCAGGCCTTTGGGGGTTTGAGGCAGGGAGAAAGGCAACTTCTCCTGTGGGAGCAGTGCAAAAAAACAAACCAGCTGTCTGGATTGAAATCATGAGCAATTAACAGTAGTTTCAACTACCCAGAACAGAACTTTATAAATATTTGCAAATTACAGCCTACCTATTTTTGCATGAAGAGTGGCAACCCGTGAGGGAGCCCTCCGTAGATCAGAGGGGTGTCATCTGAGGGAATTCTGAAGGTCAAGGGTTCAAGAGATATTTTGAAATTAGCTTCTTAATTAGAAGCAGCACAGTCTAGTCTGCTGTGTGTAGATGGGCACAAGAACTACAAATTAAAATTAGAGAGAGAGCTTGGAGAGAAACTCTGCCAGCGACTTCTCATCATAAGACACAGCATGGCAGGGATTCCAGCAGGAAGAGATCTCACCCCTGCCTGCCTCCAGCATCCAGTGGAGACACCACAACCGTCAGACTGCAGTGAGCATCGGAGGAAAAAGGACCCATCCATTTATACCTGTCTTGGGAGAAGAGATTGGCTTGAAAATGAGTGCTCTTGCAAACTAGAAAGATTTCCTTGAGTGGGGGTGGGCCTAGGTCTAGGTTTCCTTTTTCAGGCACTGGATAATGAAAGAAACTTACTGATCATAATATTTATCACATTAAAATGCATCATGTCATGATAGCTGTAGAGACAGAAACTCATCCCAGATCATCTGATAAAAATAGTTACATGGGGAATGGAATCCACCACCACCTCGGTGAAGCCACAGGAATCTCTTTCCATTGTAAATATGCTCCATACAATGATGCCAGCTCTCGCAGGAGCGATAGTAAAACATAAATCACACTAACTCATAACAGCACCCACCAAACAATGCAAAAGGGCTACAGACTGAGGCTTGGCTCTGCCTCCAGAGAACTCTCTAAACTTGGAGCATGTGCTAGGGCAGCCAGAGGAAAGACTCCAGGCTCTGTGCACATCATGGGGGGAAGACACAAACCTGGGACACAGACTTCACAGAAAAGTCACACTCCTGTGTATTTTATTGCTATCCTGCTTATGGGGAGATGGTTAACACTCAGTGTGCCAGCAGAGGCCCAAGTAAAGAGTTACTAGATTGAATCTGGGCAGGAGCTACACACCCATGGCACCTGTGTGAAAGAGGCTATGTGCCTATCGGTGTTAGATGAGAAATAGTTAGCTCAAAACTGAGACTGACTACATTTGGCTGTCATCAATTATTTAGAAACCATCTAAATCTGATTTAGATCCTGAGGTCAGGTGTTCAAATTTGAAAGTCTTGGTGTATTCCCATCTCCCATGGCTTCATTTCTGGCAGGATTTTTCCACATATATTAACAACAGCAGTAAGAGGAGAGTGTCTTCTTTCACCAGTGCACATTCTCCCAGCCCACCAGTTCCAAGGGACATACACATGTAGCCTGAGAACCAGCCCAGGATTTTTTTGGAGTTTGCAAACTGTGAATTAAATGAGAGCTCATCAAGCAGTGCTGTTTTCAGTGGTTTCAAAATTGCATTATTCTTTATCTGGATCTACAAACACAGGTTTGATTAGGCCTGTAAGTACATGACAAAGTGCCTTGCAATACAAATTCTACACCTTCATAAAGATTACATTTCAATAATTTTTCTTCTATTCACAGGCCTCATTACTTTGGGTGATATTTTATGGTATGGAGCATAAAACCCCAACAAATATTTCAGAAAATACCTTCAAGTTTGCAGTAAGGTGATTTTGCCACTACCAGTTGTGAGTTAATTTGGGGTTTTCACATGTTTATGTTACACTTTTGGCATTAAACCAGAGGATTAAACCAGTGCTTTCCAAAGTGGGACCATTTACAGGCTTCTAAGTCTTGTCTGGAGCCCACTAAGAACCCCATTAATGGAAGGTGTCTCCCAGCAAGCTGCTGTTTGCTCAAGACCAGGCAGCTACAAGACACTAAGGAACAGTTCTTAATTCTCCCTATGGTGACCTGGGCCACAGTGGGGCAGGGAGGAGAACCATAGGGAGAATGAAGAACCATTCTCGGAAGCTGAATTACTCTGAGTGACTATAAGGTGTTTCTGCCCTGCAAGTGGCTTTTGTTGCACAGCCACCTCAGTGCTCCCCTTGCTACCCAGGAGCAGAGCTGCAGGATGTACTTATACAGAGCTCTGCCAAAACCACACAACACCACAGCCTCTACAAGCATCTAAAATTCCAGCTTTTTCACCCTCAACACACATGAAGAAAAAGCCTCTGATGAGCTCCAGCTTCTCAGGCAGAAGTCTAGCAACAGGAGCCACAGCAGAGGAGGGGACCCCTCATCAGTAAGTGCTTAGTAGCATTTGAGGTCACAAATAAAATCAAGGCCTGACTGCACTAATTGCAAAAAAATACACATATGCAAACATTTTGCATGAGGCAAGACAGTCCCTTAAGTCCCAGGCAAGCTCTGCTGAGCACACGAGAAGGATGCTGAAGCACCCAGGGCAGCTGCCCCGCAGAAGGGAGAAAAGCCCAGTGTGCTACCCCAGAACTCTTCTTTCCTGGAGGGGCTGGCAGTAGAACTGGGACCAAATCCATCAAAATCCACAAGCACTTGGAAATCCCTATGCAATGCAAGTATTTTCAGAAATTTGTAACATTATTTAGCACCTAGAATACCTGAAAGGATTATTTCCTCCCCTTCTTCACCCTCTTAAAAAAAGGCTTATGTTTTAACATAACAATTATCCAGTTAGCCAAGGCATAATGGATGGTAAATTTATCCATAAACCTGTATCTACCAATGGACTTCCATTTCTTACCTTTTATTTCTTCGTTCCTTCAGATGGCAACTTTCCTTGCACCATCCCTTTAATTGTCCTTCTTCCATCCCTAAGAGGGAGGCTTCTGCAAAAATCCTTTCCTACTTCCATCATCTTCCTTCCATCCATTTCCCAAGCTTCTTTGTAATCTCCTGTTCCTGGGTGTGTAGCAGCCATTCTGAAGTCTGAATGCAATATCATTGATGTTTGTTGGTGCAAGCCATTCCTCAGAACAGGGCTGTGTTTCCACCACTATCAGGTAAAGAGCACGTTGCTTAAAAATATTGCTAGCTTGGTCAGGGTGAAAGGTACTTGATAAAAATGTATGGTCCAGATAATTAAAAACCTTGTGATGACCACATGGTCTGAAGCTCTAAAAAGACAAACAGACCTGAAGAAAATTTTCCCTCTCTGCAATTGCTGCTTATAAATTGCTCTTATTAACTAATATGCCTATTGGTTACTCCCAGTCAGAATAGTCATAGTTAATAAGATTATCTTCTTGTGTTTTGTGTAATTAGCAGGGGTAGGAAAAGCAGAGAAAAGTATAATTTACCTTGCATCAGGTGCACAAGTTTCCACTTACCACAGATTCTTGGATGCAGTCCTGCACATTGGCCGCACCTTGGCCTTTTGCAGTTTTTCTTTAAGAGTTCTGGATTTTGAAATTTTCACTAAGACCTCTTGCAAGCAAGCATACCAACAGCATTCCAAAGAAAGAATCTCCTTTTGAGTCTCTTTTCCATTTATTTTATGCCTCTGTTGTCTTTTTGTAAATATATATTGAAATCAACTCTACTTGCATTCTTTAGTTTAATACTGAATTAATTTTGCATTTGCGGTGCACAGTATTCAAAAGCAGGAGCTTAGATCCCTTGAAATCAACATTAAAATTATTTCTCTATGTCTGCTTTTAATTTCCTTGTGCTTTTTGTATCAATGCAAATTCCCCCTCTACCCAGAAATTTTCACCGCTTTTGAAACTTTAAATTTCTGGGGGGAAAAAAAAAAAACTGCAATAAGCATTGGAGTTGAAAGCTGAGGTAGTGAGTGAAGTAGTGTGAGAATTTCATTTGCTTAGCCCTTTAAGGGCAGCAATTCTTGCCCAAAGAACGCTTTTCTATTGGAAATTAGAAGCACGAAGAAGAGAAAGGAGGCTCTCTTTGTCTCCTGCTTAATCTAATCTAATCTAATCTAATCTAATCTAATCTAATCTAATCTAATCTAATCTAATCTAATCCAGAGCAACACGGCTGCCAGCAAGAGCCTGTCCACGAAGGCTTTGGGAATGGAGAGATCTTTACCTGAGTCTGTTTAGTTTCTGATGGAGCAGACAAGAACCTGGATCTCAGGTGTCCTGGCTCCATGCTCTTGTCCAAAAAGCCTCCCCGGGGCCAGCAACAGCCCAGTAAACATTTCAAATAGGTAACAGCTCGACCATACTTAAGAACTGGCTTTTGGAAACAATCTCTAGGCAAAGTGCATTTGAAAAAGAGACTGTATTCCTGTGCAGGCAAGCACACACGGCAGCGTTCCTGAAAAGCAGCTTCCAGAGTAAGAAGAGGTTTGTTCTTTCCCCGGGAAGCAGAGGGTAGCTATTATGCAGCCATTCTATGATTTCCACGTATTTTCCCTTCTCCGGAGTGCTTTGTCACCGCAATACTCGGGCTGACGAGGAGCTGCTGTCGCTCCGTGCCCAGGCCCGGGCTCTCCCTCACGGCCGCGCTCACAGCGCCCCCTGCCGGCCCAGCCACAACAAACCCGCGCTGCCCGCACGAATCCAAGGCCAGGAGCTCCCAAAAAGGTGAATTAACTCTGCCCCAGCCAGCACCGCACAAACACACACCGGCAACCTCAAGGGCTTTGAGTTTTAACTCCTTTTGTTCCCCTCCTTTCAAAAACCTCTCTACTGGTAGCACCAGTACAAGACGGGTCCCACAAAATTCCTTTGCAAACACTGAAGTTCTGAATGCTTGAAGACACTTTTAAAACTTTTTTTTTTTTTTTTTTAATCCCAAATATCCCCTAAAGTTGTTCCTGCATGCTTCCAGAGTACGTTTTTTTGTTTCCAAAAACCACAAGTCTGCAAACTCTCCTCTCCCCATCTCCTACCAGACCAGGGAAGGGCCAGCTAAATCCCTTGGGAACGGAACTTTGAGGCGTATTTTAAGCTCCATTTCTGGAGTAGAGATCTAATAAGCAACGCCATCCTAGCCCTTATTGCATACTGGATTTATAGCACATGTCCTACTTCTTGAAAAATCACAAGGGGGTAACAGGGGTGTGGGGAGAAAAACCCTATGTCGCAATGGTTTTAGCAATTTTTAAATGTGCAAACAAAGCCTTCGCCCTTTATTTATTTTTGTGGTCACAGCACTTAGTAGGTTGGAGGGGAAGAATATGAGGCAAAGGGCTTTTATGAGGCTACTGCTACTCTGTAGGCAACTTCTCTCCTCTCTCACACTAAACTAATCACAGACTCTTTCTTCCACCACAGTCCTGACACCAGAACTCCTTCAAGCCAGCACACAAGTGAAACAGCACTCTCCACAGATTTCTCCTCTGCAAACCCAAGGATTTGCCTACACCAAGTAGAGGAATACTCACTTCAGCACTTAAGAATGGGGGAATTAAAAATAAACCGTATTTACTTACCATAAAAATAAACTCCTTAGGAAATTTCTTCTTTCACCTATTAAACTTTTACAGTGGTTGGGGGAAGGTAATATTTAAGCAGAAGTTCTTATCTTGATGAAGTTTCTCTGTGGGAGTTTCATATCCTAATCATTAAAAAAAATTTAGGTGGAATATTTAATTTAGAAGGTATGGTTTTATTAATATAAGGTTAGCAGAAAAATTTAGCATTATCTTGACAGAGTAAAACATGTCTTAAGGCAGTCTAGGCCTATTTCTTTTTTCCTATTTTTTTTTTCTATTTTTAAGACGACTTAAACAAAAAATGAATTGTTTATTCTCCTTATTATGTATGTTCCAACCCTTCCATTTTACTTGGATTGATCTGTGGAAAATACCTAGCATCTGCTTCTCTATTCTCACCACTGAGTTTTTTCATCAATTTCAAACATTGTCTACCTCAATAGACATGCCTCTATTTTCTTAGTGGTATTTTTGATTTTGCCATTGTATACAAATCAGTATGTAGAGATATTTACCTTAACAACTGTAATCTACAATCTAGCACCATGGTAGTTTATTCTGCCACAAGAACTCTGCTGCATATGCCATTAACCCAAAAATCTAATCTGAATTTTAAACCAGTACACAGAAGTGCCCCTTGTCTAGAAGTCACCCATCTGATACTAAGAATAAGGTAATTAACTCCTCTTGCTGTAGAATTAATTAATAATTAATACAAATAACAAATTAGATGCTGGGGAAGTGCCATGGGAAGGGACCTGAGGGTTGATGGCAAGTTGAACACGAGCCAGCAGTGCCCTGGCAGCCAGGAGGGCCAACCCTGTCCTGGGGACATCAGACCCAGCATGGCCAGCCAGGCAAGGGAGGGGATTGTCCCCTCTGCTCTGGGACAGCCTCACCTCCAGTGCTGGGGGCAGTTCTGGGTGCCACAAAATGAGAAGGATCTAAAGCTCTCAGAGCCCAAAGGAGGGCACAAAGATGGTGAAGGGCCATGAGGGAAAGCTGTGTGAGGAGCAGCTGAGGTCAGTTGGTCTGTCCAGCCTGGAGGAGACTGAGGGGAGACCTCACTGCAGTTACAAATTCTTGTGAGGGGAAGAGGAGGGGCAGGCACTGATCTCTTCTCTGTGGTGACCAGTGGCAGGACCTGAGGGACTGGCCTGAAGTTGTGTCAGGAGAGGTTTAGGTTGGATGTCTGGGAAAGATTCTTCACCAGAGGGTGGTTGGGCACTGGAACAGTGTCCTCAGGGAAGTGGTCACAGCACCAGCCTGACAGAGTTCAAAAAGCATTTGGACAATGCTCTCAGGTACATGGTGCATGAGATTCTTGGGGATAGTGGTGTACAGGGCCAGAAGTTGGATTCGGTGATCCTTCTGGGTCCCTTCCAACTCAGGATGTTCTAGGATTTTAATTTGGGCACCCATTCAAGTAGGAAATTGACTTAGTAATATGCAAATTCATATTGCTTCTTCAAAGATCTTAATGGTCTGAGAAAACAGATACAACTGCTCACAAACATTTGAGACAGTATTGACTGAGCATTCATGGAAGTCTGAAATCAACAGCCTCAAAAAGCAGCAAATTAAATGCATTGCAAGAAAGACTTCACAGCTATCAAGCAAACTGTAATTATAGCTGGGAAAAAAAACCAACCCAAACACCTAGATTGTGAAGGAACACTTAATAAGTACATTGGTGAAAACCCTTTAATGGTCAGAATACATACATGCAGTTCAAAGAAAAATGCCTGGATAATTTGAATATTGTTTTGCTTCAATATCATGAAAATTGGAAGTAAAAGGTAATATAGTTCACTGTTTGCGACTTCCAGATTAAGTCTAAAAAGAGTATTTCTCTTCTTTCCTGAAATGATTCTGTTTGGAAATACAAGCAGGAGCAACAGAGCACACAAAAGACAAACATATGTATCTATATATACAATTTTCTTTTATTAACAAGGTATGTCATTACTGAACAAGGCAACTGAGAAATACAAGGACTGGACATATACATGAAAATCTTACAACTTGACTAAAATTGGCATGTGTTTTATATACAGATGTGATTAATTACGGTTACAACTCTACTGTATTTGATTAAACACAGTCCTAAGCACTTACATTATGAAAATATGACGTTGATCATACAGAGCTCAAATATGGAATCTAAAAATAATAACAATTTAAAAACTTCCAACTCTCTATTTTCATCTGTTTTTCAGAACAGCACTATAGCTTTTCCTACTACCATATACATGAAAGATTATCAAAAATATATTGATGGGTCTATCACTAATCATGAATATTTATATTTACAATAAGTTAGCAAATTCTTCACCAAATACTTTATATACAAAACTCAATTTGCCCTTTGTGAAAGAGTCATTAAAAAGTTAAAAACCATAGAAATGCCAGTTAGAAATAATGCATTCCAAAAATTGGACTTGTTTACAACAACTGAGAACAATTGAAAATAATTTATGAAAAAGTATGTAATTTTAGAACATGAACTCTCACAACACTTTAGCTCCAATACAGAGTAGCAGGAATTTTGTCCCATGTGTTCTTTGAGTGGAAAACTTCTCTTCCAATCAAGCTGCAAGAAAAAAAGAAAAAAAATATTCTTAAGCAGTTTGATGTGAGTCTTTGAAGACAGAAGTAATTCAGGGGACCAATATTGTTCCCCCCCTTCTCAATGCAGGAAGCCCTGTCCCAGTCTGTACTGGCCCAGATACTCAGAATTCTTATTTCTCACCTTAGAGGCTAAAAGGACAAGGAAACAAAATAAGAGAAACCCAACAAAAGCCTCTGTACGCTGTACTTTAGTGCCATTCAGAAGTGCACAACCTTTTGCCAGCAGTGTTTTTGAGTATGATCTTGGCTGATGCTTGTATTGACTATAATGCTTTTGCAGCATGCTTTGAACACCCCTAACAAAATCATCTTCTCTGCCAAACTAAAAACCCCTCCAACCTGTCTCTCAATTGAAAAAGAGCTTAGACAGGAACCAGACGTTCGCTCTGCAGGTAGTTCTTCTACACAGACACGAGCACCTAAGGAATTCTGCAATACAAAACATGGATGCTGAATGAATCTACACATACTAAGGATTAGACAGCTACTGAAACACAGACTCTCTTGGAATTATGTTCCACTCAGGTCCATCCAAGTAACAGAAATCAGTTTGACAACACAGAAGCAGTTTACAGGGCTTCCAGTATGTGAGAAAATAGCAGATGGATCACTCACTAAGGTCTCAGCTCACTTCCTCAGTTGACAGCATTATGGAAACAACGCTGTGGCTCTGCACTGAATCAAATCAGTACAACACAATTGCTCCTAATGCACCACAGTAACTTTGACAAAGTGCTGCCACTGTATAACAAGCAAAATTAGATCTTGCTATCAAAACCAAATGAAGTAGACTGAATTTCCCTTTTTATCTCTAGAGATGATAAATGTATCTCCTAAACTTGTTGTATGAATTCCCTGTTTTCCAGTTCCAACAATGTCTCTCCATGTGCTATTATCTTGCTTGTTGTGCTATTCTTATTTATTCTTCAAATTTCACAATGAGCAATGCTCCACTTGGTTTTTTTAAACATCTCAGTCACCTTTAACCTTTGCAGCTGTACTCCCAGTTTTGAAATCCTGTCCCCTCTTATTTCAGACAGTCCTCAAGGCTTTTCTCCGTAGTAATTACTCTTTAATCTTATTTCTTTTCAGGCCATCTTCCATGTTCCTCTCAAAACAAGCCTACTGAGGGAAGAGGTATAACAATTTTGGCTTTCTCTTTCCTCTATCCTGTTCCTAACTTTATCCAAAAACCACAATCAACTTATCTTCTCTGTGTTAATAATTTTACACATAGAACACCTCCTTCTCCAGTTTTCTGCTGCTCTCTCCACATTTTCACACCTGTTTGTGAGTATCCATCTACAATGCCCTCTCCAAATTCAAGTCTTTTTCATCACAGCTTGACAAACTTGGGCAGTCTGAGTAACCTGCTTCAATTACAGACCAATGACAAAGGCTCACATCTTCAAATCTTATTTGTCCCTACATCTTCACACTCAAGAACCACATCAGCATTTTGCACATTTTTGACAGTATCTCTCTGAAACATGTTCTGATTAGTCCACTTAGACATGTAAACTAATCCAGGCCCTAAGCTCTTCCTTTTAAGTTGTCTTAGTCTCCTGATTCAGGTCACCATACATTCACACAAACAATGCCACTAGCACAACTTAAGGTGAGATGTGGAAGCAGAGAGTAACTGAAGCTACATAAGCAGCTCTGCTAATGTATTAAATCCACAGTTTATCCATCTTCCCTTCATTAACACCTGGATCTATGTCTGATAATCTTCAGTCTGGCTCTATTTTTGCAACTGCTTCCTATCTCATACTTCACAAACTCTAAGAGCCAGAATTTCGTACTGTCTGTTTGTACAGTCCCCAGAAAAGAAGTATTTACAGCAATAGTTCAGGATCCTTTGCATTGCAGTGACATGAATGTTATCACAGACACAAAATTTGTACAGAACTTTGATAACTTTAAGGTGCCTCAGATCTTACCAGTTTAATTTGTGCTCTGTCGCTGGACTTTTGGTCCAACGCTCTGAGTTTCTTCTTCTGGATTTGGGCGTTTCCCTGCACTAATGCCAGTACCAAGGGCCGTTCTTCCTGATAATTTAAAATCAGTGTTTACATTAAGACTCTATTGCACCCTTATATATCCAAGAAAAGTGTTTGGGGTTTTTTTGTTGTTGTTGTTTAAATTACCTGCTTGCAATAAGTGTGATTGCTGATTGTCTCCATGAGCATAGTGTAAGATACTACTTGCTTGACAGTAACCTGTTCAGATACAGTAGATATTTATTATACTACAAAAAATTAAGAGCTGCAAGCAAGTGTAAAATTATGTTCTTTACAACAACAAAAAGGAGCCAATTGATTTATTTTCCATCATCAAGAAAAATCCTGCCAGAAACTATCCTGAATGCAGAAGAGTTCTTAGGCAAAAGAAAAATAAGCCTCGTGGTAGTCTACAGCAGTTAAACATATATGCACTTATATCTGCAGAGTGAACAACATTTAGTGCCTACATATTTATGCATTATATTTGCAACAAGCAGAATGCTTGTATAGCCAAACATTTAAAGTTGTTATAAATTTTAACATTACTTCTGCCAAGTCTCCTTATCCTTTCTATTATTTTGTTATAGCAATGTTAATGAATCCCTGGCATAACTTAGCTGTGGAAAAACAAAAAAAGCAAGTAACTTAAAAGAAAGAGGAGAACTTCCTTCTGATTCATGTAAACTATCTACTGGCAACCTTGAAACTGAGTGTTCTGCATGAATAGTGCAATCAGCAGAAGCAGTTGCAAGGTTTCTTGTTCTGAACAGTTGTCGTGTTCCGGTAACGTTCTGGGTGCTTAAACAAAACACAGATTACAGCCTTTCCTGATCAGTAAACACACCACCTCTGTTAAGACTGCAAAGAAACAAACAGTTGGGTTAAATTTCATTGCAAATTGGATCTATCACAAACCACAGCTTAAGGTTCTGTATAGTTAACAAAAATTTGGTTCTACAATTAGAAACTATCCACACAAAACTGTGGAAATTAATTATATATGGAAAGAGTGGTAGTGAAATCAGGGAAAAGATAACATACGATTTTGCTATCCAATACCCAAGGTGAACTTCTGGTTTTCAGTTTCTTTTAAAGTAGCCTAGGATATTGTTTATTAATTTTTGTTTAGTCATACTTGTGATCCCTCCCACTCAAAACATACAAATACTTCTCTAGATGAGCACTTTAAGGATAAAAATGACAAGATAAGCAAGTCCACGCTAAGAAATAATTTCTATGTTTCAAGAACAGAAACAAGGTCAGTTCATGTTGTAGACAGCAGCTGTCACCCAAAATCTATCCATGCTATTTTGATGTTTTGTCTGGTTTTCCATAGCTGCAAGGATTTGGAGATCCTCTACAGACAGGCACTGTCATAATACCTTGCTGCTGAATTCCACTTGTTCCTGTATGAGAGTCTCCCAGGGCACATGACTGAACAACAGAATGACCATCACCAGTTCCCAGTTGAGCTCCTGGAGAGGCAGGGAGAAGAGTTAAACATAACAGAAGGTACAACTCCAGTTCTGGGATCTAAAATGTGGGGGGTTTACCCCTGTCTTCAAGTGATAGGCTGCTTATTGTGGCTTTTAAACTTTCTTTTTCAAACCACCTCATTATAGGTCCAAAGCTCTAATAGTTTTTGTCTTCCAAAATTCACTGAACTTCCTACAAAAGGAATGCATTTCTGATGTGAAAAGCTTAAGTACATGTATACATGAATGCATTTCAAAGAGAAAAGAGTGCACATAATGTTAATTTTTAAAAAATAAACCCTTCTTGTTTTATACAGGTCCTAAATGTATACGAAACAAAAGCTCAAGCACCCAGCTTTAAGGAGTTTATATTTTAAAGCTTTAGGAGAACTGTACTGGCTAAGAACAGTAAGGTCCATCTTCCTCCACAATCTGCTTCTAACCTTGACTAAAGCCTACGAAGAATATAAAACCTGTAATAATAACTGCAATAATACAGATTTCCAGTTCTGCTGTATCATTTTATATTGAAGAGTCTAAGGTGTATATAGAATTTAAGTATTTAAAATACACCATGGGTTAATTCAATCTTAATACTGTTCTTATTTTTATTTTGTAGAAATAAATTCCAGTATGTAATCTAATACCAGCATTAGAAAATTTTAAAAGTTAATAATTCTCACTTGAAAGTTCACAAGTCACTCCTTATTATAAATATCAGGATGCTTATGCACTTCTAGGAGAAAATAACATACAAATGCTTTTGAAATCAAATTGTTTGATACTAGTTAATAAGTAATTTTTGGAGGGGAAAAAAACATAGGTGAAAAATATTTGCGTACTTGAGATAAAAAAAATAATTTAACAATGTCTATATACAAATACTACCAGTGAATAAATTTAAAAATATTTGTGATTTGCACTCAAAATTGTCATATGAAAGCAGTTCTTTTTTATAATACAAAATGGCAAGGGCATTATAAAAGAAGTTCATGTAGTTCAGTCCCAATAATTCTATGTATTGAAAGAATTTGACTGACCTCCTGTACTAACACAACCAGAAATGCTTTCTCCTGGTGAATAGCCCATTAGGCCACCATTTCCATTTCCATTTGGATTAGAAGGCACAGTTGCAAGAAGACCTAAAAATGAAAATAAATATATTTAAGAAAGATAGCAAGGAGGGGAAGAAAAAAAAAAAAATCAAGTGCAGCATTCTGTTTCCCTTGTGAGAGCAAATTCTCCACCCTCACATCTTGAGTGGTTTATTTTATGACAGAACACCTCTCTGTCTTGCCTGTTCCTGTTTCTTGCCAAACAATTTTAGTTCACATTTACTTAACTTAAATTTTTCTACATCATATTCTGCATCGCTTTTCCAATATTCCTTAGTTACACATATCCAGTGTGTTGAGTTTAAGTGCAACAATTAATATCTGAACATACTGACTGCTCATACTTTCCTGAGCAGTACAATGCACCTGGTTGAGGTGCAAAGGGGAAGAATCCACCAGGGGCTGGGTTGGCACCTACTTCTGCAACATCATTTGCATATGCAGATACAGTATTGCTGAAGTTAGAAACCATATTAAATTTCTAACCACTGCTGCTAAAACTTAACTGTACGACAGTTTATCAGAATGCACAAAAGGCCCAGCTTAACAAGAACACTTCTAAACACCCACAAAAAAACAAATTCAGGCAATATTTTGGACAGGTACTCCCCTCAAACTCTTTCCTTTCTCAGTTACATATAATATTTACTTGGATATGAACCCTGGTCACCACCCTGAACTTAGACCTAATTCTCACTGCTATGAGACTAAATTATTAATTGCTAGAAGGTGAGAGAAGTTTTAAATAAATAACTAAAGCAAATATTCTATAATCATACCCAGTCCTCTGTATCGTGAAAGCTGCTGGTAGATCTGTTTCATCCTCTCAATATTCAGACGGCTTGCCTCTGCATGGTTTACCATTGGTTTGGGATAATTAACTCCTATAATACATTTTGCCGCCTTCTGGATGCTCTCTGGGGCATTCCAGGGATCATAGATGTATTTTGCAGGGAAACCTCTAAGTACTGGCAAATAACGTCTTTAAAAAAATAACAAAAAGGTAAAAAGGTCATGTTAAGTATAAAGTTGCTAGATAATTTAAGCAACCCATGAATCAATCACTGCAATTTCTGGATTGTGAGTTACCTGATATAATCCCCATTTGGGTCAGTTCTTCTGCCAAAACCCACTGGGCAGTAGCAGTGAAAAAACTGCTGAAAGAAGGAACTACAGGACAGCCACATCCAGCTTCCAGCATTCACACTCCAATCTGCATCAAGTAACAGCTCTTCAAAGACCTTAAGAAAGCAGTGCAACAAGTTAGTCTGGGCATGGCACACCTTCAGTACACCTACTTATTCAGCATTAGCTCCTGAGTTTCTGCTTTAAGCTCTTTTCTACCTGGCAGCATTCACAGAATGCTCAGTATGCAATTACAAATGCCTTAATACCAAACTCAAGAACAAAAGAAAAAAATCAAAACCAGGCTTTTATCATGTAAGCATCACAGGAAGCTACACAATCTTACATAAACACATCCTTGAAAAATGAATCCCCAAAGGATGGCTGGTGCCTCATGGCTTCCAAGTCGCATTTGCTGTTTTCGGAATTGCTTCATCACATCACAACTCAGTAAGCTTTGCAAACTTCCAGAAAACATACAAAAGGAACATACAAAGTACATTTTGAACTCAAATTGCTGGTCTGAATACCTCAACTTCCACACTTTTCACTATGTGAGGAATCCCAAGAGTAGAATTCAAGAGTTTCAGGGCAGAACAACATGCAGAAGTTGTGCTCTTAAAGGCATATAGTTAATCTAGCAAGTCACAGTTTTGAGAACACACTCACACTCTTGGAGGCATTATGAACCACCAAGAACACTGAAGGGTGATGTTACAGATAATGAATTCTGGTCTGAAGACCAAAAAAAAAAAAAAGAAATCTTCCAAACACTGTAATTTTAATTTGCTACCCGATTACAGTTTAAAAAACCCCCAACAAAACATGAGAAAGTTAAAGATATATAAGGGCTTTACTTTAAATCAGGAGCTCAGTAGCTGTGAAACATTGAAGCTTCCAGCACTGATTGTTTTTTCATCTTCAACACAGACAGTACCAATTTGTATAAAAGGAAGTCTATCTCTTCAGTCAGATCACAGCAATGCAGACTGACAAAAAACAGAGCAAAGCCTCATTCTGTGAAGGACAATGCTCAAGGACCTTTTATAAAAAGAGTGTACCTAGAAGTAGTTTTAAGAACATATACTTATTTAATACATATTTTTGCAAGTTCTGATTTCCATTTCCAAATTTTCCAAAGTAACCATCTGTCTTCATGCTAAGGCAGTAAAAACTCAACATCTTGGTACTGCCATCCAACTTCAACTAATACAATTCCTATACAAGGTCTAAGTAAGGTAATAATACCATTAAACAATGATCTCTCCATCTTTCTCTCCATATACTCAATAAGGCATTCATTCCACAGTATACAGTGAATAAGCATTACAAAAGTATCTTTTAATAAATATCTGCAACTACTTGGGAAAAAAGTTTGTTTTGAAGAACTAGGATTTATCTTAAAATGCTTTCAAAAAACATTTCAAATAGATGGTGACTCATAATGCAACAAGATCTTTAAACAGGAAGTGTGTTAGCACACAATTATTCCACTAGATGCTGCCATGTAGTAAGACTTTGGAAATAACACCACATGGAAGGCCAGATTAACTTTTGCTACCTAAGGAAGTTTGAGTTGAACCTATTTCCACTGCACAAGTTTGGGGCCTTCATGTATCTGCATTATTGAAAAAGTAAGAGCAAGCTGCCATGTATCTGTAATTTACAGAGTAATTTATCTGTAATATACTGAGTTACCCATGTATGTGAATCTCCAATGTCTGTATTTGTGAACTGCAGAAGTAACCAAATTTTTTTAAATTGAAACGTGTTTGCTTACAACTGATTTGTTAAGAAAGGAAATTTCCTATGATTATATACATATAGAAGTATGGGGTCAAAATCCTGATGTAAATTAAATTTTTTTAGATTTCAAAAATAAAATTCTCCGATTCTCAATTTTTCATAGATTATTATTATTGCTCAGTAAAAGTTATGCTACCCTTCTAAAAATGTAAAATTGATTCAATTAATTAGTGAGAATAAATTATTCCATTGTTTTCTTCAAAAACCTGACATCTTAAATTTGAACTTCAGCATCTTATACTTGCTTAAAATTAACTGCATTGAGCCTTCAGCCAAATTGTGTTGCCTTTACTCACAGTTCTAACACTGGGCAAAGTGACAGAAATTGCTGAAGGGACATTGTCAGTTTTCTCTCTTCCCCTTTGCAGGGAAGCAGATCCAAGACATGAACAGAAATTATTCATACACAGAATGACTGGGAAAGAAATAAATCTAAATTACAATAGTTATCCATGCTTACTTGTCAAGATTTAACAAGAAATCTCAAATTTAAGAGAATTTCAGACCTATTTTGACTGCAAGAAACACTCTTAACGTTTCAGTAAAAGGGGAGATCCAAGAGGAAAAATTTCAGCACACCTGGTTTATCAGAACTGATTTAGTTTTGCCCACAATTTAAGGTTTAAAATCCAACTTACAGCACACACAGTAACAATTCTAGGATGACTATCTGAAACTTTAACAAGTACTTTAAGAAATTCAAGAATAAGAAACAATACCTTCATTCCTTCTTCCCAGCTAATCCAGAGGTCACCTCGAGTCAAAAAGCATGCTACAGCATGCCGGGCTAAATGGTGAATCCAACCTTCCTGACGAAGTTGTGTCATAATTGCATCAATCCAAGGAAAACCTGTCCTGCCTTCTGCCCATTTGGCCAAAGCCTCAGGATTCTTATCCCATGGAATTTGAACACAGATAGGATTCCCCTCCATTTTATCAAACCGTGGATTGTTAGTCGCCGCTGTGTAGAAAAATTCACGCCATAACAGCTGGCCATAGAGGGAGAGGGGAGGGGAGCTGTTCTTTTTTACCTGAAGATCATCATTAAAGAAAAACATTTTATTAGGAGAAATAGGGGAAAACCATGTCATTTAACAATATATATCTGACTACACAGAAGTCCTACCTTTTTGTACAGATCCGTTAACTTGAAGTAAAAGAGCCGACAGGACAAACAGCCAAAGCGGAGGTAGGGACTAAGCCCCGTAGGGCTTGCCAGGAGGGAATTTGCATTCATTCTTGGTCTTTCAAAGTTTGCTACCCAAGCCTTAAAAAAACAAAAGAAAACCCACACAGCAAAATCAGACTAGAGGCTACAGAGAAACAAAGGGGGAAATCACACATTGTCTGTAACTGAATCCAAACACTGGACAGATGGTCAGGTCACCTACGATACACAGGTGCTCCTTTTGAAACAGCAGAATCTCTAGAAGGTAATTCAACTCAATGCAGAAGGCATGGACTGTCTTCCAGAGCTATTTGTGCCTTTCTTTTCAATACACTAGAAACCTAGACAACTAGTGATACATTAGTTGTCAGAGGAATTCCCCTTCAAAATTATAAAATGTATGCTTCAAATAAAATTACTTCAAAAATAATTTTTTTTTTATACAGAAGAGTAAAACAGACTATCTCTAAAATTCATATTAAAGATTATCTACTATAATCTTTAAAAAATAAACTATTGATTTATATCATTAACACCTTGAGTTCAAGTTTGTGGGCCTGATTTTTTCTCTAACACGACTTGCCCAAATCCCTTTAGGTTTCGCAGTCTAATTTAAAAAGAGTAACTATGTTTCCCAGATATGTCAGGCCTGCAGTAATCTGAAGCATACCTTTCGCTCTAAGTGTCTCTCTAATCGTGTGAGGGCTTCAGTTTCTCCCCCTGGCCATACTGCAGAAGGCAGACCATCTGTGTCAAAACCTGAAAGACAAATTGAAACAAGGAAATTGCTTGTTTGCTTATTCTGCAAGGCAACAAAATTATAGCATATTGACACTTGACTACTGCATCCTGAGAAAAACCCTAAGGTGGACACATGAAAAACTGTGCTTTAAAACAGTATGCAACCAAGCCTTCCCAAAGCACATCCAATACCTCTAACTTGCAGCAAAACTCAAGTTTTTCCTTTACATTTATATTCATATACATTATAAATTTTAGATGTTGGTCTTACTTCAGTCCCAATTCTTCTGGTGATGCAAGGTGCTTTTTTGTTTGGTTGGCTTTTTTGCTTTTTTGGTTTTTTCCCCATGAAGTGACCCCTTTATCATTTTCCAAATCTTCAATATGCAAGCTATCCTAAAACCACAACCTTTTTTTTTTAATTATTACTAACAAGCAACAATTACTTTTGTAATTTACAGAATATCTAAAAACTTTTCCACCACAGTAAAAATGTGAGTGCCATCTTCAGAACATTCCTAGATATCACTGACCTCAACTTAACTAACAAAGATTGTTAATCTGATGATAAACATGTACTTGAGCCACAAAAGAAAGATAAAAAGAAGGTAATCAGATTTTTTCCACACCCTCCCACCTGCCCCAAGATTGCTCACCAGATGCATGGGAGAACATGTCTGCCTATAGCTTAACCACTGCATAGTGAGATCATCTTTTCTTATAAAGGCATTAAAAACCAAAGTCTATTCTGTGAGAGTTCAAATGGACTAGATAGGGCAGTCACAGGTTAACCAAAATCTGTCCAGAGCCTTCTGTTAGCAGTTTGGAGGTCATACCACGTTTTCTTGTATTTTGGGATGTGTGAGGAAACAGGAAAGAGATGAGGAGATTCACAGGACCACAGCTGATACAATTGCTTAAAATTTCATTTAAAGAAATCTAAGACTTCCCCCCGCCCCCCCAGAACCTTCTAAAGTAATTAACTGTCTCATTACTATCTTTTTCAGTATATCAAGAAAAGAGGGCGCTTTTTAAAAACTAGTTTGTTAAACGACAGATTAATGACCTGAAGCACAAAGATACAAAGTGTATTTAATACAAAATGAAGCATCAAAGACTATTAATTAGTAGCTTAATGATTATTTGGCACCCTGGGAAATCAGCTATGCTGTATTACAAGAAGCCAAACAATATTTAGTATAGTTCGACCTGACTTCTCATTTACCAGAAAACAACCAAAAGTTAGAGTCGATTATCTTTTTTTTTTTGTTCTTTTTGTATGCCATAATTGCATCAGGTTAACAATTAACCACTAGCAGGACCTCACTTCTTTTAAGTATCGTGCTTTTAGTGGGAGATTACATCTTCTTTCAAAATGTCAAAGCAATCTCAGAACATACCCAGCTCTTCAAGTGATGGCACACCGTATTTCTCATCATGGTCATCAGAAACTGGAGTAGTACATTTTTTCATTACTTCTGGGGTTATAGTCTCCACAGGCATCTCCAGGGGTTCCATTCTACTAATTAGGGTCTGAAATCGCTTGTAAGTAAGAGGAGGCTGTCCTCCATTTAATTCTATTATTCTGCATTAAAGAAAAAAAGAAAATACCATGTCAATAATGACAATAGTATCTAACAGTTTTTATTATAAAATATACACACCTACACATACAGAGAAATATCTTCTTACCTCTCTCCATCTTACAATCCCAAATATACAGGGTAATCTAGACAGTTAGAACTTTAAATCTACCATCCTTCTTTCCCCACTAGGGAGACACATAAATTAACTGTTTATAACCAAGTAAATTTTCTTCATGCCTGGGTTACAGAAATTCCCTTGTGAAAAAGGATATACTGAACACGGACAGTTCAAGGCAAAGAAAAGACTAGATAAGTAAAGCAGATAGAGATCCTAGCTAAATACAGAAGTATCAAAGTCACACACAAGGCCATGGTATTTACATTCAAAGAAATTCACTTTCCCATTCTGGTATTGAGAACAGTACTCAATATTAGAACTACCTTAATATATGGGGGGAAAATTACATGTAGCTTATACACACTGACTGCTGTAAAAACACAGATCCATGTTTTGCATTGCCATTTTAAATAAATCTGAAATCTTGGAAAAAAGGAAAACTTTGAAGAAAAATTTACAAAGTGATAGATGAAACCAAATGCTTATTTAGCAGGGTGTGTGGGTGGGAGGGAAAAAAAATCAATTTAGAATAAAAAAGAAGTCAGCTATTGGTTTCAAAAAGTAAATGCTTCCAATTTCACTGCCCTCTCATGTGTCTAACAGTCTCTTATATACCAGCTTGTAACAGAATAAAATGGGCAGCTACCACAATAAATCACTTAATGTTACAGGAAGACAAATCATACTTGTAACTAGTTTGTGGATTATGTTTCCATAATAGGGAATTAACCTAATCCATTAAATAGATCTGTGGAAAAATATAAACAAGACATTAAATAAGGCAACACAGGGATAGCAAGCAATCTCCCATTACTTATTGAATAGATATTTGGTAGGAAATAGTTCTTAAAAAAACTCAAAGGACTTTCTCATAACTTGTGTACAAAAAGTGAAATAAAGACAAACCAAACAAAACAACTAAAGAAAACCAGATGTTATTTGGGAGAAGTTACAGGCATGTTTGAGTAAATTAATTATAAATGACAAGTAATTAAGATGAACATTATTTTCAAAAGAACTCCAAATTAAAACTGCATTTCAGATATAGTTACATACCATTTTTTGGAGTTTCAAAATTCTACTGAGTATGTAATAAAATTTGGATGGATGGATGGATAAAAGCAAAACCTGAATTTGCAGTTTTTCTAACTATGAACTGTTTGGTGTGGAAAGTAGCCCAGAATATACAAATAAATACTACGTAAAATTCCAAGGGGTTTTTCCCACCTTTTTTTAAAATCCAAGGTAAATTAAATGGTAACTTACTTGTCTAGGTCATACAATGTATGTGAAATTCGAACAATGACCTCCACTCCAGCTTCACTGGCCAGTTTCTTGATAGCTGCATCTCTTTCCTTCCCAAATGGTTCTGAATCATATTCAATTGAAAGTTTTGCAATGTTCCATTCCTAAAACACAAACCAAAAGTGTGCTCCTTTAGCAACTCAGCTGCCTGATGGAGGGTCAGGGAAAGGAGAACTGGAAGGATGGGCAAAATGGAACACCAGCTATTACCTGTGGATAGTTATCAGAGATACAGAAAGAGCCAAAACACATATAGCACCCAGAATAACAAAAATAAAGTCAACTTTTTGGCATCTAAGTAGCTATCAGGCATAAGAAAGGCTCCATCTGTCCTATTACCATGGGTGCTCACTGTAATGGAACAATTTCCATGCAAATTTTGAAAACTCATCTCTAACTTTAGGATCCACATACCTTAAGAGAAAAGGAAGGTGACAAAGGCAGTCTTCTGAACGTGGATCAGCAGAAGAACCTTGCTCTGTAGAAAAGCTTTTTACTTAGGTCTGTTAGCTTTAGCAACAGAACTGAAGTTTCAAGGGAGGAGGGGTGGAAATACTGTCCCACCCTATCATCAAACACTTCCTTTACCTTTTCCAAATCCCTTCTCCTCATTCAGACAATTTTCAAATTCTTAATTAAAAAAAAAAAAAAAAGAAAAAAAGGCCGTCTTCCACAAAGAGAACACTCTTATGCCTTGATGTCTAATATTCTTTATGTCACAGATGCTGTTACCAAGGCCAGCAGTCACAGGTGAAGAAAAAGAAGGGAACAAAGGGATCAATAATGGCAAAGGCTCCTTCAACAGTAGGAAGTTGGAAAGGTAAAGTATGAGCAAGATAATCCTAGAAAGTTAGCATGTCAGTCAAACTCAAATACCTCTCTAATTCCTCAGAATCTTAATGACTTGATTTAATACACCATAATATTTCAGAGAATTTGCTTTACACCAGAGACAAGGGCACTCAGTGCTAATCACCTGGGGTGCTATTTCACTTCTGAACTCCAGCTCTCTCCTAGATGAAGCCCAGCCCTGAGGACAGATGATTCCAAGGAGTCTTTGTAACAAGGCTGGGATCCCACCATCCTTAAGTCTGCCAAGACTAAGCCAGCAAGCCTTGAATCCTCAAGCAACCTCCTACACCATCACGTAACATTTACTTCCCATTTCATAAATGTAACAAAACCACTGTCTGACAAGTTGCAGCAGAAACTTTTCTAAACCCTTCCTTCCTCTGGCTTTTTGCAAAGAAGACCATAAAAAAACGTGTCCAAGACACAGAGTCACATCCCTAAGGGAGTCAAGAAACTGAGACAGCTGCTGTGTAATATGAATACACCCAGATCACATCAGCATGAGCCAGGCAATTAGAAGAATCATGGACACAGAATTTTACACACATTCATACTGCCAAACAGTTTTAGCAACACTGATGCATTAAAAAAATTAGTGATTGTTTCAATTTTATTTTCTTTATTAAGCCAAGCCCAAAGAGGTAAAGACAGAAAACAGACCAGGACAAATTGAAGAGGATGAGGCAAGAACAAGCCAAAACTTAATTGAAATGAAAGAGCCTAAAGGTGTTTGAGGACTTTTATAAGGATAAAGATAAATCAGTGTCCTGCCTTTTGAAGGAATCCTTCAGACAGTGAAAAGGAGAGCCTTAACAAGAAACAGCTGTGATACGTTCATTCCCAGGAAATCCACAGATACTGGCAGGCTCCTGACACCTGATAGGGCTCTACAGAAGTTCCACTATCTCCTACCTTAAGTTAATGACTTAACTGAAGTTATTTTTCCAAACTTAACTGAACTTATCTTTTCCACATGTGTTCGTTCAGGGTCAGGATCATGGCTCACCTTTGAGACATTTAATAGGGATGATCTGAAAAGCTTTGTTCAGTGTTATAAGCCCTTCACTGCACTGCACTGTCTGATGTACAGCTACTGCTCTGGCAAAAGAAGTTGTGAGATATAATTATAAAACACAGATGCATGTTCCAGGTATATTTCTGCCAAAATGAAAAAAATCCTCAAGAACTGCAGTAACTTGTTTGAGCACAGAGGACGTCCTGAAAAGCCCCTCAGTGAACCAATATATGATAAAGACACTAACTTGAGGAACCAGTGAATATTTTTTTTTGATTGCTGTACACTATCTATATTCCAAAATAATTTTCTTCTCAGCACTAAAATTAATATTCTAAAAATGTGGCAATCCAATGCTACCAGGCATAGAAAGATCAGCCTAGCAGCAATATAGGAAACAGAAGCTGTCAAAGTAGCCATTAAAGTATTTAAGACTTGTCACAGGTTGCTCAAATCCAGAAGGCAATACACAATACAAAGACCTTTGCTTCTATTTAAATGCAATCAAACTAAGTTTGGCAGACAAATACAAGCTTGAATATCTGACAGGCAGGCAAGCAGCAGCCAATGCCACACTACTCTTCCAGGAAATTCTCCACTGAGGGGAAATTAAGGAAAGACCAGCAGAAGTATCATCCAGTTAACATTTCACAACAAAAGCACAATAATGAAGACAGAAATGTGAGTTTGGGTTGAGTTTTCAGGTTGGTGTTGAAGACTTGGGAATTAAAAATAATGAACATAGGACCTCTTTGAAAAAATGGATATTTCCTTTTGCTTCCCCCCCCCCCCCCCCCCGTCTTGTTTCAGTCATCTCAATTCAATCAATCATTCTGAAAAAAAACTCTTCAAATCAATTTGCCAACTGTTCATTTTTTACTATACTATTATAGCATTACTACCTTAAATACACAATTATCCATAGACAACACATTACTATCAGTAACAATCACTCACAGCTTTAATTTTTTTCAGTAAGACCCTTTCCCACAAAAGCTTGAAATTTCTTTGACTAGAAATTTCTTTTAACAATCTTACAACTAGAAAAAAGCTTATTAAATCACCTTTAACGGCTAAAAAGCAATCACAGTAGATGTTTGGCCTAAATAAAACATTGCTTTTACAGGTCAGGCTTTGAATGTGGATTCATGTGGGCAAAATTTTATTTCAGTACTACAAAGGGAACTTCTAAAGGAAAATGTAGTACTATACAGTAACTACAGTTAGCAAATGATTTGAAATAAATTCTGTTTCTGGAAATGGGTGAAGTCTAAAAGCAACTCAGCTCAGTTGGTGATACGTACATTAGAGATGAAAAATTCAAAACACAACCTTAATGAGAAACTGCAAGGATAGATCAGTATTTACATGAATAACTTGCACTGAATGAAACAGTACAAGAAATACCCCTAGCTGTAATTAGTTTGTTGGTCATATTTGTGGATTAGAAACAACAACTGCAAGGTGGCATTTACCTTAAAGAGCCTGGGGAAAACATCTGCTGGCTGTCCACGGATAACAAACAGACGTGAATTTAGTTTCCGTAGATTGGCATCAAGATCCTCAAGACACTGAAGCAGGAATCTGCAAGAATTCAGAACATTTACTTTCTGAGGCAAACCAGATAATTTTACAATAGAAAAAGGTAACTAAGGAGAATAATCAACAACAATTATCAGACCTTGAGTGCTTGGTACATATTTTAGTGATGCATGCATGTTCACATCCTAATTACACTTGGCTTACAGTGGTATGACACCATGTAATATCTTCCACAATACATAATCATAAAACCAAACCACGTTGTCATTTCAGTTTTCCTCTCAGTGTTATTCACCTCTAGAATGGACTAAAACATAATCTAATCTTAACTAAAACTACAAGTCTCTTGTCATTCTAAAGACAGAAAACCCCTACCCTACAGAAAAAAACCCCAAGGAACAAAGAGATAATCAGCTGTTGGCACACTGCTGTTAAACTTAATCCAAAACCTTCTTACAACACTGAACCGTTACTAAAAATGGCATACCAGAGGAGTACACAGTCATGACTGTGGCCTTCATTTATAGAAACAGCTCTCTACGTAACATATGCATCTTGGCTGTAACCTCACCTGAATTATTTAATGAGCAAATTAGCACAGCAGGCAAAAAACAAAAAGGGGGAGAATGGGGTGCTGCAAATCTTCAAGTGTTCCAAGGAAAAAGGTAGTCGCACAAAGAATGCTGAGACAGGTTCGCATACACAAAGATTTAGTAGTAGATATAATAACTAAAGTAACTCCAATAATTAAAGTGGTTTGGGGAAAAAATAAAAACAATAGGAAAGAGGAAAAAAAAGAACTCTACCTTGCAGCCAGCTGGAATGAGAAGTGCTAGGCTGTAGTGCCTTTCCCTTGGACTCTCTCCAGTCTAACAAGTGGCTCTTCCATAATATTTTTCTTGTGGTCAGCAGGTTGAGGGAGGTGATCCTCTCCCTTTACTCTGGTCTCCTGGTGAGACCACACCTGGAGTGTTGAGACTGGTCTGAGTCTGCTGAGTTCTGGGCTCCCTAGCCCAAGAAAGACTAGAAACTACTGGGGAGAGTCTGGTAGAGGGCTACAGAGATGGCGAGGGGACTGGAACATCTATCTTAAGAGCAAGGGCTAAGAGAGCTGGGCCTGTGTAGTCTGGAGAAGAGATGACAGAGGGGATCTTATCAATTCATACAGAGATCTTAAATGCAGTGTCAAAAGGAAGAGGCCAGACTCTTTTCAGTGATGCTTAGCAGCAAGACAAGGGGTAATAGGCACAAACTGAAATAGGAAACTGCATCTGAATATAAGGAAAAGCTTTTCTGAAGGTGACAGAAGACTGAAACAGGCTGCCCAGAGAGGTTGCAGTCTCCTTTCCTGGATATATTCGAAACCCATCCTGGACATGATCCTGCTCCAGGTGAACCTGCTTTAGCAGGGACAGTTGGACTAGGTAATCTCCAGAGGTCCCTTCCTACCCCAGACATTCTGTAATTCTGTACTAACAATATACATTTCACCAATGTATGCTCAAGCCCTCTCAGCCATTTCTTCTCACAGTGCTGTTGGCACTCAGCAGAGCACATGCTGATCAGGGCAACTGCTGAGTCAGTGCCTGCTGGTCATCAACTTCTGTGCTCACAGATTATTGCATCCTCTGCCATAAAACACAAGCTACACCCAAAGAGGGGGGAAAAAAGAGACAATTCCCACACTGCAGTCCTTTACTCCTGAGAAATCCTGCTGTAATGACACAGTGCAGGTGTCAGGCCACAGCGATAACACCTCTGGAGCAACCACCCCAGAGCACGGCAGGGGAAGCAGTGCCACGACCGCTGGAGACTGTGCCTGCTGAGAAGGAGCACAGCTACCACGGAAGGGCAGCAGCACCTCTGCAAGTGCCCACAGTGTTATCAAGACAAAGGTGCTGCTGAGCAACCAGATTTACTAAAATCACAAGTTCATATGCACCAAGATTTTTAAAACAAATCCTAAAAGGTAACCAGATACAAAGAAATGAACTAATCAAAAATGCCTAATTTTCTCACTTTGCTCAGTTTTGGAAAAGCTCTGCGATAGTTAGAAAAGAAGAAGAAACTTCTCTATACTCATTTATCTAGAATGCAGGAGTCATTTTAAGAATCAGGTGAGAGTTGCATATGCTTCTATTACAGAGAACTTGAGCCTCATGTTCCCATGACAAAGCCAATTCTATGTGGATTCTGAAAATTACAGCTTCATTTTCTCATTTTTAAACTTGGAATGACAGACAATATTCATTAGTCTTATCCATGTGAATCTCACTTACATGGACCATGTGTGCTCATATATACTTCACAAATCACTAGGGAGACAAATTGCAATACTGTCCTGGATACCTTTGGAATAGTTGTTGTTGTTGTTTGGTTGTACGGAATTTTGTTGTTGTTTTATCTAAACTCATCTCACAGAGTAGAGGGAAAGGTTATAGAAAGAAACTGGTGACATGAAGTATTCATAACTATTCCTGTATTTCAGGAAACTTGATTTTTTTCCTATTGGCATTTCAGTTCCCTCTATATCCCTTTTCTCAGTCTTTTTTCTTCCTATCTGACTGATCACAATATATAATCTCTAGGCTGGACTTGGCACAAAATCCTATTCAAGAAGATAACATACACTGACCCAGTCTCCACATCCAAGATCCCTAAACTTGCCCTTAATACTGTTTAATCTCCATTTGTTGGTTCCCCAAATCCCCTCTATTATCTCTCTTATCTCTCACCACACTCCAGCATTTCAATCTCCATAAAACTTTCAGGTACTTAGCAAAAATAACAGTGTAGATTCACACTATTAAATTGATGTAGGAAGAGAGCAGGAGGGTGGCCAGAGGACAACACTTCCCCTTACCTCAGCAACAACCAGTACAAATTAAAACCAGCCCAACCACAACTTGTGTTGCAAGACTCACAGAAAGCGCATTATTCAAAAATAACAGACCAAATCAAACCCTAGTGACCCTACAATATCTAGAGAAATAGCAATGCAAAAGAATACTGCTTTTGGCTTTCAGAACACACACTCAGCTCACAGTTACTCAGAAGAGGTATGCCATTTTTATTAGTCATATTTGAATCTTTCAGTTGAACCAAATGTGTTTTAACCAAATTTGATGCAAATAATACATTTTTTTTTCATCAACTGTGTTTATACTATACCACATTGAAAGGCATTTTTTTCATTAAAGTGTTAATAGAAATTGTCTAACATAAAAGCCTTTACACAGATTCATAGAATCATAAAATAGTTTAGGTTGGAAGGGACTTTTGAAGGTCATCTAGTCCAATCTCCCCTGCAAAAAGCCTTATTCAATTAAATATGAACCTTCTTAAACAATCACTTTTAAAAATATACCTTACCAAGAAAGATAATAATTGAATCAACGACTTGTCATAAACAAAATTTTCACCTCCTCTTTTTCTCATTAGTACCTCTAAAACTTGCAGAAGCAGCACAGCATCTTTAACTGAATGCAAAATTACTTGACCTTTCTCTCTGAAAAGATACACCAGAATGCTCACAAACATGTTCCTTTCACAGTATAACAAACCCAAAAATAAATGGTAAATTAGTCTATGAATTAAAAATTAATATGAAACCTCCATCTCACAGAAAGTATTTTGTTTCAGAATATGAGCTCTAGAGGCAAAGTTTCTTCATAGCACCTATGAAGTAAGAGCTATTAGGCTTGAACTCTACTATACTTTATACCAGACTCTGGCAATGAGAAGATATTTAAATCTCTCCCTACAGTAACAGGTCACGTTCCTGAGTCTGCAATCTAAACAATTTTTTTCCCCTCAACCTAACAGTCAATGGGAAAGCACTTTCTTTTTCACTTTGAATTAACTGCATGAGCTGTAAGACTTAATTGAGACAAAAAAAGATACCCAGATAATTTTTATGGGATTAGCGTATCAGTCCAGTTTTCTGTATCTAGTTTAAAACATCCCCCGGGCAAACCAGAAGGAAAGGTTCACTAATAATTTCACAGTGGCAAATGATGTGAGGTACAAGTGACATGACAGAGGGAGACAGAAAGGACTTACTTATTTTAATATGGGAAAGATGCTGATGCAAAGCATACCAGTCTGCAAGCAACATTCATAGACAGCATTACAGACATTTTGCCAGAGATATCAAATTATAAAATTTAGAACTTTCATGCAAGCTGATGAAGAATTCATTCTTTAAAAGACATGCACATACATAAAATCTTAGCAGTTGACTCCAAGAAACTCCACAATCTTCCCTGTTGTCAATCATACAAGGTAAGCTTAGGGTCTAAAATACAAACTAATTGCAAGAAATTGGCAATAATTGCAAAATACAGCTTATAATTTCAGCTACCATGCAACTGAAATAAACTGATACCATCAAAGCAGCTATTCAAAAACTTCAATAAATAATTGTTAACCATTAATAACAGTTAACCATTAACAAAATTACTTAAAGCAAGCACTAAATCACACACTGTTCCTGGTTCTGCACTATTAACGTGATTAAAGACTGTCCAGGGAAGAAGTCAGGAGCAGTCTGTTAAAAAGGTAACACTTTTATTCAGGGAGGAGATCTGCAAGAAGGATACTTATAGACACACTATTTAAGGCTACCCTTAAGTCTTGTTTGGGGTTATTTTTAGGTGTAATGAACACCCAGAAATCACATATATGCATCCTTTCAAGTACAAAATGAGGGCAGTTGCTGGGAACTGAGGGGACTTAAAACACAATGACTTCTCTTGCAGGTGCTATTCACGTCTGAAAATGCTAGTGTGCTAAACCATTAAGAATAATTTTTCTGAACTAATCCAGATTCTGAAATTAACCATTAGCAGGAGTGTTAGATTGCACAGACCCACAAAAATATAGGAATTTAGCTAGGCCTCCTCAATCTGAAAGGAAATTTAAGAATTTGAGTGAAAAGGAACAGTGCTAAAACTTGTTCTGCTGCTAAGTTTGATTAATACATTTTACCCACATCTGGTCAGCTTCCAGCAATCCATCCAAACTTGTGTTTAACCTCTCTTATTTAAATACCTTTTATCTATCCACTAGTCCTCACACCAAGCCATTGATTCCCATCAATAGAAAAGCTCAATCAAACAAGATACTCATGTTGTTATGGGTATTTGACTGCCACCCAGACTTTGTCTATCAGAATTATCTTAGGCAGCCTAATATCTGCTAGCTTTATTACCCTGTTCAATTGTTTCTTCCAACAATGCTATCAGATATTTCTCATCTTTCAGAGTTTAGTAGAGCTGTATTCAGTAAAAAGAAAGAATATTATACACTGTATAATACCAACCACATTTTATTAGAGGGAGTATAATTTACAGCATTAGACTCTAATGTATCAGTCGCATAAATCATGTACCATTTATTTCTCTTCAGAGAGAGAGCAAGAGCACTTTTCTTTCACACTTAGTTTGCCATATGTTTGATTAGGTTATAAGGAGATTTCAGTACATATATACAGTATAAATATACATCTCATATTAATTTCAACAGGAATAACAATGTGAATACCAAATCAAAAACCAAAACAGAGTATGAGGTACTGAGAAGCATCTCAATGATACTTGATGTCCCTTTATACCAATACTTAGTATTTTACCAGTATATTTTCCTGTTTGATTGTCACTAACCAATGTTTGATTGTCACTAACCAACGTGTCTTAGTGCAAGCAGTATATTCTTACGAAACTGTAAGAAGATTAAGCTCAGACAGGATTTAAGTGTTATGTACACTCCACAGCATCCTTTGGCAGCCAGCCACAGTAGCATTTTCCTGTTACCAAATCAAGGTCACAGAGGCATCCCTCATTGTACTGCATTGTTTCAACAAATCCCACATCCTAAAATGGTATACCATAATACATTTTGCAAAGGTAGGAAAATGTTCATGTTATTCAACTCTAAATACTTAAGTGAAGTAGCTGTGGGAGTTAATTAATCTCCTGCAGGGTTGCTCTACAGTCAGCAAAGAAAAAACAGCTCCTTTAGAGAGCAATTCAGGACTATAGCATCTTTCATAACTTAGTATAGCTGATCCACTTGCAAAAACGAAACCAAACATTGACCACAAATGCATCACTTGACTTTTTTCCCCCTAATATTTACTACTGTTATAAACTTTAAGCAAAAGCAGAGCTGTGACGGAGAACGAATGCAAGATACAGCCAAGCCCATGTATAGCTGTAAAAGAGGTTCTCTGGGGAAAAAAAAAAGCAATTCTTTGAAAACAGATGAAAGAAAGGGCTTTGAACAACAATCAAGAGAAAACCATGTTTAAAATTTAATCTCTCCAAGCTGAGTCGTTTCGGGTGCACCTTCTTTGACATTAAGGAATAAAGACCATTTCAGATATGGAGTGGGAATAGAACATCAACCACAGCAAGCAATACTGCTCTATTAGGAACAACAAATTCATTTGAATCAAACCTAGCTCACACTGGGTACAAAGCTAGCACTTCCTTACATATCATCCTTCATTCATTTCTTTCCAGCTGAATTAACTTTTCAAGGTTAGCATTCCCCAAAGGAAGGAAACACACCATTTTTTTTGTCCTATTCAAAAGACATTCATAATCTCCCACAGATGAAGGAAGCAGGGTAATAGGCAGGATTACAAAACTTTTGGAGAGCTACATCTGGCCACTTCAAGCACCTACTTGGAGGAATCCCATGGGTTAAGACTCCACAAGTTAGAAGGCTCCAAGGGAGTTGATTAATACTCAAGCATCCATTTGTCCGAAGCTAAGGACCAGTGCATGCCTATTAGTAAGAAATCAATTAAAAGCATCAGAAGACCTGTATGGATAAGCAAGGAGCTTCTGACAAAACTGAAACACAAGAAGAATATTTATGGAATGTGGAAAACAGGACAGGCCACTTGGGAGGAATGAAGGCATGTTGTCAGAGTATGCAGGGATATCACAAAGAATACTAAGGTCCATTTGGACTGGAATCTACCAAGGGTTGTCAGGTATGACAAGAAGGGCTTCTTCTAAGCTTTCCTACAAGTAGCAAAAGGAAGACTAGAGAAACATGGGCTCACTGCTGAATCAAGTGGGTGTCCTGGTGACAAAGCATACAGAGAAGGCACAATTAGTAAATGCTTTCTTTGCTCAGTCTTTATTGCTAAAGCCAGATCCCAGGAATCCCTGAGCATGGAGGCAAGAGTGAAAGTCCACGAAAAGGAAGATTTCCCTTAGGTCAAGGAATATCAGATTAGATGTCCTTTAGTCAAACCTGACATCCAGAAATCCATAGATTATGATGAGATGAACCCATGAAAGCAGAGGGAGCTGGCGGGTATTATTGCTAAACCATCATCCATTCCATCATCTTTGAAAGGTCACAGAGAACAGGAGAAGTGCATGAGAGTACCAGTGCAGGTTAAATGTTGTCCTGCTGAAAAGTAGCTCTGCAGAGAAGGACCTGTGATTCCTGGTGGACAACAGGTTAAACCAGGAGCCAGCAGTGTGCCTTGCTGGCCAAGAAGACCAGTGGTACCCTGGGATGCATTAGGAAGAGCACTGCCAGTAGGTCAGGGGAGATGATCTGCACTGGTGAGGCCACATCCAGAGTGACGTGTCCAGGGCTGTGGCAGGGTATGGCTGGGCTGCCCAGCTCAAGAAAGACAAGGAGCTCTTGGAGAACGTCCAGGGGAGGGCTACAAAGTGGATGAGGAGACTGGAGCATCTCTCTAATGAGCAAAGGCTGAGAGAGCCAGGCCTGTGTAGTCTAGAGAAGAGATGACAGAGGGAATCTCATCAATGCATTCAACTATCTTAAGGGTGGTGTCAACAGGACAGGGCCAGACTCTTTTCAGCCATGCCCAGTAACATGGGCATAAACTAGAACACAGGAAGCTCCATCTGAATATGAAGAAAAGCATCTTTACTGTGGAAGTGACAGAGCGCTGGAACAGGCCCCAGAGCAGTTGCAGTCCCCTTTCCTGGGGATACTCAAAACCTACCTGGACACATCCTGTGCAACCTCCTCTGGGTGAATCTGCCTTAGCAGGAGGGGTTGAACTTGATCTCCAAAGTCCCTTCCTACCCCAACCACTTTTTGATCCCATGAAATAGCATTATGAAGTTGGTTTCTATTTTGTGACCCATACATAACAGCAAATGGTGTATTTAGCTTCTGTGAAGTCTGGATCTTAACTTCACATTCAAAGGGCATCCATTACTCACCTAAATTATTCCCATATAACTTGAAACGAACATCTCAAATTACTTCATGTTACAAAGGTCAACCTGCTGGTGATAGAAGACTAACAGGCTCACAGCTTCCTAAATCTCTCTCTTAGTGTCTTCTGTTCTTTTATGTACATATTCTGTGTTTATTTTTTTCCAATCCTCTAATTCCAATCTGATAAATCAAAGTCTTTATTATTTGACTTGAATTCTTTATGCTTGTTCTCTCCGCAGAGAAACTAGTTGGATCCATAAAGGAAAATCAAGAGCAAACAAATTGTACTGGAGACAACTGGGGAAATATAACCTAGAAGCAAATTGCAAAATTAGAGTTACTTGAGAGTACAGACATGGTCATACATAAATTTAAACCACCTTATTCTCATGTATCCAAGTTCTCTTATTTAAATTAGCAGCTCTTAAGGCTTGATGTAATTAAAAGAGAGCTGGCCTGCTTTATAAAATATTTCAGCCACGTTATTTTCAGCAATCTAAGCTGTCCATGAGAAAGTAACAGCTAAGGCTCATTTCAAAAGAACAAGCACAGTAAGAGAACTCCAATAAGACGGTCTTGCAATCTAATTCTGAAGGACAGATTTTATACTGCCCTTTATTTACTTTAATAAAACCTTCTTCCTCTCCTTAAATTAAAGGGACCTCTTTAAGGTTAGAATTAGTGCTGGTAAAATTTTGTAGCTTTATGTTTCCTAGAAATAAAATACTGGCTTAAATAAATATATTTCTCAACTACACTGGATAAATTGCAAATCCTTAAGGTACAATCCATTATTTCTGGCTTCCCATATCTCAAAAATCTATTAAACTAATAGAAGAGAATTAAAGATAGAGATGAAACGCTTTAGTAAGCACAGAAATTGGTAGAAAGTTCGGAAAAAAAATATCCAGAAGCTATTCTTGGAAATCTTAATTAAAACTGACTGGTGCTCACCTCATGGTGGTCAGACTTTCAGCATTGTCTTAACTTCCCATTGCTACTATTATAAGTCCAAATGCCAAAATATTCTGAACTGGTCTTTCAAAGCTGAAATTAGTCATTTATAGCTGAAAACAAGGTAAACTTGATGAAGATACAATCTGTGTTTTGAGTTATAATCATGTAGGAAAAAAACCAAAACATTTACCCCCCAAGCAGATAACTGAAACACAGATTTGTTTATCAAGGTGTATAAATCGTGAAAACCTCCACTTTGTCCTCAGCTATCTCAGGCTGTGGGCAGACTAATGGAGGTATCTCTTCACCTCATGATGCAGAGGCTGATGCAGGAAATGCAAAGAGCTCAGTCAGGTAAGTCCTGGAAAACAGAGCTGAAGTATAGCTTAAGACACAATAGATGAAATAATACAAATAACCTCTAGATAAACATGCTATCTATCCGCCACAACTTCAGCAGTTCTCTGCAATATTGAAAGTCAGGACCAACAGAAGGTACATCACATGAAGAAACTAAACTGATCTTATAAAGTTACATAGTACAGTTAAGTAGAAGACTCTGACAACTAAGGGGGGATACTCAACCATCTCTGCCCAAGTCACAGTAGTTTAGTAAAGAACTATTTCATGAAGACTGAAACCTTTACCGTAACAACTGTACTTCCACATCTTCCCCATCTGCCCATTCCTCTTAGAAGACAGAAGTGGATTTCCAAAAAAAATGCACCTCCTAAGCACCAGTGACAGTATTTTTATTACTTTGTTGAAAGAATTAAGGTAGACAATTGGAGAACATCCTTTTATACAGAATCACTGTACTTTTTTCCAGTTTGCTTGTGTGAGGATTAGAATTAATAGCAAAAGAGAAGACTCAGACAACAACACTGCCAATTTTAAAGGAAAAAAGGGGGAAAAAAAGGGGGGCAAGCACCAAGCCCACCTTCCTGAATGTGGATAAACTTTGTTGGATACAAGTAGTATATAAGCAGTGAAATATCAAGAGAAACCGTGAGCATTCCAGAAGAGTGGTACTCATAGAATTACAGACTATTCTGAGTTGGAAAGGACCCACAAGGATCACTGAGTCCAACTCCTGGCCCTGCACAGCACCATCCCCAAGAGTCACACCATGTGCCTGACAGCAATGTCCGAATACTTCTTGAACTCTGTCAGGCTGGTGCTGTGACCGCTTCCCTGAGAAGCCAAAAAATGTTTTATCCTCTTTTCCAAGAAAAAGGTGGTTCTCTAGTTTGTTTGTTTTAACTCTAAAGTTATTTCTATAGACAAGAAGGCTCTGAACTCTGGAAACATAATCACCAATGATAGGAATTA